>NC_092708.1:32456930-33074537 GCF_047496885.1 Scyliorhinus torazame | reverse complement strand
ATATGGAGGAAGGGGATATGGGGGAAGGGTGATATGGGGGATGGGGATATGGGGAAGGGGATATGGGGGAAGGTGGATATGGGGGAAGGGGGATATGGGGGGACATGGGGGAGGGGGGATATGGGGGAAGGGGGATATGGGGAAGGGGGAAATGGGGGAAGGGGTATATGGGGATAAGGGATATGGGGATAGGGGATATGGGGAAGGGGGATATGGGGGAAGGGTGGATATGGGGATATGAGGGAAGCGGGATATGGGGGATGGGGAAGCGCGTACATTGTACTGTTAATGTAAGCCTACTTGTGACAATAATTTTTAAAAAAATTGGAGTACCCAATTCATTTTTTCCAATTAAGAGACAATTTAGCATGGCCAATCCACCTGCCCCTGCACATCTTTTGGGTTGTGGGGGCGAAACCCACGCAAACACTGGGAGAATGTGCAAACACCACATGTACAGTGACCCAGAGCCGGGATCGAACCTGGGACCTCAGCGCCGTGAGGCAGCAGTGTTAACCACCACGTCACCGTGCTGCCCCACTTGTGGCAATAACAAAGATTATTATTACCTCCCACCCCCCCCCCCCCCCCCCCCCCCCACCCCCACACATACACCTTCCTTACTGCTCCATTTTTTTGGTACTTTTTAAATGTCACTCATTTGTAATATCTTCCAGTTCTGATAATGGACCCAGATATTGAAAAGCAACTTGTGAAGTGCTTGGATCCAGAGTCCTCCCCCTGTCTCTATGCCTAGGGCGAACTCCACTTCCACATGCACAGGGCTCAGCCTCACGCAGCTAAAGCTGGTGCACACAGTCACTTAATCAGAACCAGAATGAGTCGGTTCTTTCCGGAAGTGAACGGTGCCAGGGAGGCCTGGCCAACCACACCCACATGTTCTTGTCTTGCCCCAGAATTGCCGGGTACTGAACAACCTTTTTTTGAGGCAATGTCCAGGGTTGTGGGAGGGGAGGGTGGAGCCACGCCCAAAATGACAGACTTCGGGGTCTCAGGCCAGCCGGACCTCTTCATGGGGAGGGAGGTCAACCCTTTGCCTCCCTGATCGCCCGGTGGCGAATCCTGCTCGGCTGACAATCGGCAGCACCACCCAAGACTGCAGACTGGCTGTCCGACCTGGCGGAATTGTACAAACTAGAGAAAGCAAAATTTGCCATCCGAGGGTGGGAAGAGGGCTTCCCCAGGATGCGTAAGCTGTTCACCAACTTGTTCCAGAATCAGTTTGTAGCCAACAACCAATGGAGTAAGGGGGTGGAGGGAGAGGGGAGACACAGCGAGTCACGAGACAAAAATGAACAGGAAAGGTGGGGGGAGGACACACAGGAAGTCAAGATAGGCAAGGGACTATAACTGTGGATTGACATCTGTAAATATGCGCCCAGGCCAAACTGGGAACTGCAACAAAGGTATGCTGGTCAAAGCGGGGTCACGGCCAGAGCAGGAGGAAAGCAATTATATGTCATTATCTGTACTGGCACCTGCTTGTCTATATACATCCTTTTATTTCTTGCTCATTTTTGTTATGTTTTGTTGTTTTTTTCCCTCTGATCGGCACAGTTATGTAAAGTGTAACATATAACATATGAATTGTGAAATACAAAATGTGAAAACCCAATAAAAACACTTTTGAAAAAATGAAAGGACAACTTGGGTTGGATTCTCCGGTCCGCCGCGCCAAAATCGTGTTCGGTGATCGGCCGGAGAATGAAAATTCCCGACCAAATCGGGGTGGCGTCGCTTTTGCGATGCTCCACCCCATCCAAAGCGGTGTACTCTCCGAGATTGCCGCGTGACATATCGACAGCCTCAGGACATTGCCTGAGGCCCAACCCCCCGATGCTCCGACACCGACAGCCATGTTCCCGACAGCATCGGTTGCGTGTGGTCTCATTGGTCGGGATCATGGCGTGGCAGCTGCGGACTCAGTCCAGCGCCGCCACAGTCTGGGGAAGCCAATCCGCAGGCAAGGGGGGACTTTATCAGGGCTGGGGGCACTGTGGGAGGGCGTAGGGGGGGGGGGGTCGTCCAAGGCGCACAAGCCGACCAAAGGGGGGGGACTATTTCGCGGGCCAGGTCCATGAGGGGCCGCCATATCAGCAGCTAGAGCCGGGAGCTCTACGCTGCCGACGTGCTAGCCCCCGGCCGAACAGAGGACCGGTGGCCGTTTTATGACATTTTTTTCTGTCATAAAATGCCACCGTTCCTATGCCGGCGTGGGGACATTGCCCCAGAATCGGAGATTCCAGCTCCTTACATTTTGAGGGGGCCTTTTCTGTGTTCTTTTTATAAATAAATTGTTTTATCCTTAGTGTTTGTCCTGTGCCTTGTAGCTATCTGTCTCCATGTGAATACATCTTCTTTTATTGCAAGGGTCAGAAATCACTCATGTGGCATCTTTTTAATCATGCTTACCCCCAGATATTTCTTTGAGGAGCTCTCAGGTGGGCCAAGCATGATGTGTCTTTTAGAAGTCCAGTGCTCTCTGACCCTGAAGAACTCCCATTTCTCAAGGCGCTCCCCAATCTTATTCCATTTTATCGACGATCTGGGCGTAAATCTGTTGTAAAAATTTTGCCATAGTCCCAGAGGCTGCTTTCCCCTTTGAGGGGGAGAGCTGACTGGTGGTGATTTTTTTTTTTTAAATTTAGAGTATCCAATTCATTTTTTCCAATTGAGGGGCAATTTAGCGTGGCCAATCTACCTAGCTTGCACAGTTTTGGGTTGTGGCGGCGAAACCCACACAAACACAGGGAGAATGTGCAAACTCCACACGGACAGTGACCCAGAGCCGGGATCGAACCTGGGACCTCGGCGCCATGAGGCCACAGGGCTAACCCACTGCGCCACCGTGCTGCCTCCGACTAGTGGTGATTTAACCTGAGGCTCAGAACACCTCAGGCGAGGAGCAAGGTTGTGAAAGCGGGACCTTCAGCCGGTAGGGGAATTGAACCCACGCTGCTGGCCTCGCTCTGCATCACAAACCAGCTGTCTGGCCCACTGATCCAACTTTGTGGTAGGCAAGGGTTTAAAATGAATAATTTCAATGACTTTTTTTAAAAGAAAGGAAACCAAAAAAACAATCAAAGAGAATCACTTAAAGTGGTTGCCATGGTTTTAATTGCAGATACCAGCCCCTGAAGCAGGCTGTATGGAACAGAATAACTAGATAAATATGAATATAGGCATGTTTCATAAACCTCTTGTTATGTTTCTATGGCCAACTCTGGCCACTTTGACATGCAAGGACACTGTCAAACAGTGGCCTTTTATCCTGAGCTACGAAAAGTTACTGAGGTTATAGTCTGCCCTCTATGAGCTTCTCACACCAAGCACCAACCTTGGAAAAGCTACTGTTTACTCCTTATCTCGATAGTAGCTGCGAACTGCGGCCCAGTTGGTAGCGCACTCGTATCTGAATCTGAAGGTTGCAGGTCCCACTCCAGGCCTTGAGCACAAAAGTCAAAGCTGGCACTTCAGTCCAGCACCAGGACGTGCTGCATGAGTCAAAGATGCCGTCTTTCAAGGTGAGAGCTGAGGCTGAGGTCCTTGTCTGCACGTCCTGGTGCTGGACTGAATGTCACGGCACTATTTCTGTCCTGTCCCCTGGCCAGTATTTAGAAATCAATCCACACCACAAAAAACAGATTATCTGATCACTCTGTCATTACTGCCTGTAGAAACTTGCTGTGCACAAATTAGTTGCTGTCTTAATAATAATAATCTTTATTATTGTCGCAAGTAGGCTTACATTATCACTACAATGAAGTCATTGTGAAAAGCCCCTAGTCGCCATAGCCCTGCACCTGTTCAGGTACACAGAGAGAAAATTCAAAATGTCCCATTCACCTAACAAGCACGTCTTTGGGGACTTGTGGGAGGAAACCCACGCAGACATGGGGAGAACATGCAGACTCCACACAGTCACCCAAGCCAGGAATCGAACCAGGGACCCTGGCTCTGTGAAGCAACAGTGCTAACCACTGTGCTGCAGTTCCTACAACGGTGACTGTTCTTCAGCAATGCACTAAATTTCCTGTCTCGATTGGAGCCAGTGTAAAAAATAACTCACTTTGCCTTGAAGGGTACAATCTGAAGGACTCTTAGCGTGCTCGCAATATGTCTGCAAATTTAATGTGCACTATTACTGAGGCATAAATAGCACTCTTTTATTTCACCTTCTGCATCTTATTTGAGTGCAATTTACTTCTCTGTCATTCCTGTGTTTCTTCGATTTTTCTTAGCTGAAGTCACCAACCTCCACCCTGATCCTAGTGCTCTCACTAAGGTGGTGGATGTTCCTGTTAACCTCACCATTCTTAGCTGCCAATTCCAGCAATGTGATGGAAAGGCAGCTAACAAATGGGTCAGTCACCTCAGTGGGTGCCACGCTCCGAAAAACCCTGGGCCGTTATTTAGTCTGAAAATTAAATGACTGCATCTGTACTTTTAAAAAAAATTGTTCTGTAGGCCGTCTCTGCTGAAGTTTCATTTTCTTATTAGGCAGAGTTCTTCTAGCCGTTGAGTTGCAGTCTGAAATTATACCTTTCTTCTCTTGGTTATGTTATGTCGCATTCAAATGTTTCTATATTGGCTCGTTATCAGATCCCATTAGGCTATCAAACAAAACAGGCCGAACGTTTAACTTGAATGTCCCCCCCCCCCTTTCTTCCAGGGAAATGTGACATTTTCCTGCATGGAGCCCCACACCGTTCCGGTTACGTTCCTGACTTCCAGCAGTTACCTGCTGCTTCCTGGAAAGCCTCAAATGGACGGACTTTCTGTCAGCTTCCAATTCCGCACCTGGAACAAGGATGGTCTGCTGCTGTACAATGAATTCTACAAAGCATCTGGAGTCCTCTACATTTACCTCAGCAAGGGGAAGCTCAAAATAAATGTTCATACATTATCGTGGAGCCAAGCTGACATCACCACAGGTAATTGCAATAGTCAATTTTGCTGCCATTGGTGACAGCGGGAGGAATTGTGAGAACGCAGGGAAACACTTATCTCCAAGCACTTCAATTTAGGCGGCTAATTATCTTCTGAAAGCGTAGCACATCGGGCTGAGGAAGATGAGAGTTGTGAGGGAAAGGGGGATTGCAGTATACTGGAGGAAGAAGATCAGAGTTTAAAGAAGAGGAACAATTAGAGGCAGTTTGATTTGAGGAAGAAAAACAGGCAAGTTTAAAGAAAGGACATTTGTCTGGCTAGTTAATGAGTTTGGGCAGCACGGTAGCATTGTGGTTAGCACAATTGCTTCAAAGCTCCAGGGTTCCAGGTTCGATTCCCGGCTTGGGTCACTGTTTGTACGGAGTCTGCACACCCCCGTGTGTGCGTGGGTTTCCTCCGGGCGCTCCGGTTTCCTCCCACAGTCCAAAGATGTGCAGGTTAGGTGGATTGGCCATGCTAAATTGCCCTTAGTGTCAAAATTGCCCTTAGTGTTGGGTGGGGTTACTGGGTTATGGGGATAGGGTGGAAGTGTGGACCTTGGGTAGGGTGCTCTTTCCAAGAGCCGGTGCAGACTCGATGGGCCAAATGGCCTCCTTCGGCACTGTAAATTCTATGATTCTATGTAATAATCGGTTTCAAAATAATCACAGGAGGAGAAATTTCCAGGAAGATTTTATTGTTGCAACATTTACTAGGCAGGGACAGCAAAAACCCTTCACATTATTTACAATACCATGATACTCAAGACAAGGCCATAGCTTTAAGCTGGTGAAAGGTAAATTTAGGTCAAATAGTTTTACTTTTGGCACAAAGGGTGAATTGGATTTGTAATGGGTTTTGGGGAGCAATGGATCAGGTCAGGACCCTGGATTCATTTGAGGAACTGGTTGACGCTATACCTTGAGGGGACAGTAAGATTCTAATTTCGAACTGATGAGCTAGTTGGAATGAAATGGCTTCTTCTGTGCGTCAGCAATGTGTACGATATTTATAATGCGTTCAATGTTTGTGTATAAAAATCACTTTTTACAGGAGTTAGATGTTTCCCTTGCTCGAGTACATAATCCAGGTTGATATTTCAGTGCAGCCATGCACGGAACATGCTATACTGCCGATGGTGCCTTTACAGAAACAATTCAATAATTTGCCTATTGAGGTGCACTAAAAGATCCCACAACATGTTTGCAAAGATGAGCTGGAGGTCCATGCCACCCACAAACACCTAAACAGAGTAAGCTGTTTTTAGTCTCACTGAGACATGTTTGCGGACGGCCCTTCCTTAAAAGCAATGCTGATATGTCGGTTGTTAAGTTCTCTGGCATGCCTTGTGGATTCACAACCTGCCGTGCAAATGCAAGTATTTTTATTTTATCCTTCAAGTGCCACACATGTGCACATCCAGTTCCACTGTGAAAAACGAGGTGGGAGATCTGCTAGTATTTGAAGGAACTTCTTGAAAGGTGGAAAGTGTGGCAGCAAGATTTTTTTAATCAGCTTTCTGCAAGATTGCTAGTTTGATTTGTGTTCTCTGGTGATGTAATGAAACCAAGCCTGTAGATTACAGATGAGGCAGCAACTTTTGGGAATTTGGAAAGCAACATTATCAAAATTAGGGGCAGTACAGTAGCACAGTGGTTAGCCCAGTTGCTTCACAGCTCCAGGGTCCCAGGATCGATTCCTGGCTTGGGTAACTGTCTGTGCGGAGTCTGCACGTTCTCCCCATGTCTGCGTGGGTTTCCTCCGATGCTCGTTTCCTCCCACAGTCCAAAGATGTGCGGATTAGGTGGATTGGCCATGCTAAATTGCCCTTAGTGTTTAAAAAAAAAGGCTAAGTGGGGTTACTGGGTTACGGGAATAGGATGGAGACAAGGGCTTGAGTAGGGCGCTCTTTCCAAGGGCCGGTGCAGACTCAATGGGCCGAATGGCCTCCTTCTGCACTGTAGATTCTATGATAAAACGCTGGACATTATGCAGAACAAAAGGAGAGAACTTGCATCTATATTGCACCTGTCAGCCGTAGGAAGTTCCACAGCTCTTCATACCCAGTGTCCCAGTTTTAAAATAGTCACAATTTCAATGAGGGATATAGTACTGTTGAAAGGAGATTCTTGTGGGATATTTGAAAATGAATGAATTCATGATGTTTCATGAATAATGTCTAACTTCCAAAATTCTTCAAGTCCATTGGTCCCATTTCACTGCATTGGATTGGATGCGAAGTGGGTAATATAGCAAAATCAAAATGAAATGGAAACTATTTTGTCCTTCAATTTATCTTATTGTGGTAGTATGTATTGGGGGTCATGTGGGACTGGAAGCCCTAATGTCATTGGCTGACAGATCCCGGGTCCTGGTTGGCCGTTGACCTCATACTCCGCCCTGAAGGCGAAGTATAAGAAGCCGGTGCCTTCCCCCGCATGCCAGTTTACTATCGGGCTGCTGGGGAACAGACACGCTTAATAAAGCCTCATCGACTTCACTCTATTTGTCTCATGGAGTCTTTGTGCGCCACAATTTATTAAGCGTGCCTAAAAAGGACTATGGAGCTCAGGATCATTCCAGAATGCCTGAGGATCAGCCCCCACGCAGTGAATGCGGCAGCAGCCTTCAAACACTGGCAGACTTGCTTTGAGGCCTACATCACATCGACCACAGGCCGAGTCTCAGATGAACAAAAACTGCAGGTCCTGCACTCGAGGGTGAGCACGGAGATTTTCACCCTCATTGAAGACACCCGCGATTTCCAGACGGCCTTCACAGCACTGAGAAGTCTCTACGTTCGCCCAGTTAACCAAATCTACGCTCGCTACCAGCTCGCGACGAGACGGCAAGCTCCCGGAGAATCGATGGACGAGTTCTACGCCGCGCTGCTGATTTTGGGACGAGCCTGCAGCTGCCCGTCGGTGAACGCAAATGAACACACGGACATGTTAATGCGCGATGCTTTTGTTGCAGGTGTACAATCCTCCCAAATCCGCCAAAGACTTCTAGAAAAAGAGTCACTAGGACTCTCAGAGGCACGGGCCCTGGCAGCCTCGCTAGACGTAGCCGCGCGTAATACCCGCGCCTACGGCCCCGACCGCGCGGCAGGCCATTGGGCCCCGTACGTACCCGCCGCGGCAAACCCCCTACCCCCGCCCCCCGGACACCCCACAGGCTTGCGCAGTCCAAACGCCGAGTCGCACCGGGGGCGCCCGCTGTTATTTCTGCGGCCAGGCGAAGCACCCCCGACAACGCTGTCCGGCCCGCGCAGCCATCTGCAAAAGCTGCGGGAAAAAGGGCCATTATGCGGTGGTGTGCCGGTCCCGCGTGGTCGCCGCCGTCCCGGGAGAACAGGGAGCCCTACAGGCAGTCTATGCCTCCCAACCCCCCCAGCACGCCATGTGCGACCCCCAGGCGCCGCCATTTTGGGTCCCGACCACCGCGGTCCCGGGAGAACTGGGAGCCCTGCACGCCGCCTACGCCCCCCAACCCCCCTCCCCGCAGCCCATGTACGACCCGCCGCCGGCGCTCCCGATTTGGGTGCCGGCCAACACTCTCCACGGAGAGGAAGGGGTTTTTCGCATCCCGAACGCCACCCTCACCCCCGTCCTGCGCCCCACGCCTGACCCGCCAGCGCCGCCGACCTGGGCCCTCACCCCCGTCCCGCGCCCCACGCCTGACCCGCCGGCAATACAGCTTACCTGGACCCCGATCTCCGTCCCCGGCGAGGGACCTCCTCACGGTCCCAGCGCTCGCAGTACTGACCCGCCGGCCTTGGCCCCGAACACCGCGGTCCCCAGCGAGGGAGCTCCGCGCGGTCCTAGCGCCCCCCAGACCCCCCAGCACTCAATGTGCGACCCGCAGACGCCGCCATTTTGGGTCCCGACCACCACGAGGGGAGGAGGGGCCCCGCCATTTTGTCCACCCCCGACGCCATCTTGTGACCCCTCAGCTACGGGCGAGGTATGGGGGTGGCCATTTTATCCATCCCCGACGCCATCTGGGACGGCAACAACGGACCCCACCCCACTACTACAACCACGGCTCGCTTCGGTTACACTCGATCAGGCTCGGCCCCAGACTCTCCAGACGACGACGACAACGGTCCTAATTAACGGCCACGAGACGCCATGCCTAGTCGACTCCGGGAGCACGGAAAGTTTTATACATCCCGACACGGTAAGACGCTGTTCCTTAACTACCTACCCCAGCGCACAAAAGATTTGCCTAGCTGCAGGATCCCACTCCGTACAGATCCAGGGATTCTGCATAGTTACCCTAACGGTACAGGGGAGGGAATTCAAAAACTACAAACTTAACGTCCTTCCCCAACTCTGTGCCCCCACCTTGCTGGGCTTAGATTTTCAATGTAACCTACAGAGCCTTACGTTTAAATTCGGCGGCCCCATACCCCCACTCACTATCTGCGGCCTCGCCACCCTCAAGGTGCAACCCCCGTCCTTGTTTGCGAACGTCACCCCGGATTGCAAACCCGTCGCCACTAGGAGCAGACAGTACAGCGCCCAGGACCGGACCTTCATTCGCTCCGAAGTCCAGCGGCTACTAAAGGAGGGCATAATCCAGGCCAGCAATAGTCCCTGGAGAGCGCAGGTGGTAGTAGTGAAGACAGGGGAGAAACAAAGGATGGTCATTGACTATAGCCAGACCATCAACAGGTACACACAACTAGACGCGTACCCTCTCCCCCGCATATCCGACATGGTCACTCGGATTGCCCAGTATAAAGTCTTCTCCACCGTGGACCTCAAGTCCGCCTACCATCAGCTCCCCATCCGCCCAAGTGACCGCAAGTACACAGCCTTCGAGGCAGACGGGCGATTATACCACTTCCTAAGGGTCCCTTTTGGCGTCACAAACGGCGTCTCGATCTTCCAACGGGAAATGGACCGAATGGTTGATCAACATTGGTTACGGGCCACGTTCCCGTTCCTCGACAATGTAACCATCTGCGGCCACGATCAGCAGGACCACGACGCCAACCTCCAAAAATTCCTCCAGACTGCCAAAGCCTTGAACCTCACGTACAACGAGGACAAGTGCGTTTTTAGCACCGATCGGCTAGCCATTCTGGACTACATAGTGCGCAATGGGATAATAGGCCCCGACCCCGAACGTATGCGCGCACTCATGGAATTTCCCCTCCCGCACTGCCCAAAAGCCCTGAAACGCTGCCTGGGGTTCTTTTCATACTACGCCAGTGGGTCCCCCAGTACGCAGACAAGGCCCGCCCCCTAATACAGACCACGACTTTCCCGCTGTCGACAGAGGCTTGCCAGGCTTTCAGCCGCATCAAAGCGGACATCGCAAAGGCCACGATGCGCGCCATCGACGAGTCCCTCCCCTTCCAGGTCGAGAGCGACGCCTCTGACGTAGCTCTCGCGGCTACCCTTAACCAAGCGGGCAGACCCGTGGCCTTCTTCTCCCGAACCCTCCACGCCTCAGAAATCCGCCACTCCTCAGTGGAAAAGGAAGCCCAAGCCATAGTGGAGGCTGTGCGACATTGGAGGCATTACCTGGCCGGCAGGAGATTCACTCTCCTCACTGACCAACGGTCGGTAGCCTTCATGTTCGATAATGCACAGTGGGGCAAGATCAAGAACGACAAGATCTTGCGGTGGAGGATCGAACTCTCCACCTTCAACTATGAGATCTTGTACCGGCCCGGAAAGCTGAACGAGCCGTCTGATGCCCTATCCCGCGGGACATGTGCCAACGCACAAATTGACCGCCTCCAAGCCCTCCACGAGGACCTCTGCCACCCGGGGGTCACTCGGTTTTACCACTTCATCAAGTCCCGCAATCTCCCATACTCCTTAGAGGAGGTCCGTACAGTCACAAGAGACTGCCACATCTGCGCAGAATGCAAACCGCATTTTTTCAGGCCAGATGGAGCGCACCTGATTAAGGCTTCCCGTCCCTTTGAACGCCTCAGTCTCGATTTCAAAGGGCCCCTCCCCTCCACCGACCGCAACGCGTATTTCCTTAATGTAGTGGACGAATACTCCCGCTTCCCTTTTGCCATTCCCTGCTCCGACATGACCGCGGCCACAGTCATTAAAGCCCTGAACAGCATATTCACACTGTTCGGTTACCCCGCATACGTCCACAGCGACAGGGGGTCCTCTTTCATGAGTGACGAGCTGCGCCAGTTCCTGCTCAGCAAGGGTATAGCTTCAAGCAGGACGACCAGCTACAACCCCCGGGGGAACGGGCAAGTAGAAAGGGAGAACGGCACGGTCTGGAAGGCCGTCCTACTGGCCCTACGGTCCAGGGATCTCCCAGTTTCACGGTGGCAGGAGGTCCTCCCGGACGCTCTCCATTCCATCCGGTCGTTATTATGTACGAGCACTAATCAAACGCCTCACGAGCGTCTCCTTGTCTTCCCTAGGAGGTCCTCCTCTGGAACGTCGCTGCCAACCTGGCTGGCGGCCCCAGGACCCATCCTGCTCCGAAAGCACGTGCGGGCACATAAGGCGGACCCGTTGGTCGAAAGGGTTCACCTCCTCCACGCAAACCCCCAGTACGCATACGTGGAGTACCCCGACGGCCGACAGGACACGGTCTCCCTGCGGGATCTGGCGCCCGCCGGCACCACGCACACCCCCCCGGCACCATCAACCCAACCGCCCCCCTTCCTGCCACCGCCGCACCCCGTGACCGCCCCCTTCCCAGGAGGATCAGTCCCCCTCCCCTTTGCACCGACAGCTGAAACCGTGCGGCTCCCGGAGGCGACAACGCTGGTACAAGCACTACCACCACTGCCGGGGCCGAGGCGATCGACACGGACGACCAGACCGCCCGACCGACTCGTGGCGTCGATGTAAAACAAAGATGGACTGTCCAATGAACATTTTGTTTTTCCTATATCCTCTGTAAATAGTTGTAACAGGACGATACTGTCCAATACGGTACTACCATGTAACTGTTCTCTCCTCCCAGGACCAGTACTGTAAACCCTTACCACCATACGAAGCATCACCCCGCCGGGTTCATTTTTGACAAGGGGTGAATGTGGTAGTATGTATTGGGGGTCATGTGGGACTGGAAGCCCTAATGTCATTGGCTGACAGATCCCGGGTCCTGGTTGGCCGTTGACCTCATACTCCGCCCTGAAGGCGAAGTATAAGAAGCCGGTGCCTTCCCCCGCATGCCAGTTTACTATCGGGCTGCTGGGGAACAGACACGCTTAATAAAGCCTCATCGACTTCACTCTATTTGTCTCATGGAGTCTTTGTGCGCCACACTTATCTTGCAAGAATCCCTTTTGATCTACATACAGATGTATGTGTAAATACATTTTTGTTAGTCCTGCTGATCTCCAATTGTGTCAAGCCTCGTTTGCATTCAAAAGGGTTCAGATAGTTTCTATTATTAATACAGGAAAATGCCTTCAAGGTCCTGGCACCAAAGCACTTAGATGGTCAATGTGAGTCAAGCTTTGCTCCCACTGGCTTTTTAGATGAATAATTAATTTGACCGGGAGGCAGATGAACAAATGCACTCGGGTTTTCTGTTGTTTTCAGAGATCTATACCACATTACAAAGAGCAAATTAGTTGCCTTGCCCATCTTCCCGAAGACCTCTCAAATGACTCCGGTGCATCAAACAGATCCAACATCGGAGCACCAGGAAGTTTTTCCTGAAATTCCGGGCACGTACAATGGTCCACGCAGGTGTTGATGATTAGGACAAATTTAATCTTACTGGTACAAGTGAGGCAGCTTTGTTTGAAGCTCCCGGAGGAAGTCTCTGATCTAAGAAGTGCATCAATTAGTTCTGTCTTGATATTGTGTCAATTCAAGATACCTATAGCAACTTAACATGAAGTGTATGAAATATTAAACAGGACAGCTGCATTAAATAAAGACCATCAAAATGATTTTTTTCTCCGAATCAGTTAAATATGTTGTAAATGCGCATCGAGTTGATCAGTACCTGAAAGTAATCATTTAATGTGTGAACTCTTCATCAGGACTAAAACTATTCCCTCAGCTTTCCAGTTGATAACAATTCACGAAGAAAACATGGTGGAAGTTATAAAGTTATAGATTCCCCTGCTGAGTATTTCAATGACACAAACCAGAAAGGCCCAAGGTTGTTGCATGATCTGTCGGAGTGTTAGCAATTCAGATGGTTAAGTGTGGCTGTGTTTGTAGGGACGTGGAGATACAAAATGGCACAAAACAAAATGAAGCAGGGCGGCAGGGTGGCACAGTGGTCAGCTCTGCTGCCTCACAGCGCCAGGAACCCGGGTTCAATTATGGCCTTTGGGAATGTGCGTTCTCCCCGTGTGTGCGTGGGCTTCCTCCGGGTGCTCCGGTTTCCTCCCACAGTCCAAAGATGTGCAGGTTAGGTGGATCGGCCATGATAAATTGCTCCTTAATGTCTGGGGATTCGTAGATCAGGTTATGCGGTTATGGGGTTAGGGCAGGGTGGACAGGGGTGTGTAAATGGGTAGAATGCCCTTTCGAAGGGTCGGTGCAGATTCGATAGGCCGAATGGCCTCCTTCTGTACTGCAAGAATTCTATGATTCTCAAGCCATTCGGCCCACTGTACCTGTTCTGGCTCTTTGACAGAGTTACCCAACTAGCCCCACTCCCCTATTCGTTTCCCACAGACCTAATCTGTTTTCTTTTCCCAGTCAGAGACTTATCCAATTTCCTTTTGAAAATGACTGTTTGAATCTCCTTTCAACTCAAATTGTAACACGTTGCTTCAGAAAAAATGAAATGCTTTTCATCTCAGCTTTCGCTCTTTTGCAAATTACCTTGAATCTGAGGCCCCTGGTTACCATCGTGGCCGCCGATGGGAACTGTTTCTCTAAATGTGCTCTATCAAATTTTCACTTTGTGCGAATGGAAATTCACCCAGGTGCGATTGGAAGCAGAGGCAAATCGCAGGTGAAGATTGGCCTACTGTGGGCAAGGTTCACCAAGGAATGCTTCTCCCCCTCGAGAGTCAGCAGCCTCCAAGTCAAGATAATTGTGAGAGAAAATCAGACAGTGCTGTGTCTGGAAAGCAGCAGGAGAAAGATCTCAGGCAGCTGCCGGGCTATTTTGCTTCAACGTGCAATGCATTTTGTCATCGTTTTCACAGACAGCTGCTTAAGGTTTTGAAGAAAAGAAGTACTTGAGCATTATGTTTTCCGAGAGGTAGTTTTGGTCGCATTAAATCTGCTCAAGCTGACGGTGTTGCTTTAGAAGTAAATCCAAGCAGCACTTGGGACAACTGACCTTTATCATAACAGGTGATATATACTGCGTCGGTTTAGGAATTCCGAACGAATCTCTCCAGCCATCTTGTTGCGTCCACAAAGTTCAACAATAGGAAGATAATTTGGCAGTTTTTGTTCGACTTAAATTCTTGATTGATCGCATAGGAACAAACTAAAACCAGGATTAGACCATTCGGCCCTTCAAACTTCTTTCCCTTTCAGTAAAATCATGGCTCAGCTCCTCCACCCCCCACACTATTTCCTTATTCTCTGATTTCATCAGAATCAAATTATTGGGTGATCTCTGCCTAGAATAAAACAGCACTGAGTATATTGTTGCTGAGACATCATAAATTATGTTCCTCTATAAAATACCAGTGCAAAATTTTCAGTTACAATGGTAACTAGAAAATGTACCCCATAAAAGTGAGGGGAAGCATAGAAGACCAGCAGGCCACATCCAACAAGAGGGAATCCAACCATCTTCCCTTGACATTCATTGCCATGTCAATGCCGAATCCCCCGCCATCAACATCCTGGGAGTTACCATTGACCAGAAACTTCTCCTGGTCCAACCATATAAATACTGTGCCTGCAAGTGGAGCAAGTGAGAGGTTTGGAATTCTGTGGTGAGTAACTCATCTCCTGACTCCCCAAAGCCTGTCCACCATCTACAAGGCATATGTCATTAGTGCGATGGAATCGTCCTCACTTGCCTTAATGAGTGCAGCTCCATCGACACTCAAGAAGCTTGACACAATCCAGGACAAAGCAGCCTGCTTTTAATTGCCATCCCATTCTACCACATCGAACATCCACTTCCTCCACCACCGTGGCAAAAGCGTGTATCATCTGTAAGGTGCATTGCAACAACTCACCAAGGCTCCTTCAACAGCACCTTCCAAACTGGTGACCTCAACCACCTAGGACAAGGTCAGCAGATGCACGGGAATGCCACCACTGGCTAATACTCCTCCAAGCCGCACACCATCCTGACTTGGAAATATTTTGCCGTTCCTTCACCGTCTCTGGGTCACAATCCTGGGACTCCCTCCCAAACAGCACTGAGGGTGTACCTACATCACATAGACTGCAGAGCTTCCAGAAGCCAGCTCAGCACCACTTTCTCAAGGGCAATTGGGGAAGGGCAATAAATGCCAGTAGTGCCCACATCCTGTGAAAGAATTTTTAAAAATCGATCTCCTGCAGCATTGTTCACATGAGAAATGAAGGAAATGTTCATCAATAAAGGGGGAGAAAGTATTGCAATCATGTATTGTCACAGCACAAAAGGAGGCAATTCAGGCACTCTGTCTGTGCCCGCTGTTTGAAAGTGTATTCCAATTAGTCCTATTCGCCTGTTTTTCACCTTAGCTCTGCATTCCTTTTTGTCTTTAATTATTTATCCAATCGTCTTTTGAAATTCAGTATTGAATCTGCTTCCACATTCCAGATTATAATACCCCACTGCATTAAAACAATTGTGCTCATCTCTTTCCTGCTTCTTTTACCAATTATTTTAAATCTGTATTCTCTGGTTGTCAACTCTCTTGTCATTGGAAATCATTTTGAGTTATCTGCTGAATCAAAACACTGAAAAACTTTGCGTGCCTCTCGGGACTCTCTCCGTAAACCTTTCTGCATGACGGAGAATGATCTTCGTTTCCCTCCTTATTCCTAATGAGTGACAACCCAAATCCGCACGGTAGCACAGTGGTTAGCACGGTTGCTTCACAACGCCAGAGACCCGGTTTCGATTCCCGGCTTAGATCGCTGTCTGTGCGGAGTCTGCACATTCTCCCTGTGTCTGTATGGGTTTCCTTCGGGTGCTCCGGTTTCCTCCCACAAGTCCCAAAAGACGTGCTTGTGAGGTGAATTGGACATTCTGAATTCTCCTTCATTGTACCCGAACAGGCGCCTTAGTGTTGCGACTCGGGGATTTTCGCAATAACTTCATTGCAATGTTAATGTAAGCCAACTTGTGACCTTAATAACAATTTTTATTATTAGCCTGGGTGCCTATCCAGTAAATCTCTTCTGCACCCTTGCCATCTATCCTGATGTGTGATGGAATGCCCAGAATTGGCTGAGGTCCAGAGTCATAACCAGTGCTAATGGAAAAATGCTACCTGTATGACTCTGGGTGGAGTCTGGTTTAGCACAGGCTGGTTTAGCATAGTGGGCTAAACAGCTGGCTTGTTATGCAGAACAATGCCAGCAGCACGGGTTCAATTCCCGTACCAGCCTCCCCGAACAGGCGCCGGAATGTGGCGACTAGGGTCTTTTCACGATAACTTCATTGAAGCCTACTTGTGACAATAAGCTATTATTATTATTGAACTTCAGCACATGTGGCATAGGCTCGTTTGGCACCCACTATAGAGCTCAACCAATATCCGTTCCCATTGAAGTGGAGGCGTGAGGCATATCAGAGAAGTATCAGGTGTTCGTAATAACATGAAATATCCTTAAATGTCCTTGCAATAGCTTCTATGAAAAGCTTACTTTTAGTAGAATATTTTAAGGTGAGCTAGATTCCAAACCATCACTGTCTCTTCAAAAATTATATCATTGCAGAGCTGTTGGAACATGCATTAAGCTGTGAGAAAGTTGGAACTTGATTGGTACAATTTCCCGATTTTCTTTCGGCTCCCAGCATCTACCAGCGTTAGTTTTATGAGAGAACTACATTTAACTGCACTTGACTGGATCCTGGCTTTTTTTCTGCTGTGCAATAAATTATCTGAGCTTGAAGATAATTTTTTTAAGTGGGATGTGCTGAAGAGCTCATCAGAGAAATTGCTTGGAGGAGTTACTGGACCCAGCAGTAAGAGTAAGCTGCATTAACATATGGTAGGGATGTCAAGATCACTGTGAGAAGGTGAGTGAAGGATTGTGTCTGCTGGCACTCATTCCATTTCTCCACACAGAGTCACTAACATTATCCACACAGTCTTCAAGATGTCAGCAAGATCCACCGTCTACCAAAATATCTCTTTCCCTTCAATCAAAGGTCAGCAAAGAGAGAGATGTCCATTATGTCAGCCAAGGGCTTGGATTTCAAATTAGGGTTAGGAACTCGGTGCCTGGCTAATCACATGTTCCCGACCACATGCCGCTTCTGCATCATCCATGTGCTGTGATCCTTCATAAGTACAGTATAAGGGCAGCACGGTAGCATTGTGGATAGCACAATTGCTTCACAGCTCCAGGGTCCCAGGTTCGATTCTGGCTTGGGTCACTGTCTGTGCGGAGTCTGCACATCCTCCCCGTGTGTGCGTGGGTTTCCTCCGGGTGCTCCGGTTTCCTCCCACAGTCCAAAGATATGCAGGTTAGGTGGATTGGCCATGATAAATTGCCCTTAGTGTCCAAAATTGCCCTTAGTGTTGGGTGGGGTTACTGGGTTATGGGGATAGGTTGGAGGTGTTGACCTTGGGTAGGGTGCTCTTTCCAAGAGCCGGTGCAGACTCGGTGGGCCAAATGGCCTCCTTCTGCACTGTAAATTCTATGATAATCTATGATATAATTGGAGCAGGTATTAACACTCTCCGAGCAGGTGGAGATAGCTGTTGGAGCAGGAGCGTCAAAGGGAAAATGGCAACTGCGATGTAGCCTGCCTCTGCCTTGCACAAGAGAGGAAGTAGGAATTCGAAGGTGGGCAGCACGGTAGCACAATAGTTAGCACTGTTGTTTCTCAGCACCAGGATCCCGGGTTCGATTCTCGCTTGAGTCACTGTCTGTGCGGAGTCTACACATTCTCCCCGTGTCTGCGTGGGTTTCCTCCGGTTGATCCGGTTTCTTCCCACAAGCCCCGAAAGATGTGCTTGCGAGTTGAATTGGACATTCTGAATTCGCCCTCTTGTGTACCCGAACAGGAGCCGGAATGTGGCGACGAGGGGCTTTTCACAGTAACTTCACTGCAGTGTTAATGTAAGCCTACTTGTGACAATAATAAAAATTATCAATAAGATCTTTTTCATTAAAAATTCAGTGCTTAGTGAATTGGCCAAGTGACTAGCCCAGCAGGACTGCGACCAATCTCACTGAAACCCCTGGTGGTGAAAATGTTCCCAATTTTAAAAATATGAGCTCCCTGCGTTGAACTCAACAGATGTTCAGGTTTGGTGATTTCCCATTTGAAAATCCTCACTGTCCCATCTCGAGCCATTAACAAGCTCCTCAAGGTGCTTAATAGACTGTTAATTGGAGGCAAGCAGGTTCCTCGTTCCTTCCCACCTGCTTTCCCTTTGCAAATTATATTGCATTGCAAAGGCAGTGGGATGCAGTGATGACTTCCGGGAATGTAGTCTTCAATATGCCCCCTTGCTCGTCCCTATCGTGAACATTCACTCCCTAGTTTCAGTTACAATTCTGTAATGTGGAGATACTGGGGTGGGCTCAGTAAGAAGTCTCACATCACCAGGTTAAAGTCCAACAGGTTTATTTGAAATCATAAGCTTTTGAAGCACTGCTCCTTCATCGTGTGAAGTTGAGGCAGGTTCACAATCACAGCATATACTGGAGGGACACAATTGCAAGATAATTACATATTGGAATGTGAAGAATGGTTGGAACGTGAGTCTTTACAGGTAAACAAGTTCAAAAGTCTGACAAAGAGTCATCCAGACTCGAAACATTAGCTCCCTTCTCTCTCCACAGATACTGTCTGATCTGCTCACATTATGAAGAAGCTTAAAGAGCAGGAATGGAGTGGTTAGTGTCCTTGGCTGTGGAATCTAGAGTGTGGGGTTTCGTCTCATGGGAAAGGATCAATCATTTCGGACTGAGATGAAGAGAATTTTCTTTACTTAGAGTGTAGCGAATCTTTGGAATGGTCCATATCAGACGGTGGTAGATTCAACACTCATAGAATCCCTTCAGTGCCGGAGGAGACCATCCATCCACTTCAACCCCACCCAAACGTTTGGACACTAATGGACAATTTATCATGGCAAATCCATCTAATTGGCACATCTCTGGACTGTGGGAAGAAACCGGAGCAGCCGGAGAAAACCCATGCAGACAGGGGGAGAACGTGCAGACTGCGCACAGACAGTAACCCGAGGTTGGAATCGAACCCCGGTCCCTGGCGCCGTGAGGCAGCAGTGCTAACACCTGTGCCGCCCAGATGCACCATCACTGAATATATTTCAGGCTGGAATAGACAGACTTTTGATCTCTCAGGAAAATGAATAGTGTGAGGATTGCCATGTAAGTGGAACTGAGGCAATCATGCACAATCCCATGTTCAATGATGGGCTGGTTTAGCACAGTGTGCTAAATAGCTGACTTGCAATGCCAAACAATGCCAGCAGCGTAGTTTCAATTCCCGTACCGGCCTCCCCGAACAGGCGTCGGAATGTGGCAACTAGGGGCTTTTCACAGTAACTTAATTGAAGCCTACTTGTGACAATAAGCGATTATTATTATTATTAAAAGGTGGATTAAGCTCGAGGGGTCCTATGGTCTACTCCCATTCCCATTTCTTATGTTTTGTAAATGTTCATTCACCTTCTGCCCTTTTTGGGTGAGTTTGGCATTGAAATATGGGTAATCCTCTGCATCCTCCCCAGTTCTGAGTTGAGTCTTCACCGCCATGTTGTCTTGCAGTTGGCAAAGAACAAACAGCTTCATTCCAACTGGCTTGCATTATCTGTGAAGCCAAGACATGCAAAGGCAGTAGTCACAGGAACATTGGAATTATTAGATTTTTAAAAAACGACAAAGACCAATGTGTACCATTCTGATGGTCACATGATGTAAAATAATGGAGGGCTGATTATTAATGTCATCAATATCTATTCATTAGTCTAGAAGAGCCTCAGACTTGACCGGCTGCTTTTTTGTTCTGAGTTTGGGACCGTGATGCCGGGCGGATTTCTGATGCCAATCCCACATCATCCCGATACGCTTTTTGAATGGTTGGCCAAATGGGGGCCAGGGAGTGTCCTTGTCCGCAATTAAGAATTGCAGGTGGCCTCCCGGGGCTGCCGGCGCTCGGTTAGTGACACATCGGTTAGTGACACGATTGTCAACGATAGGAGCTGCCACTGCGGATAAGAGAGAGCGAGAGGATGCCCCATGATGGAGGTGAACCTTTGAAGAGGTTTTCAAAAAGTGTCACTGTCAAAAGAGCCATCATTGCAGAGGAGGAACACCTTCCAGTGGACAGCCAGCAGCCATAGCTGTAGCCTGACAGCCATGAGAGCGAGGTCCTGAGCAGGATGGAGAACTGACATCCAACCCTTTTCCCTGGCCTGTCACTGGAAAAGTTCCTGTCAGCTTCTGTTAAGTGACCTTAATATGATCAAAAATGGCCTAGAGGCCGGATAATTGGATTGGATTTGTTTATTGTCACATGTACCGAGGTACAGTGAAACGTATTTTTCTGCGAGCAGCTCAACAGATCATTAAGAACATGAAAATAAAATAAAATAAAATAAAATACATAATGGGGCCACGCAAGGTACACAATGTAACTACATAACACCTGCATTGGGTGAAGCATACAGGGGTGAAGTGTTAATCAGGTCAGTCCATAAGAGGGTCGTTTAGGAGTCCAGTAACAGCGGGGAAGCTGTTTTTGAGTCTGTTTGTGCGTGATCTCAGACTTTTATATCTCCTGCCCGATGGAAGAAGTTGGAAGAGTGAGTCAGCCGGGTGGGAGGGGTCTTTGATTATGCTGCCCGCTTTCCCCAGGCAGCGGGAGGTGTAGATGGAGTCAATGGATGGGAGGCAGGCTAGTGTGATGGACTGGTGGGAGACTGACACGCTGGCCAGTGTCGAAGCATTACCGACCCATCTGCTTCTAGCTCCACCTCTGCTGCCATTTAAAAGTAGCACTTACTCTATATGCTTCATATGTCTATGCCTCTGTATTTACATTGTGTATTTAGCATGTGTCGTATGTTTTTCATGTATGGAACGATCTGTCTGGACTGTACACGGAACAATATTTTTCACTGTACCTCAGTACATGTGACAATAAATCTAAATCTAAATCCTGCCTGTTGTGCAGTAAACTGCAATGGTGGAGACATTTGGGAAGCATAGTTTCAAACTCATCTGTTCCTCCCAAGCACGTTGCACTTTCCACATGTCACGTCTCAAACTGTTCAAAGAGCATATCCCAAAATGTTAGTTCCCGAAAGAAATCAACCCTATTTGCATTTGATTGAATTAACACTGATTATTTCCCCTGTCTCTTGAGGGAGCCTGTCCCATATATTGAACATTCACTCATTAAATTGCACAGTTTTGCATAGTTCTCCACATTCTTGACTTAATTTTAATCATTCTTATCCATGAAAATAAGACAAGCTAAAAAAACTTTAAGTGTGTTTACAAACACACAAGTCATTATCATTAATGGAAACGTATCATCATATCACATTTGCATGTCAGAAAAATCACTGCTCTTTTATAGGCTCAGAGCTTTATGATTTAAAGGTTGCCAAATACTGGTTTACAAGGAAAGTCTCATTAAATATAGATACACATTGTTAATAAAGATTGTCTGATTTCATGCAGAAGGATCAGAGGCGGAATATTTTCAAATTACTCTCTGATTGTTGCAGGTGACACATCATTAAAGAGGCCTGCGCGTTATAGACAGTACAGAATTCGAAAATGAATTGAACAACTGAATAAATTGGAGGTGACATTACTGTGTTCAAAATTAATGGGAATCGGGGAGAAAACAAGTTTGCATGTTAAGTTTTATTTTGAATCAAGCTCGCCTAAATCTATTGAACCCTGTGTCAAAACTGGATTATTAAACTCAAATTCTTGGGGTGGGATTCGCCATCCCCGGGGCACCGATAATGCGTTCCCCGATAGGACAGAGAGGCGGCGTTGGGGCTAAATCGGGATCAGTGGCGGGTGCCGACCCGAGCGCCTTACTCCCCCCCTCCCACCCACTTTGTTGGCGAAGGGAAATAGTTCCACACTACATGCCAGCGGGAGCATGGCAGCACGGTGGCACAGTGGTTCGCACTGCTACCTCCCAACGCCAGGGACTCCGGTTCAATTCCGGCCTTGGTTAACTGTCTGTGTGGAGTTTCCACTTTCTCCCCGTGTCTGCGTGGGTTTTCTCCGGGTGCTCCGGATTCACCCCACAGTCCAAAGATGTGCAGGGTCAGGTGGGTTGGCCATGATAAAAGTGCCCCTTAGTGTCCAGGGATAAACAGATTAAGTGGGGTTATGGGGATAGGGTGGAGGAATGGGCCTACGTATGGTGCTCTTTTGGAGGGTCGGTGCAGACTCAGTGGACTGAATAGCCTCCTTCTGCAATGTAGAGATCCTAAGATTCTATGAAAGTCAAATGGGTTGTAATCGGGAGACGGTCTGTGTGGTGTGTGAGTATGTGTAGGGGGGCTGTGAAGGGGGTTCCTTTATGCTTTATGTAGGGGTTGCCTTATTACGAGGGTCCCTGTGGAGGTTCCCGATTACAGAGTTCCCTGGGGGGGTGGGGGGGCGGTCAGGGATTACAGGGGTCCTTGGGGGTTACTACTGTTACAGGGAACCCCTATTACGGGGTTCCCTCTAGGGATCCCCCTATTACGGGGGTCCTTAGAGGTCCGTCTACTATAGGGGTCCCAGAGTGGCTTCTCCTATGACAGAGGCACCTGGGGGGAGTCTTCTTGTTACAGGGGTCCCTGGAGAAGGTCCCCCTGTTACAAGGGTCCCCCTTTTACAGGGGTCCCTGCGGAGTCCCCCTATTACAGGGGTCCCTGCCGGGGTGATCACCCTATTACAGGGGTCCCTGGTAGGCTCCCCTATTGCAGGGGTCCCTATGGTTGTCTGCCTATCACAGGGGTCCCTGTAGTGATGCTGCCTATTACAGGGGTCCCTGTAGTGATGCTACCTATTACAGGGGTTCCTGTGGGGGCTCCTCCTAATCCAGGTGTCCTTGGTGGGTGCTTCCCCTATTACAGGCGTCTCTGGGGTGGCAGGTCGGGTCACCTCATACTTGGGGGTGGGGGGAGGAACCTAGGCAATCTGGGGTATGGGGTAACTGCTGTGCGCTGGGGTGGGGGGCAGAGTGGGTGGAGTGGGGGGGGGGGTCGAGGCCTAATTGTGGTCGGGAGGGGTGTTACGGTCGATTTGTGGTGGCATTGTGGGAGGTTGGCCGGCTGCGTGATCTCATTCTCGGGACGCTCGATAGCGGGAATCTCACGGATTTCACGCCATGCATAAATTGCACGGCATGGAATACTGAATTGCATCCCATTTTATAACCACAACGGGATCAGCTCCGGCGGGAGAACAGTCTCCCAAATAAAGAATCCAACCCTTGATCTTTGACCTAAACAGTCAAAGGGCATATTTCTCAGTCCACGCCAATTGCGGCAATGGGTGGAATTTTAAACCTGCCAAAAAAGGCAGGGTTAAATTCTGAAACCCGTCCACTGCAAACATGCCTGCTTCTCATTTAAGCAGGGACAGATAATAAAGGTGGACAAGGAACCTGCTCCTATGAGATGGATAAAAGTGCCAACGAGGCACCTTGCCCCAGACTATAACAGATATAAATCCTATGGGCTTGAGACGATGGCCAGATGCAGTTGGCAAGTGCTTTTCCAGCAGTGCCTGTGAGCCAGGAGGAGCAGAAGTGATTCCTCCCTCCACCTCCCGCGCTTCATCCTGGTTCTCAACAATAATTTATCAATATCTGCGATCTCTCCCATCGCCCTAGACCTCACTAAACCATGTCCCGAAACTCTCTTGTGATCTCTATCCTGACTTTTCATCGCTCGCATTCCCACAATTGGAAGCAACACCACCATCCCCTCCACCCTCCCTGCCCTTTTTTTATATCCCGACCCACCTCCCGCACCCCACGATTCCTCACTCCCTTTCTCCTCACTACTCCCCGGATGTGGCCATCCATCACGGTCCTTCCCAACTGAAAGGCAGCTTCTCAATCTATTTGGCTGCCAATTGGGAAACAGAGCAAAAGAATTTGAAGGACTTACCTGCTTTTTGCAACTTCTCCAGTTCCTGGATATCCTTTTTATCATATGAAAACCAGAATTAGAAGCATAGAATTTACAGTGCAGAAGGAAGCCATTCAGCCCATCAAGTCTGCACCGGCCCTTAGAAAGGGCACCCTAATTAAGCCCACACCTCCACCCTATCCCCATAACCCAGTCACCCCACCTAACCTTTTTTGGACACTAAGGGCAATTTGGCACGGTCAATCCACCTAATCTGCATATCTTTGAACTGTGGGAGGAAACCGGAGCACTCGAAGGAACCACGCGGTCGCGGGGAGGAAGTTCAGACTCCGCACAGACAGTGACCCAAGCCGGGAATCGAACCTAGGACCCTGGAGTTGTGAAGCAACTGTGCTAATCACTGTGCTACCGTGCCACCCTATTGTTATAGTACTCTTTAAGTGTAGTCAAACGAAGCTTCCAGACCAGTTTTACTTTCTGTTGTCATTCACATCCTTATTGGGGCAAGAGTGGGCCATTTAGATTCTTGAGCTGTCAATCAAACCATGGTTAATTTCTACCCCAACTCCATTTTTATTGCCTTGTTGCAAATTGCTTGATTGCTTTCCCTGAAATGATTGGTTTAAAATTTCCTTTGAATTGAGCTGAGCCAGTAACCACAGTCTTTCGAGAGAAAGGGTTCCACATCTTCACTGCTCTGTGTGTTTCTTGTTTTCTTTAATTATGGTTTTGTCGTACTGCGGAAATAATGGACAGAATATTACATTCTTCCACCGTTGGGTTTGTAGATTCGAGGGGGGGTGGGGGAGGCTCAATACAGCATTCCTTGGATGGGCTCTCCGCTGGATTTACGCCTGCTCCAATCTCTGTAATTTTACACTGGGATGAGTGAGACCTCGACCATCCTTGCCCCAGTTGGGACCCTTAAGCGATCAATTGTTGTCCACTCAAGGACTGTTTACCATCCAGCCTTTAATATTTGGTTTAATATTTGGAGAGGTTCCAGGCTACTGGGGAATCCCAAAAACCAATACAATTCAGGCCTCTGGGGGCAGGGGGGAGAGTGCCAGCATTAGGGGGTGGCTCCATTAGCAGCCCCTTTTAATCTCGGGTATTCCCTGTTAATTGCAGGGCTTCCTCCCCACAAAGGACTCTACACTGACATTCCAATCCCCCGTTAACCTCCTCGCCAGGTCCCCCTTGCTCTTCCCACCTTGAGACTGCCAAAACGTACCTGTTTGGGGATCCCTGGATTTCAGCTCTTGCAATTGCTTGCAGCACCAGTCCTGGCCACTGAAGCCTCTGCCGCCGCTCGATTTAGAGAGTTACCGCTCTCTATCAGATTAACTCAAAGGCAGGAACTCCTCCCTTATGACGGGTGGAAGTCCCATCTTCAGCCAGTTAACATTCATTGGAGTGTGAAATTGGAGTGTCCAGGGCAGCATGGTAGCAATGGTTGGCATTGTTGCTTCACAGGGTCAGTGTCCCAGGTTCGATTCCCGGCTTGGGTCACTGTCTGGGCGGAGTCTGCACGTTCTCCCCGTGTCTGTGTGAGTTTCCTCCGGGTGCTCCGGTTTCCTCCCACAAGTCCCGAAAGACATGCTGTTAGGTAATTTGGACATTCTGAATTCTCCCTCCGTGTACCCGAACAGGCGCCGGAATGTGGCGACCAGGGGTTTTTCACAGTAACTTCATTGCAGTGTTAATGTAAGCCTACTTGTGACATTAAAGATTATTATTATAAAATCGCAGTGTCACCGCGAATGTGTTCCCCACCAACTCCTCGAATGGCAGGAAGGGATGCCATCTTAAAAATCCTGGCCAATATATCTGTTGTAACCCTTGCGAGACCAACGGGGACGACCCAATTAATCTCCCGTGAGCCTCGTGGAGTATGAGCTCCCTCGCTGAGGGGCAGTGGCCTATGAGCTGGATAGTTAACTCAGGACATTAAATCCTGGCCCAGATAGGAGCTGAGCTGCAGAGTGGGACTGTTACCTGTAAATACTTTACTTTTGATAATAAACCATCGGTTTGATTCTCCTTTCTAGAATCTTCTGTGACTAATAAAATTTAATTTATTTTGAGTGTTAGCCTGTTTTCAGGCGCCTTCCATTTGGCAGTCGATATAAGATGCAAAGCAACATTTGCGCAGTCCAAATGCCAGGCAATGACTATTTACAGCAAGAGATAATCTAATCGTCTCCTCTTGACATTTAATCAGCTTATCTTTGCCCAATCCCCACCATCAGCCTTCTAGGGTCAAGATAAGATTCGATGGACCAGCCGTGGAAATGCTGTAGCTGTAGGAGCAGATCTGAGGCTGGGAATCCTGTGGCTGATAACTCACCTTCTGACTCACTAAATCCTACGCATCATCCACAAGGCACATGTCAGGATGGGATATTGTGGAAGAGTGGAACTCCAACAACACTCCTGAAGTTCAACATCATCTAGGGCACAGAGCCCGCTTGATCAGTGCCCTCTACAACACATTAAGCAATCTTTCCCCCCAATGCTGGTGCAGAGTGGTAGCAGGGTGTAGGAGATGCACTGCATGACCTGCCAAGCCTCTTTGCCAGCATCTTCCAAACCTGCGACCTCTACCACCTAAAAGGACAAAGGCAGCAGGAGCAATGGGAGAATTGCCACCTGTATGTTCCCCTCCAAGTCACATGCCATCCTGAGCTGGAACTGTATTGTCATTCCTTCACTGTCGCTGGATCATAAAGATGGAACTCCCTTCCTAACAGCACTGTAGGTGTACCTACACCACATGGCCTGTAGCCATTCAAGGAGGTGACTCACTGCCACTTTCTCTCTCAATGAGAAATGGAAAACAAATGCAGGCCTTGCCAGTGAAGCTGAAAAAATCCCATGAAATCATTTTTTAAAAATGTTGCTTGGCTCATTCATGTGTAAGGCAATTGGAAAATGCTAAAAGTGCACATCTGTGAGGAAGATACTGCCAGACCTGCAGAGAGTTTCCAACATTCTCTCTTTATATTTCCAGTTACCAGCATCCATTGCATTTTGCCTCCAAAATTATTAATTCTTTTGGCAATAGTATCTGAAAATTCAGTAACACGTTATGATACCTTAATTCTGCCTGCAATTTTCGCTATTCTCTTTCCTAAGTACCAACAGCGATACCTGGGCCAAAAGTAAAAGTATTAAATAGGTCTACTGGAGACTAAATAGGTCTCTGGCAACAAGGGAAGATTATTTTTTCAATTGGCAGTGACTGCCACTAGTAATTGTTGGCTTTGTTGAGGAATGAAGAATGGCCAATTTCAGACTGATGTCAAAGAGTAAAGGAAAGTCTACTGATAAAAATCACATATCAGTGAGCAAATTAAATGTTGGCTTTTATACAATGAAGTGGAGAATTTACTGCGAAAGTGATGTGCAAGCGATGTTATTTCTGATTTACCATTAAGCAACTGAAAGTTAAGTGACATTTCCCATTCGAAACACTCTGGTTCACAAAGAAGCAATAGGTTTTGAAAGTGATCCAAGTTGAGGTGTGAGCGTGAGTCCACTGGTAATATCGGAACATAGAAATAGGAGCACGGGGAAGCCATTCGGCCCTTCAAGCCTGCTGGACCATTTATTACGATCATGGCTGAACATCCAATTCAAGTCATGACACAGAAACATACATAGAAAATAGAAGCAGGAGGAGACCATTCGGCCCTTCAAGCCTGCTCCTTCATTCATTATGATCATGGCTGATCATCCAGTTCAATACCCTGATCCAGCCTCCCCACCCCACCCATATCCCTTGGTCCTTTTTGCCCCAAGAGCTATATATAATTCCTTCTTGAAATTACACAATGTTTAGACCTCAGCTATTTTTTGTGGTACTGAATTCCACAGATTCACCACTCTCTGGGTGAAGACATTTCTCCTCACCTCAGTCCTAAAAGGTTTACCCCTTATCCTCAAACTGTGACACCTAGTTCTGGACTCCCCCACCATTGGGAACATTCTTTCTAAATCTACCCTGTCCAATCCTGTTAGAATTCTATATGTTTCTATGAGATGCCCTCTCACTCTTCTAAACGCCAATGAATATAAAGCCTAATTCTCTGCTCATATGATAGTCCCGCCATCCCAGGAATCAGTCTGGTAAACCTTTGCTGCAACCTCGCCATAGCAAGAACATCCATTCTCAGATAGGGACACCAACACTGCACACAATGGGCGGGATTCTCCCCGACCCGGCGGGGTGGAGGGTTCCGGCGTAATGGAGTGGCGGGAACCACTCCGGCGTCGGGCCGCCCCAAATGTGGAAGTCTTTAGGGGCCAAGCCCTCACCTTGAGGGGCTAGGCCCGCGCCGGAGTGGTTTGCGCTCCGCCGGCTGGCGGGAAAGGCCTTTGGTACCACGGCAGCCGGGGCCGAAAGGTCTTCGCCGGGCAACGCATGCGCGGGAGTGTCAGCAGCTGCTGACGTCATCCCCGCACATGCACAGGGGAGGGGGTCTCTTCCACCTCTGCCATAGTGAAGGCCATGGCGAAGGCGGAAGAAAAAGAGTGCCCCCACGGCACATGCTCGCCCGCGGATCGGTGGGCCCCAATCACGGGCCAGGCCACCGTGGGGGCCCCCCAGGACCCTGGAGCCCGCCCGCGCTGCCTTGTCCCGCCGTTCAAAATGTGGTTTAATCCACGCTGGCGAGACAGGCATTCCAGCAGCGGGACTTCGGCCCATCATGGGCCGGAGAATCGGCGGGGGTGGGCCCGCCGACCGGCGGGTTTCCCGCCCCCGCCAAATCTCTGGTGGCGGAGACTTCGGGACACGGCGGGGGCAGGATTCACACCAACCCCGGCGATTCTCCGACCCGGAGTGGGGCCGGAGAATCCTGCCCAATATTCCTGTTCCTACTTTCTCCCATATCCTTTGATTCCCTTTAGCCCCAAGAGCTAACTGCTTGAAAACATACAAGGAGGGCTACTCCATTTGGGACACAATTGGCAGGCTTCTGCAACAGCAAAATTGATGCCCTACCCGGAGAAATTCCGGAATTGTTAATGGGCTAGCACTGGTGCCACATGGAACACGATCAACTCTAATGAAAAAGCGTGTCCGATTCACCGTGGTTGCGATTCACACTCAAGAGGATGATAAACAGCAGTCGCCTATTAGCATTCCACTCCCCACACACACTCATCCCAACCAACAAGATGGCAGCATGGAGAGCAGCACCCCGGTTTGTGAACATGGAGTTGGAGACCTGTCTGGACACCATTGAGGTGGGCTACCCTGTACCCAGGGTTGGAAAAGAGTCTTCCACCCACTTCCGTACACCGGGCCTGGGTGCAGGTGGCAGAGGCCGTGAGTGCCGTGGGCCCCACCACCAGGACGAGCCAGCAATGCCGTGAAAAGCAGCATGACCTCCTCAGGGTGAGTAGGCAGCACTCTTCCCCTGGTACTAACCCCCATCCCATAACCACCCCGCTCTCTACCCTGAGCGTAGAGCACCACATGCCAGCACCCATACTGGCCACTATGGCCAGGTGTCCTGACCATGAAGGCCATCATACATCCTTCCTCTGTGCTGTATGCGTCCGACTGCTAACGATGTGCGTTTTCCGTCTCTCTCCAATGTGATAATACCAGGTATTGCAGTACCTGAGAGGTGGATGCCCATTGGCTAGACCTAGGAGTCTACCATTGGCCAACGTACGTAGCTCCGCCCTGAGAGGCGGGGTATAAGAACCAATGCCATCCCAGCAGCCTTCACTTTCTGTATCGAAGCTGCTGGGTACAGTTCTAGCTGATTAAAGCCGATTAGTATGACTCTCCTTGTCTCACGAGTAATTGATTGTGCATCATCCACGTCATGAGATCTTTAAACATCACATGATCAAAATCGTGCCCCTCCCTCCTAACAGCATCGTGGGTGTTAAGACAACACATGGACTGCAGCAGTTCAAGAAGGTGATTCGCCACCATCTTCTCAAGGGAGGCGGTGGCATCGTGGTATTGTCACTGGACTCAGAATCCTGTGACCCAGGGCAGTACACCGGGGTCCTGGGCTCAAATCCTACCATGGCTGATAAAAATCTAGAATTAAAAGTCCAATAATGACCACAAAGCGATTGTTGTAAAAAAACACTTGATTCACTAATGACCTTATCTGGTCTGGCCTATATATAGAATTTACCGTGCAGAAGGAGGCCATTTGGCCCATCGAGTCTTTACCTGCTCTTGGAAAGAGCATCCTACCCAAGGTCAACACCTCCACCCTATCCCCACAACCCAGTAACCCCACCCAACACTAAGGGCAATTTTGGACATTAAGGGCAATTTATCATGGCCAATCCACCTAACCTGCACATCTTTGCACTGTGGGAGGAAACCGGAGCACCCGGAGGAAACTCACGCACACACGGGGAGGATGTGCAGACTCCGCACAGACAGTGACCCAAGCCAGATTCGAACCTGGGACCCTGGAGCTGTGAAGCATTTGTGCGATCCACAATGCTACCGTGCTGCCCTAATATGATTGTCTTTTAAATGGCTCAGTTAGCCACTCAGATGCGGGGCAATTAGAGATGGGCAACAAATTATGGTCCAGCCACTCATGAAAGAATAAAAATAAACAAACCTAACATGACCTTACTTTAATGTCTCAAACCTTAACTTTGTGATTAACTTTGTACATTGCTTGGATTGTTTTTATTAGTGCTATGTTTACGTCTGAGTACAGCTGTCAGGCTTGAGACTGATATTCAAGGATTAAGTTGAAAAGGGACCTAGGTATTCTCGGTGTCTAGGCAATGTTGAGTAGCAGTCGACAATGCAGATAGAATAGATCTTAGAACTCTCATTCTTGTGTCCAAACCTTTATCTGTTCCTCCAGATTTATGTCTCTTGTGCAATACCATCGGCCACCTACGTATGTCGAGACTCTAAACTCTAAAATTCCATCCCTATTGTAGTGTTCTTCGTGTTGCTTATTTCAAGATGGTTGGCGTGGTGTTCACAAAAAACACAGAATACCTTTTAACTTAAACAAAGCTATGATTTTATTTACACTACTAAACTGGGATTCGGCACTAAGTCCTGAAGAATACACAACTGATCAATAACATCTAACTACACTGATGTTCTGCTAATCTCACCACTGGTATAAGCCATAATCTAACCTTACTCACACTAGCTGCTCTTATGGCCTTCACTAGCTACCTCCTGCATGCACTCCTCCCCTAAGGTCTAGCATCACTGCCGTATACATTTGTATCTGCAGCTCCGTCTACTGGCTACTCTCGACACTACATTAACCCTTGTAGGCTGATAGTTATGATAATACCACACCTATGTCTCTCTGCATGTCTACCTCTCTCTCCTCTTTTAAAGCCAATCTCTTTGGCTGGGCTTTTCAGTACCCATCTTAATATCTCTAAATGTAGATTGGCATCAAAAAGGCCTTGTCACTTTTGTCCACATTCAATCTGCTGGGGTGGAACAAGGGCACAGTAGTTAGCACTGCTGCCTCACAGCGCCAGGGACTCGGGTTCAATTCCAACCTTGGGTGACTGTGTGGAGTTTGCACTTTCTCCCCGTGTCTGCGTAGGTTTCCTCCGGGTGCTCCGGATTCCTCCCACAGTCCAAAGATGTGCAGCTAAGACGGATTGGCCGTGCTAAATTGCCCCTTAGTGTCCAGGGATATGCAGGTTGAGTGGGATTACAGGGTCGCAGGAATAGGTGGGAGCCTAGTTTGGGCAGTGCTCAGGAGGGCAGGCTTAAGTCTGCTGCCCATGCTGGGGATGAGGATGGGATTCTCCGGTTGGCCAGCTGCATGTTCCTCGGCGGAGCGCCCTCGCCGGCACTAGGATATACTAATCCCGTCACCTGCCAATGGGATTTCCCATTGGGGCCACTCCACACTGCCGGGAAACCCATGGGCATGGGTGTGCTGCTGGCAGAACAGAGAATCCCGCCGGTGGAGAATCCCGCCCTTACTCGCCCAAACGGAGAATTTTGCCCAAGACGTAATGTCCTATATATGTCAAGTTTTCAAACGATTTAAGGCTGGGCCAAAGCTAAAACAAAAAAGTTTAAGAGGAACACTCATTGTAGTAGGCTTCAACCAGTTTGGCTCCAGACGCTGGCAGTTTCTAATTTCTCCCTTCTATCAAGTACCTATTTGTGATGTTGGTTGAGGGATAGAAAGTTGCCAGGCCATTGGGAAGAAGTGCCCTGCCGTCCTTATAATATTACAGAATTGTAACATAAATATTACTCTTTTGTCTTGCTGAGTTGTATTGAATTCTGATTATAAATAGTCGAAGTCTTCCAGGTGATGACAAATTATTTATTGAGTAATATAATAATATACTTGTTAGTTCATTCACTTTAATACTTTGACTAGTAAAACAAATAAGTAAGTCAAGATTAAACTAACAATTATGATGCTACGCTACACTCTGATCTGCTTATGTCTTCATTCTAGCTGCTCTCCACACACACTAACTAAAGAAAGAGCGGGAGACTCCTTATATAGCTCCTGTTAGTGTTGCCATCTAGTGATCATCTGTCTGTACTTACTTTACATTAACTGAACATGTATTAACACAGGCAGAGATCACTACAATCCTGACTTAGAAATATAACGGCCGTTCCTTCACTGCTGCTGGGTCAAGATCCTGGAACTCTCTAACAGCACTTTGGCTGTACCTACACCACATGGACTGCAGCGGTTCAATAAGCTAGCTCACCACCACCTTCTCAGTGACAATTAGGAGTGGGCAATAAATGCTTGTAGATGTACACACTGCTGCCACTGTGCACCGGTGGTGGAGAAATTGAACGTTTGTGGATCCGGTGTAGGTTAAACGGGTCGCTTTGTCCTGGACGGTGTCAAGCATCTTGCGTGTATCTTGGACCTGCTTACCACTGTTGGGAAAGTCAGGCTCATGTTAAAAAGGCAGTATTGTGTGAATACAGCTTGCGTTGACCAGGAAAGGATGGCTGCTCCCAGTACTGGGACTGAGGAGCTGGCTTAATGGCAGGCAATTTGTGAAGTTGAGTTTGAAGTAAAAGTCAAGAGAGTATCTAATCATTTTACACCTTAAGGATTTAACAACAAGGGATACATGCAGTTGCACAGTACCTTATCTTGAAATTCAGATACCACAAAGTGCACTGTTTTTAGAATATCAGAGCTTTGCATTCGTGATAAAGGTTTGCATAGATTTACATAATGTGCAGTTTTTTGGATAATCTCCAAATGGGTCACTTCTTTCCTGTCCATCCATCATTTTTCATTCACTCCTTTGCACATTCGACCTGATATTCCTTTTGCCAACTCCCCATAAAGGAATGCACTTAATTGACTCAATTCCAACTATTCATTTAACTTATGTTCAAGCCTTTCGAAACCAATTTGGCATTGAGGCACCTTCCGGACGTTATCTCCATTTTTGTTTGCATTTTCTCACACTTTAATTGAGATATGTTTTGATTGATGGCTCTTTTCTTTTTTCCTTTCCACCTTTTCTTCCAAATCCTCTTTTTCCAATCTTCTGAGCTCTCTTGTCTGATTTAATGTGCACGCAGTGAAGGTTAATCTTACTTTCTGTTCCTCTGATTACTGACTCTAATGTTTTCCACCATTTGCATTTCAACGATTCCCCCTCGGTCTGATCTGTTCCCTGCAAGAACACTATTCATGACGCCCTATGTTACTCTTGCTCATGTATTTGTTTTGTTTGGGCCCTTGTTCCACACGGGAACCAAACACTATTTGTCGATGTACCATTGTCAATGTACTCTGTCGATTATTCTTTTTTGTCTGAGATGTACGTATTGCGTACATTGCCTTGACCGCAGAAAAATACTTTTCACTGTACTTCGTTATGTGTGACAATAAATCAAATTAAATCAAATCATTATTCATGTGTTACCTTCCTTTCAACAGAACAATTGTGCCCCCTCCCCTTGCCAACCCCCCCCCCCCCCCCCCATAGATTTCCTTATCTTACTGTTGAAAGGCTATCTGATTTGATTACTTGCTCACTAACGGTTAACATTTTTTGTTTTTGACTTTTTGGGGATGTCATCCTTTAGTTTAGTTTTTAACTTTCTGCTTTCCCCCCCACTCATTAACTTTTAAGACACTCTTTTTCTTATGATCAAAATCCTTTCACTTCCGCCCTTGTTTGTCACGTATGAAGCGTGTGTAGATGCCTGCACAATCCAGCACTGAGCTCCTGCCAAGTTTAGAGAGGTCACATTCCTCGCTGGTGTCCTTCACCAGTGGTAGGGCATATGGGTACACTTGTACATTCAATCAGAGACCCTTTGAAGGTTCTTGTGCTTTTCATGAACTCCTGGTCAATTTTTAGCAATGCAACCCTGCCCTGACTCAGTTTAGAGTTGGAAATCTGCTGAGTCTGCCTTGCATGTCAACTGGAGCTCAATTGGTGATTCTTCCAACTCTTAGTCATGACATTTGCAGTGTAGTTCTGAGGCAGTGCAGCACTGTTGGGGGGCATCTTTCAGATGAAATAACAACATAAGAACTAGGAGCAGGAGTAGGCCATCTGGCCCTTCGAGCCTGCTCCACCATTCAATTAGATCATGGCTGATTTTTGTGGACACAGCTCCACTTTCCCGCCCGAACACCATAACCCTTTCTTACTTTATTCTTCAAAAAACTATCTATCTTTTTCTTGAAAACATTTAATAAAGGAGCCTCAACTGCTTCACTGGACATGGAATTCCATAGATTCACAACCCTTTGGGTGAAGAAGTTCCTCCTAAACTCAGTCCTAAATCTCCTTCCCCTTATTTTGAGGCTAGGCCCCCTAGTTCTGCTTGCTTTCACCCGCCAGTGGAAACAACTTCCCCGCATATATCCTATCTATTCCCTTCATAATTTTATATGTTTCCATAAGATTCCCCCCCCCCCCCCGGCATCCTTCTAAATTACAACAAGTACAGTCCCAGTCTACTCAACCTCTCCTCATAATCCAACTCCCTCAACTCTGGGATTAACCTAGTGAATCTCCTCTGCACACCCTCCAGCGCCAGTACGTTCTTTCTCAAATAAGGAGACCAAAACTGAACACGATACTCCAGGTGTGGCCTCACTGGCACCTTATACAGTGCAGCATAAGCTCCCTAGTCTTAAATTTCATCCCTCTAGCAATGAAGGACAAAACTCCTTTCACCTTCTTAATGCCCCGACGGAGTCCCTGGGCAAGCACTCGGAGCCTGCGCAGAGCAGCTGGCGAGTGTATTCGCAGATATCTTCACACCTCACTCCTCCGCTCTGAGGTCCCCACCTCCGTCAAGAAGACCACCATAATACCAGTAACAAAGAAGAACAAGGTAGCCTGTCTCAACGACTACCGACCGGTGGCCCTAACGTCTGTTATCATGAAATGTTTTGAGCGGCTAGTCATGAGACGGATCACTGCCAGCCTCCCAGACGGTCTCGATCCACTGCAGTTTGCCGATCACCGCAACCGGTCCACAACAGATGCTATCTCACTGGCTCTGCAATCAACACTCGAACACCTCGACAACAAGGACATCTATGTAAGACTGCTGTTCATAGACTACAGCTCCGCCTTCAACATAACCAAACTCCGCAATCTTGGACTTGACCCCTTCCTGTGCAGCTGAATCCTCGCCTTCCTCACCAACAGACCGCAATCTGTCAGGATAGGCAACAGCACCTTCTCCACAATAGTCCTCAACACCGGAGCCCCGTAAGGATGTGTGCTCAGTCCTCTACTATACTCCCTATACACACATGACTGTGTGGCATGATTTAACCCCAACTCAATCTGTAAGTTTGCGGATGATACGACTGTGATGGGCCGCATCTCAAACAACGACGAATCAGACAACAGGAGGGAGGTAAATTACTTGGTTGCATGGTGTACCGAAAACAACCTCTCTCTAAATGTTGGAAAGACCAAGGAACTGATCATCGACTTCAGGAAGCGTAGCACGACACAGACTCCCGCCTTCATCAATGGCTCCAAAGTGGAGATGGTCGATAGCTTTAAGTTCCTGGGGGTCACCATCATCAACAGTCTGTCCTGGTCCACTCACGTTGATGCAACAGTCAAGAAAACCCAACTTCCTATGGAAGCTAAAGAAATTTGGCATGTGTGCATCGACTCTCACAAACTTCTACAGATGTGCGATAGAGAGCATCCTATCCGGCTGCATCACAGCCTGGTATGGCAACTGCTCGGTCCAAGATCGCAAAAGACTGCAGACTGTGGTGAACTCAGCCCAACGCATCAGACAAACTTGCCACCCCCACATTAATTCTGTATACACCTCTCGCTGCCTCAGGAAGGCAGACAGCAGAGACCCCTTCGACACAGGCATTGCCTTTTTCCAGACTCTTCCATCAGGCAGAAGGTACAGATGTCTGAAGACTCGCACATCCAGGCATAGGAACAGCTTCTTCCCCACAGCTACAAGACTCCTCAACGACTCCCCCTCGGACTGATCTGTTCCCTGTAAGAACACTATTCATGTCACCCTATGCTGCTCTTGCTCATGTATTTGCTTTGTTTGGCCCTTTGTTCTGCACTGTAACCAATCACTGTTTGTCGATGTACCATTTGTTAATGTTCTCTGTTGATTATTCTTGTGTCTACCATATATACTGTGTACATTCCTCGGTCGTTGAAAAATACTTTTCACTGTACTTCGGTACATGTGACAATAAATCAAATCAAATCACCTGTTGCACCTGTCAACTAACTTTTTGCGACTCATGCATTACGACACCCAGGTCTTTCTGCACAGCAGCATGTTTTAATATTTTATCACTTAAACAATAATCCCTTTTGCTGCTGTTATTTTGCTGTTAAAACATAGACTTATTTGCCCTATCAGGTGGACATAAAAGATCTCATGCCATTATTTTAAACAAAAGTGTTTCCTGGCATAATGTCTCGAATTAAAACGTTTTTCATGGGCTATAACGTGCTCATATGGCCATTATAGGTGCTATAAATCATGAATTAAAAGGGGTTGGGATTGGTCCAGGTTTCCCCATGTGCTGTGAAGCTTTGACACATTCTCTACTGGAAGCAGCCTGATTGACAGACTTGGTTTCCTGTTGATCGGGATGCACACCGGAGCAGACTGAGTAGATAGAAAGCCTGTTACTGCTACTGTAAATGTTGCAGGGGATGGATTTGGAGGATCTGATCCATGGGCCTGAGGGAAGGGACCTTACCCACTGAATCTGGAAGAGTTCAATCTGGTGTGGACAAGGGAGGACTTCTCTGTATTGAGGAAAAGGACTTGATGTAGCAGGAGTGGCTTCTGATACACAGTATAAGGGTCATTTTTTTGTGGGTGTGGCGGGGAGGGAAGTGCAATATCCCGCACGGGATCTACGGGGTAGAAATGACCATATTCCCCGTGGTCCTTGCAGAGTACGAGCTCTCCCGCATGGGGCGGGGAATCTCTATTATCTTTTATGTAAAAACTCGGCCAGTAAGGCATTAAGCAGGCTGTGTATATATTGTCTTGTAAATAAAACTAGGTTGCTTTATTTGACTCGGTGTGGACTCCCCATGTCCTTATAAAAGGAACCACTCCTGCTCCTGGTGGCCAGTAAGCAGTCCTGCAAAAACACTAACATTCTTTCCAATATTTTCTTCACTTCCCTTGTCCTGACGGGTTACCTTCGCTTCCCTTGTCCTGCCGGGTTTCCCATTGCTTTGGAAACCTGGCCATCAAGGATTAAACTAACAAACGTGAGTTAAAGCTGTGGTGGCTGCCTCATTAAAATATTTACATTGCCAACTTGATTCCAAGGAGCGATTTGGCTTTCCACTCACCTGTCCCACTTCCATTCTCGAAGTAACCGCAACCCACTTTTGGAGCTTGATTGAAGCTCACTACCATGTCAAAATATCTAAACAAATAAAGATCCGTCTTTTTCACTATAAATATCTTGCCTTATGGAAGGACCGTTGTTAATCGGGCATCTGTTTTTTTTTCTAGGTGTCAAACTAAATGACGGGCTGTGGCACTCTATTAATTTGAATGCCAGGAGGAATCGGGTTAGCGTCATTTTGGACAATAATGCTGCCTCAACCTTTCATTCCACCGTACCGATGCAGATATACTCTGGGAGCAGCTATTATTTCGGAGGTAGGTCTTTAACAGCTTGTTGCACCTTATTCACAGGTGACCATTTTCAGTTAATTTACTTTTAACACACCCCATTTCTCCCTTTTGTTGTTCCATGGAGCACCTCATAATGCTTCTCTATTAGAATTTGAACCGTTTCTCTTTGTGATTTGACACTGAAAACTCATAGCCGGGTATTTCTTTATTTAAATCGAGACATCAATGCATGCCAATGAAAATTGATGTAATATCTTGGAGGACCCTGGAAGGAGCGAGGTTTTAGGCCATTCTGCATATCTATCCTTTTCCACCATTCAGTTAGATCGTGGCTTATCTGCATCTCAATTCGATCTACCAGCCTTTGTTCCACAACGCTGAATAATCTTGCCTCGCAACATTTCATGAGGGGAAGAGTTCCGAATGCTTGAGCATGACCACACATCAGGGTCATATCTTCCTGTACAGGCTGAGTGAGTGGGCACAAGGCATGGCAGATGTGGTATAATGTGGATAAATGTGAGGGTATCCGATTCAGTAGCAAAAATAGGAAGGCAGATTATTATTTGAATGGGTGAAAATTGAGAGAGGTGGATACTCAGCGAGACCTTGGTGTCCTCGTGTATCAGTAGCTGAAAGTAAGTGTGCAGGTACAGCAGGCAGTAAAGAAGGCAAATGGAATGTTGGCCTTCATAGCGAGAGGATTTGAGTACAGGAATAGAGATGTTTTACTGCAATTGTATATGGCATTAATGAGGTCACACCTGGACTTTTGAGTGCAGGTTTGGTGTCCTTACCTGAGGAAGGACGTTCTTGCTATGGAGGGAGTGCAGCGAAGGTTTACCAGGCTGATTCCTGGGATGGCGGGACTGTCATATGAGACTAAATCGGTTACGATTATATTCATTGGAGTTTATAAGAGTGAGAGGGTATCTCATAGAAATTTGCAAAATTTTAACAGGATTAGACAGGGTAGATTCAGAAAGAAAAAAATACTGGATAAAAGCAAATTACTGCGGATGCTGGAATCTGAAACGAAAGAGAAAATGCTGGAAAATCTCAGCAGGTCTGGCAGCATTTGCAGGGAGAGAAAAGAGCTAACGTTTCGAGTCCGATGACTCTTTGTCAAAGATTCAGAAAGAATGTTCCCGATGGTGGGGGAGTCCAGAACTCGGGGTCATACTTTGAGGATAAGGGGTAAACATTTTTGGACTGAGGTGAGGAGAAATTTCTTCACCCAGAGAGTGTTGAATCTGTGGAATTCGTTACCACAGAAAGTAGTTGAGGTCAAAACTTTGTGTAATTCAAGAAGGAATTGGATAAAGGTCTTGGGGCTAATGGGATCAAGGGACATGGGGGAAGGGAGGATCAGGATATTGAACTTGATCAGCCATGATCATAATGGATCAGGCTCGAAGGGCTGAATGGCCTCCTCCTTCTTCTATTATCTATCTTTCTATGTTTCTGCTGATCAACATCATTGTCCAGGCTTTATGGCCCTGTCATGGCATGTCTCGTAGAATGGGTTGTAAAATCCTGGCCATTGTCACTGTAATTTCCATTCCTTACCTAACTCCCATGTCTTGCGGTTGATACGATAGACAACTGCAGGCCTCGAGAATGGTGTCTATTCTTCAGGCGTGTTAGATGAATTGAACATTCTGAATTCTTCCTCTGTGTACCCGAACAGGCGCCGGAATGTGGCGACGAAGGGATTTTCACAGTAGCTTCATTGCAGTGTTAATGTGTGCCTACTTGTGACAATAATAAAGATTATTATATTATTAACAGTGCACGGGTTAGGTTACTTTTGTGTGCACAGCGAGAGGTTCAGCAGCACCATCATTATTGACAAGGACCCATGACTATGCCTTCATCAGGAGCTTCTCAAGGTCACGCCCAGCATTACCCTGGCATCTGGGTTTGATATGGGCACAGCCTATCTTGACAGTGCATTAAAGATTACTTTGCAACTTCATTTATGCAAAAGACCACACAACATATGTACTCGATCTTCATTCTCATTCTATTACAGGCTTTACGTGGTAAAGAGGATGTTTCCCCTAATGGGAGAATGTAGGACAAGAGGGCAAAGTTTCATAATAAAGGGGTGCCCATTTAAGACTGAGATGAGGAGAATTTTCTTTCTCTCAGAGGGTCGTGAGTCTTTGGAACTCTTTGCCACAGAGAGCTGTGGGGCCGAGTCCTTGTGTATACTTAAGGCTGAGATAGATAGATCCTTGATCAATAAGGGAATTGTGGATTACAGGGAAAGGGCAGGAAGTGGACGTGAGGAATATTGGATTAGCCATGAGCCTGTTGAATGGTGGAGCAGGCTTAGAGGATCGAACGACCTACTCCTATTCCGATTTCCCATGGTCTTATCACCTCCACATTTTCATTCTAGCAGGTTAAGATAAACACAAGGAAGTCTGGTACATTGACGGCACTGTCATGATCAGGAAATATTGTCAACATCCCTTATGAGAGCTAGCTCGGGGATTTGGTCAGGTCACACTCGCTAAACCTTCAGGTGTAAACCAGAACCAGAATCCTCACATGTAATAGGCTGACAGTATGAGGCTATTTGGCGCACGCCTTTAACATCACATAGTCATGGCCATCCAGTAGACATTTCATGAGTTGCTAAGTGCTAACTAGATCTGTTGATTTATTCTGGAGGTGGAGAGTGAGAACTAATATAGGGGTAATGTCTAGCTACAAATATGCTCACAAGTTAAAACTGTGGGCAGTCCCCAGTAATTATGTAAACTACAAGGGGCTGGTTTAGCACAGTGGGCTAAGACAGCTGGCTTATAATGTGGAAGAAGACCAGTAGCGCGGGTTCAATTCCCGTTCCAGCCTCCCTGAACAGGCGCCGGAACGTGGCGACTAGGGGCTTTTCACAGTAACTTCATTGAAGCCGATGTTGCTCTGTTTACTTGCTATAAATATGGCTTGAGAGCCAAATCCAAGAGACTGAACCTTTCGCGGGGGTTCCTTCTTATACTTGGCAGGCCTTAAACTTGGTCCCAATTAATTGGGCCGCTTCTTGATCATTGTCATTGATCTAAGCCAATAAAGGGGCGGGTGCCTTGATGACTGGGCATGTCCTAAGTAGCCGTTGGCCTTGCTTTGTTTGTGTCTTCTTGCTAAGGTAGTGGCGCCGGAATGTCTGGGACAGGATCGGCTACCTGAGCACTAGTTCTTTGTTTCCCGGAGATGGGCCATCAATATGTAAATTGCCCAGAGTTTTGGTTCCGTCTGCAGACTGCCTTTCAAATATACATTCAGGCTCGGTGCCTGCTCACAGCTTTGTATTGTCCATCTTTCCCTATAGGCTCTGCGAATGTCAATTCTGTATACTGAAAGTGGCCATCCCAGATGGCTACACACACCTACGTGTGACAAAAGTTATTAATCACACCCAAATCGGACAGTCATTAGGGCAAGGCCATTGAAAAGTGCACTCGGTTGGAATGACTCCACTGTGGGTTACCTTTAAAACCTATACCATCCTGTACCAGCCTCCCCGAACAGGCGCCGGAATGTGGCGACTAGGGGCTTTTCACAGTAACTTCATTGAAGCCTATTTGTGACAATAAGCGATTTTCATTTTTCATCAACAGTAAACAGACTTCAGATTCGGAAGCAGCAGAATAATTTTTTTTAAACTCTCCAAAATCAGGAGGCCACATTATATGATCCTCTGACGCTAGTCTTTCATATGAATTGTCCAACTACCATGTTCATTGAGCAATTAGCTTTGTTCTTGATGCTTCTTCTTTGGACATAAAGGTGACTGATCTGAGATTGACTGAGACATCATAGACCCGAGCGACACGATGAGAAGATGGGAGATACTTGGCAGGGGTGGGGGTGGCGGTGTCTGTCACACATGAGTGACTTTGGAACATTTCATCACATGGAAGAGCCATTCATTGGCTGAGACTTGGAGGCAGAAAAGAAAAACATATTACACGGGAAGACTATATGTAGTGAGTGAACACCTGTGCCACCATTGTGCTCTCAGTACTTTTCAATTTTTCTAACTCTACCACTATGTTCATCCCTGACATCCGTGGCAGAGGTGCAGGCTGACTGCTGACTGCTGACTGTGATGACCTTGACAGATATCCTCTGGAGGCTCGAGGCCTGGAGGGTCCAGCCCTGACAAGAGTCTCCTGCTGTCGTCTCAGACAACCCTGACTGCTGTTTCCCTGCGTATCTATGGAGCTCCAACGTTTATCTTGAGGGCTGATTCCAGTGGCTCGTCTTCAAACTCAGAATCAACAGGGGCTGGGCCTTCAGCAGTGTCAGAGACTTTGGCTATCACTGTGGAGCTGTCGCTGTGCTGTGGTGAGCAGATAGTGACCCCGAGCCTGCTCTAGAACTAGGTCCCATTGAGATGTGTGTCTCTGAGCTGCTGGAGGGTGCAGCTGTATGCAATAACGGATCTTCCTCAGATGCTTCCTGAGGATACTTTGAGGATAAGGGGTAAACATTTTTGGACTGAGGTGAGGAGAAATTTCTTCACCCAGAGAGTGTTGAATCTGTGGAATTCGTTACCACAGAAAGTAGTTGAGGTCAAAACTTTGTGTAATTCAAGAAGGAATTGGATAAAGGTCTTGGGGCTAATGGGATCAAGGGACATGGGGAAGGGAGGATCAGGATATTGAACTTGATCAGCCATGATCATAATGAATGGCGGATCAGGCTCGAAGGGCTGAATGGCCTCCTCCTGCTTCTATTATCTATCTATGTTTCTGCTGATCAACATCATTGTCCAGGCTTTATGGCCCTGTCATGGCATGTCTCGTAGAATGGGTTGTAAAATCCTGGCCATTGTCACTGTAATTTCCATTCCTTACCTAACTCCCATGTCTTGCGGTTGATATGATAGACAACTGCAGGTCTCGAGAATGGTGTCTATTCTTCAGGCGTGTTAGATGAATTGAACATTCTGAATTCTTCCTCTGTGTACCCGAACAGGCGCTGGAATGTGGCGACGAAGGGATTTTCACAGTAGCTTCATTGCAGTGTTAATGTGAGCCGACTTGTGACAATAATAAAGATTATTATATTATTAACAGTGCACGGGTTAGGTTACTTTTGTGTGCACAGCGAGAGGTTCAGCAGCACCATCATTATTGACAAGCACCCATGACTATGCCTTCGTCAGGAGCTTCTCAAGGTCACGCCCAGCATTACCCTGGCATCTGGGTTTGATATGGGCACAGCCTATCTTGACAGTGCATTAAAGATTACTTTGCAACTTCCTTTATGCAAAAGACCACACAACATATGTACTCGATCTTCATTCTCATTCTATTACAGGCTTTACGTGGTAAAGAGGATGTTTCCCCTAATGGGAGAATGTAGGACAAGAGGGCAAAGTTTCAGAATAAAGGGGTGCCTATTTAAGACTGAGATGAGGAGAATTTTCTTTCTCTCAGAGGGTCGTGAGTCTTTGGAACTCTTTGCCACAGAGAGCTGTGGGGCCGAGTCCTTGTGTATACTTAAGGCTGAGATAGATAGATCCTTGATCAATAAGGGAATTGTGGATTACAGGGAAAGGGCAGGAAGTGGACGTGAGGAATATTGGATTAGCCATGAGCCTGTTGAATGGTGGAGCAGGCTTAGAGGATCGAACGACCTACTCCTATTCCGATTTCCCATGGTCTTATCACCTCCACATTTTCATTCTAGCAGGTTAAGATAAACACAAGGAAGTCTGGTACATTGACGGCACTGTCATGATCAGGAAATATTGTCAACATCCCTTATGAGAGCTAGCTCGGGGATTTGGTCAGGTCATACTCGCTAAACCTTCAGGTGTAAACCAGAACCAGAATCCTCACATGTAATAGGCTGACAGTATGAGGCTATTTGGCGCACGCCTTTAACATCACATAGTCATGGCCATCCAGTAGACATTTCATGAGTTGCTAAGTGCTAACTAGATCTGTTGATTTATTCTGGAGGTGGAGAGTGAGAACTAATATAGGGGTAATGTCTAGCTACAAATATGCTCACAAGTTAAAACTGTGGGCAGTCCCCAGTAATTATGTAAACTACAAGGGGCTGGTTTAGCACAGTGGGCTAAGACAGCTGGCTTATAATGTGGAAGAAGACCAGTAGCGCGGGTTCAATTCCCGTTCCAGCCTCCCTGAACAGGCGCCGGAACGTGGCGACTAGGGGCTTTTCACAGTAACTTCATTGAAGCCGATGTTGCTCTGTTTACTTGCTATAAATATGGCTTGAGAGCCAAATCCAAGAGACTGAACCTTTCGCGGGGGTTCCTTCTTATACTTGGCGGGCCTTAAACTTGGTCCCAATTAATTGGGCCGCTTCTTGATCATTGTCATTGATCTAAGCCAATAAAGGGGCGGGTGCCTTGATGACTGGGCATGTCCTAAGTAGCCGTTGGCCTTGCTTTGTTTGTGTCTTCTTGCTAAGGTAGTGGCGCCGGAATGTCTGGGACAGGATCGGCTACCTGAGCACTAGTTCTTTGTTTCCCGGAGATGGGCCATCAATATGTAAATTGCCCAGAGTTTTGGTTCCGTCTGCAGACTGCCTTTCAAATATACATTCAGGCTCGGTGCCTGCTCATAGCTTTGTATTGTCCATCTTTCCCTATAGGCTCTGCGAGTGTCCATTCTGTATACTGAAAGTGGCCATCCCAGATGGCTACACACACCTACGTGTGACAAAAGTTATTAATCACACCCAAATCGGACAGTCATTCGGACAAGGCCATTGAAAAGTGCACTCGGTTGGAATGACTCCACTGTGGGTTACCTTTAAAACCTATACCATCCTGTACCAGCCTCCCCGAACAGGCGCCGGAATGTGGCGACTAGGGGCTTTTCACAGTAACTTCATTGAAGCCTATTTGTGACAATAAGCGATTTTCATTTTTCATCAACAGTAAACAGACTTCAGATTCGGAAGCAGCAGAATAATTTTTTTTAAACTCTCCAAAATCAGGAGGCCACATTATATGATCCTCTGACGCTAGTCTTTCATATGAATTGTCCAACTACCATGTTCATTGAGCAATTAGCTTTGTTCTTGATGCTTCTTCTTTGGACATAAAGGTGACTGATCTGAGATTGACTGAGACATCATAGACCCGAGCGACACGATGAGAAGATGGGAGATACTTGGCAGGGGTGGGGGTGGCGGTGTCTGTCACACATGAGTGACTTTGGAACATTTCATCACATGGAAGAGCCATTCATTGGCTGAGACTTGGAGGCAGAAAAGAAAAACATATTACACGGGAAGACTATATGTAGTGAGTGAACACCTGTGCCACCATTGTGCTCTCAGTACTTTTCAATTTTTCTAACTCTACCACTATGTTCATCCCTGACATCCGTGGCAGAGGTGCAGGCTGACTGCTGACTGCTGACTGTGATGACCTTGACAGATATCCTCTGGAGGCTCGAGGCCTGGAGGGTCCAGCCCTGACAAGAGTCTCCTGCTGTCGTCTCAGACAACCCTGACTGCTGTTTCCCTGCGTATCTATGGAGCTCCAACGTTTATCTTGAGGGCTGATTCCAGTGGCTCGTCTTCAAACTCAGAATCAACAGGGGCTGGGCCTTCAGCAGTGTCAGAGACTTTGGCTATCACTGTGGAGCTGTCGCTGTGCTGTGGTGAGCAGATAGTGACCCCGAGCCTGCTCTAGAACTAGGTCCCATTGAGATGTGTGTCTCTGAGCTGCTGGAGGGTGCAGCTGTATGCAATAACGGATCTTCCTCAGATGCTTCCTGAGGATCCTTCTCCGAGGTTCTCAAGGGGCTGGGATTGATGGGCTGGCTGGTGCTGTATATGTGCTTTTTCCAACTCATGTTTGTATTTGAGAAGAGGTAATTGGCTAGCAGGTCACCAACATTAAATAGCACTGTGTGCTGAGTGGTCCCCAGTAAGGGTGAAGACACGTTTTCTGCAGGATGTTATGTGGGATGATGATGTTGAAGTGTGTATGAGAGAATCAGTGGTGATGTCCTTTCTGCTGGTAGTGTGTGAGACTCCTGAGGACTGTAATACCACAAATGCCTGATGGTCTATGAAAGTGTGAGTTGAGAGTGAGGAGAAGTTTGACTTATCAGTGCAGAGTTTATTTTCTCCCTGCACCGTAGAGCAATTCCCTTCGGAGGTCCACAAGTGCTGACCTCCCTGGTGGCCTCTTCCCAAGTCTGTGTGGTGACTTTGTGGACTTCCTGCCACCATCTCTTGAATAGAGGACCTCCCACTGGCCCTGTGCTGCCTGGAGGATTCCCTCAAGGCACTTGTCACTGAACATGGGAACACAGATAGTTTGGATCTTCTTGGGGCCAATCGCTTCACACGCCACAACGTATCTTGGCCTGCCGAGTGAGAATGTGTGTGGATGCCATTCAAATATGATGGTCGAGCCAACAGTCTCATGATAGCGGGACGAGCGAAATCCAGTCCACCCCACCATGAAATTTGGCGAGATGCTCGTTTATTCATAAGCAATGAAAAGCATACCATCTGGCACAACAACCGGCCCCAAAGCCTAACTGGAATCGCGCCAACCTCCCCACATGCCAAGGCACTTAGGACGGGATTCACCATCGACCGAAACGCGATTGGGCAGTGAATAGCCTCCGACGCCAAAATCGCGGTAGGCGCGGTTTGATGCCAAATCGGGATCGTCCGGCACCCCGAGAATGGCGTAAATGCATCGCTCACCGTGTGCCGTCTAAGTATCATTGGTATATGTTAGTGGGCCTGACCCTCTATTCTCCGGGGTCTCCTTGATTCAGCGCCGCCGATGTGCTGAGTTCCCGATGGCACGGTTCACTGTGGTCTCAGCAGTTGGGAACCTGGTGTGGCGGCTACAGACTGTGTCCAGCGTCACCACAGTTCGCCGGAAGCCATGCTGCTGGCCGGGGGGGGGGCTTCCGCGCGGTCCGGGGGGACTGGTGGGGGGCAGCCAGGGGATGGTCGGGGGGGGGGCAGTATTTGGCAGGTCGGGTCCGCGCATGGTCAGCGCCATGTTTTATGGTGTGAGTGCTGCAGGTCGTCGCCATGCGCATGTGTGGTCGCGGACCCCGCCATCTCCAGGCGGTTATGTCGCGGGATCCCAGGGTTTTAGTCGGCACGGCTGCTAGCCCCTCACTGGTCGCAGGATCGGTGAGGGCTCGGTGCTGATTGTTCCGTCATAAAACGCCACAGTTCCAACGCTGGCGTCGGCACTTAGCATCCAAAACTGTGAATCCAGCCCTTAGTCTCCAGAGGGGAAAATTCCACTTGTACTTTCTGAGAAAACAATTGTGTTACTATCGACGGAAATCTAATTAACAGCAAATCTGCAGTAAAGCTTTGTAAGCAATACACCATTGCTTTAAAAGATTGGACCCTTTCCAATATGCAGATTAGGACACAGTTTTAATGGGAATTGAATGCCAAGGTTTGTGTTCCTCCAACTGTTAAAGTGAAATTAAAACTGTGTCACTGTTCTGCCAAGCTGGTTACTTGGATGAGTATTGACGGAGTCAGTCTCGTCAAGTTGAAGTGAGATTCGGCTAAACTGAAACGCTGAAGTCTTCAGAGTTATAAATATATCATGAAAAGCAGGTATGATCAGTAACAGGTTAGAGAGTTGGACAATTTTAACCTCATCAATAAATTATATTTGTGCAGCACCTTTAACATTGCGAAACATCTCAAGGCACTTTGCAGGAACTTTGTGAAGCAAAATATCGCAGCTAGCCGCATCAGGAAATACTGATCAAAAATGTTGGAATGTCCTAACGGAAGAAAGTGAGGTAGGGAAGCGATTGGTGTAGCGTAGAGCTTAGCACCCCGATAATTGAAAGCATGTCCACAAATGACGGTGTGATTAGAAATTAGGGATGCTCAAGAATTCAGAACTCACCCCAAAGAGTCATCGGACTCGAAACGTTAGCTCTTTCCTCTCCCTACAGATGCTGCCAGACTTGCTGACATTTTCCAGCATTTTCTCTTTCCTATCAACATTCCATTGGGTTACCATTGACTCAAAACCAGCCATTTCAATACTGTAGCTACAAGAGCATGTCAGAGGCTGGGAATCCTGTGCCGAGTAACCCAACTCCTGTCTCCCAAAGCCTGCCCACTATCTACAATGCACAAGTCAGGAATGTGGTGGAATACTCTCCACTTGACTGGATACGCGCAGCTCCAACAAGGCACAAAAGGCTCGATACCATCCAGAACAAAGCCCACTTTATTGACATCCCATTCACAAACATTCACTTCCTCCACCATCAACATGCAATGGCAGCCGTGCCATCTGCAAGGTGCACTGCAGCAACTCACCAAGCACCTTCCAAACCCACAGTTCCTACCATCTAGAAGGACAAGAGGGGCAGATGCCCACGAGGGGACAGGCCATTCTGGACTTAGTGTTATGTAATGAGCCAGACTTGATTAAAGATCTTAAAGTAAGGGAACACTTAGGAGGCAGTGATCATAATATGGTAGAATTCAATCTCCAATTTGAAAGAAAGAAGGTAGAATCAGATGTAAAGGTGTTCAGTTAAATAAAGGTAACTACAGGGACATGAGGGAGGAACTGACGAAAATCAACTGGGAGCAGAGCCTAGTGGGAAAGACAGTAGAACAGCAATGGCAGGAGTTTCTGGGAGTAATTGAGGACACAGTACAGAGGTTCATCCCAAAGAAAAGAAAGGTTATCGGAGGGGGGATTAGGCAGCCATGGCTGACAAAGGAAGTTAGGGAATGCATCAAAGCAAAAGAGAAAGCCTATAGTGTGGCAAAGAGTAGTGGGAAGTCAGAAGATTGGGAAGGCTACAAAAACAAACAGAGGATAACAAAGAGAGAAATAAGGAAAGAGAGGATCAATTATGAAGGTAGGCTAGCCAGTAACATTAGGAATGACAGTAAAAGTTTCTTTAAATACATTAAAAACAAACGGGAGGCAAAAGTCGACATTGGGCCGCTCCATGAGATTTCTAAATTCTTGGAAGTGCAGTGTCGGATTAGGACAAATCAGCATGGATTTAGTAAGGGGAGGTTGTGTCTGACAAACCCGTTAGAGTTCTTTGAAGAGATAACAAATAGGTTAGACCAAGGAGAGCCAATGGATGTTATCTATCTTGACTTCCAAAAGGCCTTTGATAAGGTGCCTCACGGGAGACTGTGAGGCACCTGACAAAAGTAGACATTGGGCCGCTCCAAAATGACGCTGGTAATCTAGTGATGGGAGACAAGGAAATAGCTGAGGAACTAAATAAGTACTTTGCGTCAGTCTTCACAGTAGAAACATGAGTAATATCCCAACAATTCAGGAGAGTCAGGGGGCAGAGTTGAATATGGTAGCCATCACAAAGGAGAAAGTGCTAGGGAAACTAAGAGGTCTAAAAATTGATAAATCTCCAGGTCCAGATGGACTACATCCTAGAGTTCTAAAGGAGATAGCTGAAGAAATAGTGGAGGCGTTAGTTATGATCTTTCAAAAGTCACTGGAGTCAGGGAAAGTCCCAGAGGATTGGAAAATCGCTGTTGTAACCCCCCTGTTCAAGAAGGGAACAAGGAAAAAGATAGAAAATTATAGGCCAATTAGCCTAACCTCGGTTGTTGGTAAGATTCTAGAATCCATTGTTAAGGATGAGATTTCTAAATTCTTGGAAGTGCAGGGTCGGATTAGGACAAGTCAGCATGGATTTAGTAAGGGGAGGTCGTACCTGACAAACCTGTTAGAGTTCTTTGAAGAGATAACAAATAGGTTAGAGCAAGGAGAGCCAATGGATGTTATCTATCTTGACTTCCAAAAGGCCTTTGATAAGGTGCCTCACGGGAGACTGCGGAGTAAAATAAGGGCCCATGGTATTCGAGGCAAGGTGCTAACATGGATTGACAATTGGCTGTCAGGCAGAAGGCAGAGAGGTGGGATAAAAGGTTCTTTTTCGGAATGGCAACTGGTGACGAGTGGTGTCCCGCAGGGTTCAGTGTTGGGGCCACAGCTGTTCTCTTTATATCTTAACGATCTAGATGACGGGACTGGGAGCATTCTGGCTACGTTTGCCGATGATACAAAGATAGGTGGAGGGGCAGGGAGTATGGAGGAGGTGGGGAGGCTGCAGAAAGATTTAGACAGTTTAGGAGAGTGGTCCAAGAAATGGCTGATGAAATTCAACGTGGGCAAGTGCGAGGTCTTGCACTTTGGAAAAAAGAATAGAGGCATGGACTATTTTCTAAACGGTGACAAAATTCATAATGCTGAAGCGCAAAGGGACTTGGGAGTCTTCATCCAGGATTCTCTAAAGGTAAACTTGCAGGTTGAGTCCGTAATTAAGAAAGCAAATGCAATGTTGTCATTTATCTCAAGAGGCTTGGAATATAAAAGCAGGGATGTACTTCTGAAGCTTTATAAAGCATTATTTAGGCCCCATTTAGAATACTGTGACCAATATTCGGCCCCACACCTCAGGAAGGACATACTGGCACTGGAGCGGGTCCAGCGGAAATTCACACGGATGATCCCAGGAATGGTAGGCCTAACATAGGATGAACGTCTGAGGATCCTGGGATTATATTCATTGGAGTTTCGGAGGTTGGGGGGAGATCTAATAGAAACTTACAAGATAATGAATGGCTTAGATAGGGTGGACGTAGGGAAGTTGTTTCCATTAGCAGGGGAGACTAGGACCCGGGGGCACAGCCTTAGAATAAAAGGGAGTCACTTTAGAACAGAGATGAGGAGAAATTTCTTCAGCCAGAGAGTGGTGGGTCTGTGGAATTCATTGTCACAGAGGGCGGTGGAGGCTGGGACGTTGAGTGCCTTTAAGACAGAAGTTGATTACTTCCGCTCCTATGTCTTATGGTCTTATGCGTCACAACACCATCACCTGGAATTTTCCCTCCAAGCCACTCATCATCCTGATTTGGAAATATATCACTGTTTCTTCACTGTCGTTGTGTCAACATTCTGGAATGCCCTCCTTAACAGAATTGTGGGTGTACCTACAATGCAGTTACTGCAGCATTTCAAGAAGACAAATACAAAGATTTGGTGGCATTGGAGGCAGTCTGGAGAAGGTTTGGGAGGTTGATTTCGGGGCTGGTTTAGCACAGAGCTAAATCGCTGGCTTTTAAAGGAGACCAAGGCAGGCCAGCAGCACGGTTCAATTCCCGTATCAGCCTCCGCGAACAGGCGCCGGAATGTGGCGACTAGGGGCTTTTCACAGTAACTTCATTTGAAGCCTACTTGTGACAATAAGCGATTTTCATTTTCATTTCATTGATCCTGGGTATGGAGAGATTTTCTTATGAGAGGTTAAGTGGTTTGGACCTGTATTCATTGGAGTTACGACGAATGAGAGGTGACCTTATTGAGATATATAGAATTTTCAGGGCGATTGATAGGGCAGATGTCGAGAGGCTCTTTCTCCTCATAGGAGAGTGGGGGACCAAAGGGCATAATCTCAGAGTAAGGAGTTGCCCATTTAAGACAGAAATGAGACTGCATTTTTCTCTCAGAGGGTAGTGCATCTGTGGAATTCTTCACCAGAGTGATTTGTAGAGGCTGGGTTTTTAGGTATGGTTCAAGGCTTAAATAGATAGATATTTAATCAGAAGAGGGTCAATAGTTTTCGGGACCTCAGGTTTACAGATGGTAGAATGTGAGAGTAGAATGTGTCAGGTATGTGTTGGGGATAGTCAAGTTCAAAGGTAACAAAGGCATGAATGAGCTGAAATGGGTAAATTCATAGAATTTACAGTACAGAAGGAGGCCATTCGGCCCATCGAGTCTGCACCGGCTCTTGGAAAGAGCACCCTACCCAACGTCCACACCTCCACCCTATCCCCAGAACCCAGTAACCCCACCCAACACTAAGGGCAATTTTGGACACTAAGGGCAATTTAGCATGGCCAATCCACCTAACCTGCATATCTTTGGACTGTGGGAGTAAACCGGAGCACCCGGAGGAAACCCATGCAGGCACGGGGAGAATATGCAGACTCCGCACAGACAGTGACTCAAGCCTGGAATCGAACCTGGGATCCTGGAGCTGTGAAGCAATTGTGCTACCACTATGCTACCATGCTGCCCAAATTCAGGCAGTATTACAGAGATTGAAATTGGCAGCATTAGTTCATGGTGTGACTATATGATTGAAAATACATCCGGGGTCAAATATGGTACCAAGACTGCAAACAGACTGGTTTAGACTCTGCCTTAGCCAAGGAGAGGGTTGGAATCAATAGCGAGGGAATGGTGTTTGAAGCAGGAAGGTAGATCTGTGTGTCATCAGCTTATACATCGAGATAGAATGACTGTTTTCGCATGGTGGTGAGACGGTGACATAGTGGTATTGTTACTGGCCTTGTAATCCAGAGACCCAGGTTCGAAACCCTTCACGGCAGGTGGTGGAATTGAAACTCAATAACATATTTGCAATTAAAAGTCTAATGGTGACCAGGAAACCATTGTGGATTGTTGAAAAACCCATCTGGTTCATTAATGTCTTTCAGGGAAGAGAATCCGCCATCCTTACCTGGTCTGGCGACCATGTGACTCCCAATACACAGCAAAGTATTTGACTCTTAAATTCCCTCTGAAATTGTCCACCAAGCCACTCAGTATTATTCACAAAAAAAACACAACAAAGCAATGAAACCAGACGGACCACCTGGCAGCGAACCAGGCACTGGAAACACCAATCGCAAACCCAGCCCTGCCGACCCTGCAAAGTGCTCCTTACCATCTGGAGGCTTGTGCCGAAGTTAAGCATAGTTATACTCACAGACAATGTCCCAGACACCACTATCACCATTCCTGGGTATGGCCTGTCTCACCGGCAGGACAGACCCAGCAGAGGTGGTGGCACAGTGGTATACAGTCAGGAGGGAGTTACCCTGGGAGTCCTCAACATCGACTCTGGACCCCATGAAGTCTCATGGCGTCAGATTAAATATGGGCAAGGAAACCTCATGCTGATTATCACATACCGGCCACCATCAGCTGATGAATCAGTATTCCTCCACGTTGAGCACTATTTGGAGGAAACACTGAGGGTGGCAAGGGCGCAGCATACACTTTGGGTGGGGTACTTCAATATCCTTCACCAAGAATGGCTCTGTAGTCTCACCACAGACCGAGCTGGCCGGGTCCTAAAGGATATAGCTTCAAGACTAGGACTGCACCAGCGGTGAGGTAACCAACAAGGAGCTGGTTTAGCACAGTGGGCTAAACAGCTGGCTTGTAATGCAGAACAATGCCAGCTGCGTGGGTTCAATTCCTGTACCGGCCTCCCCGAACAGGTGCCGGAATGTGGCGACTAGGCTCTTTTCACAGTAACTTCATTGAAGCCTACTTGTGACAATAAGCGATTATTATTATTATTATTAACAGGAGGGAAAAAACATACTCAACCTCATCCTCACCAATCTGACTACTGTCCATGACAATATCAGTAGAAGTGACCACTATACAGTGCTTGTGGGGACAAATTCCCGTCCTCACATTGAGGATATCCTCCATCGTGTTGTGTGGCACTATCACCGAGCTAAATGGAATAGACTCTGAACAGATCAAGCAACTCAAGATTGGTTGCCATGGCGCTCTTTGCCATCAGCAGCAGAAGAATTTATTCAACCACAATCTGTAACCTCATGGCCTGGCATCCCCTACTCTACCATTACCACCGAGCCAGGTGATCAACCCTGGTTCAATGAAGAATGCAGGAGAGCATGCCAGGCGCAAATCAGGCATACTGAAAAGTGAAGTGTCAATCTGGTAAAGCTACAACACAGGACTACTTGTGTGCCAAACAGCAGGAGCAACAAGTAGTAGACAGAGCTAAGCGATTCCATAACGAACGCATCAGATCTAAGCTCTGTAGTCCTGCCACATCCAGCCGTGAATGGTGGTGTACTATTAAACAACTCACTGGAGGAGGAGGCTTCACAAATATCCCCATTCTCAATGATGGAGGAGTCCAGCACATATGTACAAAAGACAAGGCTGAGGCATTCGCAACAATCTTCAGCCAGAAGTGCCGAGTGGATGATCCATCTCGGTCTCTTCCGGAGGTCCCCAACAAGATGTGAGTCTTCAGCCAATACGATGCACTCCACTTGACATCAAGAAATGACTGAAGGCACTGGTTACTGCAAAGGCTATGGGCCCTGCAAATATCCCGGCAATAGTACTGAAGACTTGTGCTCCAGAACTTGCTGCACCTCTAGCCAAGCTGTTCCAGTGCAGCTACAACACTGGCATCCACCCGGCAATGTGTAAAATTGTCCAGCTGTACACAAGAAACAAGTCAAATCCAACCCAGCCAATTACCACCCTATCAGTCTTCTCTCCATCATCAGCAAAGTGATGGAAGGAGTCATCAACAGTGCTCTCAAGCAGCACTTACTCAGTAATAACCTGTTCACGGACGTTCAGTTTGGGTTCCGCCAGGGTCACTCAGCTCCTGACCTCATTACAGCCTTGGTTCAAACATGGACAAAAGAGCAGAATGCCAGAGGTGAGGTGAGATTGATTGCGCTTTACATGAAGACAGCATTTGACTGCATATGGCATCAAGGAGCCCTAGCTAAACTGGAGTTAATCGGAGTCAGAGGAAAAACTCTCCGCTGGTTGCAGTCATACCTGGCATAAAGGAAGATGGTTGTGGTGGTTGGATGTCAATCATCTCAGCTCCAGAACTTCACTGCAGAAATTCCTCAGGGTAGTGTCCTGGGCTTAACCATCTTCAGCTGCTTCATCAATGACCTCTCTTCCATCATAAGATCAGAAATGGTGATGTTTGCGGATGACTGCACAATGTTCATTACCATTCGTAACTCCTCAGATAATGAAGTAGTCCATGTCCAAATGCAGCAAGACCAGGACAATATCCAGGCTTGCGCTGACACATGACAACTTACATTCACGCCACACAAGTGCCAGGCAATGCCCATTTCCTACAAGAGAGGATATAACCACTGCCCCCTGACATTCAATGGAAATGCCATCGCTGAATCCCCCACAATCAAGATCCTGGGTGTTACCATTGATCAGAAACTGAACTGGACTAGCCACATTTAATACTGTGGCTATCAGGACAGATCAAAGGCTAGGAATCCTACGGTGATTAACTCACCTCCTGACCCCCCCCCCCAAAGCCAATCCACCATCTACGAGAAATAAGTCAGGAATGCAATGGAATACTCTCCACTTGCCTGGATGAGTGCAGCTCCAACAACACTCAAGAAGCTCGACACCATCCAGGACAAAGCAGCCCGCTTGATTGCTCCCCCTTCCACAAACATTCAAACCTTCCACCTCCGACGAACAGTGGCAGCCGTGTGTATCATCTACAGGATGCACTGCAGTAACTCGCCAAGGTTCCTTAGACAGCACCTTCCAAACCCATGACCACTGCCATCTAGAAGGACAAGAGCAGCAGATACCTGGGAACCCCACCACCTGGAAGTTCCACTCCAAGTCACTCACCACCCTGACTTGGTAATATATCGCTGTCCCTTCACTGTCACTGGGACAAAATCCTGGAACTCCCTCCGTAACAGCATTGTGGTTGTACCTACACCTAATACTAATAATCTTTATTGTCACAAGTAGGCTTACATTAACACTGTAATGAAGTTACTGTGAAAAGCGCCTAGTTGCCACAGTCCGGCGCTAGTTCGGGTACACTGAGGGAGAATTCAAAATGTCCAATTCACCTAACAAGCACGTCTTTTAGGACTTGTGGGAGGAAACCGGAGCACCCGGAGGTAACCCACACAGATACGGGGAGAACGTGCAGTGACTCAAGCCGGGAATCGAACCTGGGACCCTGGCGCTGTGAAGCAACAGTGCTAACCACTCTGCTACCGTGCTGCCCTCAAGCACTGCAGTGGTTCAAGACAGTAACTCACTACCTCATTCTCAAGGGTAAACTAGAGATGGGCAATAAATATTGGTCTAAACAGCGACGTCCACATCCCGTAAATGAATTTTTTTTAAATAAAGAAAAAATGTAGATAAGAAATTGGAGGGAGTCAAGGATAGATTCTTTTGGTTGATCAGAGGTGATGGTGCAGGAGAAGAAAGAGAGGCCATTGCATGCTTAGATAGATAAAAATGCTTCCAGGTGAGAGCTGTTCTACCCAGTTGGGTAAGAGCGGAGAGGAATTGTATGAGTATAGTGTAGTCAAATGGGTCAAGAAAGATGAGGAGGGAATGTTATGTAGGATATAATTTGCCAAGATAGGATGAACTCATCAATCCTTCGTTCCTAATGGGCAGTTGCACTTATGAGAGTATGACTCAGGGGCAGGGTTCTCCATCCCACCAGCCCCATTTTCCAGCGTGGCCCATCCCTGCCGGCAGCAGGATTCTCTGTTCCCATTGCCGGCTAATGGGGTTTCCCATTGTGGGCTGCCATATGCCGTCAGGAAACACGCGGACGTGGGTGCGCTGCCGGCGGGGTGGAAGATCCCGCTGACAGAGAATCCCGCTGTGGGTCTGTAGCATTGTAGCACTGATTAATCTGACCCACATCCACCCTGAGCTCAGAGAACAATATAGTATCAGTAATTTTAGCCTTAATGTTTGGTGAAGCTGACTTTAAATAAACGCTTGTGCATTCGTTTTGCAATTTGTCAAACCACATCTCATTTATCTTAATTTCCTTTTATATGAATGCACCTGAACGCAACTGAACTAAAAATATTCTCAATCTAGGCAATAAATATTACCTAATTATATCTAATGCTTTTGTGTATAATATCATGAATACCAACTGTCAGATTTAACTAAAATACAGCACCCGGTTTTAGATAATTGATAGTTTAATTTTGCATCTTGTTAAGTGTTCTAATTAATTAATTGCAGAATGTTTTGTTGGATGACACTTTCCTAAATTAGCCGTTTCTAATTGAACATTTTCTACATCCTGATCAGAGCCAACAATGCTACTTTTCAAAATATTTCTTGCTTTTGCTGTTAATTAGGGCTCAAATGAATGTATTTTTCCACTGAGGGGCTAATACACAGCATTGTTATGACAATGATTGTCTTTTTCCTCATTGATGAATCCTTCCGTGGGCCTGCCCTGCCGCACATCGACAATCTCATCCATACTGGCCGTCACTCTGCTCCTCCATGTCTGGACCCTGCTGCTGAGTCCATCTTTAGTGTTATTGCCTTGCTCTCCGGAACATTTTCCTTGTGAAACGATGAGCATAACTAATAGTGTTTCATTGGCTGTGAGGTGTTTTGGGCCAATCTAAGATCATTCAAGTGTCACCATCTCTTACCATCTTCAAACACCTACTCAGGGTTAACTTTGGTTCCGTGCTTGATTCTTCCAACTCTTGCTCGGTACCCATTGTCCTTTCTATCTTTTTGGAAGTGCCTTGGGGTATTTATGCGACACAGAAGTTACAACATATTGCTGTTGTGGTTCTGCTGGTGTCTGTTGTTAAATGATCATGACAATAGTGAAGATATGTAACTTCTGGGACTACAGGTAGTCCGACCATTGAGACGAGTCTAAGTGCGGGTGTAGTGAATGTATAGTGCTAATAATTCACCAGTGCATTTGTATCATGTTCTGCTGTTGTGTTATGTTGTTAAGCCTGTGGGCTCCACCTATGGGCCATTGTGTGGCTTCACCCACAGGGGGATATGTTGGGGCATGTACGGGCTCCGCCCATGGCTCCTCCCCTTAAGAGGAAGTATAAAGAGCAGCTGACCTGCAGGCAATTCCCAGTGTTGCACCAGTCGCAGGCACTGTTCTAAGCTGATTAAAACCACGGTTTACTTCTCCTCGTGTCTTTGAGTGAATTAATGGTCACATCAATTTAATCAGCTTAAATACAAGAATGGAATCAGCCCTCAAACCTGACAGACTGGAACTCGATCCGCAGGCCGCAGAGGCGAAAGAAATTTTTTCGCACTGGCTTCGATGCTTCAAGGCCTACCTCGCCACGTCGTCCACGCCATCCGTCACTGGTGAACAGAAGCTGAGCCTCCCCCACGCAAGGGTGAGCCATCACATTTCTGTCCAGCTTGATGAGGCCGCCTCCTATACAGATGCCCTCGTGCTGCTCGAACGCCTCTACATACGGCCTGTGAACGAGGTCTACGCGCGACACATCTTCACCACTCGCCGCCAGCGCCCCGGGGAGTCGCTAGATGACTACCTAGGCGACCTCAAAGCCCTCGCACACAACTGTAATTACCAGGCCGTTACGGCCACTCAGCACATGGAGCTCGTCGTCCGAGATGTCTACGTGGCGGGAGTTCGGTCGAATTATGTGAGACAGCGCCTGCTCGAAAAAGGGGCCCAGGACCTGGACAACACGGTAAAGTTAGTCACCTCTCTGGATGTTGCTTTTCAGAGCCTTACTGCGTTCCCGGCAAACCACGCGACCCCCTCGTGGACCCCCGACGAGAGACTACCCCAGGTCTGTGCCGCGCGGCCGCCCGCCCATCATGGGGGGCTACCCTGCTATTTTTGCGGCCAGTCCCAACAACCCCGGCAGCACTGCCCGGCCTGCAACGCGAACTGCGGGTGAAAAGGACACTTCCCCAAGGTCTGCCTGGCCAGGTCTAAGAACTCTAACTCACAGGCCCGATCCTCAGACTCACAGGCCCGCAGCCCCCGCAATGTGGCAACGTGTCTGCCGACTCCGCCCCCTCACAACACGTGCGTCTCATGGGTGCCGCCATCTTGGCCATCCTCCCCCACGCGGCCGGCCATGTGCGATCCATGAGAGCCGCCATCTTGGACGCCATCTTCCTCACCGCCTGCCATGCTCGACCAATGGGGGGCCATCTTGGCCGCCATCTGCTACGCTGCTCGACGCGTACGATCTACACGGACAGTCATCGCGGGCCGCCCCAGCACCTCTGATCACGCCGCTGGCTATCCGCAGCTCAGCGCGGTCACCCTGGACCAGTCGCGACCCAAGCACCTCCAGAGCACCATGATGGCCGTCCGGGTTAACGGGCACGAGACTCTCTGCCTTTTCAACTCCGGGAGCACAGAGAGCTTCATTCACCCGGACATGGTAAGACGCTGCTCGCTCCCAATTTCCCGACGCAATAAACCATCTCCCTCGCCTCTGGGTCACACTCGTTGCAAATCCAAGGGTGCACTACTGCAACCCTAGCGATACAGGATGCTGAGTATGCTAATTTTAAACTATATGTGCTCCCAGACCTCTGCGCTCCTCTCCTATTGGGACTCGACTTCCAATGTAACCTCAGAAGCCTTACTCTTACGTTCAGGGGGCCCCTACCCCCACTCACCATATGCAGCCTTGCGACCCTAAAAGTCGACCCTCCCCCTCTCTTCGCAAACCTCACCGCCGACTGCAAGCCAGTCGCCACCAGAAGCAGGCGGTATAGTACGCATGACAGGACGTTCATTAGGTCCGAGGTCCAGCGTCTCTTGCGGGAGGGGGTCATAGAGGCCAGCAATAGCCCCTGGAGAGCTCAGGTGGTGGTCGTCAAGACCGAGGAAAAGTTCCGGATGGTAATTGATTACAGCCAAACCATTAACAGGTTTACGCAACTCGATGCGTACCCCCTTCCCCGGATTGCAGACATGGTAAATCAGATCGCACACTACCGCGTGTTCTCCACGGTGGATCTGAAGTCTGCATACCACCAGCTCTCAATCCGCCCGGCGGACCGTCACTACAAGGCTTTTGAGGCAGACGGCCGCCTTTTCCATTTCCTCCGGTTCCCCTTTGGCATCACAAATTGGGTTTCGGTGTTCCAAAGAGCAATGGACCAAATGGTGGACCAGTATGGGCTGCGGGCCACATTTCCGTACTTGGACAATGTCACCATCTGCGGCCATGATCAGCAGGACCACGATGCCAACCTCCACCGATTTCTCCAAACCGCCCAAAAACTCAACCTCACTGACAAGAAGAAATACATTTTCCGCATAACCAGACTAGCCATCCTCGGCTACGTCGTGGAGAACGGGGTCCTTGTCATGATATCCACATCAGCATATCACGGTGCAATCACACACACACTGATGGACAGACAGTTGGACCAGCCAACACACACATAACATCGCAGCTAATCACCAGTGAGAGCACACGCACTATAAAACAGGGAACACCATAGTTCCCGCTCATTCTACCAGGAGATAGCTCAGAGCACAGAGCTCACAGCGCGCCACTCAGACATAGACCATGTGCTGAGTGCCTCACTAAGATCGTGATAGGGCTGGGTCCACAGGTTAGCTGGTGAAGCACGTACCCAAGCCAGCAGTTAGTTGTTACCGTTCTTTAGACAATAAAACAGAGTTGTACCATCTACAGCCGTGTTGGATCATTTGTGCATCAGAACACCCAACACGACATGATACCAGTAGTGGACGCTAACCAGCGAATGTGAGACCTACCTGCACCCTTTCAGAAATCCGCCATCCTGCTCCATGGAAAACATCAGTCCGCCGCAGCCGCTCCGGATCGCTGGTGATCTCGGCGTAAACTGGAAGCTGTTTGAACAGTGCTTCCAGCTCTGCCGAGAAGCCACAGACAGGGAGAATGCATCGGACTCCAGGAAGATCGCCCTCCTCCTCTCCATGGCGAGGCAACACGCCATCCACATCTATAACTCCCTGGCATTCGCGGAAGGCGAGGACAAACTAAAATATAAGACGGTGCTTCAGAAGTTCGAGGAACACTTCAGCGTGGAAGTCAATGAGAGCTTCGAGAGGTACCTATTCCAGCATCGCCTGCTGGGTAAGGATGAGCCTTTCCAATCTTACTTGACACACCTCCGTAGCCTCGTGCAGTCCTGCGGCTATGAGGCCACCTCCGACTCCATGATACGGGATCAGATAGTTTTTGGGGTCATCTCGGACACCCTACGCCAACAGCTCCTAAAAATAAAGCGACTCACCCTAGCGACTGCCATCGAGACCTGCGTCCTCCATGAGAACGCGACCAGCCGGTACTCCCAAATCCAGGCGGCCGAAACGGCACGGCACGGGTCCTACGAGGCGGAGCGGGTCCAGTCGATCGAGTTCCTCCTGGCCCGCGGCCCGGATGAGGGCAGCCATTTTGCGTGCTTTCTGAGGCCTCCCGTGCTTGCACGCGCCAAAAGAGGGGTCGTTGACGCAGATGGACGTGATGCGCAGGCGCGCTCTACGCAAGACCGCACCGCGCATGCGTGGTGGCGCAACGAACGCCATGACGTCACGGCGTGCGGCAACTGTGGCTCCGCCCACTAAAGCGGCAATGTCCGGCCAAAGCTCGACAATGCCTCCGCTGTGGCATGATGGGCCACTATGCTGCCTGCTGCTGAGCAGCTCAACCTGCCAACTTCTAACAATTCCCCCAGCCTCGCAGGGACGTGCGGGCGATTCAGCCCCCTACACTGAGTCATATCCAGATAGTATGCAGACCAGCGATACCGAAGACGGGGAGCCCTTCCGCGTTGTGGTAATCCACAAGAACCGGATGCCCCCAAGTCGGAACCACCAGCTGCTGCCAATGCACAGCATTGATCCTGGCAATGAATGGTGTGCCACCCTAACGGTCAACCGATCCCAGATCACATTTCGCCTGGACACTGGTGCGTCCGCCAATCTCCTCGCATGGTCAGCTCCACTCACTCCTTGCGCACAACCAGGAGGTTCTCGAGGGCATGGGCACACTGCCCTACACGTACAAAATACGGCTCAAACCGGCGCCACCCCGGTCATTCACGCACCTCGTAGGGTCCCAGCACCACTCAAGGACCGCCTCAAGCAGCAGCTGCAGGACCAAGGAGTGCTTTCCCGGGTCACAGAGCCAACGCCATGGGCCAGCTCCATGGTGTGCGTCAAGAAGCCCTCCGGCGAGCTTGGATCTGTATCGACCCAAAAGATTTGAATCACAACATTATGAGGGAACACTACCCCATACCCAAACGAGAAGAAATCATGAGCAAAATGGCTCGGGCAAAAATATTCGTCAAGCTTGATGCCTCAAAGGGCTTTTGGCAGATTCAATTGGATCAGTCCAGCAGAAGCTGTGCACTTTCAAAACTCCATTTGGCAGATACTGCTACAATAGGATGCCATTTGGCATCATCTCGGCCTCCGAGGTGTTCCATCGCATCATGGAACAGATGATGGAGGGCATTGAAGGGGTACGCGTCTACGTAGACGACGTTATCATCTGGTCCACCACACCACAGGAGCACATCAGTCATCTCCAGCGTGTCTTTGCACGGATACGGGATCAGGGCCTGCGCCAAGTGCTCTTTTGGCCAGACTGAGCTAAAGTTTTTGGGGGACCACATCTCCCGGTCGGGTGTGCGGCCGGATGCCGACAAAGTGGCAGCCATCGCAGCCATGCAGCAGCCGTCAGACAAGAAGGCAGTGCTGCGCTTTCTCGGGATGGTCAACTTCCTGGGGAAGTTCATTCCTAACCTTGCTTCGCACACGACTGCTCTTCGCCACCTGGTCAAAAAGACAATGGAATTCCAGTGGCTGCCCGCACACCAGAGTGAATGGGAGGAGCTCAAGGTCTAGCTCACCACCGCCCCGGTACTGGCGTTTTTCGATACCACACGGGAAACAAAGATCTCAACTGACGCCAGCCAGTCCGCCATTGGGGCGGTACTCCCGCAACGGGACGACACCGCATCATGGGCTCCGGTCGCCTATGCGTCGCGGGCCATGACCCCCACAGAACAGCGCTATGCGCACATTGAGAAGGAGTGCCTAGGCCTGTTGACTGGCATCGACAAGTTTCACAACTATGTATTTGGTCTTCCGCAGTTTACTGTGGAGACCGACCATCGCCCCCTGGTCGGCATCATTCAGAAAGACCTCAACGATATGACCCCTCGCCTCCAGCGCATTCTGCTCAAGCTCCGGAGGTACGACTTCCAACTTGTTTGCACCCCAGGGAAGGATCGCATCATCGCAGATGCTATGTCAAGGGCGGTCAACACACCGCCCGACTCGGAGGGGTTTGTTTGTCAGGTCAACGCACAAGTAACCTTCACATCGGCCAATCTGCCGGCCACTGATGCATGTCTGGCCCACATTCGCCGTGAAACTGCGGCTGACCCCCTTTTACAGTGTGTGATGCGCCACATGACGGAAGGGTGGCTCAAGTTGCAGTGCCCACAATTTTACAACGTCCAGGACGACGTCATTGATGGTGTCCTCTTGAAGTTGGACTGGATCGTGATCCCACACAGCATGCACCGGCTTGTCCTCGAACAACTGCAAGAAGGCCATCTCGGAGTTGAAAAGTGCAGGCGGAAGGCCCGAGAGGCTGTGTACTGACCGGGCATCAGCAACGCCATCGCCAACATGGTGCCCAACTGCCCCACCTGCCAGAGGTTTCAGCCGGCGCAACCCGCTGAGACACTTCAGCCCCATGAGTTGGTCTCGTCCCCCTGGGCGAAGGTGGGCGTGGACCTCTTTCATGCGCTCGGCAGGGGCGACATTATTCTTATTGACTACTTCGCAAGTTATCCGGAGGTCATACTCCTGCACGACACGACGTCATCAGCTGTCATCCGGGCATGCAAAGAAATCTTTGCTCGCCATGGAATTCCGCTCACCGTCATGTCTGACAATGGGCCTTGCTTTGCGAGTCATGAATGGTCTTCCTTTGCCACTTCATACAACTTCACACACGTGACGTCCAGTCCCTTGCATCCTCAGTCGAATGGCAAGGCGGAAAGGGGCATCCACATTGTGAAGCGGCTCCTCTGCAAGGCTGGTGGTGCTGGATCTGACTTCTGTTTAGCCCTGCTGGCCTATCGATCGGCCCCACTGTCCACGGGCCTCTCGCCAGCCCACCTGTTGATGGGTCGCACCCTCAGGACCACTGTGCCGTCCGTTCATGTTCCTGACCTCAACCATGCTCCAGTATTGCGAAGGATGCAACAACAGCGTGCTCAGCAGAAGGTGGCACATGACGCTCGGGCGACTGATCTTCCTGCCCTGGCACCTGGAGACAACGTCCGCGTACACCTACCGGAGGGTGGCTGGTCGGCAACCGCTGAGGTTCTCCGCCACGTGGCTCCCCGTTCATTCCTGGTTCATATGCCTGATGGCTCCATTTGCCGCCGTAATCGACGGGCCCTTCGTCTGGCTCCGCACTCGCTACAAAATCATGCACCGGTGCCACGCCTTCCTGTTGTCCCTGATGTCAACTTTGTTGAGCTTCCTGCCACTCTGCCTCTTCCTCTCTCGCCCGTGGCCAGGCCCATTCCTCAGCTGGTGGATCCTGACCCACCCTTGAGACGGTCAACCCAAATTTGTCGCCCACCTGGCTTATGAGCCTGTTAGCACATTGGACTCACTAAATTGTTTTACAGTACTGTTAACAAGTTTCTTTTCTTGTCATTCATTGTTCCAGAACTTTTCTCTCGTCGTTTGTTGATTGCATTTGTTCTGTTATTGGTACACCCTCATTATTCTGTTGCACCTGACACCTTCTGTATATAGTTTAGCCTCATGTACATGTTGTAAATATTGCACACACATACTCAGATGCACTCAGTACACATTTCTATTTATTATCATGTAGGCACATATCCTTTGTAAAACGGGGGGATGTCATGATATCCACATCAGCATATCATGGTGCAATCACACACACACTGATGGACAGGCAGTTGGACCAACCAACACACACATAACATCGCGGCCAATCACCAGTGAGAGCACACGCACTATAAAACAGGGAACACCACAGTTCCCGCTCATTCTACCAGGAGATAGCTCAGAGCACAGAGCTCACAGCGCGGCGCCACTCAGACATAGACCATGTGCTGAGTGCCTCACTAAGATAGTGATAGGGCTGGGTCCACAGGTTCGCTGGTGAAGCACATTCCCAAGCCAGCAGTTAGTTATTCCCGTTCTTTAGACAATAAAACAGAGTTGTACCATCTACAGCCGTGTTGGATCATTTGTGCATCAGAACACCCAACACGACAGTCCTAGGGCCCAACCTTGATCGTATGCGCCCCCTCCTGCAACTCCCTCTCCCTCACTGTCCCAAGGCCCTGAAGAGGTGCCTTGGCTTCTTCTCCTATTACGCCCAGTGTGTCCCCCAGTATGCGGACAAAGCCCGGCCACTTATTAAGGCCACCATTTTTCCACTGGCAACTGAGGCCCGCCAGGCCTTCAGCTGCATCAAGGCGGACATCGCCAAAGCTGCGATGCACGCGGTGGCCGAGTCCGTCCCCTTCCAGGTGGAGAGCGACACATCGGAGGTCGCTCTTGCCGCCACCCTCAACCAAGCAGGCAGACCGGTAGCGTTTTTTTCACGCACACTCACCACCTCTGAAATTCAACACTCCTCAGTCGAAAAAGAAGCCCAAGCCATCACGGAAGCCGTGCGGCACTGGAGGCACTACCTCGCTGGTAGGAGGTTTACCCTCGTCACCGACCAACGATCGGTAGCCTTCATGTTCGACAATACACAGAGGGGCAAAATCAAGAACGATAAGATCTTGTGGTGGAGGATCGAACTCTCCACCCATAACTACGATATAGTATATCGCCCTGGGAAGCTCAACAAGCCCCCAGATGCCCTGTCCCGCGGCACATGCGCCAGCATGCAAGATGACCGACTACGGGCTATCCACGATGACCTCTGCCACCCGGGGTTCACCCGGCTCGCCCATTCCCCGCAACCTGCCCTACTCCACCGAGGAGGTCAGAGCCATGACCAGTTGACTGCCAAAAATGTGCGGAGTGTAAACCGCACTTCTATCAACCGGATAAGGCCCACCTGGTAAAGGCATCCCGGCCCTTTGAACGCCTCAGTATCGATTTCAAAGGGTCCCTCCCCTCCAATACCGCAATACATACTTTCTCAACATCATAGATGAGTTCTCCCGCTTCCCATTTGCCATCCCCTGCCCTGATATGACCACTCCCACTGTCATTAAAGCCCTGCATAGTGTCTTCACCCTGTTTGATTTCCCCAGTTATGTCCACAGTGACTGGGGCTCGTCGTTCATGAGCGACGAACTGCATCAGTACCTGCTTAGTAAGGGCATCGCCTCGAGCAGGACTACCAGTTATAACCCCAGGGGAAACGAGCAGGTGGAGCGGGAGAACGCGACGGTCTGGAAGACCGTCCTACTGACCCTACGGTCCAGGAATCTCCCAGTTTCTCACTGTCAGGAGGTCCTCCCCGATGTGCTTCACTCTATCAGGTCCCTCCTTTGCACGGCCACAAACCAGACTCCTCATGACCGCTTGTTTGTTTTCCCTAGGGGAACTCCCTCAGGGGTCTCGCTTCCGTCCTGGCTGAAGACACCGGGACCAGTCCTCCTCCGAAAACACGTTCGAAGCCATAAGACGGACCCCCTGGTCGAGGGGGTCCAGCTTCTACACTCCAACCCACAATACGCTTATGTCGAACACCCCGATGGCCGACAAGATACCGTCTCTTTCCTAGACCTGGCGCCCGCAGGCTCCACCACCACCACCACCACCACCGCAGACCCCACACTATATCCCGTCCAACCTACCATATCCAGCGCCCCCACCCCTATATGGCTCCTGCGCTCCCTCCCACCCGCTACACCGGTCCACAGGAATGAAGCTCCGGAAGAGCCGTTCCTGGAGTCCACGCCTGTGCCCGCACCGGACCCACTTCCACAGCCACCCGGACCGGCTGCAGCACCAGTGCTTCGGCGATCACAGCGCACGATGCGTGCGCGGGACCGGCTGAACCTATGAGCCCGCCACCCCCGCCGGACTTCATTTTTTAACAGGGGGTGAATGTGGTGAATGTATAGTGCTAATAATTCACCAGTGCATTTGTATCATGTTCTGCTGTTGTGTTATATTGTTAACCCTGTGGGCTCCACCTATGGGCCATTGTGTGGCTTCACCCACAGGGGGATATGTTGGGGCATGTACGGGGCTCTGCCCACAGCTCCTCCCCTTAAGAGGAAGCATAAAGAGCAGCTGACCTGCAGGCAGTTCCCAGTATTGTACCAGTTGCAGGCAGGCACTGTTCTAAGCTGATTAAAACCACGGTTTACTTCTCCTCGTGCCTTTGAGTGAATTGATGGTTGCATCAGCGGGGTCGGGGATGTCAATGAGGGAGGAGGGAGGGTGGTTGTGTGGATCTGGGGTGGGGGGGAGACACATGAGTTCAAGAGGCCGGGGAGAGGGTTAAGGGATGGGGGGGGTGGGGGGTGCGGGGGGGGGGGGGTCACCTTGGCAGGTGGTGTTTCCAATGGGTCGATGGTAGCACAGTGGTTAGCACTGTTGCTTCACAGCTCCAGGGTCCCAGGTTCAATTCCCGGCTTAGGTCACTGTCTGTGTAGAGTCTGCAAGTTCTCCCTGTGTCTGCATGGGTTCCCTCCGGGTGTTCCGGTTTCCTCCCACAAGCCCCAAAAGACCTGCTTGTAAGGTGAATTGGACACTCTGAATTCTCAATGTACCCCCTAACAGGCACCAGAATGTGGCAACTGGGGGATTTTCAAAGAAACTTTGTTGCAGTGTTAGCCTACTTGTGGCAATAATAAAGATGATTATTATTATGACCGCAAAGGGGCCCTGTCCAATTATACCTGGCAGCTGACTGCGGTTAATGCTGCTAGGCATCCCATATGGCATGTGGCCTCACGCCCAATGGGTGAAATGCCAGTAGCATTGATATGGAGCTTTTAAGTGGCTGCTAAATGACCTGAATAGGCCAAAGGCTGTGTGGGCTGCTTAACACCTCTGCCACGTCTCTGCAGAGTTCAGCAGACTGGCGAATAGGCATCAGAAAGGCCACAAACTGGATTTTACAGGAAACTCACGCCTTCAAATGTGCCAGTTGGCAGGCCCAAAATCCCACCCATTGAACTTTACCTGTACATAAGATTTACCCTCTGATTGCTGCATTAGACAGGAAACTGTCATATATTGTGGAACCTTATTCTTCCGTTAGTACTGAATTAATAATAAGAACTATCCCTACCTCGATCTGCCCTCTCTTGAGGCAGATTGTGGCAGTGGGTCAGGAAGGCAGCACTGAAGCCACCGGCCCCAATGGCAGCTTTCTCCACCATATTGCTGGCAACCTAGAGAAAGAAAACCCCAAAGGGCGGTCCTGCGACAACACACTGGTGGGGCAGGTTCTGATCGAGCTCGTCACGCCAACAATTTTTTTTGTAAGATCGGGGCACCATTTCTAATGTCTATGCACAAAAGTAAAATTAGAATCGTACACCCCTTGCATCGCCACCGCCTCCCTTACTCTCGGGCACTGCCCCGGCACTTTTCCCTTGCACTGACAGGGGACAGCTCCTGGGGGCAGTATATGACCCTCTCCCCCTGAGCGATGCACTCACCAGAGATTCTCCGGCAGGTCAGGTGCACACCGTTGAAAACCAGTCGTAATTCAGGTGAATGGACAATGTAATGGGGTTGGGTACTTCACTGGTGTGGGCTTGGGACAATCGCGCCAGGGCTTCAGGCTGACATATGATGCGCTTTGGGTCACTCCTGATTTTTTGTCCTCCAGTCACCAATCCCGACCGATGCGAGCAGGAGCGCAAAGTCCCAGCCAAGGCGTGAAAAATAGGACAGCTCATTGGGCTTGGTGGATTTTTGGTGTTTGCTGGAATATAATGTATGTTAAACAAAATCCCACAAAGCATCAACTGTAATAGCTTGTGATGACATAGGAGAAAGTGACACATACTTCACTGGTCTGAATCGAAGAGGAAGCAGCATGGAAAGTAGCGAGTTCACGGGAGAGTTCTCATAACTTTAAATATGTTACAATAAAGTAAAGTGTTTGCCGCTGGCATTCTTTTGAAGTTATTTATTCCAACCCACTAACATGGTAATACATTTGCAAACAGTTCTTGTCATCTTACACTTTAAGATGTGTTTTTTTTTCTTCCCAAGGTTGCCCTGCAAATGCCACTGCTGCTGATTGTTTAAATCTCTTTGGTGCGTTTAAAGGCTGCATGCGGCTTATATTGATCGACAACCAAGCAGTGGATCTCATTCTGGTACAAGAGGGCTTGCGGGGAAACTTCTCTGATCTCCATATAGATTTGTGTGGCATCCAGGACAGGTAATTATAATCTTCTGTAATCAGGAACAACCGAATGGAATGCAACATCTCCTTCTGTACAAATGTTTTTGGATCAAATGCTTTCTTCTTCAAAGATTGCATTGTCCTTTTCCTGTATGATATCAGGGCGTATATCTAGGTTTCAAATGGTTCTGAGGACCTTTGTGATGGGAAGGTCGTGTCTCACTAACTTGATAGAGTTTTTCGAGGAGGTCACTAAGATGATTGATGCAGGTAGGGCAGTAGATGTTGTCTATATGGACTTCAGTAAGGCCTTTGACGAGGTCCCTCATGGTAGACTAGTACAAAAGGTGAAGTCACACGGGATCAGGGGTGAGCTGGCAAGGTGGATACAGAACTGGCTAGGTCATAGGAGGCAGAGAGTAGCAATGGAAGGATCCTTTTCTAATTGGAGGGCTGTGACCAGTGGTGTTCCACAGGGATCAGTGCTGGGACCTTTGCTCTTTGTAGTATATATAAATGATTTGGAGGAAAATGTAACTGGTCTGATTAGTAAGTTTGCAGACGACACAAAGGTTGGTGGAATTGCGGATAGCGATGAGGACTGTCAGAGGATACAGCAGGATTTAGATTGTTTGGAGACTTGGGCGGAGAGATGGCAGATGGAGTTTAATCCGGACAAATGTGAGGTAATGCATTTTGGAAGGTCTAATGCAGGTAGGGAATATACAGTGAATGGTAGAACCCTCAAGAGTATTGAAAGTCAAAGAGATCTAGGAGTACAGGTCCACAGGTCATTGAAAGGGGCAACACACGTGGAGAAGGTAGTCAAGAAGGCATACGGCATGCTTGCCTTCATTGGCCGGGGCATTGAGTATAAGAATTGGCAAGTCATGTTGCAGCTGTATAGAATCTTAGTTAGGCCACACTTGGAGTATAGTGTTCAATTCTGGTCGTCACACTACCAGAAGGATGTGGAGGCTTTAGAGAGGGTGCAGAAGAGATTTACCAGAATGTTGCCTGGTATGGAGGGCATTAGCTATGAGGAGCGGTTGAATAAACTCGGTTTGTTCTCACTGGAACGAAGGAGGTTGAGGGGAGACCTGATAGAGGTCTACAAAATTATGAGGGGCATAGACAGAGTGGATAGTCAGAGGCTTTTCCCCAGGGTAGAGGGGTCAATTACCAGGGGGCATAGGTTTAAGGTGAGAGGGGCAAGGTTTAGAGTAGATGTACGAGGCAAGTTTTTTACGCAGAGGGTAGTGGGTGCCTGAAACTCGCTACCGGAGGAGGTGGTGGAAGCAGGGACGATAGTGACATTTAAGGGGCATCTTGACAAATACATGAATAGGATGTGAATAGAGGGATACGGACCCAGGAAGTGCAGAAGATTGTAGTTTAGTCGGGCAGCATGGTCGGCACGGGCTTGGAGGGCCGAAGGGCCTGTTCCTGTGCTGTACATTTCTTTGTTCTTTGTTCTTTGTTCTTTGACTCATTTAAATGAGCAATGATCATGCACTGTCTTAGTTTACTGAGGGACAATCTTATGCTGTTTTGGGTTATTGTTACCCCATGCTGGGCTAGTGCGCCGTCAATTCCAGCCCCACATGCCCCGTAGTCACAACACAAGTGAATTAACCAATAGTTCTCATAGAAATATGCAAAGTCTTTGTCTCTTGGCTGCCCAATAATCACAGTCACCAGATCTGTAACTGTAAACACTGTAACTTTATGACAAGAAATATAATGAAATATGCAGCAAATACAAGTGGTTAACTATAAGCTGATTCCTATCCCCCACTTTAACCCACCCTACCCTCTATATCCACACACACACACACATACACAGAAGACAGTCAAACACAGACGGGTGTAAAGGGGGAAAAAAAAAATCAAAATTGAAAGGAAGAAAAAGACTTTGTTTCAGATGATGGTTCTTCGTACACTTTTCTTCACAGCAAGTTTGCAGATTAAAGTCTTTGGCTCACAACCTGTAATGGTCTTCTCTGCAGATTCATTCATTCAGGTATTTTGTAGTTTAGGAAAGCAGTACTCACAGGCTTTTCTGGAGATATACCTGACTTCTGCTTTCAGTTATAGTTTGTATTCCATCTTTCTGAAGAGAAAGTTGGTTGTTTCTGGACTTTGTTTTCACAGCCTGCAATGGTCCACCTGTAAATAAATTCTTCCAAGCTTTCTACCAGTTCAGAAACACAGTCCACACAGCTTTTCCGGAGGAAATCAGAGGGGAAAGGATAACAGGACCTCCCTCGGGGCTGCCAGCACCAAACTGAAACCATAGGACTCTGAAAAGCATCCCATTGGGATAAGATGCTACTGCCACCTGCTACTGGGCACAGCACAGCCTTTTGTGCTAGTTGAAATGAATGAATGAAAATCGCTTGTTGTCACAAGTAGGCTTCAAATGAAGTTACTGTGAAAAGCCCCTAGTCGCCACATTCCGGCACCTGATCGGGGAGGCTGGTATGTGCTGCTGGCATGCCTTGGTCTGCTTTCAAAGCCAGCGATTTAGCCCTGTGCTAAACCACATGCCAAATCTATCAAACCAAGATCCAACCCATCTTTCTCACTGGTGCTGACTATTCTGCAACTCCCGTTGAAACCAGCACAGCTTTCTGGATTATTCTGCTTGAACAAATGATGCAGACTGCATGACAGACACATGGACATTAATCATCCATGGATCAAAAATGTAACGGCCAAAATAAAACAAAGAGAATAATAGGGAGGCAGTGGCGTCGTGGTATTGTCACTGAACTAGTAATTCAGAGACCCAGGGTTATGCTCTTCTGTCCCAGGTTCGAATCCCACCATGGAAGATGGTGAAATGTGAAATCAATAAAAAAAATCAGGAACTAAAAGCTTAATGATGACTGTGAAACCATTGCCAATTACTGTAAAAACCCACGTGGTTCACTAATGTCATTCAGGGAAGGAAATCTGCCGTCCTTACCCGGTCTGGCCTACATGTGACTCCAAACCCACACAGCGATGCGATTGACTCTTGACTGCCCCCCACTGAAATAGCCTGGCAAGCCAACTCAGCTCAAGGCCAATTAGGGATGGGCAACAAATGCTGGCCCACCCAGCGACGCACACATCCCAAGAATGAATAAAAAACCAATAATGAACAGGAAGAATCCTTACATTTTTAGTAGTATATCAAATGGCAATGCTAATTTTTTGATTTCACAGCACAATTTTGGCTGCCGAGCTTTCTGGACCCAGCCTGGAGGATTCGGCAGAAGTCTCTGTGTTGTTCCATAGACTTTCTGTTGTGCTTCATACCCTGCTCAGCTGGCCACTGCTCGGACTGAGAGTGTCAAGGGCATCACGATGAATTCTGATTATGTCATTGGCAAAGATTATCATAGAATTTACAGTGCAGAAGGAGGCCATTCGGCCCATCGAGTCTGCACTGGCTCTTGGAAAGAGCACCCTACCCAAGGTCAACACCTCCACCCTATCCCCATAACCCAGTAACCCCACCCAACACTAAGGGCAATTTTGGACACTAAGGGCAATTTATCATGGCCAATCCACCGAACCTGCACATCTTTGGACTGTGGGAGGAAACCAGAGCACCCGGAGGCAACCCACGCACACATGGGGAGGATGTGCAGACTCTGCGCAGTCAGTGAACCAAGCCGGAATCGAACCTGGGACCCTGGACCCTGGAGCTGTGAAGATCACAACTGTGTACTTTTAGCGGTACTCACCGGATCCTCACCAGGAGCTTAACTTATTTATTTTTATTGCCTCCTTTCCCTCTCGGCCTGAATGAATGCAATTGCAATATCTTCGTGACCACTTCGTAATCACTTTAATTTCAGTGGACGTTCACCTTCTTGTGCATGTGAGGATCTGTGTTGGTTTTGTGACTTACGTGTTTGTTAATTATTCACTGTTGCAGGGTTGAAATTGGGTGTGAGAAATTGTGTGACCTTGTTTTTATCCGGTTGAGCTTTGATTCGCGATGAACCATTTGATTGCTTTTACTCGCGGCTGAACCATTATTTGTGCATTAAATTGCAGACTGGCTGATGCTAGTGCTACATAAGAGTTTGTATTGGCAATGTGTTTGAGCACTATTTTTATATATGACACACAGAAAACAGCCATTAAATGTGATCTAACACTAATAATAATGATAATAAATACTTAACATGTTTACACTGCCAGCTTACATTGAAATACATCAAAGTGATTTATGCAGTGATTATGGCTGCAGTTGAAGATATTGAAAGCAAATTAAAATGTGTACATGATTGACCCCTTGATTGTTGCATTTTACATGAAACCATTGTCATGATATGCAAACATGCAACCAATGAACACTCAGAATAGGACAGTCAATAGGATAGGGCAGTCAGGACACTCAGAGGTGGCATCACCGCAAGGGGGCATGACATAAACACTATAAAAGGGATGAGGCACTCACACCCTGCCTCTTTCCACAGACAGACATCTAGAGAGTTAGACAGGGTTGATCAGCAGCATCACACCTCAGCACGTGGCTTCGAGCAAGTTACTACAGTTAGATTAGCAGAGAGTCAAACTCATTTGAGAACTGTGTTAATAGTTCAATAAACATGTTGAACTCATTTCGAGCACTATATATTCAAGCAGAGGATGCAAGGTAAAGACGACTCCTTCAACTCCTATCTAACTAACCTTAGACTGCGAGCGCAATCCTGCAACTTCGGTGATATCACTGATTCCATGATCAGAGACCAAATTGATTTTGGAGTCCACTCTGATCCTCTGCGAGAGCAATTGTTGAAAATCAAGCACATGACCCTGCCAGTCGCAATTGAAACGTGTACTGTGCATGAGCACTCTAAAAATCGCCGTTCACAGTACAAAACGGCAGAAAGTGAAAAACAAGCCTCCCACGAGGTGGAGAGTGTTCAAGCCATCTTCTGGATGCAGCGCCTCCACATTGACGAAAGTGGCCATTTTGCTCGCTCTTCCCGGGGCCTGACGCATGCGCAATGCGATCGGGAACACGAAGCGGCCGAAAACCGCACTGCGCAGGTGCAGACGTCCGAGAACCACACTGCACATGCGCAACAATGCACTGAGCGTCACGACGTGACGTGTGCGAAATCCAATTTGAAGAATCCAGCAGAAGGCTCTGCACCTTCAACATGCCTTTTGGCAGATTCTGCTACAACCGAATGCCATTTGGCATCATCTTGGCATCAGAGATTTTCCATCGCATCATGGAACAGATGATGGAATAGAAGGGGTTCGTGTCTACGTTGACGATATCATAATCTGGTCCACAACCCCAGAGGAACATGTGTCATGACTCAAGAAAGTATTCCGACGCATACATGAACATGGCCTCAAGCTAAACTGGTCCAAGTGCTGCTTTGGGACATCCACGCTGAAGTCCCTGGGCGATCAGATTTTGCAACACGGTGTGCGTCCGGACACAGACAAAATTAAAGCCATCGAGGCAATGAAAGTCCCAGAGGACAAGAAGGCAGTACTGCGGTTCATGGGAATGGTCAGTTTCCTTGGCAAGTTCATTCCGAATTTGGCCACACACACCACGGCCCTACGCAACCTGGTGAAAAAATCAACCGGCCTTGAGTGGAAGGCGGAGCAGCGAAAAGAGTGGCTGGAGCTGAAAGCCAAGCTCACCACTGCACCCGTCCTTGCATTCTTTGACCCAGACCGAGAGACCAAGATATCCACAGATGCGAGTCAGGATGGCATTGGCGCGATGTTGCTTCAAAGAGACGACACGTCATCCTGGGTACCAGTAGCATACGGGTCACGGGCAATGACATCCACTGAGACCAGGTACGTGCAGATTGAGAAGGAGTGTTTAGGTCTTCTCATTGGCATCCTCAAATTTCATGATTATGTCTACGGCTTGCCAACATTTACTGTATTTACTGTTGAGACAGATCATGGGCCTCTGGTCCACATCATCCAAAAGGACCTGAACGACATGACGCCTCATTTGCAGAGAATTCTGCTCAAACTCCGGAGGTATGATGTCAATTTGGTGTACACACCTGGCAAGGAGCTCATCATCACTGATGCATTGTCCCGCTCCGTCAGCTCACCCAGTGAACCACTGGAGATCATCCAGCACATTGAATTGCAGGTACAACTGTGTGCAAGCACCCTCCCGGCAACAGATGAGAACATTGTTCTCATCCGAGAAGAGACGGCCAAAGACCCCCTGTTGCAGTGAGTCATCCACAACCTCAGCAATGGCTGGCAGAAAGGGCAATGCCCTCAATTCTACAACGTCAAGGATGACTTGATGCTGATCGACGGCATCCTGCTCAAGCTGGACAGGATAGACATCCTGCTACATCTCCAGCGCATGGTGCTGCGGCAGATTCATGAGGGACACCTGGGCATATAAAAGTGCAGACGCAGGGCCCGGCAAGCTGTCTACTGGCCCGGCATCAACCAGGACATCACATACATGGTCCTGAACTGCGAAACCTGTCAGAGGTTCCAACCAGCGCAGAGCAAGGAGACGCTCCAACCACATGACCTAGAGACCTCTCCGTGGTCCAGGTTTGGCATTGACCGCGAATGGTCGCGACTAAATCTTAATCAGCGATTACTTTTCGAACTATCCTGAGGTGCTGAAGCTGCCAGACCTCTACTCACGGACCGTCATCAAAGCATGTAAAGAGACATTCTCACGGCATGGCATCCCGAACACCGTCATGAGCGACAATGGTGCTTCCACAGTCGAGAATGGTCCACGTTTGCCCAGAGCTACAATTTCAGGCATGTCACCTCCAGGGGCTGGTTTAGCACACTGGGCTAAATAGCTGGCTTTTAAAGCAGACCAAGGCAGGCCAGCAGCACGGTTCAATTCCCGTACCAGCCTCCCCAAACAGGCACCAGAATGTGGCGACTAGGGGCTTTTCACAGTAACTTCATTTGAAGCCTACTTGTGACAATAAGCGATTTTCATTTCATTTCAGTCCACACTATCCGCAGTCCAGTGGCAAAGTCTAAAAAGGGGTGCACATCGTTAAGCAGCTCATCCGCAAGGGCCTGGACTCCGCTTCCGACATATACCTTGCACTACTTGCGGACCGGGCGATTCCCTTGTTCACTGGCATGTTGCCAGCTCAACTGCTGATGAACAGGGACCTGCGGACGACGCTTCCAGCCATACACCTGCCCAACCTTGATCACCTTCCGATGCTGCAGAAGATGCAGCAGCTTTGCGACAGCCAGCAGCAGGGCTATGACGCACATGCCACCGATTTGGACGTGCTATTCCCAGCAGACACAGTCAGGATCAAGATACCGGATGGTGGATGGTCTGCTCCGGCTGTCGTTGTTCCTATGACATACGTATGGCTAATGGCTCCATTGTGCAAAGGAATCGAAGGGCACTGCAATACGTTGCTTGCCCATAACCATTTTCCCCTCCATTTCCACATGTGGAAATACCACCTCCAGATACCTTGAACCACGAGGCCACCAGTCGTGCCTCCCACTCGCCTGTCAAGACACCGTCATCCCCACCACCACCTCTTCGCCGGTCGACGAGGATCAGATGCAAGCCTCAGAGACTGGACTTATGAGCATTTGTTTGTTTGTTCTGTTCTGTATTCCTCAGTCAGTCACATTAGACAGACACATTCACATGTATATACATCTAAAAAAAAAGGGGGGGAGATGTCATGATATGCAAACATGCAAGCAATGAACACTCAGAATAGGACACACCCAATTGGCAGTCAGAACACTCAGAGGTGGTATCACCACAAGGGGGCATGACATAAACACTGAAAAAGGGATGAGGCACTCACACCCTGTCTCTTTCCAAAGACAGACATCTAGAGAGTTAGACAGGGTTGATCAGCAGCATCACACCCCAGCATGTGGCTTAGAGCAAGCTGTTACAGTTAGACTGAGTTACTACAGTTAGATTAGCAGAGAGTCGAACTCATTTGAGAACTATGTTAATAGTTCAATAAACACGTTGAACTCATTTCAGAGTCTGGAGCATCCTTTAGTTAAGACTGCATCAAGTAGCAGCCTGTGTTATCCGAAGCAGCATAAGATGATGCTGATTATTCAGCATCATCTTCAAGTACAATGCTTTTAAAGTGCAATGACTGCAGTTATGTAGACTAACATACAGCTATTTTACATCAGTGACATTCTATAAATGACAACACAGCCGACACTGGTGTTTTAGAAAATAGATGCTGGTGTCGGCCATTCCGCCCTTGAAGCCTGCACCACCATTCAATATGATCGTGGCTGATCATGCAAATTCATATCCCACTCCCGCTTTCTCTCCATATCCTTTGATCCCTTTAGCTGCAAGGGCCACATCCAGCTCCCTCTTGAACTGGCCCCAAGAGTTTTCTGTGGTAGAGAATTTCACAAGTTCCCAACTCTCGGAGAGAAGAAGTTCTTCCTCATCTCAATCCTGAATGGCTTACCCCTTATTCTTCGGCTGTGACCCTTAGTTCTGGACGTCCCCAATATCGGGGACATTCTTTTTCCATCTAGCCTGTCCAGTCCCTTCAGGATTTTCGATATTTCTATGAGATCCCGTCTCATTCTTCTAAACTCCAGTGAGTACAAGCCCAGTTGATCCAGTCTTCCTTCATATGTCTGTCCTGCCATCCCGGTAATTAGTCTGGTGAACCTTTGCTGGCCACTCTCAACAGCAAGAATGTCCTTCCTCAAACTAGAAGACCAAAACTGCACACAATACTCAAGGTGTGGCCTCACCAAGGCCTGTATAACTGCAGCAAGTCATCCCTATTCCTCTGCTCAAATCCTCTCGCTATGAAGGCCATAATGTCATTAGCTTTCCTCGCTGCCTGCTGTACCTGCATGCTCCATTAACATAGTTTCCACGACCTCTCAATGAATGGACAGGGTATCAGCCATCGAGGAAGACTTGGATTTTTGACTGAGTGTTGTGTCAGCATAATAGGCTCTGAGGAGACCTATCTTCTGAGAAGATTGGAAGAGTAGAAAAGTTTAGGGAAAGCATTATTGTGCTGATAGATCTTCTAACAATAATGGTGCAGAAGGATAAAGACCCAGGACAAAGGAGCCCTGCTTGATTGACACCCTGACCACAACCATTCGTTCCCTCCGCCAGTGATGTACAGTGGCAGGAGTATTTACCGTCTACAAGGTGCACTGCAGGAACTCAATAAGTCCACTGAGACAGCATCTTCTAAACCCACAAGCACTACAATCTAGGACAAGCGCAGCAGATACCTGGGAATACCATTACCTGAAAGTTCCCCTCCAAGCCACTCATCATCCCGACTTGGAAATATATCACTATTGCTTCACTGTCGCTGGGTCAGCATCATGAACTCTCTCCCGAACAGCACTGTGGCTATAATTGCACTACATGGACTGCAGTGGTTCAAAAATATAACAATATAATAATTGCTTATTGTCACAAGTAGACTTTAATGAAGTTACTGTGAAAAGCCCCTAGTCGCCACATTCCGGCGCCTGTTCGGGTAGGCCGGTATGGGAATTGAACCCGTGCTGTTGGCCTTGTTCTGCATTACAAGTCAGCTGTTTAGCCCACTGTGCTAAACCAGCCCGAAAGGCAGCTCACCGCCACCTTCTCAAGGCCGATTAGGGATGGGCTATAAATGCTGGCCTAGCCAGCGATGAGCGCCTCCTTGAATGAATTTTATAAAACCTTCCCCTGGGAAGGAGGCAGGAGGAGTTAGGATGTAGAACCAGAACCTAAAAGTAAAGTGGGATGCAAGAAAATAAGAAGACTCATGGAATGCTATCCTTTAATACAAGAAGAATTGTGCATAAAATTAAGCTTCAATCATACAAGATACTGGTGAGGCCGCATCTTGAATAATGTATGGAGTTTTGGTCTCCTTATTTAAGGAAGGATGTAAATGTGTGGGATGCGGTTCAGAGGAGGTTTACAAGATTGCTACCTCGAATGAGCGGGTTGGCTTATCAAGAAAGGCTAGACAGACTGGGCTTGTTCCCACGAGAGTTTAGAAGAGTGAAGGGGCGACTTGATTGAAGTCAACAAGATCCTGAATGATCTTGACAAGGTGAACGTGGAAAGGATGTTTCCTCTTGGGGGTGAGTCCAGAGCATTGTGGGGGAGAGGGACATTGTTTTAAAATTAGGACAGAGATGAGGAGAACGATTTTCTCTTAGAGAGCTGTGTGAGTTTGGGACTCGCGTGTGTCATGATGTCTCTGGTGCTCCCTCTAGTGTTTATCTAGTCTAAGTGTCTTTACATTAACCCCTTGTGTACTTACAGTGATGCATATCACCACAGGACTCGCTGCCTCAGAAGGCGGTGGAGGTGGTGTCATTGAATGTTTTTAACGTGGAGGTAAATAGATTCTTGTTAGGCAAAAGTTATCGGGGGTAGGCGGGAATGTAGAACTTGAAACACAAATTTTGATCTTATAATTCTGAGTGTTCTTAAACTGTGGAATGGTGAGGAAAGGATAGGATATTGTTTGGATGGGGAATTTATTGGAGGTCAATGAAAGCAGTGATAATCATAAACTCAGAAAAATTCTGCAAGGAAGGGGACCATTTGGCACATGGTGTTTTCATTGACCAATAAGTAGCCATCCAGCTCTCTGTCCATCTAGGTTACACCACTTCAAGTGCATACCCAAGTACTTCTCACGTAATGAGGGTTTTAGCCTCCACTATCCTTGCAGGCAGTGAGTTCCAGTTTAGCATTCACTCTCTGGGCAAAGAAATGATCCTGTAAACTGCCTTCAAGAGCATGCCCATAGAGAGTCTTGGCAAACATGGAAGGCAATTGGATTTGTCCATGATTATGCTTGAAGAAGTACAGCAGTGGTTTCCCATTGCCTTCTGCAGTATGGCTGACCAGGAAACTCCACAACGCCTGCCATCAGGCATATTGGAAGGACTTAAAACCTGATAATCGACCTGTTTGGTCACATTATGCGCTCGCCTTCCATCAAGTCTTGAAGTGGGTCTTGAAACCACAGCTTCGGGTTCAGAGTTAGAGGTGCTACTCACTGCATCATAAGGTTCAATTCTGGTCGCCACACTACCAGAGGATGTGGAGGCTTTAGAGAGGGTGCAGAAGAGATTTACCAGGATGTTGCCTGGTATGGAGGGCATTAGCTATGAGGAGAGGTTGAATAAACTCGTTTTGTTCTCACTGGAACGAAGGAGGTTGAGGGGCGGCCTAATAGAGGTCGACAAAATTATGAGGGGCATTGACAGAGTGGATAATCAGACATTTTTTTCCCAGGGTAGAGGGGTCAATTACTAGGGGCAGAGGCTTAAGGTGCGAGGGGCAAGGTTTAGAGGAGATGTACGAGGCAAGGTTTTTACACAGAGGGTAGTGGGTGCCTGGAACTCGCTGCAGGCGGAGGTGGTGGAAGCAGGGACGATAGTGACATCAGACGCTAGGAAGGGCTTCAGAAGAAAGAAACAGTCTCTTGAAAGAATTGCGGGTAGAAACAACACCGACTCAAAATAGGAAGCAATTCCAAGATAATCAACTGTGAAGAGCTGTAAAAACAAACAAAGCAGAGTCCTGTTTCAAAATAAGCTGGGCCTGTCAATCAAAAGGTTTATAAAAAGTAATAGACCACGAAATTGAATGTAAGCAATACACTTCAAACTTTTTGGCTTCTCAGCAAGCCCAGAGGCTTGAAAAGGTTAAAGGGAAATTTAATTTAATGCGAGAAAAAGAACTTCAAAGGTTTCCAATACATCAAACAGAAGACTTTTCCCTTCATCTGACAGATCATTGATATTGACATGCTGGGAGAGACATCAAAGATTTAAAGGCTCCAGATGGAAAACTTTTACCTTCATCTGGTAGATCTTTGATATGGGCATGCTGGGAGAGAGTTTAAACACTTTGAAGACGACCAGAAGGAAGACTTGCCACCGAGCATCCCCCCGCAGCCCCTGCCAACCGTAACCTCCTCTGAAGGACCCCCTCGGCACCCTGGTGATAAGTGTAGAGAGGATACTCACTCCCTTGCTCCCCCTCGATGTGCCTGGTCCCCACTTTTAGGGACAAGTAGTTGTTCACGCCCACGGGGCTTCCAGTTCAGGGGGAGGGGAGGTGCGGGAGCATTCCGGGAGGTCACAGCATTCCACTTCAATCTCGCTGCTGAGATTGAAATGGATGGCAATGAGTTCTGATCAGGATCTCGCCATTTCTTGGTGAGAACGTGGCCTCGATGGGGGAATGGGCTGGGAGACTCACGATGGGTTTGATGCCTGGCGAGAATCCCATTTTTGGCTCGATTCAAAGGGCCAGCGGGATTCCTGGCTTGGGTTAACGGCCCCTGAGAATTTCCCTCTGCAAGTTCAAGTCTTGCTGTGAAGCTCTGTAAGCTCCCAGCTGATGTTGCTACTGGACAGTTTGGTCCCAGAGCGGAACCCCAGCTCAATAGCGAGTAACTTTGTTTTTGTTTGTTTTCGTAAATTGATGTACAGATTCACAGGACTGCCAATTAACTTTTAGTAAAGGAATAAAACCTTTATTAAACATGAAAAATGTAGCTATAATATACTATTCCTTCACCCAGCTATATATATTTACAGATTTGTAAGGATAACACAAGCTATAATATATATTAAACTCTAATGTTCTCAGCAAATAGACAGTCCATGTAAACTAATAGGCAAAACATGGTCAGACACATCACACCCTGAAACCAAGTGACAGATGCTACTCAATAGAACTTCTGTGGATTAAAAAAAAAAAATTAGAGTACCCAACTAATTTTTTCCAATTATGGGGTAATTTAGCGTGACCAATCCACCTAGCCTCTACATCTTTGGGTTGTGGAGCAAAACCCACGCAAACACGGGAAGAATGTGCAAACTCCACACGGACAACGACCCAGAGCCGGGATTGAACCTGGGACCTCTGCGCCGTGAGGCTGCAGGGCGAACCCACTGCGCCACCGGGCAGCCACTTGGATTTATCATCAAATACCCCAGATACTTATCACACTGGGAGCCAGCTGATCTCACTGGAACTCTGACTTCCACATGATTGTTTGCAAATTTCACTTTCAAAGAACATGCTTGGAACCTTCCCCCAAAGAAAGATTTCATTCGGATGCCTTCACCATGGATCCACCTCCAAGATGTCAGGCTCTCCTTTTATTATTCCTCTGCCTTGGATTGCTACATGCACCAAGCTTCCACATAATCCGTATTGAGATGTCATCAAAAACTTTGCATTTACCTCGGATATCTGGCTTCCCACCTAACTGACATTAAACCTGTTTCTTGCAGCTGTCTCTTTAACTCAGAGCGCTGTCTTTGCTTCTTATTTGACTTCTCCTGAATTGGACCTTGTTCAACTTCTTGTTCTTTGTTCCTTTAACTTAACTATCTTCCTAAGACATTGTCCCCGCTGCCTGGTTTTATTTGGGGGCTGTTTTTTGTTATTTTGGGAGAGTCGTCCCCCTGCAATTCCCTTGTCCTGTCCAGCTTCTGGCTCTAGCTTATAACTGACTCAAAAGTCATTTCTGTTCAAGGGTGGCCCCTGATTGCTAAGCAACAGCCTAGTTTCCTTTAAGCCCTGGTTGCTTGCACGTCGTAAACTTAATTATCATGCATGCATCTAAACCAAATTGAAGTCATTAACCCTTTCAAATACTGAAGCACAAATGTAAAGTTACTGAAAACTATATCCTGTTTCTAATACCCACAAATACAAGTATAAATTATTTAAAATTACCCATTTCTTGACAACCCTAATCCACAAACTCTTCATTAGGGTATGAGAAGAAGCCAAACTGATAATGTGAAAAAAGATTGAAACATAAACATGGGGCTAAGGTGGAAGCTAAAATATCATTAAAGAAACCTTTACAGAAGGCCTTATTTTAAAGTAATGAGGAACTATATTTAGCGTGAGAAATTTTATATTCCACAAACATTGAATACATTTTTTTCATGTCCAGTGACATTCTTCGACAGTAATTATACACCTTTTACACCGTTAAAGACCCAGTTACACCTCATCAACAAGATGTTACTTTGTCAATGTTTTTTAAAGGAAAGTTAGTTGCATTAAAGGGCAAGTTCTTGTCAGTTCAGTGATTTCTGGTTGATTGCAGTCTGGGGAACAATGGTTAGCAGTGCTGCCTCACAGCTCCAGGGACACCGGATTCAATTCCGACCTCGGGTGACTGTCTGTATGAAGTTTGCACTTTCTCCCTGTGTCTGCGCGGGATTCCTCCGAGGGCTCCGGTTTCCTACCCAAAGATGTGCAAGCTAGATGGATTGGCCATGCTAAATTGCCCTTGAGTGTCCATAAAGGTTAGGTTGCGTTACTGGGTTTATGGGGATAAGGTGAAGGTACGAGCTTAGGTAGGGTGCTCTTTCAAAGGGCTGGTGCAGACTTGATGGGCCAAATGGCCTCCTTCTGCACTGTAAATTCCTAGAAATAGAACAAAAAGCTATCGAGGAGATATTTGAAACATGCAACTGATGGGGACAATGTTGAATCACAGGAGAGCAACTCTTGTGTCTCCATGTTTGACTGCGCATTTGTGTATGCCAGAATTTGCTGTCAGTTTCAGCGGAGTAGTGATGGCAAAAGAGCAATGTTTTTACCCGTAGAAATCTGAGCCAATCTGTTTCTGTGATGTTGGTTGAAGAGTTGAGGTTTCCTCAGCAGGAATTTAATTTCCGCACCAGAGTTTGACCTCATCATCCAGGCTGACGAACCAGTGCAGTACTGAGGGAGGATTAAAACGTGAGAGGTGTTAAGGCAAGGACGTAGGAAATGGGAGTTGGAGTAGGGGATATCGCCATTGAGCCTGCTCTGCCACTCATTGGGATCATGGCTAAAGCTTTACACCGACCCCGCTCTCCTGCCAATGAGACATTGGAACGGGATATAGTCTATCTTCTCGTAGTTAAGTTGGTGCTACCCAACGGAGTGTTGGATTGTCTGAGCTGCTTGGTTACATACCCAGTCGACTGGAACCACAATAAAAGTGTAATGTTGCCACCACGGGACTGCCCCCATTCATGTAAATATCTGTCAGTCCACTTCAGAAACAATTAACGTTGTCAAGCGCTTTGAGATGTTTAAATATTTGATGATGCGCTGGGTAAATGAAATAATTCTCATTTCCTTTCTCAATTGTTCTTTTAGGATTAGTTTGCCATTTGCATTTGCAAATCTTGAGGGAAATCCCTAATGGCCTGTGCAGAATAAATCAGCTTTTCAAATCTGCTTGTAGAAGTAGACAGCTAGAATTAAAATGTTTTGTCACTGTGAATAAATACTCCTGGTACTGATAATTTTGAAATATCTCTTGTTGAATGTACTCCAGTCCGTTATTGCAAAGCCATTGAGAAGATCATTCTGTGATATTTCGGAATAAATTGCATCATTATCTTGCCATAATGATATCTGAAGTGTTGGAATAGGTCGACTGACATATTCATTATCAGTTGATTGGCTGTTGTAATTCACCCTGTAATAAAGCATTAAAGTCTTTGTGAGCCAGTGCCTTCACTAGGGATGAGCTGAGCCAAGCCAAGTCATTAGTGAACTGATTCAGGCAGCCCGACCGATGCTGGCTTGCGAAAACTCACATCTGCTCCCATTTCGACCAGTTTTCACTTCACGTAGTCCTGGCAGCTACGTGGCAGGTTGTGTCCGTATGTTACTGGTCCACAGTGATTGTGCACCTGATCCGTCGTGACATGCATCGATCACCTGAATGAAATAGTGGCAGCTCTTCATTTACCACCCCTGGCCTGATTCCAGTGTACACCACTGGCAACTTAGGGCTAATTTCAAGATGTATCATTCATTCATTCTCGTGGGATCATTCCAGTGTGCATCAGTCACATCATTGGCCTAATATCATGCATCATTCCACAGTACATTCTACCATCAACAACCAAGAAACAAATCACCCCGAAGCCCTGACAATTGTGGTTGGAGACTTCAACGAGGCCAACCTCAGGAAGGTCCCACCCAAACTCCATCAACATATCTCCTGCTCCACCAGAGGTGCAAACACCCTGGACCACTGCTACACGAGCATCAGAGGAGCCTACCACCAGTAACATAACATTCCCCGACCGCACTTTGGCAAATCCGACCACAAGTCGGTATTCCTACTTCCTGCTTACAAACAGCAACTCAAGTGTGCTGAGTCAGTCCAGAAAACCATGCAGTGCTTGTCCGAGGAATCTGAGGACATCTTCCGTGACTACTTGGAGACTGTGGACTGGTCCATATTCAAGGCTGAAGCAGCAAACCTGGACGAGTACCCAACCACCATCACAGACTTCATCAGGAAGTGTGTCGAGGACTGTGTACCAAAGAAGACAATACGGGTATTCCCCAATCGGAAACCCTGGCTCAATCAAAAGGTTTACTCCCTGCTGAAGTTCCGGACGGAGGCGTTCAAGTCTGCCGACCCTGACCTATATAAAAAATCCAGTTACGATGTATGGAAAGCCATCAGGGATGCAAAAAGACATTACCGCATCAAACTAGAGTCCCAGGCCAACGACACTAACCCACGAGACTATGGCAGGGCCGACACAAGATCACAGGCTATTAAACAAGGCCAGGTGGAATATCTGGGGCTGGAGCATCCCTACCCGATGATCTGAACAAGTTCTATGCCCGCTTTGAGCAGTCAGCCAATGTATCAGTGCCACCTGCCCTGACAGCCCTGGACACACCTATCCCCACTATTACAGCCTCAGAGGTAAGAGCGGCCTTCTTGAAAGTGAATCCGCGGAAAGCGACGGGACCCAGCGGAGTCTCTGGGCGAGCACTCAGAGCCTGCGCAGACCAGCTGGCGGATGTATTCGCAGATATCTTCAGCACTTCACTCCTCCGCTCTGAGGTCCCCACCTCCTTCAAGAAGACCACCATAATCCCAGCACCAAAGGAGAACAAGGTAGCCTGTCTCAACGACTACCGACCGGTGGCCCTAACGTCTGTTATTATGAAATGCTTTGAGCGGCTAGTCATGAGATGATCACTGACAGCCTCCAAGACAGTCTCGATCCACTGCAGTTTGCCTATCTTGCAACCGGTCCACAGCAGATGCTATCTCACTGGCTCTGCAATCAACACTCGAACACCTCGACAACAAGGACACCTATGTAAGACTGCTATTCATAGACTACAGCTCCGCCTTCAACACCATTATCCCAACAAGACTAATAACCAAACTCCGCAATCTTGGACTTGACCCCCTCCCTGTGTAGCTGGATCCCCGACATCCTCACCAGCAGACCGCAATCTGTCAGGATAGGCAACAGCACTTCTTCCACAATAGTCCTCAACACCGGAGCCCCACAAGGATGTGTTCTCAGTCCTCTACTGTACTCCCTATACACACATGACTGTGTGGCATGATTTAACTCCAACTCAATCTGTAAGTTTGCGGATGATATGACTGTGGTGAGCCACATCTCAAACAACGACGAATCAGACTACAGGAGGGAGATAAATCATTTGGTTGCATGGTGTACCGAAAACAACCTCTCTCTGAATGCTGGAAAGACCAAGGAACTGATCATCGACTTCAGGAAGTGCAGCACGACACACTCCCGTCTGCATCAATGGCTCCGAAGTGAAGATGGTCGATAGCTTTAGGATCCTGGGGGTCACCATCACCAACAGTCTGTCCTGACCATTCACATTGATGCAACAGTCAAGAAAAGCCAACAACGTCTCTACTTCCTACGGAAGTTAAAGAAATTCGGCATGTCTGCATCGAATCTCACAAACTTCTACAGATGTGCGATAGAGAGCATTCTATCCGGCTCCATCACAGCCTGGTATGGCAACTGCTCGGACCAAGATCGCAAGAAACTGCAGAGTGTGGTGAACTCAGCCCAACGCATCAGACAAACTTGCCACCCCCACATTGATTCTGTATACACCTCCTGCAGCCTCAGAAAGGCAGACAGCATTATCAGAGACCCCTCCAGCCCAGGCATTGCCTTCTTCCAGATCCTTCCATCAGGCAGAAGGCACAGAAGTCTGAAGACTCGCACATCCAGACATAGGAACAGCTTCTTCCCCACAGCTAGAAGACTCCTCAATAGCTCCTACTCCGACTGATCTGTTTCCTGTAAGAACACTATTCACGACGCCATATGCATCCCTTGCTCATGTATTTGCTTTGTTTGGCCCCTTGCTCCGCACTGTAACCAATCACTGTTCTGTCAATGTACCATTTGTCAATGTTCTCTGTTGATTATTCTTGTGTGTACTATGTACGTACTGTGTACGTTCCTCGGCCGCAGAAAAATACTTTTCACTGTGCTTCGGTACATGTGACAATAAATCAAGTCAAATCAAATCAAATCATTCACCCCAGTTGACCATTTGCAATACCCAGGCATACAAGGCTACGGGCCAAGTGCTGGAAAATGGGATTAGAATACTGAGGTGGTTGTTTCTCACTGGCGCAGACACGATAGGCCGAAGGGCCTTTGCTGTGCTGCAGACCTCTATGACTCTATGAGACTTTACTCTCAGGCTACAGACCAAACACAGTGCTGGCAGGATGAACCAATACCTCTGAGCTTTTTGCCCTATTTATTGGTGCCTCTGGTGATTTCATTTCAAGCACATTTCAGTATCCCTTCGCTGCTTCTTCTTGGATGAATATCCCCAGGATCAAGGATGGCATACTTCCACTCCGGTTTGATGGGTTTTGTGGCAGGTGATAAGTCCAGCTCACAATCTGCAAGACTCGGCCATATGCTGAGCAAGTGATGCCTGTACATTGGAATCAGACCAGGGTGGTAAATGATGAGCTGGCACTAGTTCATTCAGGTGACTAATGCATGTCACGATGGATCAGGTGGAAGAGCACTCTCGTCAATGCCTCAAGCCTCGTGTCTCTACTTTGCCGTTGCGTGTTTCCAATGAAGTCCCTCATTGTATTTGGTCCATTCACAAATGACCCTACACCATTTTGGTTAGTCACAAGGGCATTGATCAATGGGGATATTTGACCTATTCAGGGTTGCTTTCAGGACATTTCCTGTGTCCTCCTGAGAGTCTCCTACCATGACCGACTTCATGTCGAGCAGTTGCTTTGGCAGTCTGATGTCAGCCATACAAACAACATGCCCAGTGAAGCTGATTAGTGCTGCAGTGCTGGGCATTGGGAGAGGACACTGTTTAGCCTTAGCAGGTTCGTACCAGTGTGTAACAGTTTTCCTTGTGTTCCAGAGCTGCTGGCATCTATGTCATTCAATTAATGATAGTTTGTAACATATTCAGTTGCAACATACTTGCAATTTATATAGTTTCATTGATTATTTGGTAGCAATACATAGAACATAGAACATACACTGCAGAAGTAGGCCATTCGGCCCATCGAATCTGCACCGACCCACCTAAGCCCTCACTTCCACCCTATCCCCGTAACCCAATAACCCCTCCTAACCTTTTTTTGGTAACTAAGGGCAATTTAGCATGGCCAATCCACCTAACCTGCACGTCTTTTGACTGTGGGAGGAAACCAAAGCACCCGGAGGAAATGCACGCAGACATGGGGAGAATATGCAGACTCCGCACAGGGGGCGAAATTCTCCCCCAGCGGCGCGATGTCCGCCGACTGGCGCCAAAAACGGCGCCAATCAGACGGGCATTGCGCCGGCCCAAAGGTGCGGAATGCTCCGCATCTTTGACAGCCTAGCCCCAACATTAAGGGGCTAGGCCGACGCCGGAGGGATTTCCGCCCCGCCAGCTGGCGGAAATGGCGTTTGTTGCCCCGCCAGCTGGCGCGGAAATGCGGCGCATGCGCGGGAGCGTCAGCGGCCGCTGACAGTTTCCCGGCGCATGCGCGGGAGCATCAGCGGCCGCTGAAAGTTTCCCACGCATGCGCAGTGGGGAGAGTCTCTTCCGCCTCCGCCATGATAGAGGCCGTGGCGGAGGCGGAAGGGAAAGAGTGCCCCCACGGCACAGGCCCGCCCGCGGATCGGTGGGCCCCGATCGCGGGCCAGGCCACCGTGGGGGCACCCCCCGGGGTCAGATCGCCCCGTGCCCCCCCCAGGACCCCGGAGCCCGCCCACGCCGCCTGGTCCCGCCGGTAAATACCAGGTTTGATTTACGCCGGCGGGACAGGCAATTTCTGGGCGGGACTTCGGCCCATCGGGGCCGGAGAATTGAGCGGGGGGTCCCGCCAACCGGCGCGGCCCGATTCCCGCCCCTGCCCAATCTCCGGTACCGGAGACTTCGGCGGGGGCGGGGGCGGGATTCACGGCGGCCAACGGCCATTCTCCGACCCGGCGGGGGGTCGGAGAATGACGCCCCTGGAATCTAAACTGGGACCCTGCCGCTGTGAAGCCACAGTGCTATCCACTTGTGCTACCGTGCTGCCCACAATACACAATAGTTTGATATGTATTCCAGGGCCCATATCTGTCTCTGTCCCTATTGAGCCATTGATGTTGCACGTCACAGTCATAGCGGCCGTAGCAGTAAATGCCCCTCTCCTTACTAGGTTTTTCAGTTTGTATCAAATTACCTGCTGAACTAAAGGACACTGTTGAATCCCATATTATGTTCCAATGTCATTATGCATCATCGTGACTATGGGTCAGATCAGGATCTTCAACTTCATGTTGCCTCAAGGCTTGGCTGCTTCTTGAGTTGATGCGAAGCTGAAAACTTTTATCTGGTTGCCAAATGGTGGATGACCTCCCAGACAAACCATGGATGAATCTGGTAGTGGACCACTTCACTATAGCAGGAATTGACTATTTTGTCATTTTAGACTACAATTCTAAATACTGCGAGTTGAACCATCTGACTTTAATGATTGGATTGGATTTGTTTACTGAGGTACAGTGAAAAGTATTTTTCTGCGAGCAGCTCAAACAGATCATTTAGCACATGAAAAGAAAATACATAATAGGGCAACACAAGGCACACCCATATACGAACAACTAGAGAAGCTGTTCCTTTACTGAAGCCAGTCGGCCAGGAAGATGGGATCTCACCAGCTGCACTGAGTACAAAACTACCATAAATCCTAGAGGTCCATAGGTCTACAACAACCCAATTGGAACAACAACCATTACTGAGGCAACTGAAATAACACTATTCGGAAGAGGAACATGAAGCAGACAGCCAGCCAATGACACTACACATGCATTCCATTAATAGACCTGAACAGTTTAAAGACAGTGCAGTGCAGGTGCAGAGACTGATGAGTGAAACAAGCAGTTGTTAATGCATGAGTGGGGGTACAGTGGTTAACTTGGGTAACTCACAGTTACACATGATCATGCATGGAAATTTGTCTTTTGTTCGCGATGTAAACATCTATGACTCGATGTGGAAGGGTGCCAACCAAGCGGGCTGCTTTGTCCCAGATGGCGTCTAGCTTCTTGAGTGTTTTTGGAGCTGCATTCATCCAGGCAAATGGCGAGCATTCCACCACATTCCTGACTTGTAGATGGTGGACTGGCTTTGGCGCACCAGGAGGTGAGTTACTCACCACCGAATTCCCAGCCTCTGACCTGCTCTTGTAGCCACAGTATTTAGATGGATGGTCCAGTTCAGTTTACAGTCAATGGTAACCCTGCAGGATGTTGATAGGGTGCAATATCACTGCTGAGTGAGTACAAATTGACACAGAGGCAACAGTTTAACTCTGGATTCAGATTCCGACCTCAAAACCCTTTGGGATGGATTTTAATTTTGGGTGCTAGCAGAAAACAGGTAACAGCTAACGGGCATTCCTTTCAGGGAGCAAAGTAAATGGGTTGCTGGACTCACTGTTACCTGATAAACGCAAATTACTGCGGATGCTGGAATCTGAACCGAAAGAGAAAATGCTGGAAAATCTCAGCAGGTCTGGCAGCATCTGTAGGGAGAGAAAAGAACTAACGTTTCGAGTCCGATGACTCTGTCAAAGCTAATAGACAGGGAAAGTGGGAAATATTTATACTGTGGAGTGAGAATGAAAGATGAGTCATAGCCACAGAAACCCAGGGAAACCGGGTGCTAATGGCCACAGAAACCAAGGGGAAAGAGTGCTGATGGCAGTCCCCAGAGAGAACAAAATATGTGAAAGGTCAAACAGCAGAGAAATTAACATCAGAGGATGAACTGTCAATGTGGGGGGAGGGGAAGGGGGAAGCAAAGAGGAGAAGGGTGAAGGAAAGGTGGATAAGATTTGGAGGGGGGGTGTGTTCAATGTATATTAAGAAAGAAAGAAATGGTAAAAGACAGTTAAAATGAAATGGAATGAAATGTTCAGGCCGGAAGGCTGTAGCGTGCCAAACCGGAAGATGAGATGACATCTTCGATCTGTGCGCATTCAGGACCTTGACCTTCCCGTTGCTTGCCATTTTAACCAAAGACCCTATTGCCATGCCCACATGTCTGTTCTTGGCCTGCTGCAATCTTCCAGTGAAGCTCAACGCAAACTGGAGGAACAACATCTCATCTTCCTGGGACTCAGGAAATTCCAGGAACTGGATTTGCTCAAGACAGCTCGGAGTTGGGGCTCAGAAAATCCCAGGAGCAATGGCGCTCTGTTCAGAGCAGCTAGAGAGCTGGGTTCATGTTGGTGATTATGTACTGGTTTGTGAATCCAGTGGGGCGCCGTTCTGGATTAAGTGTTTGAACAACTGAGATATGAGTGGTTGTTAGGGCAATATGTGTTGGTGCGGCTGTTGTGGGAAATCAGAAAATATATCCTTGACGCTAGAGCTGTTTGGATCAGAAATTGGCTAGCTGGAAGAAGACAAAGGGTGGTGGTTGATGGGGAATGTTCAGACTGGAGTCCAGTTACTAGTGGTGAACCACAAGGATCTGTTTTGGGGCCACTGCTGTTTGTCATTTTTATAAATGACCTGGAGGAGGGCGTAGAAGGATGGGTTAGTAAATTTGCAGATGACACTAAAGTCGATGGAGTTGTGGACAGTGCGGAAGGATGTTACAAGTTACAGAAGGATATAGATAAGCTGCAGCGCTGGGCTAAGAGGTGGCAAATGGAGTTTAATGAAGAAAAGTGTGAGGTGATTCATTTTGGAAGGAATAACAGGAAGACTGAGTACTGGGTGAATGGTAAGATTCTTGGCAGTGTGGATGAGCAGAGAGATCTCGGTGTCCATGTACATAGATCCCTGAAAGTTGCCACCCAGGTTGAGAGGGTTGTTAAGAAGGCGTACGGTGTGTTAGCTTTTATTGGTAGAGGGATTGAGTTTCGGAGCCATGTGGTCATGTTGCAGCTATACAAAACTCTGGTGCGGCCGCATTTGGAGTATTGCGTGCAATTCTGGTCGCCGCAATATAGGAAGGATGGGAAGCATTGGAAAGGGTGCAGAGAAGATTTACCAGAATGTTGCCTGGTATGGAGGGAAGATCTTATGAGGAAAGGCTGAGGGACTTGAGGCTGTTTTCGTTAGAGAGAAGAAGGTTAAGAGGTGACTTAATTGAGGCATACAAGATGATCAGAGGATTGGATAGGGTGGACAGTGAGAGCCTTTTTCCTCGGATGGTGATGTCTAGCACGAGGGGACATAGCTTTAAATTGAGGGGAGATAGATATAGGACAGATGTCAGAGGAAGGTTCTTTACTCAGAGAGTAGCAAGGGCGTGGAATGCCCTGCCTGCAACAGTAGTGGACTCGCCAACACTAAGGGCATTCAAATGGTCATTGGATAGACATATGGACGATAAGGGAATAGTGTAGATGGGCTTTAGAGTGGTTTCACAGATCTGCGCAACATCGAGGGCCGAAGGGCCTGTCTTGCGCTGTAATGTTCTATGTTCTATGTTCTATCTCCCGTGAGGGAACAGTGTTGAAAGAATATTTCTGGCTCATGGTGATTGTTGATATCTAGGTGGGCTGACATCTGGGTGGGTTGTTCAAAAGGTCTGTGGGATCCGTCTTAGAAGTGTCTTCCATTCAATGTGCACGTTGTGGTATGTTCAGTCACAGGTTGCCTGTGAATTCATGTTTACCTCGTGTTAATTCTTTATGTTGGAGTTTAAGAGATACGGTATTGACTGTTTGCTTTGTTGACTCTTATACAGCAATATTTCTTATGCTTGTTTAATACCTTGGAATTATGGGCCTTTATTTTCTTAGTAATTACCGAGGATTTCAAATTTTGTCTATTAAAACTTTGAGTCCAGAACCAGATCATAAAAATATGCCGGAGGATCAACTTTGTCCTGGTTTTTAGTTTGTTGAAGTTGAAATGCTTCCTGTTGAATAGAATCCCCATAGCAACCCCTTCTGGAAGTTGTTCACAAATGAATTCCATGACAGAACTGGGGTAAATAGTGAAGAAAGTTGGTAAAATCCTGCAACCTTGCTTGATTGAAAAAAGTGTGGCTACTGTCATATTGTCGGTGACATAGTGGTATTGTCACTGCACTATCAATCCAGAGACTCGAGTAATGCGCTGGGGTCCAAAATTCAAATCCCACCATGGCAGATGGTGAAATTTGAATTCAATAAAAATCTGGAATTAAAAGTCTCATGATGATCATGAAACCATTCCCGATTGTCGCAAAAACCCATCTGGTTCATTAATGCCCTTCAGGGAAGGAAATCTGCCACCCTTACCCGGTCTGGCCCACTTGTGATTTAAGATCCACACAGTGATGCGGTTGACTCTTAACTGTCGTCCCCCACCGCCCTCCCTCGCCCCACCCCCCACTGAAATAGCCGAGCAAGCCACTCAGTTCAAGGGCAATTAGGGATGGGCAACAATGCTGGCCCAGCCCACATCCCAAGAATGAATTTTTTTAAAAGAGTCAGAGGAAGGGGCTATGTCTCTCAAGGATTTTCCTCTTCATAGTTGGAGGCAAAGGCCTGTGACAGATCAATAAAGGCCATGTAGAGCTCTTTGCATCATTCCAAACACTTTCCTTGGATTTGCCAAGAGACAAAGATCATGGGTGTGATTTAACGGCTTTGTGTCTGACTTGGCGGCCCAACGAGGCCATGGAATCTTGGGACAGGCCTCTCCCGGGAAACGCAATGCTCACAACATCTCGCGAGATTCAATGGAATCTCGCAAGACGTGGCGATCAAGGGCGAGATCCAGATTAGCATATTTAAGTGAGCCATGAGGCTCATTTAAATATGTCTGCGTGAGATTCTCCCTGCACCCGGGACGCCAATGCCATGCTTGGGAGACCTCACCAGGTACCGTTGAGCACTGGTTTTCACAAACGTGGACCAGGTATAACGGCACCTGGAGGGGTCTCTGAGGCCATTACAAACCCTCGGGTGGTCGGGCTCTGGGTTCCCTGGTACTCCGTCTGGCACCTGGGCACTTTGGCACTGCCAAACTGGCAACTTGGCACTGCAACCCAGGGTTCAGGGCTGGCAGTGCTAAGCTCCCCAGGTGCCAGGTTGCCCATGCCAGGGATCGGGTCTGAGGAAGCCTTGCCCTTAAGAGGTGGTGTGAAGGGAGGATCAAGGACCCCGAAAGAGGTAGGTTGATGCAGTGGGGGTATCCGTCAGCCTCGATGGGATGGCTGAGGTTAGGGGCTGGTTTAGCACAGTGGGCTAAATGGCTGCCTTGTAATGCAGAACAATGCCAGCAGCGCGGGTTCAATTCCCATACTGGCCTCCCCGAACAGGTGCCGGAATTTGGCGACTAGGGGCTTTTCACAGTTACTTCATTGAAGCCTACTTGTGACAATAAACGATTATTATTATTGAGGTGGTTGAAAGGTCAAGGTGGCATTTAAAAATGGGGCCCCGATCCCCGAATCATCTGCGCTGGTGAGCTGAGCTCTCCAGTGCAACCTCGTTGAGGCCAAAAAAACTGGCAAGGTGCCATTAAATAGCGAGGTCTTTCTTGGTGCTGCAGGCGAAATGGGATTCTGTTTTTGTCCCATTGAATTGCGCCCCCTGCCTGTGGTTGTTCCCTGGATGGCCAGAATCCACATTGAGCCTCCAGAAGTACGATTTTGTTGGCGGGTAAGATCCTGAGGAGAACAATCCTCACCATGGGTAGTAGGAACAGACCTCTATTGTGATTTAACCAGCTATTGAATTAACTGTTCCAACAAAAATAAACATGAATGTCCATGAATTCACAGGGGAAAAAACAAAGATATGATATTTTAGGAGTACTGTATCATCGCAGCCTCAAGCGAGGTTTAAACATTAAATATAACAGCTCCACTGGACTCAAAGGCAAAGTTCACACTGATTTACAGTGATAGGTTAGTTCTCTAATATGGAGCCAGATGTATGAGATTTAGCTCCCTCTCTCTTTCTCTCTATTGTTGGTTCATGAACAGAAGAGTGATTTGCATTCGTTCGCGGTTTAAGCAGCTGCTCAGGCATTATCAAAAGATAATGTAACGATTCGTCTTGTATAAAAATGTACACCATTAACATTCTGAGTTATTAGATCAACTGACCATGTCAAACGATTTTAATTCTTCAAAATACAATTGCACTAGCTCAGGTCTCCCTCCCCGCACCCCTAACCCTCCCACAAAAGAATTATATTCCTATTCAAACATTGGATTCTTAAGATTTGTACAGTTGAATCATAATTCATGAATCGTGGTTTTAAAACAATCATTACCTCAGTGCAAATGTTCAGTCGTACATCGCAGTAATTAGTAAATAGCGAGATCAGGGCCATTGAATGCCTCAGAAACCAAGAAAGTTGAGAGGTAAAATCTGAAGAGTCCCTGCCTCAAGCATTTGGGGAGCGAATGGGGGAAATACAGTGTGCGTCAATCAGTGGGATAATGAAACTGAGCACCTCCACCTTCACTGAAAATGAAGCAGAGCAACAGTCAATATGGACTGCCATAATAGTAATAATAGTAATAATAGTCTGACTGTTGGTAAATGCACATCTTAAGGGATCAATGTAACATAGAAACCCTAAAGTGCAGAAAGAGGCCACTCAGCCCATCGGGTTTGCACCGGACCTTGGAAAGAACACCCTACTTCAGCTTAAACCCACGCCTCCGCCCTATCCCCGTTATTGGGTTACGGGGATAGGGTGGAAGTGAGGACTTAAGTGGGTCGGTGCAGACTCGATGGGCCGAATGGCCTCCTTCTGCACTGTATGTTCTAACCAAACCAGCAGGACTCAAATGTTTAATATGGAGGGTTCTGGCTTCCCACAGACAGGCACCCAAGGACTTTTCATCTAATTTTCCTGCAGTTGGCCCATAGCCTTGTGTGTTTTGGCAATTTCAAGTTCTCCTCTAAATGATTATTAAGTATTGTGAGGGTTCCCACTTCTACCACCCTTTCAGGCAGTGAATTCCAGATTCCCACCACCCTCTGGGTGAAAAGGTTTTTCTCAAATCCCTTCTCAATCTATTGCCCCTTACTGTAAAGACTTGAGTGACACTGAGATATAAGAGTGGACGTGAACCTTCATTGTGTACAGGCTATTCTACAAGACAAATATTGAATAGGCTAACGATGCATAACAATTTACAGAGGGTGAGACATGGATTGAGCTGCTGCAGCTGGTGCATCATCCATCATATCTATCACCCCCCCCCCCCACCACCACCACCACCACCACCACCACCACCAGCATTTAATTGTGTGAAGAAGAGAGAGAAAAAGGCCAGTTGTAGACTAATTTATTACATAGTCCTGGAAGACTGGTTTGGTCATAAGCCCTGAGCATGTGATCATGCCAGTTGGCTGTGCCCTCGATGTTCTCAGGTTAAGGTCCTCCGTGCAGGTGGCCTGGAGCGGTCCATTGATGTGCACAGTGAGTGCAGGGCTTGCTGTGTAGGCCGCTGGCAGGGTCTCCATTTCCACTGATGTAGGGGACCTGTATTGTAGGCTGAATGCCTGGGTACTGTGGCTTCTGCTCGTGCTTGTTCCTAAATCTGTAGTAGATTACATTGGTTTTGTACATAATGGGTACTTTCCAGGAGGCTTAAACTTAACTGTTTGGCTGTGGAGCATTTCTCGTGACATTACCATTACACGGTCATGTCACCAATGTGGAAATAAAATACTGAGCTCTATATATGACCCAGTACCTCGCTTTAATTGACTGATTTTTGAACTCTTCTGTTTGGAACACATTATTGGATAAATACTTGAAACAGATTTGTAAAGCTGGAGACTGTAATATGTTCGCCAAGGACAACTTATTGACTATTGGCACAATAGTAACTTTGAACACCAATACAGAGTAGTGCACATTAACCTCATGTTTGACACATGGGTGCATAGATTTTAATGAAAAACCTTGAAAATGGTTTTACTATTCTGTTCACGGTACTGGGTCTCAAAGGTAGAAAGTGGTCTCTTTCTTTCTTGAAAACTAAAGTCATTTCCTTTGTACCTTTTTCTTTATGGTCATATTCCCACTGGATGCAAAGCTCTCTCATGTTTTTGACCACCCGGTTGTTCAAGCTGATTGTCAAGCTTCCCATAAGTGCTCGTCCACAAGCCAAATAGGTTTATTGTAAAGGACTTTTGATGTCTACTTTGTAGCAAGATATTCTTCTGATATCAGAGAAATCTCTTTCTCTCACACTATTTCCTGCAGTGATGGGACCTTTTGAGGATACAGTTCAACCCAATTCTATCTACATTCCTTGTTAGAAGTGATGGAAATAAAAATACTGTAAAAGCATATTGATATTTATGCACACTCCTATGCGTATTGACACACTCCTGTGGATCCTGTGTACGAGCGTCCAGGTTATCATCGACAAAAATCTATTTTTCAAACCACAGTTTAAAAAAATATGAAAATCCTCAGTACAGAAATCTGAAGGCAGATGAAAATCTAAAGACCACTTTAACACATGTATGAAGTGCCTTCATTGGATTGGATTGGATTGGATTTGTTTATTGTCACGTGTACCGAGGTACAGTGAAAAGTATTTTTCTGCGAGCAGTTCAACAGATCATTAAGTACATGAAAACAGAAGGAAATAAAAGAAAATACATAATAGGGCAACACAAGGTATACAATGACATATTGTCAGCAAACATGTCGATGGAGTTGGAACCAAATTTTGCCACGCAGTCGTGTGTGTACACGGAGTAGAGTGGGGGGCTAAGTACGCAGCCTTGCGGGATCCTGGTATTGAGGACTATTGTGGAGGAGGTGTTGTTGTTTATTCTTACTGATTGTGGCCTGTGGGTCAGAAAGTCGAGGATCCAGTTGCAGTGAGGAGCCAAGTCCTAGGTTTTGAAGCTTTGATATGAGCTTGGCTGGGATTATGGTGTTGAAGACGGAGCTGTAGTCAATAAATAGGAGTCTGATGTAGGAGTTCTTGTTGTCGAGATGTTCCAGGGTTGAGTGTAGGGCCAGGGAAATGGCGTCGGTTGTGGACTGGTTGTGGCGGTATGCGAATTGCAGTGGATCAAGGCGTTCTGGGAGTATGCTCTTTTGATGCATTATTGCTGAAAAGATGTCGTCAAAGCTTTTTGTCGTATACTCATCAGGACAAACAAAAGAACGCAAAATTTCAAACGATCACCGCAGTTTATATTACAGGAGAAAAGGATGCTGAGTGGTTGGCAAGTCAACTTTGATTGGCCGGGGCATTGCCGAGAAAATGATAAGGAACTTTTGTCTCCCAAGCTCCCTTCTTGAGTGCGCTAATAGCTGCATCAACAACTTAAGATAATCAGTTGAGCTTGTAATATGGCTCATTTACCCTTTTTTGGAGCAACAGGCATTCATAGATAGGGCTTTGACAAAGGCTTTGACAAAGAGTCATCCAGACTCGAAACGTTAGCTCCCTTCTTTCTCCACACATGCTATTGGACCTGCTGAGATTGTCCAGTATTTTCTGTTTTGGCTCATGGGCAGGGACCAGCTGCCGATAAACAAAAAGAATATGTTCAAGCCTTACATCATTTCTGAAGTAGCAGAGAGTTTGGGAAGCCTTTATTTCCATGTTGTTTCCTCCATGGCCACCCCCCAGCCAATCAGCATCGACTTGCCACCAAATTAGCACCCCTTTTCCTCATAATATAAATTGTTGGGATTGTCTGAAATTTGGCATTCTTGCATTGATGAAAAAATGAACGGCTTCGTCAACATGTCCCTCTTTTCAGCAATGTTTACGTTCGCCCCCCCCCCCCCCCCGCCCCCCATGCATTGTAAAACAGGAGGCTGTCTGGAAAATCAGTGTTAGCCTACTAACCTTATTTTTCGTAAGTAACGTTCAAATTGCCTGCCCGTCTCATGGAGGCAAGCCTCCTTTTCAGGCCCTCGCGAAATGTCTGGTACCAGGGATGATATTTTCAAAATGACACAATGGCTGGTGCCAATATTTTAGGGTCCCCTCTCCTCCGTTGGAAATCTAGAACGAGGGGACATAGTTTAATATAATAATAATCGCTTATTGACACAAGTAGGATTCAATGAAGTTACTGTGAAATGTCCCTAGTCGCCACATTCCTGCGCCTGTTCGGGGAGGCTGGTACGGGAATTGAACCTGCGCTGCTGCCTTGTTCTGCACTACAAACCAGCTATTTAGCCCACTGTGCTAAACCAGCCCTAGCCTTTAAACATATGGGGTGGGATTCTCTGATCCTCCGCGCTGGAATCGCGCCTGGCGCGGGGGCGGAGAATAGCCCTTCACGCCGGAAATCCGGCGCGACGTCGCTTCCGCGATTCTCCACGGACCCGCCAGTCGCGCGTGTGCGGTCGACGTGGCACCAGTAGGGGGCCGCTGAAAGAGGCCCCCGCGGTGATTCTCCGCAGTCGACTGGCCGAACACCCGCCGGCTTAGTTTACATCTGGTACCACCCAGCGGGAGATCGGACCCGCGGCCGCGGTGGCGCTCCTGGTGGGGGGTGGGGGAATCTGACTGCGGGGGGGGGTGGCCTCAGCGGTGGCCAGGCCCGCGGTCCGGGGCCACCGATCGGCAGGCCATCGCGATTTGTGGGGGACCTACCTTACTCCCACATGGCCCGCTGTGTGGGTCCGCCATGTCGGCGGCGCCCGCGCCAAAGTGGGCCGCCGCGCGCATGTGCAAACCCGCTTGCACCCACCGTGCGTATGCGCGGCCGCGCAGTCTGGACAGCAGGGCCCCGCCAGCAGCCAGAGCTGCGGGATGCATGCTGGGGCCCTGCTAGCCCCCTGGAAAACGGGGAATCACCCTGGGCTTTCGAGGAAACAGTCCGGAGTAATTCTCGCCCGTATTCCGGCGGGCGTGGGGACTTAGTCCCCAAAAGGGAGAATCCCACCTATGGGCTTTCCCATCTAAGACAGGACGAGGAGGAGGAACTTTTTTTTTCAGAAGGTTATTAGCCTTTGGAATGCTTATCCACAGAGAGCTGTGGAGGTTGGGCCAGGGAATATAGTTAAGGCTGAATTGGAGGATTTTTGATCTACCAGAGTCGAAGGTTATGAGAGATAGACAGAAAAGTGTAGTTAAACCTAGAATCTGATCAGTCATAATATTACTGAATGGGGAAGAGGGCTCGATGGGCTGAATTCCGAAGAGGGCTCAATGGGCTGAATGTTCTCCCATTTCTCCTTTTTTTTATACCCTTAGAATATGATTGCTCATGACAAGGATAATCTGACCTAAGCAAAAAGTGCTAGAGAAAAATGTCGGATCCTTTGGCCAAAGTAAAGGTACCCGTAGATGTACCTTTGAAAGTATTACATCAGCGTTTTTCACATTTCTTTTCCCGGGACCCACTTTTACCAACTGTCCAACCTTCGGGACCCACGCGGCCCACCTCTGCGACCCACCATTATTTCTTATCCTTAGTACGACAGGTGAGCCTGTTTTGCCCTCATGATCTCACTTGATTTATCATTTAATGTTACATTTCTGTTGAGGATTTCAGCTGACGATTTAAGTTCTCGCTGCATCCAGGAGGTTTGTCCTCGAGCTCGTCATGCTTAGTCTTCAAATGCTTTGAGTGCAGCACTCCACTCACGTCCACTCCATGTCCACCCGCACTATTCCCATAACCCCGTAATCTATCCTACACATCCATGAACACTAAGGGACAATTTATCATGGCCAATCCACCTAACCTGCACATCTTCGGACTGTGGAAGGAAACCGGAGGAAACCCACGCAGACATGGGAAGAACGTGCAAACTCCATGCAGACAGTCACCCAAGGTCGGAATCGAACCTGCGGCCCTGGCACTGTGAGGTGGCAGTGCTAACCACCGTGCCGCCACTATTGTTTTTTTTTCAACAAGGTTTGGCCCAACTTCTTTTTACTGGCCGTCATTTGGCTGAAGGCTGGCTTGAGGACTGCAAGAATAGTTAGCAATTGGAGGGCAGCACGGTAGTACAGTGGGTTAGCCCTGCTGCCTCACGGCGCTGAAGTCCCAGGTTCGATCCCGGCTCTGGGTCACTGTCCGTGTGGAGTTTGCACATTCTCCCCGTGTTCATGTGGGTTTCGCCCCCACAGCCCAAAAGATGTGCAGGTTACGTGGATTGGCCACGCTAAATTGACCCTTAATTGGAAAAAATGATTTGGGTACTCTAAATTTATTTAAAAAAAGAATAGTTAGCAATCGCTGCAGAAGTATAAAATCAGATGGTATTAAGTAAATTTATGCAGCCTGTTGTACTGCTGTAAAAATAGGACCTTGAATGCTAAAGTAATGAAAGGATTGAAGGCGTTTGATTTATGATCTTTAAGACGTGCTCAAAATTAGTTGGGCAAGAAGAATGACTAATGTGAGAGTCCTTGAACTAGTGCATGAAGAGAGAAGTGATGATTATGATGAGAAAAATGACTTACTCTGGGCACATTATTCAGGAGTCACAAGGAAAAATGGGCTGTTACTTTCTGTAAAATTGATGATAATAGATTAGGAGACAGGCAAGGAAGAACATGACGAGACAATGCAATGGAATGGGTAGGTGTGTTATTATATGGTGGTACAATCCACCTAGAGAGTGATCAAAAAGAATGAGGTTCAATGATCATGGCGACTGAGTGGACAATTGTGTGTGTATGTATGCGGATTGTTAAGAATATAACAATATTCTCGAAATACTGGTACTTGGTGGTTCTTTTGTTTGGAATAATGTGGGGAAACAATGTACAAACCCGTTGAGGAACCAGTCCAGTCATTGTATAAATAATTAATAAAGAATATTTATTAAGGTTACAAAAAACACACAACAAAGGACTCTTATGCACTATGCCACTTAAGTGTATGAATAACTAATCACATCATTTTCAGGCAGCACCATGACGCAGTGGTTAGCACTGCTGCCTCACGACGCCAATGTCCTCGGTTCGATCCCGGCCCCGGGTCACTGTCCGTGTGGAGTGAACACATTCTCCCCATGTCTGCATGGGTCTCATCCCCACAACCCAAAAGGGTTGTGCAGGGTAGGTGGATTAGCCACACTAAATTGCCCCTTAATTGGAAATTTAAATTTTTTTTTAATTAAATTAAAATAATTTTTTTTTAAAAAACACATAATTTTCTTTGAAGTTACTTCTTGTTCCCAAAATATAACCATAGTCCATGAACTTACTGAGACACCCCTTTTTCCAAGTAACATCTTATCTTAGGAACTCTGTAGGTCAAATCCAGTTAATAGTTACCACATAATACTGCTTAGGTGGCCATGTCTGGGAACACGGGCAAAATTCTCCTACCCGCCCCGCCACATTTCTGCCCCGACCGGCCGGCGGGAGTCTCCGTAACACCAGCCGGTCAATGGGGTTTCCCATTGTGGGGCAGCCCCACGCCGTCGGGAAACCCCCGGGCCCCAGCAAAACGGAGACTCCCGCCGGCGGAGAATGACGCCCCTGATCTCTTCCTGGTTCAGTGAAGGCACAAAGCTGAGTCTTAGAAGAGAATATTTCCAAATGCCATGGCTCTAGATGATAGATTAAACACAATCCGTAGCTCAGATCACAGATGGATCTGGCCTGCCTGGATGTTGGATAGAGAATTAGCCTTCTTCCCCAATAAGGATGTGAGCAGTTACACTGTTCAATCTCTTTGATATTCTACCCTGTGAATTCTGCTGTCTACCTCTCTCAAAGTCCATGCTTTCAAAAGTTATCATTTGTATAGTCCCACTGATCTCTGATAAACAATGTTTCTGATATGGCCTTTCTTACCTCAATGTCTCTGGACTCCTGTTAATCTTGTTATTCGGAAAGTCGCATCTCATTACTCCTCTAGATGCCTGACAGTCTTGCGATTCTCGTTAACTTCCCACATTCCAAACAGTGTGTGCCTGTGTGCGTGCACGTGAGTGTGTATCTTTGTGAATGTAATAGGAAACAAATGTGTTTTCTCAGAAACGAGATGGTTTGGTTAGAATTCATTATGGGTAGGTGCATACTGTCCTTGTCTTTCGAAGTGAAAGAGGTCACCTGGTCTCGTAGATTGTAGATTGCTGTGGTACATCTTGTCAATGGAAAACACTGCAGCCACTGTGCATGGTGGAGGGAGTGAACACTTATGGTGTTGGATGGGATGTCAACATTATTCCTGTTGTTGCACTGTAGGAAGGCTGTGATTGCATTAGAAAGGGTGCAGAGGAGATTCACCAGGACATTGCCTGGGCTGGAGCATTTTAGCTATGAAGTGAGGCTGGCTAGGTTGGGATTTCCTGAGAGCAGAGAAGGCTGAGAGGAGACCTGACTGAGGTATACACAGTTATGAAGGACATAGATAGGATAGATAGGGAGGAGCCTTGCTGATTAGTAGAGAGGTCAATAACCAGGGCATAGATTTAAGATAAGGGGCAGGGGATTTTGGGGGAGACCTTTTTCACCCAGAGGATGGTGGAATTTGGAACGCCATAGCATACAAGGTTACGGACTAAGTGCTGGGAAATAGGATTAGAATAGATAGATGCTTAATGGCTGTCACTGACACTATGGACCAAAGGGCCTCCTTTTGTGCTATAATACTCTATAACTCGAATTATGTGGGTGGCTTTGTCCTCGTAGATGGTGCACATCTTAAGTATTGTCAATGCTACACTCATCGAGGCCATTAGAGAGCATTCCATCGCACTCCTGACTTTGGAAGATCTTTAGTGAATCAAGGGGTGAGTCACTTGCTGAAGAACCTTGTAGCTACAGTATTTACATAGGAATATAGGAAATAGAAATGAGTCTGCCATTTGGCCCCTCGAGTCTGCTCTGATATTCAACTAAATCATGGTCGATTTACATAAAGTTTACATAGAATTTACAGTGCAGAAGGAGGCCATTTGGCCCATCATGTCTGCACCAGCCCCTGGAAAGAACACCCTACTTAAGCCCACACCTCCGTCCTCTCCCCGCGACCCAGTAACCCCACCTAACCTCTTTGGACACCAAGGGCAATTTATCACGGCCAATCCACCTAACCTGCAAATCTTTGGACTGTGGGAGGAAACCGGAGCACCCGGAGGAAACCCACGCACACACGGGGAGGATGTGCAGACTCCGCACGGACAGTGACCCAAGCCGGGAATCGAACCTGGGACCCTGGAGCTGTGAAGCAACAGCGCTAACCACTGTGCCACCCTAACCCAACACCATTTTCCCAAACTATCACCATATCCCTTGATATCGTCAATTGACTGGTCCTGTTAAACCACTGGTCAGTGTTGACCCTCAGGATATTAATGGCAGTGATTTGCCTGGAGTAATCCCTTCATTAACAATTATGCTACCGAAAGGGTAATTTACAACAATGACTAGAGTTCACCATCTCTGGAAAACTTGATGAGGAATTTACATGCAAGTATGGCTACATGAAAATTGTGAGGCGATTAATTGTGAAATGTCAGTTGAGCAGTGCAAACCGGACAACAACCTGTGGCAATAAACGATTTGCGGAGTATCTCTCTTCCTTGTCACAAGTGACTGGCCAGTTTGCTTGATAATGATGTGCATCATTAAAACACTGTTATTTAATTTTAGCAAAGTCTGTCTCAAAGCTTTTTGTTTACAACTTTAGCTCTGGAACCAGCTCTTATTCCTCACACAGCTGACTCACCCAGCGTTTTGACTTAAATGAAGGAACTTTTAAAATCTTTGGGAACCGGGGCAACTGTTGTTCACAGGGATACAATTAACGCTATTTTCTTTGACGTGGCACGTCCTACTAGACAGGACCATCCAGTGCATTCATTGTCTGTTTAAATTGTTGTCTAGATTTTTAGCCGGGCCTGCTCTGAGATGTGTGGCATTGGTGAAACCAAGATTGATAATCATACTGTCAATTCTTATGATTACAGGTGCCTGCCAAATTATTGTGAGCACGGAGGAGAATGCTCGCAGTCCTGGAGTACCTTTTACTGTGACTGTGCTGGGACTGGGTACACAGGGGAAACCTGCCACAGCTGTAAGTATCACTGGCATTACTTATTTCTCTCTTTAGGATACGAGAGTGCGGTGTTTTTGTTGTAGAAAGAGCAATTTATTGTACTTTGATAGTTCCAACCCCAGTGCTTCAAATTTCCCCATTTTAACTTGGAGCATTGAATTGTGATCTCGAGGAAGTGCAAATCCCTGAATGGGTAAAGAAGAATTGTTCTGATCTATTGTTTCAGTCAGGCAGAGAGAGGATTGATTGCTTTCTTCAGTAGATGCTGTATTGTTGGTACGTGGTCAAAAGTTCACCAGATCAAATGAACTGGAAAATTTAATGAAGCAATTGGACATCTTTTAATGCTTGGAAGCTACATTGATTTTTACCTCATGCTGAAATGTGGACAGCTAGGCCATATTGATAGTCTCTATCATGTTTGAAAGGACAACTGGGAGTCATCTAGAACGTGTGATTTGCCATAGATACAGTCAGGAGTAGCAACAATTTGTATGCATATCAATCATTGAAGTTTGTGAAACATCCAAAGGCACCTGGAGGGTTATCAAACAAAATCTGATGCTGAGTTGTCTCAGGAGACAGCAGGGCAGATAATCAAAAGCTTGGCCAAAGAGGATGTTTCAGAGGAGCATCTTAAAGGGGGAGAGAAGGGTTGAGAGCCGGAAAGGTTCAGGGAAGGAATTCCGCTGCTTAGGACTTGGGCAGATTAAGACACGGGTGCCAATAGGGTATCTGTGTGGCTCCTCTGGCTGTTTCTTAGAGCTGATAAGGATATTTAAACTATAGACAATGGATACATTGAATGGCACTCTTTTGCTTGCTAAAGCTTTTGGGGTTTGCTCAGCTATTGGTGCACTAAAGGTCAAATTGCATATTCTTGCCGAAATTCTCGGGTCGTTGGGATTCTCTTTTACCGCCTGCAGCGCACCCGCCCACGGTTACCCAGTGGCATCTGGTGGTTTCAATAGGAAATCCTTTGACAAGCGGCGGGAGTTGAGAATCCCGCTTCCATCGAACGGTGCATTGCTGAGAAACATATGGCTGGAAGGGCCAGAGAATCCTGCCCTCTGTTACACAAGAGACATTGCTACTCTGTGAGAAGTTGGGAGAAAGCATGAGGGTGCAATACTTTGCACTATTCCTCTCTCAATCATTGCATCACTTCTGTGCGACATCACGGCATGTTCTGTCAGTTTTCTCCTTTTTACAAATGGCCACTATTTAGGCTAAATATGCAACAAAAGTGGGAACAGAAGTTTGCTTGGTTGGACCTGCATGCCTTACCTTTGGGTGATTGGCTTGATTATTTGCAAATGGTGATGTGCGGGCATTTCATCGGGCAAATCAATAGAGAACACTTTACTTGCATGTTGAAAAAGGGAAATCAGGAATAAAATATTGGGAGGGGAAAAGACAACTGGTTCAAAAATCCTGGGTGGGATTCTCTGCCGGCAGGATGCTCCGTTTTGCCAGCGTCCGGGGGGTTCCTGACAGTGTGGGGCTACCCCGCAATGGAAAACCCCATTGACTGGCCGACGTAACGGAGCATCCCGCCGGTGGGGTGAAAAAGAAATGTGGAGCGGTGGAACTGAGCATCCCGCCACATGTTTCATACTGTCAAGGGCTGCTGAACATCAGGATCCTCAATGTTGCTACTCACCAGAAGCATGCAATCACCTGGAAGGATGGGCTACACGGTAGCACACTGGTTAGCACTGTTGCTTCACAGTTCCAGGGTCCCAGGTTTAATTCCTGGCTTGGGTCATTGTCTGTGCAGGGTCTGCATGTTCTCCCCGTGTCTGCGTGGGTTTCCTCCGGGTGCTCCGGTTTCCTCCCACAAGTCCCGAAAGATGTTCTGCTAGGGCTGTTCTTTCTTTGTTTCCTTCTTCTCTCTCCTTTTCTTTTTCCCTGATCTGTATCCCCCTTTCTCTCTCTTTTCCTCTTTGTTCTGCTAGGGCTATTCTTTCTTTGTTTCTTTCTTCTCTCTCCTTTTCTTTTTCCCTGATCTGCATCTCCTTATCTCTCTCTTTTTCTCTCATTTCGTATTCAAGCTGCTTTAATTCTTTCTCATGTTCTAGTTGTTTAATCTGTCACTGAAATTTTGCCAGTTCTAATGAGTCAGACTGTATCTCAGGCAATTTTAAATGCTCAGCTAGCACCGCAAGTGCCTCTTCTTTTCACATGCTGTCAGGTAACAACTGCAATTGTTTTGCCAAATCTAAAAGCCTTTTCTTAGTCTCCGTTCGTGAGGTACTGCGTGTGACCTTATTCACCCCCCAAAACTTCCAAGCCTCTGAAAAAGCCATTGTCCACAACACACTCCCTACTTAAACTGAAATACCACACCTGAAAAGCAACCACAATATGCTCATCCCTCACTGTCTTTATGTTCACAAAGCCAACTCAATAGATAGACTTTTACCCCCCTCGAGCCTCCAATTTATTACGGGCCAGGGTTTACAGAACCCCAAAGTGTACCATGGAGTTCACCTGACCCATAACTTTAAATAGATTTTGGTTATGGGAAACACAAGGGCCCACTTTACAGGTGTGATGCAACAGAGAACTAGAAGTATTTTTAAACAAAAACACAATGTTTATTCTACAAATCCAGTTAACATTTTTAAACACACATAGTAAACATCTTATCAACTATCAACTCAAATACTCCCCCCAAAGAATACAGTACTCTATAAGTAACCCATAATCTTTCCTTGCAACATTTATAAGCCAAATCCCCTCTTTAACACAGACATCAGAGGCGGGATTCTCGGACCCGGGCTGGGTCAAAGAATCACCGGGGGGGGGACGGGACGTGATTCACGTGACGCTGCTCCGATGCCGGTCCGCCGATTCTCCGGTCACCGGAGAATTGGTGCCATTGGTGCCATCACGGTTGGTGCGCCGCCGGTTGGGGGATGCTCTACTCCCCCCACCCGGCGATTCTCCGCGCGCGATCGGCTGAGTGGCCGCCGAGATAGGCTGAGTCCCGCCGGAGCCGTCTACGTGTGGTCCTACCCGGCGGGACCTCACCGTTCATCCTGCGAGGGCGGCCTGGTGGGGGGGAGGGGAGATCCGACCCGGCGGGGCCTCTACCGTGGCCTTGCCCATGATTGGGGCCTACCGATCGGCGGGCCGGATTGTCCTGGTGAGGGCCTATGTTCCTCCGCGCTGTGCCCCTGTAGCTCTCCGCCATGTTGCGTTGGGGCTGGTGCGGAGAAGGCAACTAGCACGCATGCGCGAGTTCATGCCAGCGGCAGCGCGCATGCGTGAGTTCGCGCCGGCCGTAGCGTGCATGCGCAGACCCGCGGCGCCCGCTTGATGCCGGTATCGGCAGCTGGAGCTGCGTGAGTCACTCCAGTGCCATGTTGGCCCCCTGTAGGGTGCAGGATCGCTGCTCCTGGGGGCCTGCTGATGCTGTCGTAAAGCGCAACGCCGTTTACGGTGGCATCAACACTTACCCTAAGGACCAGAGAATCCCGCCCCAGGTTTAAATTCTCTACTGAGCGCAGTTATCACTTTTAAATTAGCAAGTGATCTGAAGGCATTCTTTTCATACAGAGAGAGATCAGAATTACCTTCTCTGGATGCAGCTCCCAATCTGCAAAACAAAACTAAACACGCCCTCTAGCTGCTAGCTAAAGGCGAAAGTATAAAAGACAGCTGAGCTCCACCCACACTCTGACATCAATGCAGCTATTTGATAAACACCCAGTTCTTAAAGGTACTCTCACATGACAGACTATTCTTTGGAGTTAAAGAGAGGGAGAAGTGTGATGGATATATTCTTTTTAAGAGGGGTGGAGCAGTTGGAACAAAAAGATGCTCAGGGATAGGTGAGAACTAGGAGAGATTTTGCAAAGATGTTATGGGCAAAAGAAAAGGGGAATGTTAATCATGGTGTCAAAGACTAAAGAAGGTGATGATAGTGGCACAATGATAAGGTGGCAGAATGTGATAATAACAGAACAAACATCAGTGCTTTGTGAAAGCAAAACTGAAGAACAAGTATCAGATGGTCCTATGGGGGAGGGGGAATGCTGGGATAAAAAAATAGGATTAAAAAGGGGGTCAAGATGGAGGAGAAAGTTCGGACTCTTAGACCTTCATTCAGTATAACTGAAACTATTAACTGTCACAGCTCTGAAACAAAAATCATGGCCGATGCTTCTTCAGAAAGCAAATCACACCCTATTCAGTCCTGGCGGCCGCACTGAAGGCACAATTCAGCGGACTCAAGTTAAAGTCCGTTGAATAACACATTTAGCTGTTGCAGTACCGAGAAAGACCCCACTAATCAACGGCACTTTGACTTTTTTTGGGTCGCTGCGAGGGATTCCCTTCGAGGCCACTCTTTATGTAATTTCCTGGACTGATGGCTCAGCTTTCCAGTGCAGGAAGATTACTCGCGAATCAGGGCGCCGTTTTAAAGGCTGCCCCGATCTTTCAACTTCCCCCCTGACACGGGGAGAACGTTCAGACTCCGCACAGACAGTGACCCAAGCCGGGAATCGAACCTGGGACCCTGGAGCTGTGAAGCGACAACGCTAAGCACTGTACTACCATGCTGCCCAAATCACTTATTGTCACAAGTAAGCTTCAAATGAAGTTACTGTGAAAAGCCTTTAGTCGCCACATTCCAGCACCTGTTCGGGGAGGCTGGTACAGGAATTGAACCGTGCTGCTGGCATTGGTCTGCTTTACAAGCCAGCTATTTAGCCCACTGTGCTAAACTAGCCCCACATGCTAAACTAGCCCCCCCGGGTCGGAGATTCGCCGGGGGGTGGCGTCAATCCCACCCCCGCCGGCTGCCGAATTCTCCGGCGCCGGAGATTTGGCGGGGGCGGGAATCCCGCCGCACCGGTCGGCCCGCCAATTCTCCGGTCCGCGATGGGCCGAGTGGCCGCCCGTCTTCGGCCAGTCCCGCCGGCGTATGTTACACCAGATATTTACCGGCGGGACCTGGCTGTGCGAGCAACCTCCGGGGTCCTCGGCGGGGCGCGGGGGGATCTGGCCCTTGGGGGTGCCTCCACGGTGCCCTGGCCCGTGATCGGGGCTCACCGATCCGCGGGCGAGCCTGTGCCGTGGGGGCACTCTATTGTTCTGCTGTGATCCTCCGCGATGGCCGACGCGGAGATGAAACCCCCTGCGCATGTGCTGGGATGACACCAGCACACGCTGGTGCTCCCGCGCATACGCAAATCGTGCCAGCCGGCAGAGGCCCTTCGGCGCCGGTTGTCGTGGCGCCAAGCCCCTTCCCTGCCGGCCGGCGCGGCGCAAACCACTCCGGGGCCGGCCTAGCCCCTGAAGGTGCGGAGGATTCCGCACCTTTGGGGCGGCCGGACGTCAGAGTGGTTCACGCACTCCTCGCCGCCGGGACCCCCCGCCCCGCCTGGTAGGGGAGAATCCCGCCCATGGTTCGCACCCACGAGAAGCCATCTGAGCAAGCACAGGAGATTATTCCTTTTTAACAAAACATGAGCAAATAATGTGTCACATGCACATAGATATATCTATCACAGCAGAACTTACTGAAATTATCTTACAGTAAGTCAGTGTCGCTCTGAAATTCTCAAAATGCTGTATTAATATATTCTAGCATATGAATAATTGAGTTCATTATTAAATCTGAGGACTGTAATAAATTGCCCTTGATGGAAAGGTTACAATATCCATCAGACCGTTGTGTTTTGAATTAAAAAATAATGAAATGATTTAAAGAAAAGCATTTTTATTCTTGCATATATATTCTTGGCTTCCATACTATTGATCTAAATGGAATTTGTGGTCAGTTGCATTGAAAACATTGGTTTTTTTTTTGCTGGCCTGAGAATAAGTTTGGAGCTACAGCCAAAAGAGTTATTTTTTAACATTTCAGCTGAGTTTAAGCAGGGTAGTCAGGTTTATGCCGCATTTAGAGGAGTTATTGCATATTTGTCTGTAAGCAATCTACATCATAAATACAACCCGAGTCTATTTGGAGCAGTGGTGAGCAGGTAACAAACTCCCCTCAAAGGCAGAAGGTTGATCGTGCAGCTCTATTCCGAGGAGTTGAAGATATGATGAAGGTTGACAAGCTAGCATATTAATGCCCGAATGCTTCTTTCAAAGAGATGCCATTATTTGGATGAGAGACAGTAAACTGGGGATCGGTCTGCTGGTGCAAGTTGGATGTTCAATATTTTATGCCATTATATCTGAAGATCGCATAATACCCTGGTCAATACCTTCTGACAACACCTGTCCAAACATCTCAGGGAGCCTTTTCCTCGCCTGTTGCTGTGTCCAGAATGCATTAAACATAGAACATACAGTGCAGAAGGAGGCCATTTGGCCCATCGAGTCTGCACCGACCCATTTGAGCCCTCACTTCCACCCTACCCCCGTAACTCAATAACCCTTCCTAACCTTTTTGCCCACTGAGAGCAATTTATTGTGGCCAATACACCTAACCTGCACGTCTTTGGACTGTGGGAGGAAACCGGAGCACCCAGAGGAAACCCATGCAGACACGGGGAGAACGTGCAGACTCCACACAGACAGTGACCCAGCGGGGAATTGAATCTGGGACCCTGGCGCTGTGAAGCTACAGTGCTAGCCACTTGTGCTACTGTGCTGCCCGGTATTGGTTGAAATAAATTTCGAACCAGATCCAGTCACAACTTTCAAAAATAATTGAATGCCGACATTACAAATAAGACTTTTTCAGAACATTGCTGAAACAGCCAGAGAGCGGGGCTAATTGGTAGCTCTTTCTTTAAAAAAATTTTTTTTTTTTAAATTCTCCTCCTTTTTCACGTTTTCTCCCACATTTACACCTATCAACAATAAACAATAATCAACAAGATATGTCAATCCCCATAATAACAATGATCCCATCCGCCCACCAACCCCCAAACCTCAACCCGCCTGTTTACACAAACAAATGACAAAAAGGAATCAGGGATTACCCGTAGTCACCCTTAATCTACACGGCTCTCCACCCCCCCCCCCCCCCACCCACCCACCCCCCCCCCAACCAATGCCATCCAGCCTCTAAGAGAGTACCGTACATGATACCCCAAAGTTGTACCCCCCACCCCACCCCCAAGTCTCCAGCTCCTCCCGTCCAATGCCTCTTGTAAAACTCCTCCTCCCAACCTCGGTTCCCTCCCCCAGCCTCGGTTCCCTCCCCCCAACTTTCCACCCCGGCTAGACCACTCGGACCCCGTTCTGTCAGGCTCCGATGGCCGCAGCCCCTCCCACCACCTCACTCCCGTTCACTGGCCGGCTTAAACCAGCCAGCGTGGAGGCCCCCGCCCGGGTCCCTTTCCCCCTTGCCCGGCCCTAGGAAAGTCCAAAGATCCCCTTTTAGCACACACACCCCGCATATCCACCTACACCCCAAAGAGCCCTCCTTTCGAGTGAAAGTCCCGTCCCTTCCCTTATCCAAATATATGCAACATTGGCTCCTTTAGCCTCTACACACGCGCGCAGTGATACAAAAAAAAAGAAGAAAATACAGTCATGAGGTTACATCGGCACATGACCATTCCTCAATTTGTCAGTTCTGCCACAGTCCTTCTGCCTTCGCAAACTCCTCCGCTGCTTCCGCCGTTCCAAAATAAAATTCCCTGAGCTTGTAAGTCACCCTCAGCTTCGCTGGATATACAATGCCGCACTGCACCTTGCCAATGTACAGTGCCCTCTTCACACGGTTGAAGGCAGCCCACCTCTTCGCCAGCTCCACCGTAAAGTCCTGGTATACACGTATACCAGCTCCAGCCCACTGCGCCACCCGCTTCTGTTTGGCCCAGCTCAGGACCTTCTCCTTCACACTGTACCTACGGAAGCACAGAGTCACTGCCCTTGGCGGCTCACTCGCCTTTGGTACAGGCCTCCACGACCGATGAGCCCGATCCAGTTCATATCGGGAGGGGTCCTCTCCCTTCCCCAGTAGTTTTGCCAGCATCGCGGCAAAATACTCAGTCGGCTTCGGTCCTTCAACTCCTTCGGGCAGCCCCACGACCCTCAAATTCTGTCGCCTGGATCTGTTTTCCAGATCTTCCATTTTTCCTCTCAGGTTCTTGTTCGTGTCCATCACCTTCCGCATCTCCTTCCCTATCGAGTCAAGTTAATCACCGTGCTGCAATACTGTCTCCTCCACTTCCTTCAGCGCCTCCCCTTGCTCTCGCACCTCCGCCACTGCGCTCGTCACCGCCGTCTTCACCGGGGAAACCGCCTCCTCCACCAGCACATTCAAAACCTCCCTCATCTCCTTCCTCACCATCTCGATACATTTCTCAATCTGCGCCAACTGCTTTTGGAATTCCGCAGCCATCACCTTAGTTAGTTCTTCAGCCGTAAGCACTGCGGCCTCCCCGGTGCTCCAGCCTCCATTTTCTTTGTTGACCCCGCGGTGACCTTTCCCCTCTCCAACGGACTTTCAGCCGCTTTTTTCCCGGCCGTTTTTTTGGTGATTTTTGACATCCTTCTTCTCCTTGCGCTATCCCCTGACTTTTACTGCCGTCGCTGGCCCTAGCGGTGTTACTCCGCGAAAATGCCGTTCCTGAACGGGAGCCCTCCAATGTGCGGCTGCCTCCCGCCCGCCGTCACCGGAAGTCAATTGGTAGCTCTTTCAAAGTGCAGGCACAGGCGCAAGGCTGTGGATGCTGCCTGCTTCGATGAAATGGCTTCACGTCATGCGCATTACAATAGTTACTGCAATTCAAAGTAATTAATTGTGTGAAGTGTTCTGAGATGTTTCTGAGGTGCTATAAATCTCTGTATGAATATAAATTGTGCTTTAATTTGTGATAGGCCATAAGCTTTGATAGATCTGTATTCAACTTGCTTGCTGATGTGTTGTTATATTGCTCAGAGATAAATAAATGGGCAGCTGGGTAGCATAGTGGTAAGCACTATGGCTTCACAGCGCCAAGGTCCCAAATTCGATTCCGGCTTGGGTCACTGTCTGTGTGAAATCTGCACGTTCTCCTTGTGTCTGCGTGGGTTTCCTCCAGGTACTCCGTTTTTCTCCCACATGTTCCGAAAGATGTACTATTAGGTAATTTGGACATTCTGAATTCTCCCTCTGCGTACCTGAACAGGCGCTGGAAAGTGGCGACTGAGGGCTTTTCACAGTAACTTTATTTTCATAGAATTTACAGTGCAGAAGGAGGCCATTTGGCCCATCGAGTCTGCACCGGCTCTTGGCAAGAACACCCTACCCAAGCCCACACCTTCACTCTATCCCCATAACCCAGTAACCCCACCCAACACTAAGGGCAATTTTGGACACTAAGGGCAATTTATCATGGCCACTCCACCTAACCTGCACATCTTTGGACTGTGGGAGGAAACCGGAGCACCCGGAGGAAACCCACGCACACACGGGGAGGATGTGCAGACTCCGCACAGACAGTGACCCAAGCCGGAATCGAACATGGGACCCTGGAGCTGTGAAGCAATTGTGCTATCCACAATGCTACCGTGCTGCCCTTTGCAGTGTTAATGTAAGCCTACTTGTGACAATAAAGATTATTGTTATTATAATGAAATACTCCCTCTTCTTGTCATTGTGCATCCACCCTGTCTGGTGTTTTTCTCTTTCTATGTGTCACTCACGTAGTCTAGCATATCCTCCCAGGCCCAGTTACAGACCTTGTTCTAGTTTTGAGGTTCCAAACGCTTTATATTAACTGTCCTGTATTTGTTCTCAGAAATTAAGCTAATTCTCAATCAGATTCCATAGCTTGCCTGAACAAACATTCAAACAGATACTGATTTGTTTGTCACGGATAAGCTGATGTGGCATATTGGTTTTGAAACCTAATGGTGAATGGATGTTTTCTGCTATGTGCCCCATTTCTCCTTTAAGATTTGTGTTTATTAAATACTGATAAATATATTGAAAAATTGACATGGATATTGGGAGCAACAGTTACATCAACTCATTTGTTGATTGGTCGTGTCGTCCATAAACCAGGAATTTTATTTTACATTAAATGATTGAGAGACCCTGACTGTTCTTCATTTCCCTTACAATGTCATCCAGGCCAAAGCAGCCTGCACCCCATCCACCATTTTTAGCATGCACTCTTTCCATTATCTACAAGATGCATTGCAACAACTCACTGAGGCAGCACCTTCCAAACATATAACCTGCGACTCCACCACCTGCAAGTAACCATCCAAATCTCAAACCATCCTTCATTATCACTTGGTCAAAATTGGGGAGGTGGTGGCATAGTGGTGTTGTCGCTGGACTAGTAAACCCAGGATAATGATCTGGGGACCTGGGTTCGAATCCCACAACAGTAGGGGATAAAATTTAAACTCAATAAAATATCTGGAATTAAAAGTCTAATGATGACCACAAGATCATTGCCGAATGTTGTAAAAACCTCTCTGGTTCACTAATGCCCTTCAGGGAAGGAAATCTGCCATCCTTACCAGCTCTGGTCTACATGTGACTCCAGACCTACAGCAATGTGGTTGACTCTTAAATGGCCCAGCAAGTTATTCAGTTGTATTCAATCGCTACAAAAACACAAAAAAGGAATGAAAAGGACAGACCATTCGGCATCGACCCAGGTACCGGAAATGGCACCGGCAAAGCCAGCCATGTCGACACTGCACAGTCCGCCTTACTAACATCTGGGGGCTTGTACTAAAGTTGGGAGAGCTGTCTCACAGACTAGTTAAGCAACAGCCTGACATAGTTGTACTCACAGAATCATACCTGACAGACAATGTCCCAGACACCACAATCACCATTCCTGGGTATGTCAGATTAAACATGGACAAGGAAACGTCCTGCTGATTACCACATACTGGATGAATCAGTATTCCTCCATGTTGAACACCACTTGGAGGAAGCACTGATGGTGGCAAGGGTGCAGAATGTACTCTGGGTGGGGGTCTTCAATGTCCATCACCAAGAGTGGCTCGGTAGTATCACCACAGACCAAGCTGGCCGGTTCCTAAAAGACACAGCTGCAAGACTGGGACTGCAGCAAGTGGTGAGGGGAAAATACTTATCCTCATCAATCTGCTGCAGATGCATCTGTCCATGACAGTGTCGGTAGAAGCTACCACCACACAGTCCTTGTGGAGACAAGAACAAAGAAAAGTATAGCACAGGAACAGGCCCTTCCTCACATTGAGGATACCCTCCATCGTGTTGTGTGGCACAACCACCATGCTAAATGGGATAGACTTCGAACAGATCTAGCAATTCAAGATTGGGGTTCCATAAGGCGCTGTGGGCCATCAGCAGCAGCAGAATTTATTCAACCACAATCTGCAATTTCATGGCCTTGCATGTCATAGAACATAGAACATAGAACAATACAGCGCAGTACAGGCCCTTCGGCCCACGATGTTGCACCGAAACAAAAGCCATCTAACCTACACTATGCCATTATCATCCATATGTTTATCCAATAAACTTTGAAATGCCCTCAATGTTGGCGAGTTCACTACTGTAGCAGGTAGGGCATTCCACGGCCTCACTACTCTTTGCGTAAAGAACCTACCTCTGACCTCTGTCCTATATCTATTACCCCTCAGTTTAAAGTTATGTCCCCTCGTGCCAGCCATATCCATCCGCGGGAGAAGGCTCTCACTGTCCACCCTATCCAACCCCCTGATCATTTTGTATGCCTCTATTAAGTCTCCTCTTAACCTTCTTCTCTCCAACAAAAACAACCTCAAGTCCATCAGCCTTTCCTCATAAGATTTTCCCTCCATACCAGGCAACATCCTGGTAAATCTCCTCTGCACCCGCTCCAAAGCCTCCACGTCCTTCCTATAATGCGGTGACCAGAACTGTACGCAATACTCCAAATGCGGCCGTACCAGAGTTCTGTACAGCTGCAACATGACCTCCCGACTCCGGAACTCAATCCCTCTACCAATAAAGGCCAACACTCCATAGGCCTTCTTCACAACCCTATCAACCTGGGTGGCAACTTTCAGGGATCTATGTCCATGGACACCTAGATACCTCTGCTCATCCACACTTTCAAGAACTTTACCATTAGCCAAATATTCCGCATTCCTGTTATTCCTTCCAAAGTGAATCACCTCACACTTCTCGACATTAAACTCCATTTGCCACCTCTCAGCCCAGCTCTGCAGCTTATCTATATCCCTCTGTAACCTGCTACATCCTTCCACACTATCGACAACACCACCGACTTTAGTATCATCTGCAAATTTACTCACCCACCCTTCTGCGCCTTCCTCTAGGTCATTGATAAAAATGACAAACAGCAACGGCCCCAGAACAGATCCTTGTGGTACTCCACTTGTAACTGAACTCCATTCTGAACATTTCCCATCAACCACCACCCTCTGTCTTCTTTCAGCTAGCCAATTTCTGATCCACATCTCTAAATCACCCTCAATCCCCAGCCTCCGTATTTTTTGCAATAGCCTACCGTGGGGAACCTTATCAAACGCTTTGCTGAAATCCATATACACCACATCAACTGCTCTACCCTCATCTACCTGTTCAGTCACCTTCTCAAAGAACTCAATAAGGTTTGTGAGGCATGACCTACCCTTCACAAAGCCATGCTGACTATCCCTGATCATATTATTCCTATCTAGATGATTATAAATCTTGTCTCTTATAATCCCCTCCAAGACTTTACCCACTACAGACGTGAGGCTCACCGGTCTATAGTTGCCGGGGTTGTCTCTGCTCCCCTTTTTGAACAAAGGGACCACATTTGCTGTCCTCCAGTCCTCTGGCACTATTCCTGTAGCCAATGATGACATAAAAATCAAAGCCAAAGGTCCAGCAATCTCTTCCCTGGCCTCCCAGAGAATCCTAGGATAAATCCCATCAGGTCCCGGGGACTTATCTATTTTCAGCCTGTCCAGAATTGCCAACACCTCTTCCCTACGTACCTCAATGCCATCTATTCTATGTCACTCTACATTAACACCAAGCCAGGGAATCAACCCTTGTTCAATGAAAAGTGCAAGAGAGCATGCCAGCAGCAACATCAGGGATACTGAAAAATGAGGTGTCGACCTGGTGAATCTACAACACAAGACTACTTGTGCATCAAACAGCATAAGCAGCAAGTAGTAGAGCTAAGCGATTCCACAATGAATGCTTCAGATCTAAGCTCTGTAATCCAGCCGTGAATGGTGGTGGACAATTAACCAACTCACTGGAGGAGGAGGCTCCACAAATATCTCCATCCTCAATGATGGAGGAGCCCAGCACGTATGTGCAAAAGACAAGGCTGAGGCATTCACAATAATCTTCAGCCAGAAGTGCCGAGTGGATGATCCATTTTGGTCTCCTCGGGAGGTCCCCAGCATCACAGATGTCAGTCTTCAGCCAATACGATTCACTCCACGTGATATCAAGAAACGGCTGAAGGCACTAGATACAGCAAAGGCTATGGGCCCTGACAATATCCGGGCAATAGTACTGAGTACTTGTGCTTCAGAACTTGCCGCGCCCCTAGCCAAGCTGTTCCAGTACAACGTCAACACTGACAATCTACCCAATAATGTGGAAAATAGCCCAGCTGTGTCCTGTATCAAGAAACAGGACAAATCCAACCCAGCCAATTACTGTCCTATCAGTCTACTCTCCATCATCAGCAAAGTTATGGGTGGTACGGTGGCACAGTGGTTAGCACTGCTGCCTCACAGCTCCAGGGACCCGGGTTCAATTCCGATGCCCACCAGACTCCTCCCCACCTGAGAGTCTCCCCCAGCAGAATGTCCTCCACAAGAGTGCTCCCTACCAGAGAGTCCCCCACCAGTGTGTCCCTCCCACCAGAGTCTCTCCACCAACAAAGCCCCCCCTCACAGAATCCACCCTCAGCAGAGTCACCCCACCACAGATGTTTATAATTCCCAGATTTTTCTTTGCAGTCCTTCTTAAATAAGGGCACAACATTTGCTACCCTCTAGTCTTCTGGCACCTCACCCATGGCTAACGATGATTCAAATATCTTAGCCAGGACTCCCGCAATTTCTTCTCTAGCCTCACGCAGTGTTCTTGGTCAGGGCCAGGAGATTTATCCAGCTTCATACAAAGAGCAAAGAACAAAGTACAGTATAGTGCAGGAGCAGGCCCTTCGGCCCTCCGAGCCTGTACCAGTCAAGATACCACACTTGACCAAAACCCTCAGCACTTCCTAGTGCATATCACTCTCTACCCATCCTATCCAAGTATTTGTCGAGATACCTTTTGAATGCCGCTAATGTATCTGTTTCCACAACCTCCCCTGGCAACGTGTTCCAGGCACTCACCACCTTCTGTGTAAATAAACCTCTAAACTTTGCCCCACAGACCTTAAACTTATGCCCCCGAGTGACTTACCTATCCACCCGTGGAAAGAGTGCCTGCCCACCCACTCTATCCATGCCTCTCATAATCTTGTAGACCTCTATCAGGTCGCCCCTCAACTTCCGTCATTTGAATGAAAACAGTCAGTCTACTCAGCCTCCCCGCAAAGCTAACACCCTGCGACCAGGCAACATTCTGATAAACCTCCTCTGCACCCTCTGCAAGTCCTCCACATCCTTCTGGCAGTGTGGCGACCAGAATTGTGCGCAATATTCCAAGTGCGGCCTTACCAAGGTTCTATATTTGCCAGATTTATACTTGAAATGAAATGAAATGAAATGAAAATCGCTTATTGTCACAAGTAGGCTTCAATGAAGTTACTGTGAAAAGCCCCTAGTCGCCACATTCCGGCGCCTGTTCGGGGAGTCTGTAACGGGAATTGAACCGTGCTGCTGGCCTGCCTTGGTCTTCTTTCAAAGCCAGCAATTTAGCCCTGTGCTAAACAGCCCCGTCCAAGTCAGGCAAGCATTCCATATGCTTTCTTGATTACCTTGTCCACTTGTGTTGCCACTTTCAAAGATCTGTGGGCTTGTACACCCAGATCCCTCTGACTTCCTATATTCCTAAGAGTTTTGCCATTTATGGTGTATTTCCCCTCTATATTAGACCTACCAAAATGCATTACCTCACATTTGCCTGGATTAAACTCCATTTGCCATTTCTCTGCCCAAATCTCCAAGCTACCTGTGTCCTGCTGTATCCTCTGACAATCCTCAACACCACCAACCTTGGTGTCGTCCGTGAACTTCCAATCAGACCAGTTACATTTTCCTCCAAATCATTTATGTCTCCTACAAACAACAGAGGCCCCAGCACCAATCCCTGTGGAACACCACTAGTCCCAACCTGCCATCCAGAAAAACACCCTTCCATTGCTACCCTTTGCCTTATGTGACCGACCCAGTTCTGTATCCATCTTGCCACCTCATCTCTGATCCCATGTGACCGGGTGGGATTCTCCGACCCCCCGCCGGGTCGGAGAATCGCCAGGAGCTGCCGTGAATCCTGCCCCCGCCACCAGAGATTCGGCGGGGGCGGGAATCGCACCGCGCCGGTCGGCCGGACCACCCCCGGCGATTCTCCGGCCCGCGATGGGCCGAAGACCCTCCACTGTCAACCCTCTCCCGGCGGCGTGGATTAAACCACCTACCTTACCGGCGGGAGCAGGTGGCGCGGGCGGGCTCCGGGGTCCTGGGGGGGGGCATGGGGCGATCTGGCCCTGGGGGGTGCCCCCACGGTGGCCTGGCCCGCGATCGGGGCCCACCGATCCGCGGGCGGGCCTGTGCCATGGAGGCACACTTTTCCTTCCGCCTTCGCCATGGTCTGCACCATGGCGGAGGCGGAAGAGACCCCCTCACCTGTGCATGCGCGGGGATGACATCAGCAGCCGCTGACGCTGCCGCGCATACGTGGACTTACCCAGGCTGGCGAAGTCCTTTCGGCCCTGTCTGGCGTGGCGCCAAAGGCCTTCCATGCCAGGCGGTGGAGCGGAAACCACTCTGGCGCGGGCCTAGCCCCTCAAGGTGAGGGCTTGGCCCCTAAAGGTGCGGAGACTTCTGCACCTTTGGGGCGGGCCGACGCCGGAGTGGTTCCCGCCACTCCATCACGCTGGGACCCCCCGCCTCGTTGGGTAGGGGAGAATCCCGCCCCTCACCTTTTGTATCAGTCTGCCATGAGGCATCTTGTCAAAGACATTTTAATACGTCTATCACCTCCTCTGCTGTAATGCGAACTGTCCTCAATATATCGCCACTAAACTTCCCAGGTTTCCAAGTCGTCATGTCTTTCTTCACTGTAAACACAGAGGAGAAATATTCATTGAGAACCTCGCCCATCTCCTGCGATTCCACGCATATGTGTCCACTTTGGTCCTTGAAGGGTCATATTCTCTCTCTAGTTATTCTTTTCCATTTAATATACTTATAGAATCCCTTTGGATTCACCTTAATCCTCTTGGCCAAAGCTATCTCATGCCCCCTTTTTGCCCTCCTAATTTCCTTCTTGAGTGTATTCCTGTATCCTCTGTACACCTCCAGGGAATCGCTTGATTCCAACTGCTTGTACCTGAGCCATGCCTCCCTTTTCCCGGCCAAAGCCTCAATATGTTTTGTCATCCTGGATTTCCTACTCCTGCCAGCCTTGCCCTTCACCCTAACAGGAACATACAGACCCTGGACTCGAGCTATTACACTTTTAAAGGCCTCCCGTTTGCCGGAGGCCCCTTTGCCCTCAAACAAGCAACTCCAATCAACCCATGTAGGCTCCTGTCTAATTCCATCAAAATTCGCTTTGCCCCAATTTAGAACTTGCACCCAAGGACCAGGTTTGTCCTTTTCCAAAACTATTTTAAAATTAATAGAACTATCATCACTGGTCCCAAAGTGGTCCCCCACCATCACCTCAGTCACTTGCTCTGCCCTATTTCCCAAGAGTAGATCAAGCTTTGCCCGTTCCCAAGTAGGACCCTCCATATACTGCCTGCGGAAATTTTCCTGAACACACTTAACACATTCCATCCCATCTAAGCTCTTAACACTATGGCAGTCCCAGCTTATGTTAGGAAAATTAAAATCCCCTACTATGATAACCCTGTTACTCCTGCAAGTCTCTGCATATTTGTTCTTCTAATTCTCGTTGACTATTTGGGGGCCTATACGACAATCCCAATAAGGTCACCATCCCCTTCTTATTTCTTAGTTTCACCCACAAAGTCTCGCTGGAGATCCCTCAATTATTTCATCTCTGACTACTATCGTGATGCTCCCCTTAATCAATAATGCAACTCTCCCTCCTCTCTTTCCTCCACATCTGTCCTGCCTAAAGCACCTGTACCCTGGAACATTAAGCTGCCAGTCCTGTCCCTCCCTTAGCCATGATTGGGTTATGGCTAAAATATCCCAGTCCCATGTACCTATCCATGCCCTGAGTTCATCAGCCTCACCTGTCAGCCCTCTTGCATTGAAATAGATGCAATTTAATCCAGCAGGTTTCCCCCACTCCCTGCCGTGCTCCTGCCTATCATGTCTATTCAGCTTGCCGTTGCTGAGTACTGCATCTCCTTTCAGCCCTCATTTACTTCCCTGCTGCTGAGGATCCCACACCCCCTGCCAATCTAATTTAAACCCTCCCTTGTAGCACTGGCAAATCTACCTCCCAGGATATTGGTTGCCCCTCCAGTTCAGATGCAACTCATCCCTCTTAAACAGGTCACCACAGCCCCAGGAAATATCCCAATGATCTAAAATCTGAATCCTTGCCCTCTGCACCAATTCTTTAAACCACGCATTCATCTGCCATATTCTCCTGTTCTTGCCCTCAGTCGCACGTGGCACTGGAAGTAATTCAGAGATTACCACCCTCGAGGTCCTGCTTCTTAACCTTTTTCCTAGCTCTCTATAATCACTCCTCAGGACCTCATCCCTATTTCTATTCATGTAATTTGTGCCAACGTGCACAACAACTTCCAGTTGCTCCCCCTCCCCTTTGAGAATGTATTAATTTGTGATAAGACCAGAACATGTAAATGTGGTTAGTTGTTCCCCGAGAGCCAAGCTCACACCTGTCCTCCACCCCAGGGAAGAATCCACTCATCCTCGCCTTGGTCAGATGAGCCCTGTTCACCACTTTGAAATGTATCAGACTAAGCCGAGCACATGTTCACAATTTACATAGATGATTTGGAATTGGGGACCAAGGGCAATGTGTCCAAGTTTGCAGCCGACACTAAGATAAGTGGTAAAGCAAAAAGTGCAGAGGATACTGGAAGTCTGCAGAGGGATTTGGATAGGCTAAGTGAATGGGCTAGGGTCTGGCAGATGGAATACAATGTTGACAAATGTGAGGTTATCCATTTTGATAGAAATAACAGCAAACGGGATTATTATTTAAATGATAAAATATTAAAACATGCTGCTGTGCAGAGAGACCTGGGTGTGCCAGTGCATGAGTCACAAAAAGTTGGTTTACAGGTGCAACAGGTGATTAAGAAGGCAAATGGAATTTTGTCCTTCATTGCTAGAGGGATGGAGTTTAAGACTAGGGAGGTTATGCTGCAATTGTATAAGGTGTTAGTGAGGCCACACCTGGAGTATTGTGTTCAGTTTTGGTCCCCTTAATTGAGAAAGGACGTACTGGCACTGGAGGGTGTGCAGAGGAGATTCACTTGGTTAATCCCAGAGCTGAAGGGGTTGGATTACGAGGAGAGGTTGAGTAGACTGGGACTGTACTCGTTGGAATTTAGAAGGATGAGGGGGGATCTTATAGAAACATATAAGATTATGAAGGGAATAGATAGGATAGATGCGGGCAGGTTGTTTCCACTGGCGGGTGAAAGCAGAACTAGGGGGCATAGCCTCAAAATAAGGGGAAGTAGATTTAGAACTGAGTTTAGGAGGAACTTCTTCACCCAAAGGGTTTTGAATCTATGGAATTCCTTGCCCAGTGAAGCAGTAGAGGCTCCTTCATTAAATGTTTTTAAGATAAAGGTAGATAGTTTTTTGAAGAATAAAGGTATTAAGGGTTATGATGTTCGGGCCGGAAAGTGGAGCTGAGTCCACAAAAGATCAACCATGATCTCATTGAATGGTGGAGCAGGCTCGAGGGGCCAGATGGCCTACTCCTGCTCCTAGTTCTTATGTTCTTATGTTCTTATGAGGACATAGAATGACCCTGTGAAGCGCCGCACTCCATTCCTCATCATCCAGAATAGGACCCAATTCACCCTCCCATTTCACCTTTACCTCATTCAACGGAGCCAACTCTGCCGATAGGATCTGTCCAAATATAAATGAAATGGATCCCGCACCAGACCCGACCAAAGACAAAATCCTCTTCAACAGGAAGGAAGGCGGTTCCAAGGGGAAAGAGGCAAAAGCCTTGCATGTAAAATTTGAAAGATTTGCTCCCATTGTAGCTTCCAAAAGCCTCTCTTTTCGATTTCATCGTTTCCTGTGTGTTGAATAAATACTTATCAGTCAACATCCTAAATATAGGGGCTGGTTTAGAACAGTGGGCTAACACAGCTGGCTTGTAATACAGAACAAGACCAGCAGCGCGGGTTCAATTCCCGTTCCAGCCTCCCTGAACAGGCGCCAGAATGTGGCAACTAGGGGCTTTTCATAGTAACTTCATTGAAGCCCACTTGTGACAATAAGTGATTATTATTATATGATTATCTGAGGTTGATCACATTGCTGTTTGCTGACTGGAGGCACGGTCTAACCAAATGGGAACAGAATCCCATAGCATGACCAGCTGAGTGTTTCCTGGCGCTCGGAGCTCTGAGAAACACCGCGCTGTCGAATGGTCATTCAGGTCGATATGGGGCCTCAACGGGGAACGCGCAGACGAGGCCACACTTAGTCCCGTTTTTTGGACTCTTTAGTGTAGGGAGAGATCGGGAAGCCATTTATAAATGACGTTCGATCTCTCGACCATCCCCAATGTAATTCCCGAACCCCCGCAAGCCCCAACTCCCCGATAAAGGAGTCCTCAGGCGAACCAGAGCACTTGGACCTCAGGCCGGTCCCCACCCCGGTAGCCCTGGGCCGAATCCGCAGTGTGGTAAAAGTGCCACCCTGCCCAGAGGGCAAGCGCCTGTGAACCTCTGATCACCTGGGAGACCGCCACGAGTGCCGTTCCGCCTGGTCCCCGTTTGTAGGGACCAGCACTGAACAGCACTCACCCAAGATCTCCAAGGCAATGGAGTTAGATCCCATGCCTTGATTAGATCTTAGGAATGCATATTAGAGTGTCACTTGCTGTCTCACTTGCTGTCTCACTTTAATATGCAGTACGAAGTCTTACAACACCAGGTTAAAGTCCAACAGGTTTGTTTCGATGCCACTAGCTTTCGGAGCGCTGCTCCTTCCTCAGGTGAATGAAGAGGTATGTTCCAGAAACATATATATAGACAAATTCAAAGATGCCAAACAATGCTAGGAATGCGACCATTAGCAGGTGATTAAATCTTTACAGATCCAGAGATGGGATAACCCCAGGTTAAAGAGGTGTGAATTGTATCAAGCCAGGACAGTTGGTAGGATTTCGCAGGCCAGATGGTGGGGGATGAATGTAATGCGACATGAATCCCAGGTCCCGGTTGAGGCCGCACTCATGTGTGCGTAACTTGGCTATACGTTTCTGCTCGGCGATTCTGCGTTGTCGCACGTCCTGAAGGCCGCCTTGGAGAACGCTTACCCGGAGATCAGAGGCTGAATGCCCTTGACGGCTGAAGTGTTCCCCGACTGGAAGGGAACATTCCTGCCTGGTGATTATTGTGCGATGTCCGTTCATTCGTTGTCGCAGTGTCTGCATGGTCTCGCCAATGTACCACGCTTCGGGACATCCTTTCCTGCAGCGTATGAGGTAGACAACGTTGGCCGAGTCGCACGAGTATGTACCGCGTACTTGGTGGGTGGTGTTCTCACGTGTCGATGATCTGGCACGTCTTGCAGAGATTGCCATTGTATGGTGTCGTGGTCACTGTTCTGAAGACTGGGTAGTTTGCTGCAAACATTGGTTTGTTTGAGGTTGCGCGGTTGTTTGAAGGCAAGTAGTGGGGGTGTGGGGATGACCTTGGCAAGATGTTCATCATCATCAATGACGTGTTGAAGGCTGTGAAGAAGATGACATAGTTTCTCCTCTCCGGGGAAGTACTGGACGACGAAGGGTATTCTGTCGGTTGTGTCCCATGTTTGTCTTATGAGGAGGTCGGTGCAGTTTTTTGCTGTGGCGCGTTGGAACTGTCGATCGATGAGTCGAGTGCCATATCCCGTTCGTACGAGGGCATCTTTCAACGTCTGTAGATGTCTGTTATGCTCCTCCTCGTCTGAGCAGATTCTGTGTATACGGAGGGCTTGTCCATGGGGATAGCTTCTTTAATGTGTTTAGGGTGGAAGCTGGAGAAGTGGAGCATCATGAGGTTATCCGTGGGTTTGCGGTAAAGCGAAGTGCTGAGGTGACCATCCTTGATGGAGATGAGTGTGTCCAAGAATGCAACCAATTCTGGAGAGTAGTCCATGGTGAGTCTGAGGTGGGATGGAACTTATTGATGTCAATGTGTAGTCGTTTCAGTGATTCTTCGCCGTGGGTCCAAAGGAAAAAAATGTCATTGATGTATCTGGTGTATAACGTCGGTTGAAGGTCCTGTGCGGTGAGTAGGTCTTGTTCAAACTTGTGCATGAAGATGTTGGCGTATTGGGGTGCAAATTTGGTCCCCATGGCTGTTCCGTGCGTCTGGATGAAGAACTTGTTGTCGAAGGTGAAGACGTTGTGATCCAGAATGAAGCGGATGAGTTGCAGAATTGCGTCTGGAGATTGGCAGTTGTCGGTGTTGAGTACTGAGGCTGTTGCAGCAATGCCGTCGTCATGGGGGATGCTGGTGTAGAGTGCCGAGACGTCCATTGTGACGAGGAATGTTCCTGGTTCAACTGGTCCATGGTTGCTGAGTTTCTGTAGGAAGTCCGTCGTGTCGCGACAGAAGCTGGGTGTACCTTGTACGATGGGTTTCAAGATGCCCTCGGTGTAGCCAGAGAGGTTCTCACACAAGGTCCCATTGCCTGAAACGATGGGGCGGCCTGGTCTGTTGGCCTTATGTATTTTCGGGAGGCAGTAGAGATCTCCAATGCGGGGAGTACATGGGATGAGAGCACGTAGGGTGCTCTGAAGAACTGGATCCAAGGTCTTTATCAGTCTGTTAAGTTGGCGGATGTGTTCCTTGGTCGGATCTGTGGGTAACTGTCTGTAGTGTTCTTGGTTGTTCAGTTGTCAGTATACATCTTTGCAGTAGTCCGTTCTGTTCAGTACGACAGTGGCCCCTCCTTTGTCTGCTGGTTTGATGACGATTGGTCTGCGGTTGATCTTGAGAGCGGGGATGGCATTGCATTGTGCTTTGGTGACGTTCGGGGCTGTCTTGTGAATGCGACTGATGAATCTGGCATTGATGAGACTCCTGACGGCTTCAGCATACACGTCGAGTCTAAGGCAGCGGCCTTCCGGAGGGGTCCAATTCGACTCTTTCCTCTTCGGATGCCGCACCGCAGATCTCTCGGTCTGCTGTTCCGGTTCATTGATAGTCTGCTTGGGTTCGCTGTTGGCCTCTTCCTCCTTCACCTGAGGAAGGAGCAGCGCTCCGAAAGCTAGTGACATCGAAACAAACCTGTTGGACTTTAACCTGGTGTTGTAAGACTTCGTACTGTCCTCACCCCAGTCCAACGCCGGCATCTCCACATCCTGTCAGGGCACGTAATTGCTTTACTGGAGTGGAAGATGTTGAGTGGGAGGCAAGTCAGTTTTAGAGTGCAGCATGAACTGGATAATTGAAGAGTTTGGTTTTTTAAGAAGCTTTTAAAATAAAGGAGAAAGGTGGTGAGATAGAAAGTCCAAACGGCGTCGGTTTAATGGCAAAAAGAACTCTGTGATAATAGGGTGAAGGGAATTGGGGCAATCATCGAGGCGTGGATTGTGTAGGCTGGGACATGTGATGAACAATTATGGCTCATTACAGTGGGGTAAATTCTAACCTCCTGCTGGTTCCAATCCAATTCTGGCAAACATCAACCAAGATTTTTCTGACAATAGTGATTAGCGATCCAGGCCCAGAATCATTGATAATCTTGACCAGAAGGCGAAACAACAATGGTCATCCAGCAAGTTGAAACTTTCCAAACAGAACCATGCATGACTGTAAAAAGAACTGTCCTCAAAACTGACTTAATTGTAGGCCTTTCTGATCCCTGAGGTATTAAGGTAGAAAGCAAGGCTTGTATTTTTATAGTTGCCACACTGCGTCCGGAAAGCAGCTTGGCATAGCGTGGCTGATGCAAGCTGGGAATCTGCATATTAGAGCAAGACAGCTAGGCCCACTCTAATGTGCAGATTCATCAGTTATCTGAGGCTTTGGAGTCCATCCCCTTTGCCTCTGAGACCTCGGGCAAGCGCCGTTCAGCACTGGCCCCCACAAACGGGGACCAGGCGGAACGGCACTCATGGGGATCTCCCAGGGGATCAAAGGCCCCCAGCTGCATAACCGTTGGGCAGAGTGGTGCCTGGGCATGACTGGGCACCCTGGCAGTACCACCTGGGTTCCAGCATGGCAGTTCCAAGGTGTCCGGGTGGCACTGCCAGCTTTCATCAGCACTGTCAGGGTGCCAGGTTGGCACTGCCAAGGTGCAAAGCTGACTTTTTGGATGCGTGCATTCGGGCTGGGGGTGCCTTGTTGGGGGGGGGGGGGGGGATGCGGAGTGGTGCATGTCCCTCCCATTGTGCGCTCGGGCAGGGAGGGGTTGCTTCGGGGAGTTCCGGCGAGTGGAGCTCCCCAGTGTACAATGCGGGGCTTTGTAAGGCCTTGGCTGCGCGATCCCCACTGAGGCCCCTTGTACAACATGAGTCGCATCGGGAAACATGCGGCTAAATGCGCTCGCCTTGGGACTTTGTTTCCAATTAGTTGAACCGTGCTCAGTGTTTTTCACAAGTCCCAGAGGCCTTTCTACCAATTCAGCACTTTTGAGTAGTCACTGTTGCAATGTATGAAACACAGCAGCTACACAGTCCTAGTGCAGTTGTGCAGTATATTTTGTACCAGTTTCACAAGCAATGAACATAACAGGCAAAGCAAAGACTGACATGAACATAGTAGTACATTGCATCAATAACATTTCTGAACCGTGCAGATTTAGAGGCAACTACAGCAAATATTTTGCTCACAAAAATATCTTACAACCAGCAATTGTCCTTTTGGTAAAGCTGTCATGAATGTTGACCATGTCTTCGGGATAGCGTTTTAATCTATAATGGTCAACGTTTAACATTCATGTGAGCCATGGTAGTTTAATACCTCATCAGAAAAGCATTGAAAAGAGATCCTGGGCTGGGAAATAGCGTTCGGCGATCGGCCGGACTTGGGGGTGGCGCTATTTGTGCGATGCTTCGCCCCCTCAAAAACAGTGTACTCAGAGGGTACGCTGCACGGCGTATGGACGGCTTCAGGACGTCACCTGAGGCCCTCCCCGGATGCTCCGCCCTCAATGGGCCGAGTCCCGACGTCGTTCGAGGACCTTGCGTGGAGGCTGCGGACTGTGTCCAGCGCCGACACAGTCGGGGGAGCCATTTCGCTGGCGGTGTGGGGGGGGGGGGGGGCCGGGGAGCTTCAGCGGGGGCTGGGGGGGCTGGTGGGGGATGGTCCACGGGTGGCGAGGCTCTTTACAGGGGGACAGTTTTGGGAAGGCCAGGTCTGCGTGTGGCTGCCGCCATGTTGCACGGCCTGGCCTCCGCAGGCCACTGCCGTGCACATGCGCGGCCACGGGCCCGGCCATTCTGCGGCCGTATCCGCAGGTAAAGCCGGGGCTTTACGTGGCGTGGCTGCTAGCCCCCCCACCGTGCGGAGGATCGGTACGAGGGCGGCGCTGATTTTCTGCCCGTAAGACCAGACGGATCCTACGGACATAGCCGCAGGATTGGCAAATCCAGCCCCAGAACTCTTGCGATTATCAAAGGAGAGTATCTAAACAGAAGACTTGAGGTAGTGTCAGAGCAGAGCTTGGCAAGTTAAAAGATTCCAGGCAGGATCTTCCGGTCCCATCCATCCTGGGACTGTAAATCTCCGCCCAAGGTCAACGGATCTTTTAGTTGCCTGTCGAATTATCCATCCCGCCCTTGACATTCCAGCAGTGGGCGGGACCGGAACCTCTATTTTTGCCATAATGGCCAGGAACGCTGAGTTGTGAGAATTTAAGTTGAGGTTGCTGACGACAGTGAAAATTGGGAAAGTAATTCGGGAATACAGGATTCCGTTGTTTGAGACTTTGAACCAGATAAATAACAAGTTTATTCAGAGGAAATAATGAGTGAAAAGAGATTAAAGAAAACTAAACCCATCCATTATAAATGACAAAGTCACACCTCTCAAACATCGCAAAGCATTTCATGCAAAATGAACGGCTTTGTTAGCAATGACTTGTTACTTTGGTGAACTTTACAGTCAATTTATGCACTGCAAGAGCCCACAAAGAGCAATGACTTGTTACTTTGACTGGATATTTGTTTTTCATGTTGGTTGAGATAGGACACAAGGGGGGCTATTGCCCCTTTTCAGATCGTGGCTGAGGCATTTTTTGAATATGAGCCACGAGGCCAAACTTCAGTTTAAAGTCTCAGTGCAAAGATAATAAGAATAGAAAGGCAGACATTTTTTGAAAGATGTGAAACTTGTAAATGTTGATGTTCAGAGGCATTTGGATATATTCAAGAACCAATACACAGCAAGTGAGCATGTAGATCCAGCAAGAAATCAAAAAGGCAAATGTAATGTTAGGCTTTATCTGCAAGTGGATTGGAATACAAGAATAAGGAAGTCTTGCTCCAATTCTACAGGGCTTTGGTGAGACAGCACCTGAATTACTGTGCGAGTTTCGGTTTCCATGTAAGGAAGGCTGCACTCGGCAGCACAGTGGCTAGCACTGGAGCTGCACAGCGCCAAGGGCCCAGGTTCGATTACTGCTTGGGTCACTGTCTGTGTGGAGCCTGCACGTTCTCTCCGTGTCTGCGTGGGTTTCCGCCGGGTGCTCCGGTTTCCCCCCACAAGTCCTGAAAGACGCGCTTGTTAGGCAAATTGGACATTCTGAATTCTACCTCAGTAGATCCGAACAGGCGCCAGAGTGTGGCGACGAGGGGATTTCCACAGAAATATCATTGCGGTGTTAATGTCAGCCGACAATAATAAAGGTTATTATTATTTGCATTAAGGTAAAGCAAAGTACACTGGACTGGCGTTATGGATGAATGGATGTCCTTTCAGAAGAGGCTGAGTAAATTTGGTGTAAGCTCTCTCTGAACTTTGGGAAGCTGAGAGGTGATCCCATTGAAACATTTAAGATCTGACAGGGTAAACGCTAAGGACGGGTTTTTGTGGCTCTGACCCTGCTGCGTGTGGTCGTGGGGCAGGGAGGGAACATTGAGAGAAGTCATTCAAAGTCAATCAATTTTCCTGTCCTGCCCGCGACGAAGCCCACCAGTGTCAGCACTGGAAAATCCTTCCCTAAGAGTCCCTTGCCATTGGAAGGTGAATCTAGAACGCAGGAACACAACATTAAGATAAGGGTCTCGATTATTTTCGACTTGAGAAATTCCTTCAATCAGTGGATTATAAATCTTTGGAATTCTCTACCCTAGGAAGTTGTGGATGCTCCATTGTTGACTAGATTTAAAGCTGAGAAAGATTTTTTTGTCTCTCAGGGAATCAGAGATCTGCAGAACAGGCCAAATAGTGAAGTCAATGTATTATATCAGCCATGATCATATTGAATTATATGCATGGTGCATTCCTGCTTCTATTTCATACAAGCGTCTCCAAAAGATAAAATTTACATTTATGTCACCATTTACTACATCTCTCAAAATGTCACAAAATGCCTCGCATTCCATTAAATATTTTCGCAAGTGCAGTTACTGGTATTATAAACTTTTGCAAAGGTTCAGTCCTTGCTCTTCTCCTCCTGTGATATGACTTCTGAGACACTTACACAAAGAATCGTAGAATCATAGAATTTACAGTGCAGAAGGAGGCCATTTGGCCCATCGAGTCTGCACCGGCCCTTGGAAAGAGCACCCCACTTAAGCCCACACCTCCACCCTAACCCCATAACCCAGTAACCCCACCTAACTTTTTTAGACACTGAGGGCAATTTAGCATGGCCAGTCGACCTAGCCTGCAAATATTTTGGACTGTGGGAGGAAACGGGAGCACCCGGAGGAAATCCATGCAGACACGGGGAGAACGTGCAGACTCCACACAGAGAGTGACCCAAGCCGGGAATAGAACCTGGGACCCTGGAGCTGTCAAGCAACAGTGCTAACCACTGTGCTACTGTGCCGCCCTTAGATATGTTACACACATTTTAAATATGTTATATGATTGTAAGCCATTGGTGTTATGCAGCCTAATATGGCAGCTGCTTTGTACAGAGCAAGGTCCAGAAGCAGAAAATAAGAACAATGACCAGTTAATCAGTGTTCAATAAGATTCATGAGAGACGAATGATAATTGGAGGAACGGTTGATTATCCTTCTCTCTGCGAATATCTTAGGATCTTCTTCATCTGCCTGATTCAGCAAAATAGGCAAACACACCTTTGGGTTAACCCCTCATCTGAAAACAGCACTCCAACAATTCAATGCTTTCTTGAAAGGAGAGGCTTCTGACCCACACCATATTCATCCACATTGTGGAATTAATGCACGCTCAAGTAAAATTGAAATTGTTTCAACATTCGTAGAATAGGACACCTCAAACTGTGACCGTGATTCATGTTTTCCTTTTTTAATAATTTATTTTGTGATCAACAGATAAAGGGAATTTATTCTCCCAGTCGATTAGAAGCTGAGCCATTTTACTGAAACGTTCAGCCTGTAATGTAATTGGATTTTTGAAGATAGATTAATGGATAAATCTTCAGCAGTAATTTGCAGATTCAGAATGTGTTCTTTGTCGGCGGTGTTAACTTTAAAATGAATGCGGAAACCATGGAACAATTGCTTCTCTCTTGAGTGCTATAGGTCTCAGATCCCGTACCACCATTTGACAAGTTCATTCAGTAACGTGCATACGTTTTTCTCCAAACCATTGCCAGAAAAGAGAATTGCCTAGCCACATCAGCTGGGGTTCACATATGTTTTGCACCAATTAGTGGCCACATTTGTCTACATAAAATTGCACTCCCCTGCACTCCATGTAAAGCATTTTGTGAAGCTTTCGCTAAGTGCAATGAGGTGCGCATCAATGTAAACATTTTTTCATGTTGGAATTTGAGACTCTAAGTGAGGTTCCAGCAAATGCTGAAGCATCAATAGTTAGATTTGGGATTAAGTAGCATGGTCTCTTATGGACGATAAGGGAATAATGTAGATGGGCTTTAGAGTGTGTAGCGCACAAAGACGAATAGAGTGAAGTCGATGAGGCTTTATTAAGCGTGACTGTTCCCCCGCAGTTCGGTAGCAGACTGGCCTGCGGAGGAGGACTCCTGGTTCTTATACTCCGCCTTCAGGGCGGAGCTAGAGGTCAACGGCCAACCAGGACCCTGGATCTGTCAGCCAATGACATCACGGCTTCACAGTCCCACATGACCCCTAATGCATACTACCACATTCACCCCTTGTTAAAAATGAACCCGGCGGGGTGATGCTTCGCATGGCGGTAAGGGTTTACAAGGCTGGTCCTGGGAGGAAAAACTTTCGCGTGTTATTACAGTATGTACAAGGTTTTGTTTTTTTTCGAAGTATTTACAGTAATCGTCAGGAGAAAATAGACAAAATGTTCTCGTTAAAAGTCCACATATTGGAGTGTTAGATCGACGCCACGAGTCGGTCGGGCGGACTGGTCGTCCGTATCGATCGCCTTGGCCCCGGTGGTGGTGGTGGTGCTTGTTCTAGTGTTGTCGTCTCCGGGAGCCTTACGGTTTCAGCTTCGGCTTCATTACTGGTCGGGCCTGGGAGGAGGACCGATCCTCCAGGGAAGGGGGCGGTCGCGGGGTGCGCCGGTGGCAGGGTGGGGGTGATTGGTGTCGGGGGGGTGTGTGTGTTGCCGGCGGGCGCCAGATCTCGCAGGGAGACCGTGTCCTGTCGGCCGTCGGGGTACTCCACGTAAGCGTACTATGGGTTCGCGTGAAGGAGGTGAACCCTCTCGACCAACGGGTCCGACTTGTGCGCCCGCACATGTTTTCGGAGCAAGATGGGTCCTGGGGCCGCCAGCCAGGTCGGCAGCGACGTTCCAGAGGAGGACTTCCTGGGGAAGACAAGGAGGCGCTCATGGGGTGTTTGGTTAGTGCTAGTACACAGTAGTGACCGGATGGAGTGGAGAGCGTCCGGGAGGACCTCCTGCCACCGTGAAACTGGGAGGTCCCTGGACCGTAGGGCCAGTAGGACGGTCTTCCAGACCGTGCCGTTCTCCCTCTCTACTTGCCCGTTCCCCCGGGGGTTGTAGCTGGTCGTCCTGCTCGAGGCTATACCGTTGCTGAGCAGGAACTGGCGCAGCTCGTCACTCATGAAGGAGGACCCCCTGTCGCTGTGGACGTATGCGGGGCAACCGAACAGTGTGAATATGGTGTTCAGGGCTTTAATGACTGTGGCCGCTGTCATGTCAGGGCAGGGGATGGCGAAGGGGAAGCGGGAGTACTCGTCCACCACATTAAGGAAGTATGTGTTGCGGTCGGTGGAGGGGAGGGGCCCTTTGAAATCCAGACTAAGGCGTTCAAAGGGGCGGGAAGCCTTAATCAGGTGCGCACCATCCGGCCTGAAAAAGTGCGGTTTGCACTCTGCACAGATGTGGCAGTTCCTTGTGACTGTACGGACCTCCTCCAAAGAGTATGGGAGGTTGCGGGACTTAATAAAGTGGTAGAACCGAGTGACCCCCGGGTGGCAGAGGTCCTCGTGGAGGGTTTGGAGGCGGTTAATTTGTGCGTTGGCACATGTGCCGCGGGATAGGGCATCGGACAGCTCGTTCAGCTTTCCGGGACGGTACAGGATCTCATAGTTGAAGGTGGAGAGCTCGATCCTCCACCTTAAGATCTTGTCGTTTTTGATTTTGCCCCGCTGAGCATTATCGAACATGAAGGCTACCGACCGTTGGTCCGTGAGGAGAGTGAATCTCCTGCCGGCCAGGTAATGCCTCCAATGTCGCACAGCTTCCACTGTGGCTTGGGCTTCCTTTTCCACTGAGGAGTGGCGGATTTCTGAAGCGTGGAGGGTTCGGGAGAAAAAGGCCACGGGTCTGCCCGCTTGGTTAAGGGTGGCCGCTAGAGCTACATCGGAGGCGTCGCTCTCGACCTGGAAGGGGAGAGACTCGTCGATGGCGCGCATCATGGCCTTTGCGATATCCGCTTTGATACGGCTGACGGCCTGGCAAGCCTCTGTCGACAGAGGGAAGGTCGTGGTCTGTATTAGGGGGCGGGCCTTGTCTGCATACTGGGGGACCCACTGGGTGTAGTATGAATAGAACCCCAGGCAGCGTTTTAGGGCTTTTGAGCAGTGCGGGAGGGAAAATTCCATGAGGGGGCGCATACGTTCGGGGTCGGGGCCTATTATCCCATTGCGCACTACGTAGCCCAAGATGGCTAGCCGGTTTGTGCTAAAAACGCACTTGTCCTCGTTGTACGTGAGGTTCAAGGCTTTAGCGGTCTGGAGGAATTTTTGGAGGTTGGCGTCGTGGTCCTGCTGATCGTGGCCGCAGATGGTTACATTGTCGAGATACGGGAACGTGGCCCGCAACCCGTGTTGATCAACCATTCGGTCCATCTCTCGTTGGAAGACCGAGACCCCGTTTGTGACGCCAAATGGGACCCTTAGGAAGTGGTATAATCACCCGTCTGCCTCGAAGGTTGTGTACTTGCGGTCACTTGGGCGGATGGGGAGCTGATGGTAGGCGGACTTGAGGTCCACGGTGGAGAAGACCTTATATTGGGCAATCCGATTGACCATGTTGGATATGCGGGGGAGAGGGTACGCATCTAGTTGTGTGTACCTATTGATGGTCTGGCTATAGTCTATGACCATCCTTTGCTTCTCCCCTGTCTTTACTACTACCACCTGTGCTCTCCAGGGACTATTGCTGGCCTGGATTATGCATTCCTTCAGTAGCCGCTGGACTTCGCACCGAATGAAGGTCCGGTCCTGGGCGCTGTACCGTCTGCTCCTAGTGGCGACGGGTTTGCAATCCGGGGTGAGGTTTGCAAACAAGGATGGGGGCTCAACCTTGAGGGTTGCGAGGCTGCAGATAGTGAGTGGGGGTATTGGGCCGCCGAATTTGAAGGTTAGGCTCTGCAGGTTGCACTGGAAGTCTAATCCCAGTAATGTGGGGGCGCAGAGTTGGGGAAGGACGTAGAACCTGTAGTTTTTGAACTCCCTCCCTTGCACCGTTAGGGTAACTATGCAGAAGCCTTTAATCTGTACGGAGTGGGATCCTGCAGCTAGGGAAATCTTTTGTGCGCTGGGACGGATGGTCAAAGAACAGCGTCTTACCGTGTCGGGGTGGATAAAGCTTTCCGTGCTCCCGGAGTCGACCAGGCATGGTGTCTTGTGCCCGTTGATCAGCACCGTTGTTGTCGTCATCTGGAGCGTCCGGGGCCGAGCTTGGTCCAGCGTGATTGAAGCCAGACGTGATCGTAATGTTTGAGCGTCTTCTTCGAACCCCGTGGAGCCGTCGACACTGGGGTCCGTTGTTGCGGTCCAAGATGGCGGCGGGGGTGAACAAGATGGCTGCCCCCATGCATCGCACATGGCTGGGGGGTCACATGATGGCGGCGGGGGTGGACAAAATGGCCGCCCCATGCGTCGCACAGGTCTGGGGTGGTCCAAGATGGCGGCGCCCCTCCACCCCTCATGGTGGCCGGGACCCAAAATGGCGGCGCCTGCGGGTCGCACATGGGGCGCTGGGGGGGTTCGGGAGCGTTAGGAACGCGCAGGACTCCCTCTTCTCCGGGGACAGCGGTGGCCGGGACCCAAAGTGGTTGCGCCTGCGGGTCGTACATGGGGCGCGGGGGGGTTTGGGGAGCGTTAGAGACGCGCAGACCTCCCTCTTCTCCGGGGACCGCGGTGGTCGGGTCCCAAAGTGGTTGCGCCTGCGGGTCGTACATGGGGCGCTGGGGGGGTTGGGGAGCGTAAGAAGCTCGCAGGGCTCCTTGTTCTCCTGGGACAGCGGCGACCTCCCGGGACCGGCACACAGCCGCGAAATGGCCCTTTTTCCCGCAGCTCTTACAAATCGCTGCGCGGGCCGGGCAGCGCTGCCGGGGGTGTTTTGCCTGGCCGCAGAAATAGCAGCGGGCTCCCCGGTGCGATTTGGCGTCTGAACCGCGCAAGCCTGTGGGGTGGTCGGGGGAGGGGTTTGTCGCGACGGGTGCGTATGGAGCCCAATGGGCTGCCGTGCGGTCGGGGCCATAGGCGTGGGCGTTTTCGCGGCCACGTCCAGGGAGGCTGCTAGGGCCCGTGCCTCTGAGACTCTTTTCTAAAAGTCTTTGGCGGATTTGGGAGGAGTTCATACCTGCCACAAAAGCATCGCGCATTAACATGTCCGTGTGTTCACTCGCGTTCACAGGCGGGCAGCTGCAGGCCCATCCCAAAATTAGTAGCGCGGCGTAGAATTCATCCAGCGATTCTCCGGGACTTTACCGTCTCGTTGCAAGTTGATAGCGAGCGTAGATCTGGTTTACTGGGTGAACATACATGCTTTTTAGTGCTGTGAACGCCATCTGGAAATCCTCTGCGTCTTCGATGAGAGAGAAAATCTCCGTGCTTAACCTCAAGTGCAGGACCTGTAGTTTTTGGTCTTCTGTGACCCGGCCGGGGGCCGTTCTGAGGTAGGCCTCGAAACAAGTCTGCCAGTGCTTGAAAACTGCTGCTGAGTTCACTGCGTAGGGGCTGATTTTCAGGCATTCCGGAATGATCCTGAGCTCCATAGTCCTTTAGGCACGCTTAATAAATTGTAGCGCACAAAGACTCCGAGAGACGAAAAGAGTGAAGTCGATGAGGCTTTATTAAGCGTGACTGTTCCCCCGCAGTTCGGTAGCAGACTGGCCTGCGGGGGAGGACTCCTGGTTCTTATACTCCGCCTTCAGGGCGGAGCTAGAGGTCAACGGCCAACCAGGACCTGGGATCTGTCAGCCAATGACATCACGGCTTCACAGTCCCACATGACCCCTAATGCATACTACCACAGAGTGGTTTCACAGGTCGGCGCAACATCGAGGGCCGAAGGGCCTATACTGCGCTGTAATGTTCTATGTTCTCAGAAAGAATGCAACATGAAGAGATAATTTCTCATTCCACTCTCAAAAGGGTTCAAGTTGGGAATTTAGGGATTCTGTTCCACTTGCACACTCCCCTGAAGGAGTTGACCAACAGATGAAAAACCTCCAACAAGTTCAAACTAAGGGTGGGATTTATCGACCACCCTTCCGCCCATTTTTCAGCAGGGGAGGCGGCCCACCAGTGGGACCTACAAGTCCCGTCATTGTCAATGGAATTTCCCGTTGCCAGCACCCTCTGTGGCTGGGAAACCAGTGCGCCAGCGTGGCACCAGAATTTCCCAGAAATATGGGGCGTAAACAGTCGGGAAGTCCTGCCCGAAATCTTTTTATCTCAAACCTGGAAAGTATTGAAGAAATTCCAAGATTCTAACTCAATCCAGCAATTGAAACATTTTTACACTTTATTGTTGTGTAGGTCTCTTAGTTACATAGTGTAAGCAGTGGAATAGGAAGAGGCCTTTTAGCCCCTTAAGCCAATTCTGCCCTTCAATAAGATTATGACTGATCTGTAACATATTATACCTGACACTGCCCCATATTGCTTAATATCTTTGGATAACAGGAGTTCTATCAATCTCCGGTTAATAATTTAACAACTGCTCTGGCATTAGTTGCCATTTATCGAAGAGTTTCAAAAGTCTATTACCCTTTGCATGAAGAAATGTTTCCTAACTTCATGCCTGAAGGTGGTGCTCTAAATTTTAGACTATATGAATAATAATTAATAATCTTTATAGTCACAAATAGGCTTACATTAACACTGGAATGAAGGTACTGCCAAAAGCCCCTAGTCGCCACATTCTGGCACCTGGTCGGGTACATTGAGGGAGAATTCAGAATGTCCAGTTCACCTAACAGCACGTCTTTCAGGACTAGTGGGAGGAAACCGGAGCACCCGGAGGAACCTCACGCAGAAACGGGGAGAACGTTAAGACTCGGCACAGACAGTGACCCAAGCGGGAATCGAACCTGGGAACCTGGCACTGTGAAGCAACAATGCTAACCACTGTGCTACCATGCCGCCCATAATACCCACTAGTCCGCGACTTCTAGCCAGCAGAAATATTTTTTCCACAAACTAATCTTCTTAATATGTTGAAACCCATGGTCACATCACCACTTAATCTTCTAAATTCCAGGGAATACAATCCTTGGTCATTTACCCTCTCCTTGTAACTTAACGTTTGGGATTTCAGGAATCAATGTATTCCTTGACTGATTAAACGGTGGTGGATTACAATACCATCATGGCTAATCTTGAGTTTAACTCCATTTTCCCTCCCACTCCCCATATCTCTTGATTCCTTGAGAGATCAAAAATCTGACTATCCTAGCCTCAAATGTATTCAGCAATGGAGCATCTGCAACCCAATGTAAGTGTCCTTCCTGTTTCTCTCCTTTGTTGCCATTTCTTTTATGTTGTTTTATGTGAGGTTCCTAGGCATGTTAGAGTTCTGCAGAAAGTCTGTACCTAATTTTAGTACCTTTGACTAATGTATTGCAGAAACAAGAAAAAATGGTATGGTCCTCAGAATTTCAAACAGCTTTTGAGAAATTGAGGGCCATATTGGTAAGTGAACCAGTCTCAGTCACCCTTGAATTTTCCAAACCCTTAAAAATGGTCACGGATGTCAGCGACCTGCAGATGGGGGCAGTGTTACTACAGGATGATGGGTCAGGAATAGAGAGGCCGGTGGGATACTTTTCAAACAAACTAAGTTTGTGCTAAGGAAGTACTTCATCATTGAGAGGAAGTCTGAGCATAGCTACTAGCCCATCAGCACTTTGAAGTTTATGTCCTACATGATAATTAGTAAAGCTGTGCCTATACTGACCATATTCCGCTTGTCATGAGTTTAAATGTTGATAAGTGGCAGATATAAGAATTGGGGGAACTTATGTCATGGGAAAAGAAAGATGAATGGGTGTGTGCTTTGTGTTTTGTGTCACATCCCTCTAAGGGGGAGGTATGTAAGAGTCCTTTCAGTTTTTCCTTTGGTTCCATTTCTTTTATGTTATTTTATTATTTTGGCCTGTGGACCCATGATTGAAATATACATTTAAGCAGAAGATTTAAAGTTGAAGCAGCCTGCTTTTCAGACCATTCTTTTCCCAGGTTTTGATTTTGAAGAGGAGAAGCCCGACTCCTCAACGCCAAGTGGGTCTTGGGACCCAGGTTTGGAGGGAGCCGGATTGATTGGTGGGTTGTCCAGGGACAATGTTCTGCTTGGAAACGGTCAGCGATTGGTTCTTGCGTGATGTTTTCTAAGAGAACTGGGCAGAGTGTTTAGACCTTGGGTGGGATTCTCCAATAATAGGGCTATGTCCCACGCCAGGGTAAAAAAGCTGGCAAATCACTTTTCCATAAGAAAGTCCAGAGTGATTCTCCTACCTGCAGGGGGCTAGCAAGGCCCCGGTGTGCTTCTCGCAGCTCTGGCTGCGGATACGGGGCCCCGCACATTCGGTCGGGAGTCTGCGCATGCACACACCGGCAGCCTGCAGCGGACGCCCCGTGGGGCATGGCGGACTCGGACCACGGAGCGGCACCAGAAATGTAGGCCCCCCCCCCCCGAGATCGCGTGCGCACGCGGGACCGTGACACCCGATCGCCCCCCTGGCCGTCTATGAGGCCCCCCGATGAGTGTTCCCCCCGCCCCCCACCAGGGCGGCCGTTCCCGATGGCCGATAGGTGGTTAGAACCATGCCATCGGAAACTTGGCAAGTTTTCCTCGGAGGATTGCAGGAATGGCCCTCTACCAGCGCCGTGTGGTTCGCGCATGATTCTCTGGGGACCAGAGAATCGTGGGAGCAGTGTCGGACTGGATTTCTGCATAAACGCCCAATCTCCGCCCCCGCACCGATCGCCATTTTGGCGAGTACGCTCAGAGAATCCAACCCCTTGAAAGTGAAAGGAACGCTCTCTTGCTTCTGTTTGCTGATGTGAAAGAACGGCTTTAATGTTCTGAAAGCAGTGAGTGCCAAGCGCAGCCTTTGTTGTGAACCTGGATTGTCTCTGCGTCTGCAGAGAAGGTGAACAACCTTGCCAGAGAAAACCAACTCGAGCCTAGAAGAAAGAAGTACCAAAACAAAAGACACAAACCAGAAGTTATTCCCTGTGCATCAAAGATCTTTTCTATCCCTTTTCACCACCCTTTCATCCTGTGTGTTTTCTTCTTTGTGTGTGTGGAAAGAGTGGGGGTTGTTAGGAAGGGGGGAAAGGGGTAGCAGATAGTCGGTTACATTTTCTGTCCGTTTCATTATAATACTGTACATAATAATAAATTGCTGGTGTTTTAAAGTTACAAACCTGGGGCGAAATTCTCCCGAAACGGCGCGATGTCCGCCGACTGGCGCTCCGCATCTTTGGGGGCCGAGCCCCAACATTGAGGGGCTAGGCCGACGCCGGAGAAATTTCCGCCCCGCCAGCTGGCGGAAACGGCCTTTGTTGCCCCGCCAGCTGGCGCGGAAATGACATGTCGGGGCGGCGCATGCGCGGGAGCATCAGCGGCCGCTGACAGTTTCCCGCGCATGCGTAGTGGAGGGAGTCTCTTCCGCCTCCGCCATGGTGGAGACCGTGTCCTGCCGGTAAATAGGTGCTTTAATTTACACCGGCGGGACAGGCAATTTATCAGCGGGACTTCGGCCCATCCGGGCCGGAGAATCGAGCGGGGGGGCCCGCCAACCGGCGCGGCGCGATTCCCGCCCCCGCCGAATCTCCGGTGCCGGAGACTTCGGCAACCGGCGGGGGCGGGATTCACGCCAGCCCCCGGCGATTCTCCGACCCGGCGGGGGGTCGGAGAATGACGCCCCTGGTGACTGCAGTCTATTGGGCTCAACCAAGAGCCTTGGGTATTTTTTTAAAAAATTATTTCACCGGTGTTGCGACTCCAGGTCAAGTGGGATAGGAATTGACTGCACATTAGTCAAGGGTGTTGTGACACAGGAAGATATTGAGAGGAGTTGAGAAAGAGAGAGACCTTGGAGTGCATGTCCACAGTTGCAGGTGGGCAAGGTTGTCAAAAAAACATTTGGAATACTTTCCTTTATTGGGCAAGGCATTGAATACAAAACAGGGATGTAATGATGGAACTGTATAAAAACACTGAGTAGGCCACAACTGGAGTTGTGTGTACAGTTCTGCTGACCACGTTACAGGAAGGACATCATTTCTCTGGAGAGAGTGCTGGGAAGATTTACAAGAATGTTGCCACGGCTTGGAACTTGCAGCTATGAGGAGAGATTGGATAGGCTGGGGTTGTTTTCTTTGGAAAAGAGCAGGCTGAGGGTTGACCTAATTGAGGTGGACACAATTATGAGGGACCTAGCCGGGGTAGACAAGAAAGACTTGTTTCACTGAGCTGAGGGGTCCATTACCAGGGGGCATAGATTTAAAGTGGATGAGGAAAGACTTTTTCTCCCAGAGGGCGGTGGGCGTCTAAGTTGGTTGTTGAGGCTGAAACCTGGATCTGCATCTGAAGTGCTGCAACCTGCAAAGCTACAGACCAGATGCTGGAAAGTGAGATCAAAATGAATGGCTAGATTCTTTTTTCTCTTCTTTGGCCGGCGCAGACACAATGGGCGGGATTCTCCCTTCTGGGGACTAAGTCCCCACGTCGGCAGGAAAACTGGCACCAACCACTCCGGCGTCAACAGCCCCCGAAAGGGAGGAATTCTCCAAGTTTCCGGGGACTAGTTTGACACCGGAGTGGATGGTGCCACTCCAGCCGGCGGCGAAGGGTTGGTGCGAGTCCGCGCATGTGCGGAACGGCCAGCGTGATATCGCACATGCACGGACCGGCCGGCATATTTCCGTGCATGCGCAGACCGGCTGGCGTATTCCCGCGCATGCGCGGGGGTTCTCTCATCCGTGCCAGCCCCCGGGCAATATGGCGGAGCACGACAGGGGCACGGCGCGGAGGAAAGTAGGACCCAACGGAAACAGCCCGCCCACAGGATCGGTAGGCCCCGATCGCGGGCCAGGCCACCTTGGGGGCCCACCCCGGGGTCGGATCCCCCCCCCCCCCGCACCCCCCCAGGACCGCCCCCCGCATACTCACCTGCCAGGTCCCGCCGTGTGTGAGGTGAGTAATTCACGCCGGCAGGACTGGCCAAAACTGGACGGCCACTCGGCCCATCGGGGCCCGGAGAATCACCGGGGGGGGGGGGGGGGGTGCTGTCAACGGCCCCCGACCGGCGTGGCGGGAATCCCACTGTCGCCCGAAAAATGCCACCGGAGAATAGGGCAGCCGGCGAGGGCGGCGGGGCGTAATTCGCGCCTCCCCCCGGGGATTCCCTGACCCTGCTGGGGGTTGGAGGAATCTAGCCAATGTGCTGAATGGCCTTTGTCTGCACCTCGCGTTTTCTATGGTTCTATCCCTCTGGGTAGAGAATTCCAAAGGTTCATAGTCATTTGAGTGAAGAAATGTTTCCTCATCTCAGTTCTAAGTCCCTTATCCTGAGCAGGTGTCCCCTTGTTCTAGATTCTACAGCAAATGGAATTAATCTGTCAGCGTCCGCCCATCAAGTCCCATTATAATCTTATATCTTTCAATGAGACCGTCTCATATTCTTCTGAACTGCAAAGAATATTGGTCTAATATAGCCAGCCTCTCATCGCAGGACAACCCCCTCATTTCCCAAGGACCAACTTGGTGAAACATTGTATTACTCTCCCCAATGCAAGTACAGCGGACGGGATTCTCTTAGCCTGGAGCCGAGCCGGAGAATCGGCGAGCCGGGCACAAATCGCGCGACGCCAGCCTGACGCCGGTCCACCGATGCTCTGGAGAGAGGCGAATCAGCGCCATTGGCGCCGGTGCAGTCGTGGTGGCACGCTCCCCCCCCGGCGATTCTCCGCCCGGGATGGGCCGAGTGGACGTAAAAAATATCCGAGGTCCCGCCGGCGCCGGCCACGTGTGGTCTTACCCGGCCTGACCTCGGCATCAATCCATCCGGGGGAAGCCTGGTGGTTGGGGGGGGGGATCCACTCCCGGGGGGGCCTCTGCTGTGGTCTGGCCTGCAATCTGGGCCTACCAATCGGCGGGCCGCCCTCTCGGGCTGGGGGCCTCTTTTCCTCCGTGCCGGCCCCTGTAGCCTTAGGCCATGTTGTGACGGGGCCGGCGTGGAGAAGGGAGCCGCCGCGCATGCGCGCAATCGCGCCGTTCGCATTGCGCATGCACATTGGCGCCGGTCGCACTGCACATGTGCAGACCCGCGGCGCCCATCTGACACTGGTATCGGCAGCTGGAGCGGCATGGATCGCTCCTGTGCCGTGCTGGACCCCCGTAGGGGTCAGAATCGTTGCTCCTGAGGGCATGTTGACGCTATTGTGAAACACGACGGCGTTTACAACAGCGTCAGCACTTAGCCTCAGGATCAGAGAATCCCGCCCAGTATCTCCTTAAATATGGAGATCAAAACCTATGTCTGGCCTCAGCCTCACAATATTCACAGAATCTCTAGTGCAGAAGGAGGCCATTCTGCCCACCAAGTCTTCGCTGATACTTGGAAATAGAAACCTACCTCAGCCCAAGCTCCTAACTGTCCATGTAACCGAGTAACCACACCTAATCCTTTGGACACTGAGGGGCAATTTATCATGGCCAATCCACCTAACCTGCACATCTTTGGACAGTGGTCAGGCCATTTAAGACTGAGACGATGAAGAATTTCTCCACTCAGAGGCTGGTGAATCTTTGGAATTCTCAACCCCCAGAGGGCTGAGGACGCTGAAATCATTGAACATGTTCAAGACAGAGAATGATTGATTTCTGGAAACGGTTGGCACCAAGGGATATGGAGATAGTATGGGAAAGTGGTGCAGAGGTAGATCTAACTGAATGGGAAGAGCAGACCCGATGGGCTGAAAGGCCTAATCCTGCTCCTATGTTCCTAATAATTGGCTGCATGGTTGAGAATAAAAAAGAAAGTTGAACTCAGCAGGAAGATATCTGTGGACTGGTCACATGGGCAGAGCAGTGGCACTTGGAGTTCAGTCTGGAGAAGTGTGAGGTAATGCATTGCAGACAGGCTACCAAGGTAAGGCAAGACACAATAAATGGTGGGGTACTGAAAAATAAAGAGAAACATAGGAGGCTGGATTCTCTGTTTGTGAGACTAAGTGGCCGGGGCAGGATTCATGGGCTGTTCACGACAGCAAAACTGGCGCCGAACCTGGATCGATTCAGAAACTGTGGAGGGGCTAGCACAGGCGCCACATTTAACACAATCAATTCCAATGAAAAATGGTGTGGAATGAACCGGGTCGGTGATTGACACTCGGGAGGCTGACAAGCTTCAGCCGTATAAACACACATACATTATAAACATTATAATCCCCACACATACCCATCCCAGCCAGCAAGATGGCACTGATTGTGCAGGAGTGCACTCAGATGGCTGTGGGCCGTCTGGTGTCACAGGGCATCTAAGGGGGTGCCCTGGGGGGATCTTAGATGATCAGTGGTCCTAAGTTCACAGTGGGCAGTCAGCAGTGTTGCCTTGCCGGCTGCAGCAATGGTGTGCCATGCTCACCCACCCTGACCCCACAGCCCACCTCCTGGCCACCCCCCTCTACTCTCCACGGCCCTGGTAGCAGCCCTCACCCCCCGGCCAGCGGCACAACTGTCAGTAAAGTATGGCAGTGTTGGGACACTTTCGGTACCCCCTCTCTCTCTCTCTCAGCAGCCGGCACGCCGGTTTCACGATTTCTAGAAGCACAAGAGAATCGCGCCGTTGAGAAATCAGCCCATTGCAGGTGGAGCAACTCAGAGGCTCCGTAGAATGCCGGGTCGGGCCCGCTAATGACATGCAAGTGGTGTTTACTGTACGTGTGTTCCGGGTCGCATTGACGCCACTGTCAAGGTGACGGAGAATTGCGATTTGGCGTCAAATCGCGGCCGTCGAGATTTTGGCATCGGAACCTATTCGCCGCCCAATTTCACAATTTTGGTGTCAGTCAACAGAGAATCCCGCCCAGCGACTTTGGAGTGGTGCATGCCTACAGGTCCCTGAAGGTGGTTGGAGAGGTCGATAAGGCAGCCAGGAAGGCATACAGGATACTTGCCATTATTAGCTGAGCCATACAATATAAGAAGTGGGAAGTTATTCGTGATTACTAGTCAGGCCACAGCTAGAGTACTATGTACAGTTCTAATCAACACACTGTAGAAAAAATATGATGGCATCAGAGGGAGTATGGAGGAGATATACGAGGGAGGATGTTGTCTGGTCTGGTGAATCTCAGTTATGAGGAAAGATTAGACGGGTCAAGCTAGTTTTCTTTGGAATGGTTGAGGCTGATGGGAGACTCAATTAAAGTATACAAAATTATTGAGGGGTCTTGATAGAGCGGATTGGAAGACCCTATTCCTTTTGGTTGAGGGTTTCATAACCAAGAGGAATCGAGTTATGTTAAGAGGCGGGAGGATTTGAGGTGAAATCTTTTCCCCCCGAGAGTGGTTGGGATCTGGAACTCATTACTTGAAAGGATGGAAAGACAGAACCTCTCGTAACACTTAAGAGGAACTTGAATATAGACATGAAGTGATATAACCCAGAAAGCCCTGGACCAAGAGTTGGAAAGTGCGATTAGTCTAGGGTGGCTACTCGTTTGGCTGGCAGGGAGGTGATTGGCCTCATGGCTTCCTTCCATGCTGTAACGTTCTATAATTCCATGATTTGTCTTTTATCATTTTGGATTGGATGCTCTCAACTGAATAAATATCACCTTCCAGTGCCACAATAGCACCAAAGAAAGCTGTTGTGACAGTGTTTTTTGATGAACACTATCTGATGGTAGCTACGGTGTGTGGCTGAAGACAAAGGAAGACCACAGTGCACACATCAAAGCTTCATCATTTCTACACACCCTCCAGCTCTTGTGGGCCTGACAGATGTACACCCAGCAGCTTTCTCACTCCCACGGAGATGTGCCCTTATCAACCAAAGAACAAGTGCTTGAAAAATAACTCCATTATTCATTATAAAAAGACGACCAAGAGCTCCCCAAATCTACAGAGGAAACAGGTTGATCGGCAGCCTAAAGATAAAAATAGATCTTCAGGTTTCAGGCATGACTGTTCTCTGGGTTGGCGAGCTCACACACACACAAGCTTTATTGAAGGGCCTCAACTGCACCACTGACTTAAGATTTGTCTTAGCAACGCCAAGATACCATGTTCTACCTTTGCACATCCGCTGAGCCCCAGTGTTACGAGGGGCCAGACAGCTGGATATTTAAGCAACACTCTAACTCTCTTCCCTCTTCTATTAATAGATTCTTGAGCAAGGTTGCTTAATGTTCAGAATGACATTGGTGGGTATATTTTGTCACAATGATTGATAGCCCAGGTCAGCAATGAAAAAGATGGAATATGGTTTGGATTTAGAGATGATTGTTTGACACAAGAAAAGAATGGATTCTATCGCTGCTGTTGAGATGATCCATGTAATGTGTGCGAGTCTGAGGGTTTATGCGCATTATGTTTACTATTCATTGCTTTTTTTAATCTTCAGTTTTCTCCTCTCATGTTGTAAAGGTTATGCAAAAGGAAGAACTTGCATTTATATGGCACCTATTACAGCCTCAGGTCATCCCAAAGAAGTGCAAGACGTATAAAAATGTTTTGAAGTACAGCCACTGTTATAGGTATGGCAGCCAGTTTAGACACGGCAAGCTTCCCATGAAGATCATTCTGTTAATGATTAGATAAAGTACCATAGGTTACTGTCAAAAATCTTGAGGCTAATAGCTTGTGCTGTTATTTATGTGCAAAAGCTACAGCAACTAAGGAAGGGGAAGATGTGTGGTTTAATGTGGAAATTCAAATGTTACTGTCTGAAATGCATTGCTCTACCGTTAGAATCATAGAATCATGGAATTTACAGTGCAGAAGGAGGCCATTTGGCCCATCGGGTCTACACCGTCCCCTGAAAGAGCACCCAACCTAAGTCCACCCTACCAATCCCTGTAACCCAGCAACCCCTCCTAATGTTTGGACACTACAGGGCAATTTAGCATGACCAATCCACCAAACCTGCATACCTTTAGACTGTGGGAGGAAACCGGAGCACCCGGAGGAAACCCACGCAGCCACGTGGAGAACGTGCAGACTCCGCACAGTGACCCAAGCCGGAATTGAACCTGGGTCCCTGGCGCTGTGAAGCAACAGTGCTAACCACTGTGCTATAGTGCCACCCCTTAGCTTCACAAAAGTGGCTTCAGCATTGGCATGCATTGAATGGCCTGAAGTTGATATACTCGCAATCAATATGAAATATGCTTTATCCATTGTAGCCTAAGGTTCAGGTTAATAATGACAAAAATGCTAATCATTGCCAATCCATCTCTTGGACAGTGAAAATTAATTATCACATATGTGGCTATTTTAAAAATGTAAAATTTAATTTTTTGTTCTTCTCCTTTCAGTCTTTTTGTTCTCTCTCATAATCCAATGTCTTTCTCTCTCTGTGTTTCACTTTATTTACTTGATTTGACATTGAATGCACCCACTTTAACTTAACTTCTCCATCCTTCTGCCGTTAATTTTACAGCCCTCAATCTGATTGGTTAGGGAGAGGCACAGCATTGTGCACCCAGATCCCAATATGTCCCTCACTGTGATGTTTTCAGCTCACACTTTCAATAACTTGCCACACAAAATATTTAGGACACTAAAGTGTGCAAGATGAAGCCTCAGTAATGCAAGATAGCATTAGATTCGCTCCTGCATGAAAATGATGGCCCAATCTAGTTTAGTGATGCTGGTTGAGGGATGAATATTGGCCAGGACCGAGGGAATGGTTTCCCTGATTACCTTCAAAATGGTGCCATTGAATCTTTTATTTTCACTTTGAATGATACATGGGAACTTGGTATAATGTTTCATCTGAAAGATGGCACCTCTGCCAGTGCACCACGCTTGCGGTACTGTGCTCGAGTGTCAGCCTAAATTTTGTGCTTACATCGCTGGTGTGGCACTTGAACCCACAACCTTTTGAATCAGAGAATGCTGCCACTTCCTGGTTGTCACGCTTGATGAAAGCCACAATGTGGCAGTTTTTAGCATAGAAATGGAATCTGCATTGCCTCATCCAGTGATGGTCACCGTCATCATCATGAGTGTGTAACCAATCGATGCAAAAGCAAGCTCACAACCGTGTTCATCAGAGATCTGACTGTCGGAGACACAAAACTGACAGCAGAATTCTCCCATGCCCGCGGGTTTCCTGATGGCGTGGGGTGGCCCACAATGGGGAACCGCATTGGCCGGCTGCGGGAACGGAGAATCCCGCTGCCGGCGGGGGCGCGCCGCGTCGAAAAACGCGGCTGGCGGACCGGAGAATCGCGAGGAGCAGGATTCACTTCCAATCTATATAACAAATTGGCAGACAGCTGGATCAGTAAACACTACTCTCACTTCATTCCTCTGACTATGTAACACTTTTGAGTAATGTTGCTTGATTTCTCCAGCGATATTAGGTTGGGTTTATTTTGTCACAGTGATTGACAGGCCAGTGTAGTAATAAAAAAAGAAGAAATACCACTTCTTACGGTTGGTTTTCGAGATCATCGCTTGAGACTAGTAAAGAATGGATTCTATCACTGTGGTTGTTGAATTGATCCATGTCTTGTGCGAGCATGTTTTTAAAGAATGGATCTCTTTTTTTCCTCTGCACTCTCTCTATGAAGACATTATAGAACCAAGGTCTTATGCCTATCAGTTGGCACTTTGCCAACTTGCCTGTTTGTTGTGATAGATCTCCTGGGCTGACAGTGACTCAGTTTATTATAGTGGTGATTTAAATGCAATTTTCAGCAAATTGCCACAAAAAGCTGCAAGAACATAAGATTGCCACACAAAAACACAAGAACCACCTGGGGCTGGTTTAGCACAGGGCTATTTCGCGGGCTTTGAAAGCAGACCAAGGCAGGCCAGCAGCACGGTTCAATTCCCGTACCAGCCTCCCTGAACAGGTGCTGGAATGTGGCGACTAGGGGCTTTTCACAGTAACTTTATTTGAAGCCTACTTGTGACAATAAGCGATTTTCATTTCATTTCAATAGGAGCAGGAGTAAGACAACAAAGACCAAAGAAAAGTACAGCACAGGAACAGGCCCTTCGGCCCTCCAAGCCCGTGCCGACCATACTGCCCGACTAAACTACAATCTTCTACACTTCCTGGGTCCGTATCCCTCTATTCCCATCCTATTCATGCATTTGTCAAGATGCTCCTTAAATGTCACTATCGTCCCTGCTTCCACCAGCTCCCTCCAGCCTGCTGTGCCATTCATTAAGATCATGGCTGATCTGATTTTGGCCTTATCTCCACTATCCTGTCTCCCACATTTGCCGCGACTCCTCAAAACATATGTCTCACTCAACCTTGAATACATTCAATGATTCAGCCCCCATTGTTCTCTGGGGTAGAGAATTCCAAAGAGTATCGATCCTCTGGGGGATTAACATCTTGCTCAATGTGTTTGAAATGGGAGACCCCTTAAGTTGCAACGCCCTCATTCTAGATGGGATCCAGCCTGTCAGGCCCCTTCAGAATCTTGGATGTTTCAATAAGATCTCCTCTTATGCTTCTAAAGTCCAATCGATGTAACTCAGCCCAACCGGCCCAATATTTCCTCACCAGACAATCCCTTCATCCCAGGAATCAGCCTCGGGAACCTTCTCTGCTGAACTGCCTCTAATACAATAATAATAATCTTTATTAGCATTACAAGTAGTCTTACATCAACACTGCAATGAAGTTAGACCATAAGACCAGAAGACACTGGAGCAGAATTAGGCCACTCGGCCGATCGAGTCTGCTCCGCCACTCAATCACGGCTGATATTCCCTCATCCCCATTCTCCTGCTTTCTCCCCATAACCCCTGATCCCCTTATTAATCAAGAACCTATCTATCTCTGTCTTAAAGACACTCAGTGATATGGCCTCCACAGCCTTCTGCGGCAAAGAGTTCCACAGATTGACTCACCCTCTCGCTGAAGAAATTCCTCCTGATCTCTGCTTTAAAGGATCGTCCCTTTAGTCTGAGATGGTGCCTCTGGTTCCAGTTTTTCTTACAAATTGAAACATTCTCTCCACGTCCACTCTATCGAGACCTTGCAATATCCTATAAGTTTCAATAAGATCTCTTCTGATCCTTCTAAACTCCAATGAGGACAGACCCAGAGTCCTCAAACGTTCCTCATACAACAAGTTCTTCATTCCAGGGATCATTCTTGTGAACCTCCTCTGGACCCTTTCCAAGACCAGCACATCCTTCCTTAGAAACGGGGTCCAAAATTGCTCACAATACTCCAAATGGGTCCAACCAGAGCCTTATGAAGCCTCAGAAGTACATCCCTGGTCTTGTATTCTTGCCCTTTTGACAAGAATGCTAACATTGCATTTGCCTTCTTTTCTTTAAATATAAATTTAGAGTGCCCAATTCATTTTTTTCCAATTAAGGGGCAATTTAGTGTGGCCAATCCACTGGCCCTGCACATCTTTGGGTTGTGAGTGCGAATCCTACGCAAACACAGGGAGAATGTGCAAGCTCCATACGGACAGTGACCCCGAGCCGGGATCAAACCTGGAACCTCAGCGCCGTGAGGCAGCAGCGCTATCCACTGAGCCACCGTGCTGCCCTGCATTTGCCTTCTTAACTACCGATTGAACCTGCACGAATTACCTTAAGAGAATCGTCAACAAGGACTCCCAAGTCCCTTTGTGCCTCTGATTTCCGAAGCATTTTCCCATTTAGAAAATAGTCTATGCCTAAATTTCTCCTTCCACAGTGCACAACCTCACAAATTTCCACATTGTATTTCATTTGCCACTTCATTGCCCCACTCTCCTAGCTTGTCCAAATCCTTCTGCAGCCCCCTTGCTTCCTCAATACTACCTGTCCCTCTACAGATCTTTGTATCATCTGCAAACTTAGCAACAGTGCCTTCAGTTCCTTCTTCCAGATCATTAATGTATATTGTGAAAAATTGTGGTCCCAGCACAGACCCCTGAGGCACACTAGTCACCGGCTGCCAAAACACAAAATAAAATGAAAAAAAAAAAATCCAAGAAGGTGCTGGAGCATGGCGAGCTTTCTCCCCCTGTCTTTTTTCTTTTCCCTGTTGATTATTCTTGTCTCTACTATGTACGCACTGGGTACGTTCCGCGGCCTCAGAAAAATACTTTTCACTGTACTTCGGTACATGTGACAATAAATCAAATCAAATCAAAATCAAATCATCCTGAAAAAGACCCCTTTATCCCCACTCTCTGCCTTCTGCCAGTCAACCAATCCTCCATCCATGCCAGGATCTTATCCTGAACACCATGAGCTCTTAACTTATTTAACAGTCTCCTCTGCAGCACCTTGTCAAAGTTACTGTGAATATGCCCTAGTCGCCACACTCCGGCGCCTGTTCAGGTACACTGAGAGAGAATTCAGAATGTCCAATTCACCTAACAAGCATTTTGGGACATGTGGGAGGAAACCGGAGCACCCGGAGGAAACCCACGCTGATACAGGGAGAACGTGCAGACTCCGCACAGACAGTACCCAAGCTGGGAATCGAACTGGGGTCCCTGGCGCTGTGAAGCAACAGTTCCCTTCTTAAGTAAGGAGACAATAACTGCGCACTGTACTCTAGTTGTGGTCTCACCAGTGCCCTGTACAGTTGTAGAAAGGTTTCCTTACTTTAATGCTCCAACCTCTTTGCAATAAAGGCTCATATTCCGTTTGTCTTCCTAATTAATTGACGTACCTCCAAGTACCAGACGTTGTTGGGTTGCAAGGAAATTTGGCTGACCGTGTACTGCATGGAATGCATGGCGGACTGCTATCTGTGAAATGTAATCCGCCCTTCACTCATTGCTAACGCAGGATGATGGTGGCTTCAGAACTGTAACTTCTCCATTATGCAGATTAGGTGAAAATAAGGCACTGCCAACATCAACATTGTTTTAATTCAGTGTGAGCGTGTTGATCTCATTGCAAAGCACACCATATGTGTAAAGATATATTTGAGGCGAAAAAGCAAATTCATTTACAGCTCAAGAAAAAAATTATCCGAGAAATTTATATTTAATCATTTGAGATATTTCCAACATGGCCGCACGGTAGCACAATGGTTAGCACAGTTGCTTCACAGCTCCAGGGTCCCAGGTTCCATTCCCAGCTTGGGTCACTGTGAGGAGTCTGCACGTTCTCCTCGTGTCTGCGTGAGTTTCCTCCGGGTGCTCCGGTTTCCTCCCACAAGTCCCGAAAGACTCGGTGAATTGGACATTCTGAATTCTCCCTCAGTGTACCCGAACAGGCGGCGGAATGTGGCGACGAGGGGCTTTTCACAGTAACTTCAATGCAGTGTTAATGTAACCCGACTTGTGACAATAAAGATTATATTTTTAAAATTCATAATGTCAGTTTATTGACGGTGCTGGAACACACGGTCTCCTTGTAAAGTGCTTCTGGAGCCTACTGCCTTTAATCTTGAGAATTAATATGTCCGAAAGTGTTGGGTCAAGGCTAAAGGACAGGACGTGTTGACAGAGGGTGATAGCGATGATAGCCTAACAGACGGCTGAGGGTCTATATATTTCGGAAAGAGAGCAGAGATTATCAACCATTGTGACTTATCTTGCACAATTAAGATAAGCTGAGCTTTTGCTTTTTAACGTGTTGGACAGTCTATCTGGTTGTCACAGTGATAAAGAGGTGAAGTCCTTCAGCTGCATTGAAATCACAGTAATACAGTTGATCAGCCTTACGAGAAACACTGTCAATTGTGGTTGATGAATATCACTTTTAAAAAACTCATGAAAAGGCAAATGACAACGTTTGAGAGTGGAGGTGAGGAAAGAGATGCAGAAAAATGAATGAGAAAAAATTTAAGGGCAATATTTATGTTTACTGCCTGGTGCAACAGATTCCCAACCCATTATAGAATCTGCACGATTTGTATTTAATTGACTTAATGATTTTGTACAGATCTTTTTTTAACTTTTGCCATGCTGGGATTTGAACTCCTCGGCCCAGATTTTAACTGGCGGATTGGGTGATCAGAGACAGCAGAATTCATGGCTCCACAAAGCCAATGTTTAAAAACAGCTGCCCGGTCGTCAGTCCGTCAGGGTGACCTAAAATCGGAGGGAGGGTGGGCAAGACGGGTTGGAGTACAGACGGCCCGGTGTGAAGGCGGACTGGGTGGACGGCCTGCCCTGGGGCTCTGGCACTGTATCCAAAAATTAAACTAAATATTAAAATAAAAACACCCAAAGCCCTCACACCTCCTCAGCTCTCAGACTCTCCTTATGCCTCAGCCAAGCAAATCCACGCACCTCATGACCTGCTTCCCATGGTCCCTCATGGCTCATGTGCTAACAATTTTTGGACTCACTTTGGAGCATCCGCGATGCTGAGGACGTCGTGGATAGCATGTTTAGCGAGTTGGTCACACCGCAGGTGAAAGGTACTGAGGGAGATAGAAAATGGGTGACCAAAAGACAGAGCAACAGTAGGAAGGCAGTGAAATGAAATGAAATGAATGAAATGAAAATCGCTTATTGTCACAAGTAGGGTTCAAATGAAGTTACTGTGAAAAGCCCCCAGTCGCCACATTCCGGCGCCTGTTCGGGGAGGCTGTTACGGGAATCAAACCGTGCTGCTGGCCTGCCTTGGTCTGCTTTCAAAGCCAGCGATTTAGCCCTGTGCTAAACAGCCCCAGTGCAGGTGTCCTCTGCGGTCATCTCCCTGCAAAAAAGATATACCGCTTTGGATACTGTTGAGGGAGATGGCTCACCAGGGGAAGGCAGCAGCAGCCAGGTTCATGGCACCATGGCTGGCTCTGCTGTGCAGCTGAACAGGAAGAAGAATGGCAGGGCTATAGTGATAGGGGACTCAATTGTAAGGGGAATAGACAGGTGGTTCTGCGGACGCAATCGAGACTCCAGGATGTTATGTTGCCTCCCTGGTGCAAGGGTCAAGGATGTCTTGGAGCGGCTGCAGGACAGTCTGGGGGGGGGAGGGTGAACAGCCAGCTGTCGTGGTGCACATAGACACCAACGATATAGATAAAAAACAGGACGAGGTCTTACAAGCTGAATTCAGGGAGTTAGGAGTTAAACTAAAATGTAGGACCTCAAAGGTAGTAATCTCAGGATTGCCACACATCCACAAGCTCGTCAGAGTAGGAATGTCAGGATAGATAGGATGAATGCGTGGCTCGAGAGATGGTGCAAGAGGGAGGGATTCAAACTCCTGGGGCATTGGACCAGGCTCTGGGGTAGGTGGGACCAGTACAAACCGGACGGTCTGCACCTGGGCAGGACTGGAACCGATGTACTGGGGGGGGGGTGGGGGGGGGGGGGTTGTTTGCTAGAGCTGTTGGGGAGAGTTTAAACTAATGTGGCAGGGGGATGGGAACCGATGCAGGAAGTTGGAAGGTAGTAAAACAGGGACAGAAACAAAAGGCAGTAAGGGGGAAGGTGTAAGGTAGAGAACCCGTAGTCAAAAATCAAAAAGGGCGACAGTACAAGGTACAGTGACTGAGGGGAGCTCAGTGAATAGGACCAGGAATACTAAAAGGAATAAAACGGGAAGTGAAATCATTAATGGTAAGCGACGCGGCAGGTTGTTACATGAAGATATGGATTCAACGACAAGGAAAATTAGGAGAAAGGTTAAGAGGAAATATAACTTAGGAGGGGTTACTGATCAAGGTGTTAAGATTCAGAACAGAGGTAAAAAAGCCAACATAAGTGTACTTTACCTGAATGCTCGTAGTATTCGGAATAAGGTAAATGAGTTGATGGTGCAAATCATCGTGAATGACTATGATTTAGTGGCCATTATTGAAACATGGTTAAAGGATGGTCACGACTGGGAGTTAAATGTCCAAGGGTATCAAACTATTCGGAAGGACAGAGTGGATGGTAAGGGAGGTGGTGTAGCTCTGTTATTTAAGGATGACATCTGGGCAACAGTAAGGGATGACATCGGTGCTATGGAGGATAAGGTTGAATCCATTTGGGTGGAAATCAGGAATAGTAAGGTGAAAAAGTCACTGATAGGAAGAGTCTATAGGCCACCAAATAGTAACATTATGGTGGGGCAGGCAATAAACAAAGAAATGACTGATGCATGTAGAAATGGTACAGCAATTATCATGGGGGATTGTAATCTACATGTCGATTGGTTTAACCAGGTCAGTCAAGGCAGCCTTGAGGAGGAGTTTATAGAATGTATCCGCAATAGTTTACTAGAACAGCATGGAATGGAACCTATGAGGGAACAAGCGGTCCTAGATCTGGTCTTGTGTAATGAGATAGGATTGATTAATGATCTCATAGTTAGGGATCCTCTCGGAAGGAGCGATCACATATGGTAGAATTTAAAATACAGATGGAGGGTGAGAAGGTAAAATCAAACACTCGTGTTTTGTGCTTAAACAAAGAAGATTACAATGGGATGAAAGAAGAACTAGCTAAGGTAGACTGGGAGCAAAGGCTTTATGGTGAAACAGTTGAGGAACAGCGGAGAACCTTCGAAGTGCGTTTTCACAGTGCTCAGCAAAGGTTTATACCAACAAAAAGGAAGGACGGTAGAAAGAGGGAAAATCAACCGTGGATATCTAAGGAAATAAGGGAGAGTATCAAATTGAAGGAAAAAGCATACAAGGTAGCAAAGATTAGTGGGAGACTAGAGGACTGGGAAATCTTTAGGGGGCAACAGACAGCTACTAAAAAAGCTATAAAGAAGAGTAAGATAGATTATGAGAGTGAACTTGCTCAGAATATAAAAACAGATGGTTAAAGTTTCTGCAAATATATAAGAAAAAAAGAGGGGCTAAGGTAAATATTGGTCCTTTAGAGGATGAGAAGGGAGATTTAATAATGGGAGATGAGGAAATGGCTGAGGAACTGAACAGGTTTTTTGGGTCGGTCTTCACAGTGGAAGACACAAATAACATGCCAGTGACTGATGGAAATGAGGCTATGACAGGTGAGGACCTTGAGAGGATTGTTATCACCAAGGAGGTAGTGATGGGCAAGCTAATGGGGCTAAAGGTAGACAAGTCTCCTGGCCCTGATGGAATGCATCCCAGAGTGCAAAAAGAGATGGCTAGGGAAATTGCAAATGCACTAGTGATAATTTACCAAAATTCACTAGGCTCTGGGGTGGTCCCGGCGGATTGGAAATTAGCAAATTAGTTTAAAAAAAGAGGTAGGCAGAAAGCGGGTAATTATAGGCCAGTGAGCTTAACTTCGGTAGTAGGGAAGATGCTGGAATCTATCATCAAGGAAGAAATAGTGAGGCATCTGGATGGAAACTGTCCCATTGGGCAGACGCAGCATGGGTTCATAAAGGGCAGGTCGTGCCTAACTAATTTAGTGGAATTTTGTGAGGACATTAACAGTGCGGTAGATAACGGGGAGCCAATGGGTGTGGTATATCTGGATTTCTAGAAAGCCTTTGACAAGGTGCCACACAAAAGGTTGCTGCATAAGATCAAGATGCATGGCATTAAGGGGAAAGTAGTAGCATGGATAGAGGATTGGTTAATTAATAGAAAGCAAAGAGTGGGGATTAATGGGTGTTTCACTGGTTGGCAATCAGTAGCTAGTGGTGTCCCTCAGGGATCAGTTTTGGACCCACAACTGTTCACAATTTACATTGATGATTTGGAGTTGGGGACCAAGGGCAATGTGTCCAAGTTTGCAGACAACACTAAGATAAGTGGTAAAGCAAAAAGTGCAGAGGATACTGGAAGTCTGCAGAGGGATTTGGATAGGCTAAGTGAATGGGCTAGGATCTGGCAGATGGAATACAATGTTGACAAATGTGAGGTTATCCATTTTGGTAGGAATAACAGCAAAAGGGATTAGTATTTAAATGATAAAATATTAAAACATGCTGCTGTGCAGAGAGACCTGGGTGTGCGAGTGCATGAGTCACAAAAAGTTGTGTTCAGTTTTGGTCTCCTTACTTGAGAAAGGACGTACTGGCACTGGAAGGCGTGCAGAGGAGATTCACTAGGTTAATCCCAGAGCTGAAGGGGTTGGATTACGAGGAGAAGTTGAGTAGACTGGGACTGTACACATTGGAATTTAGAAGGATGAGGGGGAATGTTAGAGAAACATATAAAATTATGAAGGGAATAGATAGGATAGATGCGGGCAGGTTGTTTCCACTGGCTGGTGAAAGCAGAACTAGGGGACATAGCCTCAAAATAAGGGGAAGTAGATTTAGGACTGAGTTTAGGAGGAACTTCTTAACCGAAGGGTTGTGAATCTATGGAATTCCTTGCCCAGTGAAGCAGTAGAGGCTCCTTCATTAAATGTTTTTAAGCTAAAGATAGATCGTTTTTTTGAAGAATAAAGGGATTAAGGGTTATGGTGTTCGGGCCGGAAAGTGGAGCTGAGTCCTCAGAAGATCAGCCATGATCTCATTGACTGGTGGAGCAGGCTCGAGGGGCCAGATGGCCTACTCCTGCTTATAGTTCTTATGTTCTTAAATGCCCACACTCATTCCAAGTCTTTATAGCCCCGTACCAATTTAGTGCCAATTCATGCCAAACAATTTTCCCCACCCATCACCTTATCCCCTCCATGTCAACCCACCTAGTATCCAGCATGGGGAAATCCCAGGAGCCATATTGACATTATTAGATTATGTCATTACTTAAAAAAGCAAAACCACTCTTATTGATTTAAAAAATATTCAATTCATTGTACCTCCTTGAAATCTTAGGAAAACAAACATTTGTGTTCTATAGCTACTTGAGATTCAAGTCAAGCTGCTCACATAACATAAACCCTACAGCAATAGTGTTAGTTTGTAAAATCAGTTATTGCATAATGATAACCCTCAAATGTATTTGAGAAGGAATAATGAAATATAGAGCTCTGATCCTTTTTGAAATCAGCACTTGAAAAAAAAATTAAAGCTCAGCAGAGTTAAATCTCTTGGCAGCATTGACAGGTCCAATGAGTTTTGACAGTTCACTGACAACTTGGCAATTCCTTGCCAGATTTGACAGTTCCCTGACAGTTTTGACAGTTCTTTTAACATCCCGTTGAAAGCTTTGAAAGTGCCAATGAGTATATGCACTTTTTAAGTGCAATTATGTCTCATTTTATCCATCCCAAACTGTGCCTTAACCCACCCAAAGATATACCAGGACCACATCCAAAGGGCTATTTTACCTCTCTAAAGGGGACTGTGGCTATCCAAACAATTCCACATTGTTCAGGCCAGTTCTTACCTGGTCTAATCTGCTGATATTGGCCGCAATTTACCGACCACATCCCAGCAGAATCAGGATGGGACATAGCCGGGAGATCTCAGGAGAGGCCTCTCCCGGGAATTCCAACAGCCATTTTGCTCATGAGATCTTGTGAGAGCTTGTCAGAGCACCTCAGTGCAGAAAATGCGGCTGAGTGTGGCCTTGGCGGGGAGTTCCCCATTGTGGCCCCCCAAAAAAACAGAGTGACGTTAGATCTCTAGGAATGACCCCTCGATTCCTGCCCAGAACCGACTCTTTTTTGGTTCGATCATGCCCATCAATAGAACAACAGAACATTACAGCGCAGTACAGGCCCTTCGGCCCTCGATGTTGCGCCGACCTGTGAAACCATTCTAAAGCCCATCTACACTATTCCATTATCATCCATATGTTTATCCAATGACCATTTAAATGCCCTTAATGTTGGCGAGTCCACTACTATTGCAGGGAGGGCATTCCACGCCCCTACTACTCTCTGAGTAAAGAACCTACCTCTGACATCTGTCCTATATATATCTACCCTCAATTTAAAGCTATGTCCCCTCATGCTAGCCATCACCATCCGAGGAAAAATGCTCTCACTGTCCACCCTATTTAATCCACTGATCATCATGTATGCCTCAATTAAGTCACCTCTTAACCTTCTTCTCTCTCACGAAAATAGCCTCAAGTCCTTCAGCCTTTCCTCATAAGATCTTGCCTCCATACCAGGCAAACATCCTGGTAAATCTCCTCTGCACCCTTTCCAATAGTTCCACATCCTTCCTATAATGCGGCGACCAGAACATTACGCAATACTCCAAATGCGGCCGCACCAAAGTTTTGTACAGCTGCAACATGCCCTCATGGCTCTGAAACTCAATCCCTCTACCAATAAAGGTTCGGCACAAGATCGTGGGCCTAAGGGCCTGTTCTGTGCTGTATTTTTCTATGTTCTATGTTCTAAAAGCTAACACACTGTACGCCTTCTTAGCAACTCTATCAACCTGGATGGCAACTTTCAGGGATCTATGTACATGGACACCAAGATCTCTCTGCTCATCCACACTACCAAGAATCTTACCATTAGCCCAGTACTCTGTATTCCTGTTACTCCTTCCAAAATTAATCACCTCACACTTTTCTGCATTAAACTCCATTTGCCACTTCTCAGCCCAGCTCTGCAACTTAACTATGTCCCTCTGTAACCTGCAACATCCTTCCGCACTGTCCACAACTCCACCGACTTTAGTGTCATCCACAACTTTACTCACCCATCCTTCTACGCCCTCCTCCAGGTCATTTATAAAAATAACAAACAGCAGTGGCCCCAAAACAGATCCTAGTAACTGAACTCCAGGCTGAACATTTCCCATCAGCCACTACCCTTTGTCTTCTTACAGCGAGCCAATTTCTGATCCAAACCGCTAAATCACCCTGAATCCCATGCCTCCATATTTTCTGCAGTAGCGTACCGTGGAGAACCTGATCAAACGCTTTACTGAAATCCTCATACACCACATCAACTGCTTTACCCTCGTCCACCTGTTTGGTCACCTTCTCAAAGAACTCAATAAAGTTTGTGAGGCACGACCTACCCTTCACAAAACCGTGTTGACTATCCCTAATCAAATTATTCCTTTCTAGATGATTTTAAATCCTATCTCTTATAATCCTTTCCAAGACTTTGCCCACAACAGAAGCTCACTGGTCTATAATTACCGGGGTTGTCTCTACTCCCCTTCTTGAACAAGGGGACAACATTTGCTATCCCTCAGTCTTCTGGCACTATTCCTGTAGACAACGACGACATAAAGATCGAAGCAAAAGGCTCTGCAATCTCCTCCCTAGCTTCCCAGCGATACCTGGGATATGTCCCATCTGGCCCAGCAGACTTATCGATTTTCACACTTTCCAGAATTGCTAACACCTCCTCCTTATGAACCTCAATCCCGCCGAGTCTAGTAGCCTGTATCTCAGTATTCTCCTCGACAACATTGTCTTTTTCCTGTGTGAATACTGACGAAAAATATTAATTCAGCGCCTCGCCTATCTCCTCGGACTCCACGCACAACTTTCCACTACTGTCCTTGACTGGCCCTACTCTTACCCTCGTCATTCTTTTATTCCTGACATACCTATAGAAAGCTTTAGGGTTTTCCTTGATCCAACCTGCCAAGGACATCTCATGCCCCCTCCTGGCTCTTCTTAGCTCTCTCTTTAGGTCCTTCCTGGCTAACTTGGAGCTCTCAAGAGCCCTAACTGAACCTTCACATCTAATCTTTACATAAGCCTCCTTCTTCCTTTTGACAAGTGATTCAACTACTTTAGTAAACCATGGTTCCCTCGCTCGACCACTTCCTCCCTGCCTGACAGGTATATACCCATCAAGTACACGCAGTAGCTGTTCCTTGAACAAGCTCCACATTTCAATTGTGCCCATCCCGTGCAGTTTCCTTCCCCATTCTATGCATCCTAATTCTTGCCTAATCGCATCATCGCCTTTCACCCAGCTATAACTGTCCCTTTCCATCCCTAAAGTAAACGTAACCGAATTGTGGTCACTATCACCAAAGTGCTCACCTTCCTCCAAAGCTAACACCTGGCCTGGTTCATTACCCAGTACCAAATCCAATGTGGCCTCGCCTCTTGTTGGCCTGTCTACATACTGTGTCAGGAAACCCTCCTGCACACTTTGGACAAAAACTGACCCATCTAAAGTACTCAAACTATTGCGTTTCTAGTCAATATTTGGAAAGTTAAAGTCCCCCATAACTACCCTATATCTTTCACTCCTATCCAGAATCATCTTTGCAATCCTTTTCTCTACATCTCTGGAACTTCTCAGAGGCCTATAGAAAACTCCTAACAGGGTGACCTCTCCTTTCCTGTTTCTAACCTCAGGCCATACTACCTCAGTAGACGAGTCCTCATCAAACATTCTTTCTGCCACCGTAATACTGTCCTTGATTAACAATGCCACCCCTCCCCCTCTTTTACCACCTTCCCTGAGCTTACTGAAACATCTAAACCCCGGAACCTGCAACAACCATTCCTGTCCCTGCTCTATCCATGTCTCCGAAATGGCCACAACATCAAAGTCATAATTTTTCACATTTCCGATCCACCAAAGTAAAACTTTAGTGGAGGCAACTGAATATTCAAATGTCCAGCTGTCTCGATAAAATTCATTTGCACAATCCTTGGCATGACTTCATTCCTCTGCATTATTAGTCCAGTAACATACCCACTTGCTTTTCCGCCCTTGCACAGGCAAATTATTTCCTGGGTGAACCTTAGGGTGCTTTGCCACCTGCAACGAAAAGCAGCCAATTGTGAACTTAGAACATAGAAAATACAGCACAGAACAGGCCCTTCGGCCCACGATGTTGTGCCGAACCTTTGTCCTAGATTAATCATAGATTATCATTGAATTTACAGTGCAGAAGGAGGCCATTCGGCCCTTTGAGTCTGCACCGGCTCTTGGAAAGAGCACCCTACCCAAACTCAACACCTCCACCCAACACCAAGGGCAATTTTGGACACTAAGGGCAATTTATCATGGCCAATCCACCTAACCTGCACATCTTTGGACTGTGGGAGGAAACTGGAGCACCCGGAGGAAACCCACGCCGACACGGGGAGGATGTGCAGACTCCGCACAGATAGTGATCCAAGCCGGAATCAAACCTGGGAACCTGGAGCTGCGAAGCAATTGTGCTATCCACAATGCTACCGTGCTGCCCTTAAAAACAAATAAATCTACACTATAATCATTTTACCGTAATCCATGTACCTATCCAATAGCTGCATTGTTGGCAATGATCTTTTCGTCCTCACTGTCAACAGGGGTGGTACCAGGGGATTGGAGAGTGGCGAATGTCGTGCCCCTGTTCAAAAAAGGGACTAGGGATAACCCTGGGAATTACAGGCCAGTTAGTCTTACTTCGATGGTAGGCAACGTAATGGAAAGGGTACTGAAGGATAGGATTTCTGAGCATCTGGAAAGACACTGCTTGATTAGGGATAGTCAGCACGGATTTGTGAGGGGTAGGTCTTGCCTTACAAATCTTATTGAATTCTTTGAGGAGGTGACCAAGCATGTGGATGAAGGTAAAGCAGTGGATGTAGTGTACATGGATTTTAGTAAGGCATTTGATAAAGTTCCCCATGGTAGACGTCTGCAGAAAGTAAGGAGGCATGGGATAGTAGGAAATTTGGCCAGTTGGATAACGAACTGGCTAACCGATAGAAGTCAGAGAGTGGTGGTGGATGGCAAATATTCAGCCTGGATCGCAGTTACCAGTGGCGTACCGCAGGGATCAGTTCTGGGTCCTCTGCTGTTTGTGATTTTCATTAATGACTTGGATGAGGGAGTTGAAGGGTGGGTCAGTAAATTTGCAGATGATACGAAGTTTGGTGGAGTTGTGGATAGTAAGGAGGGCTGTTGTCGGCTGCAAAGAGACATAGATAGGATGCAGAGCTGGGCTGAGAAGTGGCAGATGGAGTTTAACCTGAAAAGTGTGAGGTTGTCCATTTTGGAAGAACAAATATGAATGCGGAATACAGGGTTAACGGTAGAGTTCTTGGCAATGTGGAGGAGCAGAGAGATCTTGGGGTCTATGTTCATACATCTTTGAAAGTTGCCACTCAAGTGGATAGAGCTGTGAATAAGGCCTATGGTGTGCTCGCGTTCATTAACAGAGGGATTGCATTTAAGAGCCGTGAGGTGATGATGCAGCTGTACAAAACTTTGGTAAGGCCACATTTGGAGTACTGTGTACAGTTCTGGTCGCCTCATTTTAGGAAGGATGTGGAAGCTTTGGAAAAGGTGCAAAGAAGATTTACCAGGATGTTGCCTGGAATAGAGAGTAGGTCTTACGAAGAAAGGTTGAGGGTGCTAGGCCTTTTCTCATTAGAACGGAGAAGGATGAGGGGCGACTTGATAGAGGTTTATAAGATGATCAGGGGAATAGATAGAGTAGACAGTCAGGGACTATTTCCCCGGGTGGAACAAACCATTACAAGGGGACATAAATTTAAGGTGAAAGGTGGAAGACATAGGAGGGATATCAGAGGTAGGTTCTTTACCCAGAGAGTAGTGGGGGCATGGAATGCAATGCCTGTGGAAGTAGTTGAGTTGTAAACATTAGGGACCTTCAAGCAGCTATTGGATAGGCACATGGATTACGGTTAAATGATATAGTGTAGATTGAATTGTTCTCAAGGGCAGCACGGTAGCATTGTGGATAGCACAATTGCTTCACAGCTCCAGGGTCCCAGGTTCGATTCCGGCTTGGGTCACTGTCTGTGCGGAGTCTGCACGTCCTCCCCGTGTCTGCGTGGGTTTCCTCCGGGTACTCCGGATTCCTCCCACAATCCAAAGATGTGCGGGTTAGGTGATTTGGCCAATGATAAATTGCCCTTAATGTCCAAATTGCCCTTGGTGTTGGGTGAAGGTGTTGAGTTTGGGTAGGGTGCTCTTTCCAAGAGCTGGTGCAGACTCAAAGGGCCGAATAGCCTCCTTCTGCACTGTAAATTCAATGATAATCTATGATTAATCTAGGACAAAGGTTCGGCACAACATCGTGGGCCGAAGGGCCTGTTCTGTGCTGTATTTTCTATGTTCTATGAAGGTCCCTAATGTTTCTGACTCAACTACTTCCACAGGCAGTGCAATCCATGCCCCCACTACTCTCTGGGTAAAGAACCTACCTCTGATATCCCTCCTATATCTTCCACCTTTCACCTTAAATTTATGTCCCCTTGTAATGGTTTGTTCCACCCGGGGAAAAAGTCTCTGACTGTCTACGCTATCTATTCCCCTGATTATCTTATAAACCTCTATCAAGTCGCCCCTCATCCTTCTCCGTTCTAATGAGAAAAGACCTAGCACCCTCAACCTTTCCTCGTAAGATCTACTCTCCATTCCAGGCAACATCCTGGTAAATCTTCTTTGCACCTTTTCCAAAGCTTCCACATCCTTCCTAAAATGAGGCGACCAGAACTGTACACAGTATTCCAAATGTGGCCTTACCAAAGTTTTGTACAGCTGCATCATCACCTCACGGCTCTTAAATGCAATCCCTCTGTTAATGAACGCTAGCACACCATCGGCCTTTTCCACAGCTCTATCCACTCGAGTGGCAAATTTCAAAGATGTATGAACATAGACCCCAAGATCTCTCTGCTCCTCCACATTGCCAAGAACTCTATCTTTAACCCTGTATTCAGCATTCATATTTGTCCTTCCAAAATGGACAACCTCACACTTTTCAGGGTTAAACTCCACCTGCCACTTCTCAGCCCAGCTCTGCATCCTATCTATGTCTCTTTGCAGCCAACAACAGCCCTCCTTACTTTCCACAACTCCACCAATCTTCGTATTGTCTGCAAATTTACTGACCCACCCTTCAACTCCCTCATCCAAGTCATTAATGAAAATCACAAACAGCAGAGGACCCAGAAATGATCCCTGCAGTACGCCACTGGTAACTGCGATCCAGGCTGAATATTTGCCATCCCCCACCACTCTCTGACTTCTATCGGTTAGCCAGTTCGTTATCCAACTGGCCAAATTTCCCACTATCCCATGCCTCCTTACTTTCTGCAGAAGCCTACCATGGGGAACCTTATCAAATGCCTTACTAAAATCCATGTACACTACATCCACTGCTTTACCTTCATCCACATGCTTGGCCACCTCCTCAAAGAATTCAATAAGACTTGTAAGGCAAGACCTACCCCTCACAAATCCGTGCTGACTATCCCTAATCAAGCAGTGTCTTTCCAGATGCTCAGAAATCCTATCCTTCAGTACCCTTTCCATTACTTTGCCTACCACCGAAGTAAGACTAACTGGCCTGTAATTCCCAGGGTTATCCCTAGTCCCTTTTTTGAACAGGAGCACGACAGGCGCCACTCTCCAATCCCCTGGTACCACCCCTGTTGATAGTGAGGATGAAAAGATAATTGCCAACAGCTCTGCAATTTCATCTCTTGCTTCCCATAGAATCCTTGGATATATCCCGTCAGGCCCGGGGGACTTGTCTATCCTCAAGTTTTTCAAAATGCCCAACACATCTTCCTTCCTAACAAGTATTTCCTCGAGCTTACCAATCTGTTTTACACTGTCCTCTCCAACAATATCGCCCCTCTCATTTGTAAATACAGAAGAAATGTACTCGTTCAAGACCTCTCCTATCTCTTCAGACTCAATACACAATCTCCCGCTACTGTCCTTGATCGGACCGACCCTCGTTCCAGTCATTCTCATATTTCTCACATATGTGTAAAAGGCCTTGGGGTTTTCCTTGATCCTACCCGCCAAAGATTGTTCATGCCCGCTCTTAGCTCTCCTAATCCCTTTCTTCAGTTCCCTCCTGGCTATCTTGTATCCCTCCAACGCCCTGTCTGAACCTTGTTTCCTCAGCCTTACATCAGTCTCCTTTTTCCTCTTAACAAGACATTCAACCTCTCTTGTCAACCATGGTTCCCTCACTCGACCATCTCTTCCCTGCCTGACATGGATATACATATCAAGGACACGTAGTACCTGTTCCTTGAACAAGTTCCACATTTCACTTGTGTCCGTCCCTGACAGCCTATTTTCCCAACTTATGCACTTCAATTCTTGTCTGACAACATCGTATTTACCCTTCCCCCAATTGCAAACCTTGCCCTGTTGCACGCACCTATCCCTCTCCATTACTAAAGTGAAAGTCACAGAATTGTGGTCACTATCTCCAAAATGCTCCCCCACTAACAAATCTATCACTTGCCCTGGTTCATTACCAAGTACTAAATCCAATATTGCCCCTCCTCTGGTCGGACAATCTACATACTGTGTTAGAAAAGCTTCCTGGACACACTGCACAAACACCACTCCATCCAAGCTATTTGATCTAAAGAGTTTCCACTCAATATTTGGGAAGTTAAAGTCACCCATGACTACTACCCTGTGACTTCTGCACCTTTCCAAAATCTGTTTCCCAATCTGTTCCTCCATATCTCTGCTACTATTGGGGGGCCTATAGAAAACTCCTAACAAGGTGACTGCTCCTTTCCTATTTCTGACTTTAACCCATACTACCTCAGTACTTCTCGAACTGCCTTTCTGCAGCTGTTATACTATCTCTAATTAATAATGCCACCCCCCCACCTCTTTTACCACCCTCCCTAATCTTATTGAAACATCTATAACCAGGGACCTCCAACAACCATTTCTGCCCCTCTTCTATCCAAGTTTCTGTGATGGCCACCACATCGTAGTCCCAAGTACCGATCCATGCCTTACGTTCACCCACCTTATTCCTGATGCTTCTTGCGTTGAAGTATACACACTTCAACCCATCTCCATGCCTGCAAGGACTCTCCTTTGTCAGTGTTCCCTTCCCCACTGCCTCATTACATGCTTTGGCGTCCTGAATATTGGCTACCTTAGTTGCTGGACTGCAAATCCGGTTATCATTCCCCTGCCAAATTAGTTTAAACCCTCCCGAAGAGTACTAGAAAACCTCCCTCCCAGGATATTGGTGCCCCTCTGGTTCAGATGCAACCCGTCCTGCTTGTACAGGTCCCACCTTCCCCAGAATGTGCTCCAATTATCTAAATACCTGAAGCCCTCCCTCTTACACCATTCCTGCAGCCACGTGTTCAACTGCACTCTCTCCCTATTCCTAACCTCGCTATCACGTGGCACCGGCAACAAACCAGAGATGACAACTCTGTCTGTCCTGGCTTTCAACTTCCAGCCTAACTCCCTAAACTTGTTTATTACCTCCCCACCCCTTTTCCTACCTATGTCGTTGGTACCAATGTGCACCACGACTTCTGGCTTCTCACCCTCCCCCTTAAGGATCCTGAAAACACGATCCGAGACATCCCTGGCCCTGGCACCCAGGAGGCAACATACCTTCTGGGAGTCTCGCTCGCGACCACAGAATCTCCTATCTATTCCCCTAACCATTTAATTCTCCTACAACTATTGCTTTTCTATTCTCCTTCCTTCCCTTCTGAGCCCCAGAGCCAGACACAGTGCCAGAGATCTGGCCGCTAGGGCCTTCCCCCGGTAGGTCATCCCCCCCAACAGCATCCAAAACGGTATACTTGTTTTGAAGGGGAACGGCCACGAAGGATCCCTGCACTGTCTGCCTGTTTGTTTTTTTCCCCCTGACTGTAACCCAGCTATTCTTGTCCTGTACCTTAGGTGTGGTTACCTCCCTGTAACTCTTCTCTATCACCCCCTCTGCCTCCCGGGTGATCCGAAGTTCACCCAGCTTCAGCTCCAGTTCCCTAACACGGTATTTGAGGAGCTGACGCTGGGTGCACTTCCCGCAGGTATAGTCAGCGGGGACACCGGTGGTATCCCTCACCACCCACATCCTACAGGAGGAGCATGCAACTGGCCTAGCCTCCATCCCCTCTTACCTGTCAGAATATAGCTGCCCTGTGGACTAACTAGATCTCCGCCCTCCGACTCTGCTCCCAGTCAGCTACACTTTCTGTAAACCCTGGCTCTCTTCTCACTCTTTGCGGAAATGTCGGAAACAAAATGAAAGGAGCACCTTACTCCCTCCTCAGCTAACTCCCTCCGTCACCAAACTCTTACTATAGCACTCAAATGCACCAAATTCAGCACTCCCTCGGTCACCAAACTCTTACTATAGCACTCAAATGCACCAAATTCAGCACTCCCTCAGTCACCAAACTCTCACTATAGCACTCAAATGCACCAAATTCAGCACTCAGTGCAAACAAAGTCTGCACTGTCGGGGATCACTTTTATACTGTGAATCTAGCCTCTGAAAACTGGCCTAATCCAATTAACTAATTAACAAGCTCCAGCTGCAAGTGCCTACAAGTAGAAGCTTGTTTAAAGCTGATTGAAAATTCACCTTCTTCTGAACCAAACAGCAACTTTTAAGTTAATTAACTAAATAAAAGAATTGTGGCGGAATCTTATCATTACACATACTACTACAGTCCAAGGCAAGCTCACTTAATGCCATCATTGCATTCTTGAAAAGTGAATCTTTAAGCTAAACAACTTGAAACAAATTAAATGTTCCCACAAAAATTAATGTATGGACTGGAGATGGTTCTTTTCGACATAAAACTATGAGTTGCAAAACTGGGTTATGTTCTCCTTCACCTGATCCGACAAGGGAGTCGAGGTTATGGGGGGAAGGGTTCAGACAGAAGGGCGAAGTTGAAGTCACAATCAGATCAGCCATTGGCTTATCGAGTGGCCAAGCAGGGTTGAGGGGCCAAATGGCCTCCTCCTGCTCCTAATTATTGTATACTGTACATTCCTAAGTGAAATAACTTTTAAAATGAAATAAATTTATCAATATAAAAGAAATGCAAATAGGTGACAGTATGATAACACTCATCTGCGATGATTGTGGTGTTTGTTTGCTCAGTTGCCTGGCTACGGAGTCACCATGCTCCATCTAGCGGCATAAATTGTCATTGGTGCTGGAGCAGTGGAAGGTGTTCACGGTGGTGGTGATGGGCACTGGGGACTTCGAACAGTGACACCATAGAAAACAGTCTCCCTCCCACCCCGCCAGAGTATAAAGCTGTCATTTAATTCCCGAGGCACTGATAGTGATAAAAGGAAGGAGGTCATCATCTTTAGTCAGCTCTGCATTGTGGACCATTTGCTCACTGAGCTTTCTGGTCAAGGTTAACCAGACAGGGGCCTAGAACCCTCTGGCAAGTGATGTCATGTTGAATACTGCAATGTAAAATAGCTATGTATTTCCTGTTTTACCAGTGACATTATAATGAAACATTGTTAATAATATAATAATCGCTTATTGTCACAAGTAGGCTTCAATGAAGTTACTGTGAAAACCTCTCGCCGCCACATTCCGGTGCCTGTTCGGGGAGACCGGTACAGGAATTGAACCCGCGCTGCTGGCCTCGTTCTGCATTACAAGCCAGCTGTTTAGCCCACTGTGCTAAACCAGCCCCTGATTGTTGGCAGAATCAGTGAGAATTACTGTAATAATGTGCTTCAGTTTCATTTTGAGTTGGTCAATAGCAATTTGTGCCTAAACTGTGGGCTTAATCACCATGCTTGAATTTGGAATATGCAGCCCCCTTGAGCTTGCTCACCATGCAATTCGGCCATGATGACTCTGCACTTCTTTGTTTAAACGCAATGACTCCGTTTCCTGCATCTGCCAAAAATCTGCCCATCTCAACCTTCAAAGATCTAATTGACCCAGCATCCGTAGTCTTAGAAAGACTTCCAGATTTCTATGGTCCTTTGTGTGAAAAAAGGCCTGCTGAATTTTCTCCTAACAATTTCCGCCAATATAACCGAGCTCTAAATTGAAGATGTTATCCCTTGTTATTGATTCACACAAGAGGGTTTAGCTTCCCCATATGTATTTTTCCAAATCCTTCGAACACTTTATCTACCTCGAGCAAATCATCCCTCAATCTTCCACACTCAAAGGAATACAAGTTGTGTTTCTGCAATCTGTTCTTATAATGTAAGTCTTTAAACTCCGGTATCATTCTAATATATTCTGTGCCAGCTGTTCATCAGTCTGTCGCTCCCCGACCTCTGTATCATAGATTTGTAGGTTCAAGCCCCACGCCAGAGTATTCGGAGTATCAGGAGTCTCTGTGGCACCATCGGTTAGTGAGTTTGGCTGTTAACTGAAAGGTTGATGGTTCGATCCCACCCAGGGCTGAAATGTATTTTGCACTTCCATGGTAATATCAATTTGAGTTTGATTAGCAAGTTTGCAGATGATACGAAGGTTGCAGATAGTGCTGTAGATTATCAGAGAATACAACAGGATATAGATAGGCTGCAAAATTGGGCAGAGAAATAGCAGATGGAATTTAACCTGGACAAATGTGAGGTGTTGTATTTTGGTAGATCCAATTCAGGTGGGAGTGATAAAATAAATGGCAGAACCATCAGGAGCATAGAGACACAGAGAGGTTTGGGTGTGCAGGTCCACAGATCCTTAAAAGTGCAGCACAGGTGTAAATGGTGGTACAGAAAGCATATGGCATGCTTGCCTTCATAGGACGAGGTATTGAGTATAAAAGCTAAAAGATTATGTTACAGTTATGTAGAATGTTGGTTAGGCCAAATTTGGAATACTGTGTCAATTCTGGTCACCGCACTACCAGAAGGACGTGGAGGCTTTGGAGAGAGTACAGAAAAGGTTCACCAGGATGTTGCTTGGAATGGAGGGTATTAGCTATGAGGAGAGATTGAATAAACTGGGATTGTTTTCCCTGGAGAGATGGAGGCTGAGGGGCAACCTGATAGAAGTTTATAAAATTATTAGGGGTGCAGACAGGGTGAAGTTGGAGGCTTTTTCCCAGAGCAGAAATGACAATTACAAGGGGGCACAAGTTCAAGGTGAGGGGGGAATAGGTTCAGTGGAGATGTGCGGGGGAAGTTTTTTACACAGAGGGTGGTAGTGGCCTGGAATGCACTGCCAAGTGAGGTGGTTGAGGCAGATACGTTAGCGACCTTTAAGACTTATCTGGATCGGCACATGAACAGACGGGGTACAGAATGATACAAGCCTAGATCAGCACAGGCTTGGAGGGCCAAAGGGCCTGTTCCTGTGCTGTACTGTTCTTTGTTCTGTTTTTTTTTGTTCTAGATCACAAAGCCCAGGCTTACATTCCCAGTGCTGTACTGAAGGGAGTGCTGCACTGTTGTGATGATGCTTTTGAGGCATTAAACCAAGGCCCAATTGTACCCCCTTGGGTATGGCACTATTTTAATCAGGAGGGGAGGTGGGTGGTGTAGTGGTATTGTCACTGCATTAGTAATACAGAGATGCAGGGTAATGCTCTGGACACCCAAATTTGAATCCCACCAATGCAGATGGTGAAATTTGTGTCCTATAAAGTCTGAAATTAAAAATGATGAAATCATGGTTGAATCTCGTTATAAGCCCTTCTCTTCACTAATGTCCTTGAAGGAAAGACATCTGCTGTCTTTACCTGGTCTGGCCTGCATGTGACTCCAGATGCACAGCAATGTGGTTGACTCTAATAAAGCCCTCTAAAATGGCCACTCAGGACAAGGGCAATTAGGAAAAGGCAATAAATACTAGCCCAACCAGTCACATGACATCCACATCACATGAATGAAAAAATAATCAAGCATGTTATTTGGTCATTGCTTGTTTATTGGAGGTTTCTATGAGAAAATTAGTTGTCATATTTCCTCAGTTACAACACTAATTATGCTTGTAAAGTGTTTCATCAGCTGTTATGCACTTTCGGACATTTTGAGTCATGAAAGGTACTATATATATTCAAGTTTTCTTTCTTACACACAATGATTGCCAGATAATGAAGGTTTGTGCTGAACAACTTCTGTAATTTCAGAACTGTCTACTAAGTCTGCTGGATATTGTTTAAAGAAGTACTCATAATATTTATGAGGGTATATCGCTAAAGATGCTAATGTTTGGGATGAATGAATGGCTTCATCGCGCCCGACTCAGTGACACGGCGAGGCTGTTGAAATGAAATGAAAATGGCTTATTATCACAAGTCGGCTTCAAATGAAGTTACTGTGAAAAGCCCCTAGTCGCCACATTCCGGCACCTGTTTAGGGAGGCTGGTACAGGAATTGAACCCGCGCTGCTGGCCTGCCTTGGTCTGCTTTAAAAGCCAGCGATTTAGCCCAGTGTGCTAAACCAGCCCCTTTCAGTGTTCAGAGATTCAGTGTTGAATCTCGCATATGACCTCTCGTGAGATTTGCGATGCTCTGGACGCTTCGCGAGATTTCAGCAGCTCTTGCGAGATGTTGCGATCTGGATCTCGCTGGGCAAGATCCACATTAACACATTTAAGTGAGCCATTAGGCTCATTTAGATATGTCGGCGCCTGATTCTCCCGGGCCCGGGAACTAGCAGCTGGAAGACTTCACCGTGGCGTCGTTTAGCACAAGTCCCTGCAAATGGCGTAACGTCACCTGGGCGTCTCCATCAGAGGCCCCTGCGTGGTTGGGCTCCAGGCAGGGTGGTACCCTGCCATTCTGCTGACACTCAGGCATGTTCACCCTGCCAACCTGGCATATTGGCACTGTCAGGATGCCTGGGTGTCACTGACAGGCTGGCATGGGCACTGCCAGGTTGCCACGCTGGCAGTGCCAAAGTGCCCAGGTGCCAGGTTGCCTGTGCCAGGGGCCGGTCCGGAGGTGCCCTGTCCTTAAGAGGGGAGGGTGAGGGAGGGCTCAAGGGTCCCTTAAGCGGTGGGGCAGTGTGGGAGCCTGGAGGCCATGGTGGGATGTTCGAGGGGGGTCAAAAGATCAGGGAGGCATTTAAAAAGGTGCTCCGATCTCTTCCTGCATTGACAAGCTGAGCTAAGTGCGGCCTCAGTGGGGCATTCCCGACTGAGGGCAGAAAAAAACAAGAGTCCCATTTAATGGCGACAGAGGGTTTATCATGAAGCAGGAAGTGAAGGAAATCCTTCTTTGTCAGGAAATTGTACTGGGAAATTGATGGGGTTAAAACCCGAGAAATCCCCAGGGCCTAATGCTCTGTAACCCAGAGTATTAAGGAAGTAGCGCTAGAAATAATGGATGCACTGGTGATTATTTTCCAGCAATTTTTAGACTCTGGAAGAGTTCGAATGGATTGGAGGTAGGTAATGTAACCCCACTTTTTAAAAAAGGAGGGAGAGAGAAAGCAGGGAATTATAGACCTGTTAGCCTGGTGGGGAAAATGCTGGAGTCAATTATTAAGGATGCAATAACTGAGCATTTGGAAAGTGGGGACAGGATCGGTCCAAGTCAGCATGGATTCATTGAAAGAAAATCATGCTTGACAAATCTTCTGGAATTTTTTGAGGGTGTGACCAGTAGAGTGGACAAGGGTGAACCAGTGGATGTTGTGTATCTGGACTTTCAAAAGGCTTTGACAAGGTCCCACACAAGAGATTAGTGAGCAAAATTAACGCTCATGGCACTGGGAGTAATGTATTGATGCGGATAGAGAACTGTTTGGCAGACAGGAAGCAGAGAGTGGGAATAAACGAGTCCTTTTCAGAGTGGCAGGCAGTGACTAGTGGGGTACCACAGGGTTCAGTGCTGGGGCCCCAGCTGTTCTCAATATACGATAATGATTTGGAGGAAGGAACTGCATGCAATACATCCAACTTTGCGACTGACACTAAGCTGGGTAGCAGTGTGCGCTGTGAGGAGGATGCAAAGAGGCTGCAGGGTTATTTGAACAGGCTGGCTGACTGGGCAAATACTTGATAAATGCAATTTAATCTGGGTGAATGTGAGAAATAGGAGGGGCAGATTATTATCTAATTGGTTGCAGTTTAGGAAAAGGGGAAGTGCAATGTGTCATGGTGGAACAGTCGCTGAAGATTAGCTTACAGGTACAGCAGGCAGTGAGGAAAACTAATGGCATGCTAGTCTTCAGAGCGAAAGGATTTGAGCATCGGAGTAGGGATGTCTTGCTGCAGTTATTCAGGGCCTTTGTGAGGCTACACCTTGAGTATTGTGTGCAGTTTTGGTCTCCTCGTTTGAGGAAGGACATTCTTGCTATTGAGGGTGTCCAACGAACGTGCACCAGACTAATTCCCAGGATGGCACGACTGACTATGAAGAAAGACTGGATCGACTGGGCTTGTACTTGATGCAGGAGCGGTTTCAAGACCTGTGTATTGAGTCAACTTCCACGTGGGGTTATTCCCTGTGGCTCATCTCAGTACAGAGAGGAACAAACACGACAAACTTATTTAATCAAGCTTGTTAAGTGTACACGGAGAACAGATTGGATATCTGCCAAGACCTGTTCTGCCGAACAAAGACTAGAACACAGTTTTTATACAACGTTCAAAAATCAATAGCCCACCCCTGTTGGACGCGATTCAATCCCTGAAGCTGCTACTTTTAAACTTATCCAATGGAATTGCAATCAGTGTTTAAACTTCACCCAATAGAATCGCAAGCAGCGCATGATTGATCCTCATGCTGACAGCTGTGTTCAATCCCAGCAGCCTGTGCCGACTGTTGTGAGAAACAGAACAACAGAACCAGCACCCTGAATTGTTTCACAAAGACAAGATATCAGAAGCAATGTCCTTTTAGTCAAGTTAGCTATCCTAAATCCCATTTGATTACTTATTACTGCTATGTCCTAAAAATACATGTTTAATGGTTAATAATGATTACTCAGTCCTATAATTCATCTCAATCCTTTATAAAATAACTTATGTAAAACTACTCTTGTGGGATGCTAACTATTCAGTTTTAAGAGGTATGTTATGGGTCAGGGTTTAGAGAACCCCGAAGTATATCATGGAGTTCACCTGACCCACAACTTTTAATAGGTTGTGGTATGGGGAGCACACGGCTCACTCTACAGGTATGGTACAGCAGAAAATGGACCAGTGGTTTTTAAAACAAAACAATGTTTATTCTATGTCAAGTTAACCTTTTTAAAACAAACAGTGAATCTCTTAGCAACCAGTGAATCAAATACACCCCCAAAGAATACAACACTAAGTAATCTGTATGTTGTCCTTTTAACATCCAAAAGGCTTAACAAACCTTCAAACAGGAGCACATTAGGGTTTACATTCAAGACTGAAAACATTTATACTTCTTCTGAATTCACCAAATGATCCATAGATAGTTTTTGGAAGGCAGAGATCAACAGCAGTGCAGCTCACTTATAACTTCAGATTCAGCTCACTGAGAAACACAGACACACCCAAGCTCTTTCTCAAACTGAAACTAAAAAGCAGAAGTGGAGCTCAGCTCCACCCACACTCTGACATCACTGCAGTAACATGAGCAGCTCCATTTCTTAAAGGTACATTTCTTAAACACCCACTTCTTAAAGGGTACTCTCACATGACAGGTATCATCGCTGAACACCCCCCCCCCCGCCCCATTCAATCCCCCCTTTTGGCCTTGGCTAGCCCAAGAATAGGCCATTAAAGAGACATACAGAATTTATTGGAGTCCGGCTGATGTGTGGAATATTCAACAGGTAAGAGCTGTAACAGTTCCTCTTTAACTAGGGGGCGACCGTCTGTCTGCCATTTCCTAATGCGGCGTCTGAGGCAACAGAGCGTAATAAAAAAGACGAACAATATAAACAGCCGCAAACGTACAACAACGTGTGACATAATACGTATCCATGGATGGACGTTGGCATTCAGTCCCCAATTCCAGATTTTGGAGAAAAAGTTCTGTGACTGAAACATTTCCGCAGCCTTCTCAGAGTGAGTCTGGATGAGCTCCTGCTCCTTGGTCCAGAGGTGGTCAATTTGCGTTGCCTCTTCCCGAAGTCCTTCCCAATCAACCCACAAGCGCGGGATGCGTGGAAGTCCTTTCTGGACATATTGGCGAATCCTCAAGTCATCGTCAGTTCACTCGAGGTCATCCGTGTCCACGATGGACACATCCCTGTATGGAGTCAGTTCAATATGGAGTAGAAATGGAAGGGTGCTTTTCTTATTGGAGGGCTGCGACTAGTAGTGTTCTGCAGGGATCAGTGCTGGGACCTTTGCTGTTTGTAGTATATATAAATGATTTGGAGGAAAATGTAACTGGTCTGATTAGTAAGTTTGCGGACGACACAAAGGTTGGTGGAATTGCGGATAGCGATGAGGCCTGTCAGAGGATACAGCAGGATTTAGATCGTTTGGAGACTTGGGCGGAGAGATGGCAGATGGAGTTTAATCCGGACAAATGTGAGGTAATGCATTTTAGAAGGTCTAATGCAGGTAGGGAATATACAGTGAATGGTAGAACCCTCAAAAGTATTGACAGTCAGAGAGATCTAGGTGTACAGGTCCACAGGTCACTGAAACAGGCAACACAGGTGGAGAAGGTAGTCAAGAAGGCATACAGCATGCTTGCCTTCATTGGCCGGGGCATTGAGTATACACATTGGCAAGTCATGTTGCAGCTGTATAGCACCTTAGTTAGGTCACACTTAGGGTATAGTCTTCAATTCTAGTTGCCACTCTACCAGAAGGATGTGGAGGCTTTAGAGAGGGTGCAGAAGAGATTTACCAGGATGTTGCCCAGTATGGAGGGCATTAGCTATGAGGAGAGGTTGAATAAACTCGGTTTGTTCTCACTGGAATGACGGAGGTTGAGGGGTGACATGATAGAGTTCTACAAAATAATGGCATAGACAGGGTGGATAGTCAGAGACTTTTTCCCAGGGTAGAGAGGTCAATTACTAGGGGCATAGGTTTAAGGTGCGATCTGCAATTCCACCAACCTTTGTGTCGTCTGCAAACTTACTAACCAGACCAGTTACATTTTCCTCCAAATCATTTATATACACTACAAACAGCAAAGGTCCCAGCACTGATCCCTGTGGAACACCACTGGTCACAACCCTCCAATTAGAAAAGCATCCTTCCATTGCTACTCTCTGCCTTCTATGACCTAGCCAGTTCTGTATCCACCTTGCCAGCTCACCCCTGATCCCGTGTGACTTCACCTTTTGTACTAGTCTACCATGAGGGACCTTGTCAAAGGCCTTACTGAAGTCCATATAGACAACATCCACTGCCCTACCTGCATCAATCATCTTTGTGACCCCCTCTAAAAACTCTATCAAGTTAGTGAGACATGACCTCCCCTTCACAAAACCATGCTGCCTCTCACTAATATGTCAATTTGCTTCCAAATGGGAGTAGATTCTGTCTCGAAGAATTCTCTCCAGTAATTTCCCTAACACTGAAGTAAGGCTCACCGGCCTGTAGTTCCCTGGATTATCCTTGCTACCCTTCTTAAACAGAGGAACAACATTGGCTATTCTCCAGTCCTCCGGGACATCACTTGAAGACAGTGAGGATCCAAAGATTTCTGTCAAGGCCTCAGCAATTTCCTCTCCAGCCTCCTTCAGTATTCTGGGGTAGATCCCATCAGGCCCTGGGGACTTATCTTCCTTAATATTTTTTAAGACACCCAACACCTCGTCTTTTGGATCTCAATGTGACCCAGGCTATCTACACACCCTTCTACCAATTTCTTCTCTTTGGTGAATACTGATGCAAAGTATTCATTTAGTACCTCGCCCATTTCCTCTGGCTCCACACATAGATTCCCTTGCCTATCCTTCAGTGGGCCAACCCTTTCCCTGGCTACCCTCTTGCTTTTTATGTACGTGTAAAGGAGATGTACGAGGCAGGTTTTTTTACACAGAGGGTAGTGGGTGCCTGGAACTCGCTGCCGGAGGAGGTGGTGGAAGCAGCGATGATAGTGACGTTTAAGGGCCATCTTGACAAATACATGCATGGAGGAAATGGAGAAGTAATAATAGGAATAGTTACTTTGCATCTGTCTTCACGGTGGAAGACACCAGTGGGATGCCGGAGCTCCAGGAGAACCAAGGGGCAGAGGTGAGTGCAGTGACCATTACTAAGCAGAATGTTCTGGAGAAACTGAAAGGTCTGATGGTGGGTAAGTCACCTGCACCGGATGGACTACACCCCAAGGTCCTAAAAGAAATAGCTGAGGAAATTGTGGAGGCATTAGTGATGATCTTTCAGGAATCACTGGAGGCAGGAAGGGTCCCAGAGGACTGGAAGGTGGCTAATGTAACACCAATGTTTAAGAAGGGAGGGAGGCAGAAGACAGGAAATTATAGGCCGGTTAGCCTGACTTTGGTCATTGGTAAGATTTTAGAGCCTGTTATTAAAGATGAGATCGCGAAGCACTTGGAAGTACATGATAAAATAGGACTGAATCAGCATGGCTTTGTCAAAGGGAAGTCGTGTCTGACAAATCTGTTAGAGTTCTTTAAGGATTTAACAAGCGAGTTAGACAAAGGAGAATCAGTGGACATGATTTATTTAGATTTCCAGAAGGCCTTTGACAAGGTGCCGCATAGGAGACTGTCAAATAAGTTAAGAGCCCATTGTGTTCAGGATAAGATCCTGGCATGGATAGAGGATTGGCTGACTGGCAGAAGGCAGAGAGTGGGGATAAAGGGGTCTTTTTCAGGATGGCAGCCTGTGACTAGTGATGTGCCTCAGCGGTCGGTGCTGGGACCACAACTTTTCACAATATACATTAATGATCTGTAAGAAGGTACTGAAGGCACTGTTGCTAAGTTTGCAGATGATACAAAGATCTGTAGAGGGACAGGTAGTATTGAGGAAGCAAGGGGGCTGCAGAAGGACTTGGACAAGCTAGGAGAGTGGGCAATGAAGTGGCAAATGAAATACAATGTGGAAAAGTGTGAGGTTATGCACTTTGGAAGGAGGAATCTAGACATAGACTATTTTCTAAATGGGAAATGCTTCGGAAAGCAGAAGCGCAAAGGGACTTGCGAGTCCTTGTTCATGATTCTCTTAAGGTTAATGTGCAGGTTCATTTGGCGGTTAAGAAGGCAAATGCAATGTTAGCATTCATGTCAAGAGGGCTAGAATACAAAACCAGGGATGTACTTCTGTGGCAGTAGAAGGCTCTGGTCAGACCCCATTTGGAGTATTGTGAGCAGTTTTGGGCCCGATATCTAAGAAAGGATGTGCTGGCCTTGGAAAGGGTCCAGAGGAGGTTCACAAGAATGACCCCTGGAATGAAGAACTTGTTGTATCAGGAATGTTTGAGGACTCTGGGTCTGTACTCGTTGGAGTTTAGAAGGATGAGAGGAGATCTTATTGAAACATACAAGATACTGCGAGGCCTGGATAGAGTGGATGTGGAGAGGATGTTTCCACTTGTAGGAAAAACTAGAACCAGAGGACACCATCTCAGATTAAAGGGACGATCCTTTAAAACAGAGATAGAACATAGAACATAGAAAATACAGCACAGAACAGGCCCTTCGGCCCACAATGTTGTGCCAAACCTTTGTCCTAGATTAATCATAGATTATCATTGAATTTACAGTGCAGAAGGAGGCCATTCGGCCCCCTGAGTCTGCATTGGCTCTTGGAAAGAGCACCCTACCCACACTCAACACCTCCACCCAACACCAAGGGCAATTTTGGACACTAAGGGCAATTTATCATGGCCAATCCACCTACCCTGCACATCTTTGGACTGTGGGAGGAAATCGGAGCACCCGGAGGAAACCCACGCAGACAAGGGGAGGACGTGCAGACTCCGCACAGACAGTGTCCCAAGCCGGAATCGAACCTGGGACCCTGGAGCTGTGAAGCAATTGTGCTATCCACAATGCTACCGTGCTGCCCTTAAGAACAAATAAATCTACACTATATCATTTTACCGTAATCCATGTACCTATCCAATAGCTGCTTGAAGGTCCCTAATGTTTCCGACTCAACTACTTCCACAGGCAGTGCATTCTATGCCCCCACTACTCTCTGGGTAAAGAACCTACCTCTGATATCCCTCCTATATCTTCCACCTTTCACCTTAAATTTATGTCCCCTTGTAATGGTTTGTTCCACCCGGGGAAAAAGTCTCTGACTGTCTACTCTATCTATTCCCCTGATCATCTTATAAACCTCTCAAGTCGCCCCTCATCCTTTTCCGTTCTAATGAGAAAAGGCCTAGCACCCTCAACCTTTCCTCGTAAGACCTACTCTCCATTCCAGGTAACATCATGGTAAATCTTCTTTGCACCTTATCCAAAGCTTCCACATCCTTCCTAAAATGAGGTGACCAGAACTGTACACAGTACTCCAAATGTGGCCTTACCAAAGTTTTGTACAGCTGCATCATCACCTCACTGCTCTTAAATTCAATCCCTCTGTTAATGAACGGGAGCACACCATGGGCCTTCTTCACAGCTCTATCCACTTGAGTGGCAACTTTCAAAGATGTATGAACATAGACCCCAAGATCTCTCTGCTCCTCCACATTGCCAAGAACTCTCCCGTTAACCCTGTATTCCGCATTCATATTTGTCCTTCCAAAATGGACAACCTCACACTTTTCAGGGTTAAACTCCATCTGCCATTTCTCACCCCAGCTCTGCATCCTATCTATGTCTCTTTGCAGCCGACAACAGCCCTCCTTACTATCCACAACTCCACCAACCTTCGTATCGTCTGCAAATTTACTGACCCACCCTTCAACTCACTCATCCAAGTCATTAATGAAAATCACAAACAGCAGAGGACCCAGAACTGATCCCTGCAGTACGCCACTGGTAACTGGGATCCAGGCTGAATATTTGCCATCCACCACCACTCTCTGACTTCTATCGGTTAGCCAGTTCGTTATCCAACTGGCCAAATTTCCCACTATTCCATGCCTCCTTACTTTCTGCAGAAGCCTACCATGGGGAACCTTATCAAATGCCTTACTAAAATCCATGTGCACTACATCCACTGCATTACCTTCATCCACATGCTTGGTCACCTCCTCAAAGAATTCAATAAGATTTGTAAGGCAAGACCTACCCCTCACAAATCCGTGCTGACTATCCCTAATCAAGCAGTGTCTTTCCAGATGCTCAGAAATCCTATCCTTCAGTACCCTTTCCATTACTTTGCCTGCCACCGAAGTCAGACTAACTGGCCTGTAATTCCCAGGGTTATCCCATGTCCCTTTTTTGAACAGGGGCACAACATTCGCCACTCTCCAATCCCCTGGTACCACCCCTGTTGACAGTGAGGAGGAAAAGATCATTGCCAACGGCTCTGCAATTTCATCTCTTGCTTCCCATAGAATCCTTGGATATATCCCGTCAGGCCCGGGGGACTTGTCTATCCTCAAGTTTTTCAAAATGCCCAACACATCTTCCTTCCTAACAAGTATGTCCTCGAGCTTACCAGTCTGTTTCACACTGTCTTCTCCAACAATATCGCCCCTCTCATTTGTAAATACAGAAGAAAAGTACTCGTTCAGGACCTCTCCCATCTCTTCAGACTCAATACACAATCTCCCGCTACTGTCCTTGATCGGACCTACCCTCGCTCTACTCATTCTCATATTTCTCACATATGTGTAAAAGGCCTTGGGGTTTTCCTTGATCCTACCCGCCAAAGATTGTTCATGCCCTCTCTTAGCTCTCCTAATCCCTTTCTTCAGTTCCCTCCTGGCTATCTTGTATCCCTCCAATGCCCTGTCTGAACCTTGTTTCCACAGCCTTACATAAGTCTCCTTTTTTTTCTTAACAAGACATTCAAACCCTCTTGTCAACCATGGTTCCCTCACTCGACCATCTCTTCCCTGCCTGACAGGGACATACATATCAAGGACACGTAGTACCTGTTCCTTGAACAAGTTCCACATTTCACTTGTGTCCTTCCCTGACAGCCTCTGTTCCCAACTTATGCACTTCAATTCTTGTCTGACAACATCGTATTTACCCTTCCCCCAATTGTAAACCTTGCCCTGTTGAACGCACCTATCCCTCTCCATTACTAAAGTGAAAGTCACAGAATTGTGGTCACTATCTCCAAAATGCTCCTCCACTAACAAATCTATCACTTGCCCTGGTTCATTACCAAGTACTAAATCCAATATTGCCCCTCCTCTGGTCGGACAATCTACATACTGTGTTAGAAAAGCTTCCTGGACACACTGCACAAACACCACCCCATCCAAACTATTTGATCTAAAGAGTTTCCACTCAATATTTGGGAAGTTAAAGTCACCCATGACTACTACCCTGTGACTTCTGCACCTTTCCAAAATCTGTTTCCCAATCTGTTCCTCCACATCTCTGCTACTATTGGGGGGCCTATAGAAAACTCCTAACAAGGTGACTGCTCCTTTCCTATTTCTGACTTCAACCCATACTATCTCATTAGGGTGATAATCCTCGAACTGCCTTTCTGCAGCTGTTATACTATCTCTAATTAACAATGCCATCCCCCCCCCCCCCCACCTCTTTTACCACCCTCCCGAATCTTATTGAAACATCTATAACCAGGGACCTCCAACAACCATTTCTGCCCCTCTTCTATCCAAGTTTCTGTGATGGCCACCACATCGTAGTCCCAAGTACCGATCCATGCCTTAAGTTCACCCACCTTATTCCTGATGCTTCGTGCGTTGAAGTATACACATTTCAACCCATCTCCGTGCCTGCAAGTACTCTCCTTTGTCAGTGTTCCCTTCCGCGCTGCCTCATTACACGCTTTGGCGTCCTGCATATCGGCTACCTTAGTTGCTGGATTACAAATCCGGTTCCCATTCCCCTGCCAAATTAGTTTAAACCCTCCCGAAGAGTACTAGAAAACCTCCCTCCCAGGATATTGGTGCCCCTCTGGTTCAGATGCAACCCGTCCTGCTTGTACAGGTCCCACCTTCCCCAGAATGCACTCCAATTATCTAAATACCTGAAGCCCTCCATCCTACACCATTCCTGCAGCAACGTGTTCAACTGCACTCTCTCCCTATTCCTAGCCTCGCTATCACGTGGCACCGGCAACAAACCAGAGATGACAACTCTGTCTGTCCTGGCTTTTAACTTCCAGCCTAACTCCCTAAACTTGTTTTCTTCCCTCCACACCCCTTTTCCTACCTATGTCGTTGGTACCAATGTGCACCACGACTTCTGGCTGCTCCCCCTCCTCCTTAAGGATCCTGAAGACACGATCCGAGACATCCCTGGCCCTGGCACCCGGGAGGCAACATACCTTCCGGGAGTCTCGTTCTCGACCACAGAATCTCCTATCTATTCCCCTAACCATTGAATCTCCTACAACTATTGCTTTTCTATTCTCCCCCCTTCCCTTCTGAGCCCCAGAGCCAGACTCAGTGCCAGAGACCTGGCCGCTAGGGCCTTCCCCCGGTAGGTCATCCCCCCCCAGCAACATCCAAAATGGTATACTTGTTTTGAAGGGGAACGGCCACGAGGGATCCCTGCACTGTCTGCCTGTTTGTTTTTTTCCCCCTGACTGTAACCCAGCTATTCTTGTCCTGTACCTTGGGTGTGGTTACCTCCCTGTAACTCTTCTCTATCACCCCCTCTGCCTCCCGGGTGATCCGAAGTTCATCCAGCTTCAGCTCCAGTTCCCTAACACGGTCTTTGAGGAGCTGAAGCTGGGTGCACTTCCCGCAGGTATAGTCAGCGGGGACACCGGTGGTATCCCTCACCACCCACGTCCTACAGGAGGAGCATGCAACTGGCCTAGCCTCCACCCCCTCTTACCTGACAGAATATAGCTGTCCTGTGGACTAACTAGACCTCCGCCCTCCGACTCTGCTCCCAGTCAGCTACACTTTCTGTAAACTCCTGGCTCTCTTCTCACTCTTTGCGGAAATGTCGGAAACAAAATGAAAGGAGCACTTTACTCCCTCCTCAGCTAACTCCCTCCGTCACCAAACTCTTACTATAGCACTCAAATGCACCAAATTCAGCACTCCCTCGGTCACCAAACTCTCACTATAGCACTCAAATGCACCAAATTCAGCACTCCCTCAGTCACCAAACTCTTACTATAGCACTCAAATGCACCAAATTAAGCACTCCCTCAGTCACCAAACTCTCACTATAACACTCAAATGCACCAAATTCAGCACTCAGTGCAAACAAAGTCTGCACTGTAGGGGATCACTTTTATACTGTGAATCTAGCCTCTGAAAACTGGCCTAATCCAATTAACTAATTAACAAGCTCCAGCTGCAAGTGCCAACAAGTAGAAGTTTGTTTAAAGCTGATTGAAAATTCACCTTCTTCTAAACCAAACAGCAACTTTTAAGTTAATTAACTAAATAAAAGAATGAATAAACTTCAGATAAAAATGAAGCCTTATACTCCCTCGGTCACCAAACTCTTACTATCGCACTCAAAATGCACCAAATTCAGCACTCAGTGGAGGAATTTTTTCAGCCAGAGGGTGGTGAATCTGTGGAACTCTTTGCCGCAAAAGGCTGTGGAGACCAATTCACTGAGTATCGTTAAGACAGAGATGGATAGGTTCTTGATTAATAAGGGGATCAGGGGTTATGGGGAGAAGGCAGGAGAATGGGGATGAGGAAATATCAGCCATGATTGAATGGCGGAGCAGAACCCGATGGGCCAAGTGGCCTAATTCTGCTCCTATGTCTTCTGGTCTTCTGGTCTTATGGATAGGATGGAAATAAGAAGGATACGGACCCTGGAAGTGTAGAAGATTTAAGTTCAGACAGGCAGCATGGTCGGCACAGGCTTCGAGGGCCGAAGGGCCTGTTCCTGTGCTGTACTTTTCTTTGTTCTTTGTTCATGTCGGCCAATGGTAATAGAATCAGATAAATTGGTTAGAACATTATGCCCAGGCAATTTACACACAACGCCTCGCTTGGTATAGTTGTTATACAACATAACTCATTAATTGTTGCCTGATATGGCTACAACTGTTTAAGTGCCTTCCACACAAGCTGATTGACTTGCTGGCTAAGGTCTGTAGCCTTTTCGGCATCCTGGTATATATCCTGACCTGCATCTCTCATTTGCCCTTTCATAACCTCAATCCCTTCACTTATCTCCGCAATGTCAAGGGCGTTCAGTCCCACTATATCGCTCTATTGTCGCTTACGTATTTTCTATCAACTCCCATCCAAAATCCCTCTCCCCAAGGCTACAAACAATCCTTGGCCACAGCAATAGACTGGGAAGTGTTGGTTGGCAACATCAATCATAACTCTTACATGTCCTTATCCTGATACTATCGTCACTGTTTCATCATCGTCACTGATTCATCAGTGAGGGTCAGAACTAACCCGTGTCCCACAGTGTGGCTAGTGATATGCTCATCACATTCGGGCTTGGGGGTTGAACTTGGACACGTGGTTGTAATCGAGCCAAAGCTCGCCGGTGTCACAGTGGTGGTGGTGGGCATCGACCTGGTCCCCATCCGTACCCCGTGGAGTCCTTGCTTCCTACAATAGCCCACCCGATTCTCGGACTCCTGCGCTGCGCTGACTGGCTGCCCACCTCACTTCCCCGATACAAAGCTGTTAATCTATCACATATCATCTCATGATTTTCAGTACGGTTAGGGATCCATACAGTGAATTACCAGACGGTCCCCCATAACAAGTCACAATCGGGTGACTTGGGCCATCGATGGCATGTAGCATTCCCTGATTGGTTATTTTAAAAACAATGTCATCCTGCCTGGGGGCAAAGGACCTGCGTCCCAGCTTTCCGAATTATGTACAATTCCGAAATACCTGGGCCCTATATCAGTTGGGGACCCAGGATCATAGGAGTTACAGAATAATGACACCAGCTTTGTCTGACTGGTCACTTTGAGCCCCTCTGCGGTTCACTGTTTTGGCCTCCATCGAATCGTCGTGGGGCCCTACCCTTTCCAATCTTTTTAATGCGCGGCGGTTTATCCTGCTCTGCTCATCGGCATGGCACAAAAGTCCGCCTTTGCCCACCCAACATTAGCGCATTCTCAGTGTTGCGTGTGTCCACCACTACCTTCTCGTAACTTTCACACAACTTATGGATCCGAGTGCCTGATCCGTAACTCCTCTATCTACTGGGTGGTAAATTACAATGTACTCACCTGTATTTAGCAGGCGGATCATTCTGCCAGAGCCCTGTGGACCCTGTGCTCGCAGTGCGCCAAATCATGTAGGAGCGGTTTCAAGACCTGTGTATTGAGTCAGCTTCCACATGGGTTTATTCCCTGTGGCTCAACTCAGTACAGAGAGGAACAAACACAACAACCTGGACAAGATGGCTTATTTAATCAAGCTTGTTACGTGTACATGGAAAACAGACTGGATATCTGCCAAGACCTGTTCTGCCGAACAAAGACCAGAACACAGTACTTATACAAATTCAAAAATCAATAGCCCACCCCAGTTGGACGTGATCCAATCCCTGAAGCTGCTACTTTTAAACTTATCCAATGGAATTGCAAGCAGTGTTTAAACTTCACCCAATCGAATTGCAAGCAGCGCATGATTGATCCTCATCCTGACAGCTGTGTACAATCCCAGCAGCCTGTGCTGACTGTTTGTGAGAAACAGAACAACAGAACCAGCACCCTGGATTGTTTCACAAAGAGAAAATTTCAGAAGTAATGTCCTTTTGGTCAAGTTAGCTATTCTAAATCCCATTTGATTACTTATTACTGCTATGTCCTAAAAATACATGTTTAATGGTTAATAATGATTACTCAGTCTTATAATTCATCTCAATCCTCAATACAATAACTTGTGTAAAACTACTCTAATGGCATGCTAACTATTCATTTTTAAGAGGTATCATTGCTGAACTCACTGGAGTTTAGAAGAATGAGAGGGGATCTTGTGGAAACATGATTGGACTGGGCAGGCTAGGTGCGGGAAGTATGTTCCCGATGTTGGGGATGTCCCAGAACTAGGGGTCACAGCCTAAGAATAAGGGGTAAGCCATTCAGGACTGAGATGAGGAAGAACCTCTTCTCTCAGACAGTTGTGAACTTGTGGAATTCTCGACTACAGAAAGCTGTTGGGGCCAGTTCATTGGATATATTCAAGAGGGAGCTGGACGTGGCCCTTGTGACTAAAGGGATCCAGGGTATGGAGAGGAAGCAGGTAAGTGGGATACTGAATTTGCATGATCAGCCATGATCATATTGAATGGTGGTGCAGGATCGAAGGGCCGAATTTCCTACTCCTGCATCTATTTTCTGTGTTTCTGTACACACCCAAAACGGGACATTTGTGTCCTTTCTTTCTAACTGACATCCGCAGGTATTTGATTAATGAACTGGAGTGAAGTTTAGTCCATCCTTAAGCAGCATACAGAGTATTATTGTCTTGTGAAAATGTGCAGGGAATTTGATCTGAAATTATTGTTCAAAATTCTAAAGTTTTAATGGTAAGAGTTTAGGAATTAAAGCAGAAAATAGGGAAAAATGAAATAGACGGTGTTCGAAATAAACAGCTGGCTGGTCAACAACTGGAAAGACAAACAACAGATGATGACATTTTAGGTGTTGGGAACCTGGGGCGAGATTCTCCGACCCCCCCACCGGGTCGGAGAATCGCCGGGGGCTGGCGTGAATCCCGCCCCCGCCGGTTGCCGAATTCTCCGGCACCGGATAGTCGGCGGGGGCGGGAATCGCGTCGCGCCAGTTGGCGGGCCCCCCCCCCCCCGCGATTCTCTGGCCCGGATGGGCCGAAGTCCCGCTGCTAAAATGCCTGTCCCGCCGGCGTAGATTAAACCACCTACCTTACCGGCGGGACAAGGCGGCGCGGGCAGGCTCCGGGGTCCTGGGGGGGGGGGGGGGGGGCGCGGGGCGATCTGGCCCACCATGGCGGAGGCGGAAGAGACTCCCTCCACTGCGCATGCGTGGGAATGCCGTCAGCGGCCGCTAACGCTCCCGCGCATGCGCCGCCTGGAGATGTCATTTCTGCGCCAGCTGGCGGGGCGGAAATTAGTCCGGCGCGGGCCTAGCCCCTTAAGGTTGGGGCTCGGCCCCCCAAGATGCGGAGCATTCCGCCCCTTTGGGGCGGCGCAATGCCCGACTGATTTGCGCCGTTTTGGGCGCCAGTCGGCGGACATCGCGCCGATACCGGAGAATTTCACCCATGGTTTAGTAGACATAACAGAGTAGTTTTCAAATCTATTCTTTCACGGAATATAAGCGTTATTAGCTGGACCAGCATTTATTCTTCATCTCAAATTGCCCTTGAGAAAGTGATGAGAAGCCACTTTACTTACAGAATTCAAGTTGGGTATGTCTCTCTTACAGAATAGGTTTCTTCAGCCTGTGTCCTTTGCTTCGCTATCACTGGTGTTCTTTGGTCACTGTGCTTTTTGGAACCCTCTTTGTAATCTTCCCTTCCTTGCTACTCTCTGCCTTCTTTTCAAAGCCACTTTTAAAAAAAAGTCTCTGCAGAGACTTCTGTCTGCAAAGTCCATTGAAGTCTTCCATCCCTCTTTGGACAACAACCTTAGATATTATTTTTTTAAATCGCTGCTCAATGATGACTGTCAGAAACATCAGTGGGCTTAACACATCCTAAAAACATTTATGTATGGCGTAGCACAGTAGCATTGTTGCTTCACAGCGCCAGGCCCCCAGGTTCGATTCCCGGCTTGGGTCACTGTCTATGCGGAGTCTACACGTTCTCCCCATGTCTGCATTGGTTTCCTCCGGGTTTCCTCCCACAAGTCCCGAAAGATGTGCCGTCAGGTAATTTGGACATTCTGAATTCTCCCTCTGTGTACCTGAACAGATGCCGGAATGTGGCGACTAGGGGATTTTCACAGTAACTTCATTTGTAGTGTTAATGTAAGCCTACTTGCGACAATAATAATAACGTTGTAGCAAAATATGGGACAAAGGAATGCCAAATGTACACTGATACCGCTTGAACTAATTTTCACCTTTGAAGTGCTATGTTTATGGGCTTAGCTAAAACATAGATTCTACAACTGGGAGTTTATTCCCATTCCTATTCTGGGTTAAGCAAGTGAAGGTAGAAATATTTTGGTGCAGCAATGCATCTGTCTCCAGAAGCACACTGTTTAAAATGTACCTGAGAGATTTAGCCCTGTAACTGCTGGTGACATCCAACATTGTGTCACATTATCTTTTATAAATGGCACAATTTCCACGGTGACTATTTTTGTTAATGAAACTAGGAAGGTTGAAGGCCAGAGCACCCGAACAAACAACATTTCATCAGAATGCTCAGTGATATTTCACGATATTCACGTTCCCTATTGTGGGAAAGAGGTTACAATATCCTGGCAATCCGAGTTACATTTTATAGTTCAAGGCTCTTTCTGTGGGAGACTTTGTGTTAAGCTTTTTTCACTCATTGTAACCCGATGTCCTGAGAATCTTTCAATACGTTTTGTAAGTGTGTAATGGCCTTGGTAACGCCACAGGTGCTACATTAGCACCAGATAATTGCTTTGAGAGGATTTCAAGTTTGATTTAACATGTTCGGTCTTCACTGGCACTAACTACAGAATCACAGAATTGTTACAGTGCAGCAGGAGGCCATTCTGCCCATCGTCTGTGCACCGGCTCTCCAAACGAGCACCATGGGCTTCATGCCCATTCTCCTGCCTTTTTCCCCTGCACCTTGTTCTTATTCAAGTAAACATCTCATGCCCTCTTGAAAGCCTCGGTTGAACCTGCTGGTAGATGGAAGCAGAGCGCCAGGGTTACTGGCAGTGAGTGGAGGAGCGAATCGAGCCTGCAGTATCGCCATGATCCAAAGTATCGCTTCTTTAAACAAGCATTGATGTCAGCCAGTAATTGCAGAACACAGAGCAATCCATATATTCACCCAAATATTTTGAAGCAAAGCTTTCTGGTGTATTGAGAGGCAGGGATGTTTTGTAATGATTGGCATGGGTTAAAGTCAAAGATCCTCAGCTGCAATGAAACCCGGTGACTGAGAACAGATGAGAGTTGAATACAGCTCCATCTCCAAACTTGCAATGGCTTCAGAAATGTAATTTTGGATATGTAGCTGCTTGAAGTCAGCATCATTTTCCATGGGACCTGCAAATGAGTTGAATTTTGCCAGGAAAGGAAGGCAAGCAGTCACCTAGAGGGTTTCTGAGCGGTACCATTTAATGCTGAGACACGCTGATCAAAAGAGGGCAGTTGAGAGATTAGAGCACAATTTTAAGGAAGGTGGGGAGGGTCTAGCGGAAGGGCCCAACAAGACCTCTTTAAAAATTGTTCCTTCATGGGATGTGGGTTTCTCTGGCTATGCCAACATTCATTGCCCATCCCTAATTGCCCTTGGGAGGGTAATGGTGAGCTGCCTTCTTGAACGACTGCAGTCCATGTGTTGTAGGGAGGCCCACAGTGCTGGGAACACAAGAATACAAGAAATAGGATCAGGGGTTATGGGGAGAAGGCAGGAGAATGGGGATGAGAAAAATATCAGCCATAATTGAATGGCGGAGCAGACTCAATGGGCCGAGTGGCCTAATTCTGCTCCCATGTCTTATGGTCTCAATGTCTAAACGGGCCAAAACGTGGCTGGTTTAGCACAAGGCTAAATAGCTGGCTTTTAAAGCAGGCCAACAGCGTGGGTTCAATTCGCGTTCCAGCCTTCCCGAACAGGCTCCAGAATGTGGCGACTAGGGGCTTTTCACAGTAACTTCATTTGAAGCCAACTTGTGACAACAAGCGATTTCCATTTCATTTTTCTTATTTTCTCATCGAGCCTCCTCCGCCAAACATATCATGGTCAATCTTGGGCTTCCATGTATTTATTGATTTCTTAAAGAGCAAAGATCTGTCTGATATATTATTAATCACGTTCAGCAATCGAACTATCCACAAGTCACTGGTTGGAGTATTCCAAAGATTCAGAACCCTTTGAGTGAAGTAATTATTCTTCACCTCAGCTCTAAATGATCGTTCCCTTATCGTGGGATTGTGCCCCCAGTGCTTTAGATTCCCCGACCAAGAGGGAAAAATCGCTTAGCATCCACCCTCGCAATCCCCTTCAGATTCTTTCATGTTTCAATGAGGTCACCTCTCATTTTTCTAAACTTGAGAACAAAGGAATGTAGGAGAATTCCATCATTACTACCCCACTTAACCCTTCAACAGACTCAGTAGATTAGGTTCTGATCCATGATTCCTCTGGTGGGGAAGCGCATAACTCACGAGGGAATAGCGAAAACAACTTCTTCACCCAATGAGCGGTTAGAATGTGGAGCTCAGTACCACACTGAATGTTATACACATGCATGTGGTTCACAAATGTCCTTCATAGAAAGGTAGCTGCCATTGTCAACTGGTCTGACCTAGATGTGACCCGGGCCCACGAGCAATGTGGTTGACTCTTAGTTCAAGGACAATCAGGGATGGGCAACAAATGCTGGCCTTGCCAGCGATGTTCACATGTCATGAAAGAATGAGGGGGGAAAAAAATGGAGTGGTTGAAGTGAATAGTAGAGATGCAGTTGAGGGAAGACTTGGCAAGTATTTGAGGGAGAAGGGTTATGATGGCACATTTAGTTGTGAAAACATGGGATGAAGCTTGAGTGGAGCACAAACACCGGTATAGACAGGTTAGGCCGAAAGGTCTATTTCTCTGCTGCGTAGCCGATGTGATCGTCGGGCATCATCACTCCTGATCCACGTATTTAAAGCACACTCTATTTAGCCTCTTTGGGTGTCCCCCTCGAGGGAGCAGATTATAATATTGGAACATGACAGGAAGGGAGTTGGATCAGAGGGGTCGAGTTACTTACATTACCTTAGCTCCTTCCATCCAACATTTGCCAGGTAATGATGGTTAAAATTGGGGCCATGGCTACAACAGTGGTACAGTGTTGGAAAAGAGGCCTCTCAGGACAATGTACTACTAATATGGTACATCTGGCTTTCATTAGAATCTGAAGTCTCTTGCAGCTTTCTCTCTGTAATTTTCATTAAGTCATGCCGTGGCATTTTATCATCAAAATCTTACTGTGCCTTCTAATAAAAAGATAACTTTTGATCAGAGCTTCAGAAGGATCCTGGGCAGAACATCACAGATATGGTGATGTATGAGCTTCATTTTATTTTTGCTGCCTTATCTACCGTGACTTCATGGAGTGGATTTGACATTTCTTGGCTCAGCTCCAGAATGTGTCAGGAGTCTAACGTTAATTTTGAATGCGCTGTCAGCATTCAGCTTCATGGCGCTAGAGAATAGCTTTCAATTTACGCTGTGCAAGAAGAGTCAAAATTACACAAAGATATGTAACAGGCACTTTTTAAAGAGGTGTCGGGCGGGGGGGGGGGGGCGAAAGTTGGGGGGCAGAAACATCTATGGAGATTCATTTTTCATTTAAGTCACTTCCAAAGTGCTTACGTGCAAGATCATGTACATTTGTTTAAAACAAAATTGATTTTTTTTCATCAAGTCAATTTTAGTAAAGGATGCAGCTTTGGAAAAATCACCCCGGAGTATTGCGTGCTTTCTGGGTATTGATGGTGTTTTCTGATATGAGTTAATTTTGGACTAACTGCTGAGGGCTGCATGTTGAGGGTGGAGAGAGACTGTTGCTTCACAGCACCAGGGACCCGGGTTCGATTCCCGGCTTGGGTCACTATCTGTGTGCAGTCTGCACGTTCTCCCCATGTCTGCATGGCTTTCCTCTGGGTGCTCCGGTTCCCTCCCGAAAGACGTGCTTGTTAGGTGAATTGGACATTCTGAATTCTCCCTTAGTGTACCCGAACAGGCACCCGAGTGTGGCGACTAGAGGATTTTCAGAGTAACTTAATTGCAGTGTTATGTAAGCCTACATGTGACACTAATAAAGATTATTATAATATTTCTTCCTTTAAATTACCTCACTACAGCAGCAATAATACATGAAGCCCTTAAATTGTTTATAAAAAAATAATCAAAGTATTCTTATACTCACAGTCCTCCATTTGGCTTCTGCTCCAGTCACTCAGCTTAACATTTCATTATAGCCTTAGTGTAAACATGGACACAAGTTTTGAACTCCAGAGAAGGAGTGAGTGACTGCCTGTGACCTTGAGTGACTGTCTGTGTGGAGATTGCACATTTCGCCGTGTCTGCGTGGGTTCCCTCTGGGAGGTCTGGTTTCCTTCAACAGTCCACAGATGTACAGGTTAGGTGACTTGGGTATGCTAAAATTGTCCCTTAGCGCGCAAGGGTTAGGTGGGGTTACGGGGATAGGGTGGGGCTGGTAAGGTGCTCTTTCGGAGGGTTAGTGCAAACTCAATGGGCCGAATGGTCTCCTTCTGCACTGTAGGGATTCTACGATAAGTGTTTTACCAAGGAGTCAACGTAAAACAAAATGCAGTGGGGATTGGCTGTGGGGGAGGAAGGCGAATGGGGTACAGGGCAGGTTGAATTTGCAGGTGGCACAAAGGGAAAAGAACATGATTGCTGGAGTCCCAACAAAAGGATATTACTGCAAGCGTTTCTCAGAACAGCCCCTCTGGAACTCACTGCTGAACTTCACATTGAGAGCACCATCACCACAATGGGCTGCAAGCGGTTCAAGAAGGCGACCCCTTTCTCCACCAGCTCGTCAAGGTGCGACCAATAAATACCAGCCTCGCCAGGGAGCCCAAAACCCTGAGAATGAAGTTGAACAAAAAGCATTCTCTGTAAACTGCACTTTTCCTTTAAAAGTTTCAGCTGACAACAAGCCTAGTCAGCTGGAAAATGCTTTATCCTCTTAGGCTATCGATCAGAGAATCTCCCTTGTGTATTGCACACAACGTGTAAACCAGTATGTGAACAAATGATTTGCTTTTTGCTCATTGGATTTACAATGGAATCAATGCTGAAGAATTGCCATTTTCACACAAATTTATACTGTTGGTTAAAAAAAAGGACTATTCGAACAAATAAGCCCTTCTGATCACTGGAGCGGGCAGCAAGTTTGGGAAAGTTTACCTGAGTGCACTTGAAAGTACAAATACAACACAGCACAAATACTGTACATACTCATGTGAAAGTCTCCCTCATGCAGGAGTCGACTTCTGACCGAGATATCATGTAAAACCTGACCTTAGTCCTTCAGGAATCAAAGCCAAATATTTCAGGTTCAAATTATAATCCTGGAGAGGTTAATGATTCGATTTCATTGTAAGTGTACATAAACGAGGGAAGGCGGTGGCATAGTGATATTGTCACTGGACTAGTAAACCAGAGACACAGAGTAATACTCTGGGGACCCAGGTTCAAAATTCGCCCATGGTGAAATTTGAATTCACTAAAAATATGGAATTAAAATTCTAATGATGACCATGAAACCATTGTCAATTGTCGTTAAAAACCCACCTGGTTCACCTTTATCCTTCAGGGAAGGAAATCGGCCATCCTTACTGGTCTGGCCTACAGCAATGTGGCTGACTCTTAATTGCCCCCTCAAGGGTAATTAGGGTTGGGCAATAAATGCTGGCACTGCCTGCGACACCCATGACCCATGAACGAATAAAAATGAAAAAAAGAACAATGAAAATATGCACCGGTAAATAAACAGTTTTAAGCATTTAAGTTTTGTTTTTATTTGTTTACATTATTAAAATGATCAGATAATGAATGATGATTAACATGAATTCTTTATTGGTGACTTATTCCATTCTACCTTGGCCCAACTCAAGCATGGATATCAATCCTTTGAAATCTCTATTGGGTATAATTCTTGGCCAATTGGTCTCAAGAATTCGATTTTTACACAAGGATAGATGGCACATAACACACTTGTGGAGGGAGGGAAGGGAGGGGGGGATTTATGTTGTGTAGAAATAATGTATATTTAATTGGACATTCAGGGCTGATAGAAATGGACCGAGGGGTGGATGGGCTGAATGTCAGTAATATTGAAGCTAAATGCTGCAGATGCGGGAGATCTGAAATAGAAACAGGGAATGCTGGAAACACTCAGCAGGTCCGGCAGCATCAGTGGAGAGAGAAACAGGGTGAATGTTTGAGTTCAATGCCACTCAGAGCCGTGTCTGCTTTGGCTAAGTTGCTGCACTGTAGTCTCTTGAGTGAGTTCAAGTCCCATTCCAGAGTTTGTGGTTGGGGCTGAGAATTCAGTGCAATGCCAAGGGAAGGCTTCACTGTTGACGTGTGGATGAGCTGGTGATCTGAGGCCCCGTCCGTACTCCAATTGGACGTAAAATATTCCACAACACTCCTTGACACATAAGAACATAAGAACTAGGAACAGGAGTAGGCCATCTGGCCCCTCGAGCCTGTTCCGCCATTTAATGAGATCATGGCTGATCTTTGTGGACTCAGCTCCACTCTCCGGCCCGTACACCATATCCCCGAATCCCTTTATTCTTTAGAAAGGCATCTATCTTTTTCTTAAAAACATTTAAAGAAGGAGCCTCAACTGCTTCACTGGGCAAGGAATTCCAGAGATTCACAACCCTTTGGGTGAAGAAGTTCCTCCTACACTCCGTCTTAAATCTACCTCCCCTTATTTTGAGGCTATGCCCCCTAGTTCTGCTTTCCCCGACCAGTGGAAACAACCTGCCCGCATCTATCCTATCTATTCCCTTCATAATTTTATAAGTCTCAATAAGATCTCCCCGCATCCTTCTAAACACCAATGAGTACAGTCCCAGTCTACTCAACCTCTCATCATAATCTAATCCCCTCAACTCTGGGATCAGTTCTCCCCTGCATCCTGGCCTATTATTATCCCTCTAACCTGATCAATACAGCAGATTATCTGGTCACTTACCTAAATGTTGTTTGTGGGCCCATGCTCTGCACAAATTGGCTTTATGTCCATATATTATGTCAAAGGTATTGAATTGGCTGTGAAGCACTTTGGGATGTCCTCAAGCCATGAAAGAAATAATATAAATACAGATTTTCTAAAAAGGCACGATACAATGGATGATGGAAATCTGAAATAAAAACAGAAAATGCTGGAAACATGGTTTAGCAGTATTTTTAAAAAATTATTCAAGCGTCGCTGCCGAGGCTAGTATTTATAGCCCATCCTTCGTTGCCCTTGAGAAGATGGTGGCAAGCTGTCTTCATGAACCGCTGCAGTCCATGTAATATAGAAACAGAGAAAATAGGATTAGGAGATGCCAATCAGCCCTTTCAGCATGCTCCGCCATTCATTAAGATCTTGGCTAATTATCTAACTCAATAGCCTAATCCGCCCCCCCCCCCCTGCATATCGTTTCATCCCCTTCGCCCAAGTGCAATGTCTAACTGCTTCTTAAAAACATACATTTGCCTCAACAACTTTCTGTGGTAATGAATTTTGCAAGCTCACCACTCTGTGGGTGAAAAAATCTCTCCTCACCTCTGTCCTCAGTGGTCTATCCCGTATCCTCAGACTGTGACCCCTGGTGTAGGTATACCCACAGTGTGGTTAAGGAGGGACTTCCAAGATTGTAACCCAATGACAGTGAAGGAACGGCAATATAGTTCTGAGTCAGGACAGTGTGTGGTTTGGAGGGGAACCTGCAGGTGGTGGTGTCTCCATGTGGCTGCTGTCCATGTCCTTCTGGATGGCAGTGGGCATGTCTTTTGAAGGTGCTGTCTCAGGAGTCTTTGTGAGTTGCTGCAGTGCATCTTGTAGATGGTACACACGGCTGCCACTGTGCATCGGTGACAGGGGGAGTGAATGTTTGTGGGTGGGGTGCCAATCAAGTGTTATTGTAGAGAGAGAAACTGTGATAACTTTTCTGGTTGATAACATTTCACCCAAATGCTGATGAAACCCTGATAAACATTGTTCTCTTTTACAAACCTGCAAAATGAATAGTCAGATCAGCCCCCCCCCCCCCCCCCCCCCCCACCCCCCACCCCACCACCACCACTTCTCAAAGCTGGTTCCCTTGGTCATGCACTGAGTGCCTTTGAATGAGGAAACCCACCTCCCACACCGGGAAACCACTCTTCTTGAGCTGCCCATGTGGTGACTGGCATTAATTGCCCACTTGAGGGCCTGAATTGGTGGTGGGGCAGGAAGGCTTTCCAACCCGCCATGGATTTATGGAGTTACCTGGGGTGGAGACAGGAAAGTGGCGGGATCCGTACCCTCCACCCTCCATCACGATTAAATGCCCCCCCACCACCACCAAACTCACCATGGGGGAGGGCATAAAGTACATCCCCTTGTCCCTTGTTTCTTTAATGAGATGGAGTTAGAGTCTTAGATGTTTGCATTCTGATCTGCTCTCGTTTTCTTTTTGTAGCTTTGTATGAAAAGTCTTGTGAAGCATACAGGCACCAAGGGCAGATGTCAGACTTCTTCTCCATTGATCCAGATGGCAGTGGCGCTCTGAAACCCCTTCTTGTGTACTGCAACATGACAGGTGAGCTGACACCCTTTTACTCGTAATCAGGTCACAACATATTTATAGTAACAAGATTTATCCTGCTGATAAAAGGTAGTCCTTTGACTGAATTATATGCAAATGCAAAATAAGAATGTTTATGATCTATGTATCAATTTTCTGTGTGCCTGTGTTAGTTGTTAAGCAGAGAATGTTAGTCCTTTGGTTCTGTGTAATGATAACATACACCACGTTTTAATCTGAGCATTGGGCGAGCTCCGTCATGTGTCTACCATGCACCTCCTGATTGTTACGCTTGTTACCTGGGTCACGATTTTAGGGATGAAAGGATATGGGAATAATGTGGGAAGGTGGAACCCCTGTCATCCCTTGCCTTTTAGGGAAAACCCTTGCAACATCCGTCCGCCCTTTCTTTTAACCTACCACGCTGCACACTTCGCAATCCCCCTTCCCCCGACATGATCAGCACTGTGTATCACCTGTCCTTTGAAGACCCCCACCTCTCTAATCCGTCGCCTTATCCTCAGCGATTTCCAAGTTCTTTTCTTTCGCATGTGATGGCCAACAACGTAAGAACATCAGAAGTAGGAGCAGGAATAGACCTTACGGTATTTTGTGCCAGCTCCCCATTCAATGTGATCGTGAATAGATTTTGCGTCACTCCCCGTTTGGGTAAAGGATGATCACTTTTAAACACAGCGAGGCAACAACTGGTGAAATATAAAGTCGAAAACTCGGGGGAATGGAGATGATGGCAATAGGCTGTAAACACTGGAGAGCAAGGTAAAGTAGGGAAATGATGATGGGAATAGTCTGGGAAAGGAGAGAGCAGAACAGCATAAGTGACATTGGAAGTGAAAGAGATGGTTCCAGGACGGGGACGAATCAGTGCAGCAACTTAGAACATAGAACATAGAACGATACAGCGCAGTACAGGCCCTTCGGCCCACAATGTTGCACTGACATGGGAAGTCAAAAAACAAAAGCCATCTAACCGACACTATGCCATTATCATCCATATGCTTATCCAATAAACTTTTAAATGCCCTCAATGTTGGCGAGTTCACTACTGTTGCAGGTAGGGCATTCCACGGCCTCACCACTCTTTGCGTAAAGAACCTACCTCTGACCTCTGTCCTATATCTATTACCCCTCAGTTTAAGGCTATGTCCCCTCGTGCTAGCCATTTCCATCTGCGGGAGAAGGCTCTCACTGTCCACCCTATCTAACCCTCTGATCATTTTGTATGCCTCTATTAAGTCTCCTCTTAACCTTCTCTCTAACGAAAACAACCTCAAGTCCATCAGCCTTTCCTCATAAGATTTTCCCTCCATACCAGGCAACATCCTGGTAAATCTCCTCTGCACCCGTTCCAAAGCTTCCACGTCCTTCCTATAATGAGGTGACCAGAACTGTACGCAATACTCCAAATGCGGCCGTACCAGAGTTCTGTACAGCTGCAACATGACCTCCTGACTCCGGAACTCAATCCCTCTACCAATAAAGGCCAACACACCATAGGCCTTCTTCACAACCCTATCAACCTGGGTGGCAACTTTCAGGGATCTATGTACATGGACACCGAGATCCCTCTGCTCATCCACACTTCCAAGAATTTTACCATTAGCCAAATATTCCGCATTCCTGTTATTCCTTCCAAAGTGAATCACCTCACACTTCTCTACATTAAACTCCATTTGCCACCTCTCAGCCCAGCTCTGCATCTTATCTATGTCCCTCTGTAACCTGCAACATCCTTCCGCACTGTCGACAACACCACCGACTTTAGTGTCGTCTGCAAATTTACTCACCCACGCTTCTGCGCCCTCCTCTAGGTCATTTATAAAAATGACAAACAGCAACGGCCCCAGAACAGATCCTTGTGGTACGCCACTTGTAACTGAACTCCATTCTGAACATTTCCCATCAACCACCACCCTCTGTCTTCTTTCAGCTCGCCAATTTCTGATCCACATCTCTAAATCACCCTCAATCCCCAGCCTCCGTATTTTCTGCAATAGCCTACCGTGGGGAACCTTATCAAACGCTTTGCTGAAATCCATATACACCACATCAACTGCTCTACCCTCGTCTACCTGTTCAGTCACCTTCTCAAAGAACTCGATAAGGTTTGTGAGGCATGACCTGCCCTTCACAAAGCCATGCTGACTATTCCTAATCATATTATTCCTATCTAGATGATTATAAATCTTGTCTCTTATAATCCCCTCCAAGACTTTACCCACAACAGACGTGAGGCTCACCGGTCTATAGTTGCCGGGGTTGTCTCTACTCCCCTTCTTGAACAAAGGGACCACATTTGCTATCCTCCAGTCTTCTGGCACTATTCCTGTAGCCAATGATGACATAAAAATCAAAGCCAAAGGCTCAGCAATCTCTTCCCTGGCTTCCCAGAGAATCCTAGGATAAATCCCATCAGGCCCCGGGGACTTATCTATTTTCAGCCTGTCCAGAATTGCCAACACCTCTTCCCTACGTACCTCAATGCCATCTATTCTAATAGCCTGGGGAAATCCTGTGGGGAAAATGTTGGTGGGGAGGTGATAGGACTGCCGCAGAGGAAAAAGCCAGGTGAAGCATAGGGGCAGTAAAGAATGAAGAATGACTGAATCACAGAATACTACAGTGCAGAAGAGGTCATTCGGCTCATCGAGAAGATTGTTTTCCACTCCATCCCTTAAAATATTAATTTGAATTATGCATCTGCCATCACCAACATTGTTCTACCTCACTTCGTGCCTAGCTGTGAAACAGTTGGTATCAGTGAATATCAGAGGAGGACTTTAGTGAGAGTGGAATATTGGAGTAGCGACTATTGCAGGCTGACCGGGAGAGGAGTGGAAAACACACTGGTTCTATGATGACACAACTGGATATCATGAAATGTACAATGCAATCAGGTTGGCCGTACAATTGTTGCCCTTATGCCCACTGCAGTTGGTAGTAATGAGTTGGAGCCATTTCATAATGGGTAGTCACTGGACTAGCAATCGAGAGACCCAGAATAATGCTCTAGGGACCCGGGTTCAAATCCTACCAATGCAGATGTTGAATTTTAATTCAATAAAACTCTGGAATGAATAGTGTAATGATGACCATGAAACCATTGTCGATGTTGTGAAAAGCCACCTAGTTCATTAATGTCGTTTAGGAAAATAAATCTGCCATCTTTATTTGGTCTGGCCTACACGTGAGTCCAGATCCATAGCAATGTGGTTGACCCTTAAATGCCCACTGAAATGGCCTCGCAAATAACTCAGTTCATGTCAATTAGGGATGGGCAATAAATGCAGGCCCAGTAAGCGACTCCCGCTTCCCATAAACACATTTGTTTTAACGTTCACTCGTGATCAGTGTTCAAGTTTGAGTCTACACACTGAGAGTCAGCTGGCATCTCAATCATGAGGTAATTCATAGAATTTACAGTGCAGAAAGAGGCCATTCGGCCCATCGAGTCTGCACTGGCTCTCGGAAAGAGCACCCTACCCAAGATCCATACCTCCACCCTATCCCCAAAACCCAGTAACCCCACCCAACACTAAGGGCAATTGTGGACACTAAGGGCAATTTAGAATGGCCAATCCACCTAACCTGCACATCTTTGGATTGTGGGAGGAAACCGGAGCACCCGGAGGAAACCCACGCACACACGGGGAGGATGTGCAGACAGTGACCCAAGCCGAAATCGAACCTGGGACCCTGGAGCTGTGAAGCAATTGTGCTATCCACAATGCTACCGTGCTGCCCTAAAGTGGGTGGACAGGTGGAGTTGACAGCCATAATAGTACTGACCGCCAAAGCAGGCTCAATGCTGCATATGGTCCACTCTTGTTCCTTTTATCCTTGTGTGAATGCTTTATACTTTTTCATTGCACATGATACGCAGCAGGCATGACAGGCAATGTCAGTGCAACATCATATGATCTGAATCGGGATGGTACTCTTAGTCCTCACAGAGATGAGAATGAAAAGCTCCAATTTGTAACTTGTACGTTTCTCAAAGTGAAGGACGGCAGTGAGAGACCCCTCCAAATCCATCCTTGTTAGTTGCAGGCTATCATGCATTTTCCGATAAGACTTGTGAGTGAACCTGTGCCTTAAGGACCACATGCTTGACATGGTAACTTTCACTCACAAGCTTTCCTGTTGATATTTCTCACGCCAAAGCCAGTGCAGGGTTTGACGGTAATGCTCCAGATCACGAGCTATTTTAGTACGAGCAGCTCTGGAAGAAAAATCTGAAAGGAACCATCAAAGAAATTACATCAAAACAAAATGTTCATTGAAGGCAAGTCAAAGGGAAGCATTCATTCAACTGTGTAGCGCTGGCTCGAATCACCAAACCGATATATACTTCCTCATTCTCGCTGATAGTATAGTAATGTTGTAAAAAAAACTCTACAGCCTAATAGATAAAAATATACTATTACATTTAGTTCTTCTTCAAACAAAGCAACATTATATATCCATTTGATGTCAGCAATATAATATTTCCCTCAATTTTCTATGACCTATTGTTATTTCAAACCTCTTGTATCGCTGCACAGAAAGGAACAGCCGCAGCAGTAGAGATTTAATATAACTTTACATCTGAATGCTTTATACTTTTTCATTGCACATGATACGCAGCAGGCATGACAGGCAATGTCAGTGCAACATCATATGATCTGAATCGGGATGGTACTCTTAGTCCTCACAGAGATGAGAATGAAAAGCTCCAATTTGTAACTTGTACGTTTCTCAAAGTGAAGGACGGCAGTGAGAGAATGAGATCCATCTTCTCGCTTTTAGCGGCCGGTGCAGTATCGTTCATGCCCACCTCAATTTGGGTTCGGTAAAACTGTCCTTTTGGCCTTTATTGCAAGGTGGTGAAATACTAATGTCTTGCTACAGCTGCACAGAGCAAATGTGAGAGAACACATGGAGTAATCTGAGCAGTTATTGTCTCATTAAAGGAAAAGGATAAACTTGCTTGGGAGTGCCATAATATGCATCCATGCACACCATGAGGTAAAAACAGGCAGTGACAGACACCCAGGTGAGCCAATCAACATACAGGACAGAACACAACCAATCACCAGACAGAACACCAGAGGGGGGCTTCCAACTATAAAACATACGAGGCATCAGCACTCTGCCTCTTTCCACTGGTGACAACTGTAGTGACAGTCAGGGCCTATTTATCTGTCAGCACCTTCTACACGTGGATCAGAGCTAGCCTGGTCTAGATAGTTAGAGTTAGTACACTTAGAGTAGTAGAGTGTGAACCCACAGCCAGCTGTGTGCATTGTTACAGAAGTTCAATAAATCGTATTGAACCAACGCCTACGTTTGGTGTATGATTTATAGTTCATTTGCATCATGTTGCAGTCCGTGTTCCCCCAGGGTGAATAAAACAACAGGGAGTAGTTCAGAAAAGGTTCTAGAGGTCCAACTCCTGGATGAAGTGGCTGCCGCATGAGAAAAGATTGAGCATGCTGGGCCGAGACTCATTGGTGTTCAGGAGGATGATGGGTGATCTTATTGAAAATGTAACGTTCTGAGAGGGGGCTTGACTGGTAGATGCTGACAGCAGGTTTCACATCGTAGGGGTATCTTGAACGAAAGGGAACAGTTTCAAAGTAAGGAGTCCACCATTTAAGTTGGAGATAAGGAGGAATTTCTTCTCTTAAGAAGGTTGATTGACTTTAGAATTCACTTCCACATTCATTCCAGTGCAGGTTGGGTCATTCAATATATCAAAGAGCACGTTAGACAGATTCTTCACCAACAAGGATGTCAAAGGTTTTATTTTTATTTATTATTTAATGGAATGTGGGTGTCACTAACTCGGCAAGCATTTATTGTCTACCCTTATTTGCCTTTGAGAAGGTGGTTCTAAGCTGCCTTTTTGAAGCATTGCAGTGGGGTAGATACACCCACAATGCTGGGAGGGGGGGAGTTGCAGGGTTTTGACCCTGCGGCAGTGAAGGAACGGTGATATATTTCCAAGACTGGATGGTGAGTGGCTTGGACGGCAACTTCTCGGTGATGGTGTTCCCATGTACCTGTTGCCTTTGACCAATATGGTAGAGATCGAGGGTGGGATCCTCCATCCAACCACACCCATTTTGTGGTGCGGTTCACCCCCGCCAGCAGAGGGATCCTCCGTCCCGGTAGCCGGCCAATGGGGTTTCCCATTGTGGGCACCCTCCCGCCACCAGGAAATCTACAGGCGTGAGTGCACTGCTGGCAAAACAGAGGATTAGCCGATGGATAACCCCACCCCATGGGTTTTGAAGGTGCCATTTTTGGAGCCTAGGTAAGTTGCTAAAGCGCATCTTGCAGCGGGTACACATGGCTGCCATTGTGCATCAGTGATGAAGGAGGTGAATATTTAAGGTGGTGAATGGAGTGCCAATCAGGTGGGCTGCTTTGTCCCGGATAGTGTTGAGTTTCTTGAGTGTTGTTGGAACTGCATTCATCCAGGCAAGTGGGGAGTATTCCATCAGAGTCCTGACCTGAGTCCTGCAGGTGGACAGATTTTGGCGAGTCAGGAAGGGGTGGCATGGTAGCACAGTGGTTAGCATAGTTGCTTCACAGCTTCAGGGTCCCAGGCTCGATTCCCGGCTTGGGTCACTGTCTGTGCATAGTCTGCACGTTCTCTCCGTGTCTGCGTGGGTTTTCTCCGGGTTCTCTGGTATCCTCCCACAATCCAAAGATGTGCAGGTTAGGTGGATTGGCCATGATAAATTGCCCTTAGTGTCCAAAAGAGGTTAGTTAGGATTGCTGGGATAGGGTGGAGGTGTGGGCTAAGGTGGGGTGCTCTGCCAGTACAGACTCGATGGGCCAAATGGCCTTCTTCTGCACTGTAAATTCTATGATTCTATGATAATTCTATGATTCTAAATGTTTGACTCTCTGCAGGTTTCCCACTGAATAACCTTCTCTTATAGCTACAGTATTTATATAGCTGGTACAATTCAATTTATGGTCAATGGTAAGCCCCAGGATGTTGCTAATGGGGGATTCAGTGATGGTAGTGCCACTAAATGGGCAGCACGGTAGCACACTGGTTAGCACAGTTCCTTCACAGCTCCAGGGTCCCAGGTTGGAATGCTGGCTTGGGTTACTGTCTGTGCGGAGTCTGCATGTTCTCCCCGTGTCTGCGTGGGTTTCCTCCGGGTGCTCTGGTTTCCTCCCAAGTTCAAAGATGTGCAGGTTAGGTGGATTGGCCATGCTAAATTGCCCTTGGTTAGGTGGAGTTACTGGCTTTTGGGGATAGATTGGAAGTGTGAGCTTAAGTGGGGCGCTCTTTCCAAGGGCTGGTGCAGACCCAATAGGCCGAATGGCCTCCTTCTGCACTTTAACTTCTATGTTTCTATGATTCTATGAAATGTCATGGGGGAATGGTAAGTTTCTCTCTTGTTGGAGATGGTCAGTGCCTGGCGTTTGTGTAGCATGAATGTTACTTGCCACTTGTCATCTAGAGCCTGGATATTGTCCAGATCTTGCTGCATTTGTACATGGTCTGCTTCAGTATCTGTGGAAAATGATGCTGAACATTGTGCAATCATCAGCGAACATCCCCACTTCTGATCCTATGTTGGAAGGGAGGTCATTGATGAAGCAGCTGACGATGTTTGGGCCGAGGACACTACATTGAGAAGCTCCTGCAGTGATGTCCTGAGATTGAGATGATTTACCTCCCAAAACAACAACCATCTTCCTTTGTGCCAGGTATGATTCCAACCAGTGGAGTATTTTCCACCGATGCACATTGACTCCAGTTTTTATCGGGCTTTTTGATGCCATACTCGGTCAAATGCTGCCTCAATATCATATGAGGAGCGGTTGAGGACCCTGGGTCTGTGCTCGATGGAGTTTAGAAGGATTAGGGGGGTATAATTGACACTTACAGAATACTGAGAGGCCTCGATAGAGTGAACGTGGAGAGGATGTTTCCACTAGTAGGAGAAACAAGAACCCAAGGACACAGCCTCAGACTGAAGGGACGATCATTTAAAATAGGGATGAGGAGGAATTTCTTCAGCCAGAGGGTGGTGAATCTGTGGAATTCTTTCCCACAGAAGGCTGTGGAGGCAATATCATTGAGTGTCTTTAAAACAGAGATAGATAGGTTCTTGATTAATAAGGGGATCAGGGGTTATGGGGAGAAGGCAGGAGAATGGGGATCAGAAAAATATCAGCCATGATTGAATGGCGGAGTGGACTCGATGGGCCGAGTGGCCTAATTTTGCTCCTACATCTAATAATAATCTTTATTGTCACAATTAGGCAATGAAGTTACTACAAAAAGCCCCTAAAGCACTGTGCTACCGTGATTAATATTGTTAAGGGCAGTTACTTAGTGAGCAGATTATTGCTGAGTAAGCGCCACTTGATAGCACTTTTGATGACACGTTCCTTTATTTTGCTGATGGTCAGGAATAGACTAGTGGGGTGATAATTGGCTGAATTGGATTTGTCCTGTTATTGTTTTGTGTGCAGGACATACCAATTTTCCACATTGTTGAGTTTGTGCCAGTGTTGTAACTATACAGCAACAGCTTGCCTACGGTGTGTGGCAAGTTCTGGCGCACAAGTCCTCAGTAATATTGTTGGAATATTTTCAGAGCCCATGACCTTTTCAGCATCCAGTGCATTAAGCTATTTCTTGATACCATGCAGAGTGAATCAAATTGACAGCAGACTGGCAAATGTAATGTTGGAAACGTTTAATAATAATCTTTATTGTCACAAGTGGGTGGTGTGGTAGCACAGTGGTTAGTACTGTTGCTTCACAGCGCCAGGGTCCCTGGTTCAATTCCCACTTGGGTCACTGTCTGTGCGGAGTCTGTGCATGCCAAATTGCCCCTTGATGCCCAAAAAAGTGCTGGATAGGTGGAGTTATGGGGATAGGACGGTGGAGTGGGTCTAAGTAGGGGACTCTTTCAGAAGTTCTCCCCGTGTCTGTGTGGGTTTCCTCTGGGTGCTCCGGTTTCCTCCCACAAGTCTCGAAAGATGTGCTTGTTAAGTGAATTGGACATTCGGAATTCTCCCTCTGTGTACCCAAACAGGCACCATAGTGTGTGACTAGGGGATTTTCACAGTAACTTCATTGCAGTGTTAATGTAAGACTACTTGTGACAATAATAAAGATTATTATTATTAGTTGGCTTACATTAATGCAATGAAGTTATTGTGAAAAGCCCCTAGTCACCACGTTCAGGCGCCTGTTTGGGAGGGAGAATTCAGAATTGCCAAATTACCTAACACTACGTCTTTCAAGACTTGTGGGAGGAAACTGGAGCACCCAGAGGAAACCCACCCAGACACGGGGAGAACATGCAGACTCCGCACAGACAGTGACAAATGAAAGTGGAGAATGTGGGGATCGATCCCACTACCTCTCGCATGCTAAGCGAGTGCTCTACCATTTTAACTAATTCCCCCAATCTGGCATTACCTCCCGAGGCGGCCGGGATGGATCATCCATTCAACATTTCTGGCTGAAGATTGTAGCAAATGCCTTGGCCTCATCGTTTGCACTGATGTGCTGTGCTCCTCCATCATTGAGAATGATGATATTTGTGGAGCATCCTCCTCCCATTACTTGGATCATTGTCCATAGCCATCCACGACTGGATGTGGCAGGACTGTAGCTCTTAGATCTGATCTGTTGGATTATTAGTTCAGTGACAATACCAGTACACCACTGCCTCCCCAATTAGGATACCAATGGGTGGCTTAAAGGAGTGGAGAGTTTCAGAGGGTAAATTCCAAATTTAAAGGCAGTGGGTTAAGTTTCTTGCTGAATGAAAGCAAATTACCGCGGATGCTGGAATCTGAAACCCAAGAGAAAATGCTGGAAAATCTCAGCAGGTCTAGCAGCATCTGTCGGGAGAGAAAAGAGCTAACGTTCAGAGTCCAGATGCCCAGCTTTGACAAAGGGTCATCTGGACTCGAAACATGAGTTCTTTTCTCTCCCTACAGATGCTGCCAGACCTGCTGAGATTTTCCAGCATTTTCTCGTGGGTTAGGTTTCTTTGTGGATTAAGGCTCCTTCAACAGCACCTTTCAAACCCATGACCTCTACCACCTCGAAAGACAATGGACGCAGATGTATGGCATGCCAAATTGCCCCTTGGTGTCCAAAAAAGTGCCGGATAGGTGGAGTTATGGGGTTAGGGCAGTGGAGTGGGTCTAAGTAGGGGACTAAGTAGGGGACTAAGTTCGGAAGGCCAGTGCAGACCCTATAGGCCGAATGGCCCCATTCTATGTGGAGGTTTCCATCCTTTGTTCCAGCCATTTTCACTGCTGGAAAAAAAAGGGTTGTCTATGGATACTGGCATATGGCATTCAAAGGTTTTAATAATAATATAATAATAATCACTTATTGTCACAAGTAGGCTTCAATGAAGTTGAAGAAAAAGCCCCTAGTCGCCACATTCTGATGCCTGTTCGGGCTTCTGGAATCGTTCTGCATTACAAGCCAGCTGTTTAGCCCACTGTGCTAAACCAGGTTATGGGAGCGATAGAGGCAGAAGCAATAGAGAGGAGATTTTGGAAGCCCATTCTACAGACCCTGCCAGGAATGATTTGGAATACCCTGATTTCTCCTTCCATCCCGCAACACTTTCTCCTTCCACCTTCGCTATCAGAGATCAGGGAGGCATACCGACCTGCCTTGTGGTAATTCAGAAGCCAGAAATACTGCCAGGTCAAGGGGGCATCGCCAGGGCACCTGGAAGTACCTAACTCACCTCAGCTGCCACACTAGCCAGTCAGAATTAATTTCTTTATTAAAAATGTGGTCTTCCATATGTCTTCGACACAAGAACTCTGTGGAATTAAAAGCAATATTTAAAAACAGATTTCATATATCCAATGAATGACAAGATTGTATTCTTGCTCACTTCTTCCAACTGCTCAACTCTGAATTTGCTCAATTGGTGACAAATTGTAGGCTTCCTTCTTGTCCAAGTGTCCTCTGCCTATCAACCCTGCTGTCCATGGAAAACGTTTCTCCCCATCTCCTTGATCAATGCTCATTATAATTACAAATGCTCTTTTAAATCTGCCCTAAACCCCCTCTGTTCTCAGAATGATAAATCTAGCTGGCCGAGTCTCTCCACAGAACTGAAATTCCCCCATCTTCCTTCAGGGGTGCTAGGGTCCTCTTATAGCATCCCATCATTGCCTCGGTTACAATGGATTATTCAGCACAAAGAGTGTGGATCAAGCCTGGAAGGGCTCAGGACCACAATGGACTGTATATTTGCTCAAACCCTCAGTGGGAGACCATTAGTCGTGAGTGGTAGTGCATCTCCAAAGGCAGCTGGGAGAAAATGGAAAGAGGGCAGTGAAATAAATGTATAACCTCCTTGCAACTGAAGATCTTGACGCATTCGGAAGGTCTTCAGAAGAGTTCTGAATTGTTGCAATTTTCCACACTTAGAGAGCTATGGATGCTTATTTGTTGATTATGTTCAAGAAAAAAATCAATTGATTTTTAGACACTAAAGGAATCGAGAGCATTGATAACATTGGGTGGAATTTTGTGAAAACGACCAGGGTCTTAGCCACTGGCTGGAAAGGGGGCGAGAGCCCCGCGTTATCTCTTGTCGAAAATTCCCATCACATCTTGTGCCACGCGGGTACGTCACAAGCTTGCAGTAGGCCTTCCTCCAGAATCAAGGACCCCAATGGCTGAAGTCCCACCAGCCAATAGCTGCTGGCCAGTAAGAGACCAGCATCTCTTCTGTACTCAGCAGCGCCACCAGAGAGGTAGTGGCAGCCACCGGGACTACACTCACCCGGTGCCATGGATGGATGACGGACACAAGTAGCAGTGAGCAATGGCGGAAAGTGGGTTGTAAGAGTGGCGAGAGGGATGTTGGTTCAGCAAAGGCTGGGGGTGTCTCCTCTGCTTGTTTTGAAATCAATCGTTGGCCACATCCCTCTCCTACATTGTAACTTTCCTCCAGCCCTATTCTGTCCGAGACATCTCAAGTAGGCCAGTTCTGAACTCCTCCACACCTGCGACCATCATGAATACATCATTTGCTGTAGGGCCTGCAATTGCCTAGGCCCTCAACCCTGGAATTACCCTCCCTGTCCTCTCTGTGTCTACTCTTTGATGTTCTTTGAAACAAACCTCTTTGACCAAGCTTTTGGTCACCTGACCTAACATCTCCATACCAGGCTTCGTAGCATATTCTATTTGACAGTGCCCCTATGAAGGGCCTCAGGGCATTTTGCTACATAATATGTTTGGTGTAATTGCAGTTTACTGATGCAAAAAATATAGAGGCTTCCTGTTTATTATTCTGATGTTCATCGAGTTGACATTCACTTCTCAAGTAGATCCCTGCTGAGGCACAGTAATGATCAGGGTCATGTCAAGGTTATGCAAACACAGCCTCAAAATGTCATCGCGCAGAGAGATCCAAAGAGCAGGAGGCATGTTTTTTGGGGTTGACATTGGCTCAAAGTAAATCTCTTGCTCCTTCATGGTTTGAAAGAAAAATCAGATTTCAACCTGCTGAATCAATCTAGAACTGTTGTCAGTCGGAAAAATAATTGAAATGTAATGACCCTGAACGAATAAATCTGGAATAAACAGATGCTTCTGTGAGTTAATTTTATTTGAATTTTGCTGCCAAACCCAGCAATCGTAGTTCCAACTTGAAAATATGTCAATGAATGGAAACACATTCCGACATTACAACAGTGACTAACCTTCAGAAATGCTTCTTTGGCTGTAAGTCATTTCGGGGTGTCCTGGGACTCCAGATAAATGCATGTTTTTATCGCACTGCTGAAACGTAGGTGTCAAACAGCTTTGCTGATAGGACAAAATGTAAGTGTGGAGTTGGGGCCCAGTCTGATTTTGGAGTAAGATTGCCTGTCTTAGAACATAGAACATTACAGCGCAGTACAGGCCCTTCGGCCCTCGATGTTGCGCCGACCTGTGAAACCACTCTAAAGTCCATCTACACTATTCCCTTATTGTCCATATGTCTATCCAATGACCATTTGAATGTCCTTAGTGTTGGCGAGTCCACTACTGTGGCAGGCAGTACATTCCACGCCCTTACTACTCCCTGAGTAAAGAACCTACCTCTGACATCTGTCTTATATCTATCTCCCCTCAATTTAAAGGTATGTCCCCTCATGCTAGACATCACCATCCGAGGAAAAAGGCTCTCACTGTCCACCCTATCCAATCCTCTGATCATCTTGTATGCCTCAATCAAGTCACCTCTTAACCTTCTTCTCTCTAACGAAAACAGCCTCAAGTCCCTCAGCCTTTCCTCATAAGATCTTCCCTCCATACCAGGCAACATTCTGGTAAATCTTCTCTGCACCCTTTCCAATGCTTCCACATCCTTCCTATAATGCGGCGACCAGAATTGCACGCAATACTCCAAATGCGGCCGCACCAGAGTGTTGTATAGCTGCAACATGACCTCATGGCTCCTAAACTCAATCCCTCTACCAATAAAAGCTAACACACCGTACGCCTTCTTAACAACCCTCTCAACCTGGGTGGCAACTTTCAGGGATCTATGTACATGGACACCGAGATCTCTCTGCTCATCCACACTGCCAAGAATCTTACCATTAGCCCAGTACTCAGTCTTCCTGTTATTTCTTCCAAAATGAATCACCTCACACTTTTCTGCATTAGACTCCATTTGCCACCTCTCAGCCCAGCGCTGCAGCTTATCTATGTCTCTCTGTAACTTGTAACATCCTTCCGCACTGTCCACAACTCCACTGACTTTAGTGTCATCTGCAAATTTACTCACCCATCCTTCTACACCCTCCTCCAGGTCATTTATAAAAATGACAAACAGCAGTGGCCCAAAAACAGATCCTTGTGGTACACCACTAGTAACTGGACTCCAGTCTGAACATTTCCCATCAACCACTACCCTTTGTCTTCTTCCAGCTGGCCAATTTCTGATCCAAACTGGTAAATCACCCTGAATCCCATGCCTCCGTATTTTCTGCAGTAGCCTACCATGGGGAACCTTATCAAACGCTTTACTGAAATCCATATACACCACATCAACTTAGCTGTGGCCCCATGCTGGGTTCTGATATGGACATTATTCACTGGTGCCATGCACTTGATTGAAGCTTCACCTCTATCAGGTTTGAAGACTGAAGGGGTAAGACTCAGAGCAGATGGTTATTCCACTTTACATCTTTCTCTTCTCTCTTGACTTGAGTTATAAATAGATGAGCCCTGACTCATAAGATTGGCTGGGTGGGTAAGGGTAGGAAGGCATGTAGAGGTGGGTTTTCAATGAAACGCACTTAGAATTCATGGATCATAGGTCATAGAATTTACAGTGCTGCAGAGCAGGGCCCCAGTGAACTGGGGGAGGAGGTGGGGGGGCTTACGGAGTGGTGACCGTTGAAGTGGGAGCAACTTGGGAACACCAATTAGACCTTTGGTAGCTCTAAATCTGTTGCCAGGCTCAAGGGGGCAGGAGATGGTGAAGTGGTATTGTCACTGGATTAGTAATTCAGAGAGCCAGGGGAATGCTATTGTGTTCTGGGTTCAAATCCCACCCTGGCAGAATTTAAATTTACTTTTTTTTAAAAATCTGGAATTGAAAGCCTAAATATGAGATTGCCGATTGTCTTAAAGAAAAACCTCATCTGATTCACTAATATCCTTCAGGGAAGAAAATCTGCTCTCCTTACCTGGTCTGGCCTACATGTGACTCCAGACTCACACAGATGTATGTAGTTGATTCTTAACTGTCCCCCACTGAAATGGCCTAGCAAGCCACACAGCTAACGGCAATTAGGGATGGGCAACAAATGCTGGCCCAGCCAGCAACGCCGACATCCCAAGAACGAATAGAAAAAAGAGCCGATCATCGGGCTCTGATTGATGAACTTCCCTTTAGAGCGAGAAAACAGTTTGTCAGATGTTGAGGTGGAGGAGAATTAGAGCAATTCAGACACGGATCTCCTGAATTCGTGCAAAGGTTTTGGAATTTTTATTGAGTAAAGGTGCAAAGCAGCAGCTGGGTTTCTATCGTTCGGGTCTGGCGGACAACCTGAGGCAAAAGTGATTTGTTGCCCATCCCTAATTGCCCTTGAACTGAGCTGGACCATTTCAGTGGGGACCAGTTAAGAGTCAACCACATTGCAGTGGGTCTGGAGTCAGATGTAGGCCAGACCAAGTAAGGAGGGCAGATTTCCTTCCCTGAAGATCATTGGTGAGCCAGCTGGGTTTTTATGACAATGGTTTCATGGTCTTGACTTTTAATTCTAGTATATATTCGATTCAATTTCCATCATCTGCCATGGTCAGGTCTCTGAATTCCTAGTCCAGTGACAATACCACTACGCTGCCACTTTCCGAAATGGACTAATCCTGCTCCTATATCTGATGAACTTATGGAAAATTTGAGAAAAATGTTTGATGTTCAAGGCAGTTTAGAAGTCTTCATAAGTACCATTTTCTGAGGGTGAAGAGAAATGGCTTGATGGAATGGTCCCGATTTCGGCGTGAAATTGGATTCTCCGCTCCCGCACCGAACGCGATTTTGGCTTGGGGCTGCGGAGAGTACAGCCCCCTATGTTCCAGTCACTCCTTGCATTGAGTCTGCAATGCAGCAGCTGAATCTTGTGAGGAAACCATACATTTTTTGACTTTGTTCAAAGCCTGTATGCCTTTTTTTTGGTTTCCACATACTGGTGGAATATGCTGCAATCTCACTTGGAGCAGGCACCTGGAAAACATTTGACAGTCAAAAGAATTTGTGACACGAGATGATCCGTGCGTGCAGATATTTTCTGCCTTTGTCCAGCAGAGGGCAGCAGAGCGGAGCCGCTAATTGGCTGTTGCGGGGAAATTTGCATCAGTGCATTGCAATCACTGTATCCAGAAGGTGTACCTGAGCAAGACACTCTCCGTGTTCAAATGAAGGCAAGCATCCAGCAGAGGGCAGCAGAGCGGCACCGCTGATTGGCTGTTGCGGGAGAAATTTGCATCAGTGCATTGCGGTCACTGAATCCAGAAGGTGATTTCTGGAGGAGCTGCTGTTAAGTGAGAGAGACTCAAGGGCAGGTAGAAGTAGAAAGAAGTTGAATCGTGACATCACAGCCAGCAGGTAAGTGATTGGCTTGTGACTGGTATGTAGTTTTTCTTTCCCGTGAGGTGTGTTGATAAGGTAGGGTTTTTCCATTTTTTAAAATCGTGTGATTGGTAACAATTTTTCTTTGTTTTCTTCCTTCTTCATTTGTCTGTTATTTGATATTATAGTTGGACTAAGTTAAGCTTAAGATTAAAAATGGCAGGTGATCTCAGACCCATGTTATGCTCCTCTTGCTCAATGTGGGAGCTCAGAGACGTGGCTGATGTCCCTGGCTCCTTCACGTGCGGGAACTGTGTCCAGCTGCAGCTCTTGTTAGACCGCATGACGGCTCTGGAGCTGCGGATGTGCTTTCTTTGGAGCATCCGCGATGCTGAGGAGGTCGTGGATAGCACGTTTAGTGAATTGGTCACACCACAGATTAGGATTGCTGAGGGAGAAAGGGAATGGCTGACCAAAAGACAGAGAAAAAGCAGGAAGGAAGTGCAGGTGTCCTCTGCGGACATCTCCCTCCAAAACAGGTATACCATTTTGGATACTGTTGGGGGAGATGGCTCACCAGGGGAAGGCAGCAGTAGCCAGGTTTATGGCACCATGGCTGGCTCTGCTGTACAGAAGGGCGGGAAAAAGAATGAAAGGGCTATAGTGATAGGGGATTCAATTGTAAGGGGAGTAGATAGCGGTTCTGTGGTCGCAAACGAGACTCCCGAATGGTATGTTGCCTCCCAGGTGCACGGGTCAGAGATGTCTCAGATTGGCTGCAGAACATTCTGAAGGGGGAAGGTGAACAGCCAGTTGTCGTTGTGCACAGAGGCACCAATGACATAGGTAAAAAACGGGACGAGGTCCTACAAGCAGAATTTAGGGAGTTAGGAGCCAAGTTTAAAAAGTCGGACCTCAGAGGTAGTAATCTCAGGAATGCTACCAGTGTCACGTGGTAGTCAGAGTAGAAATTAAAGAATAGGCAGGATGAATGCGTGGCTTGAGAGATGGTGCAGGAGAGAGGGGTTCAGATATTTGGGACATTGGGACCGGTTCTGGGGAAGGTGGGACGACTACAAATTGGACGGTCTACACCTGGGCTGGACTAGAACCAATGTCCTTGGGGGTGCTTTTGCTAATGCTGTTGGGGAAGGTATAAACTAATGGGGCAGGGGGATGGGAACCAAATGAGGAGGTTAGTGGACAGACAGTAACTAAAGCCTGTAAGGAACTAGGTCATGAAGTCAGTGTGACTAAGGGGAAGAGTAGGCAGGGAGCAGATGATGAACGCAAAGGGACTGGTGGTCTGGGTGCATTTGTTTTAATGCAAGAAGTGTAGTAGTTAAGGCAGATGAACTTAGGGCTTGGATTAGTACCTGGGAGTATGATGTTATTGCTATTACTGTGACTTGGTTGAGGGAAGGGCATGATTGGCAACTAAACAGCCCAGGATATCGATGCTTCAGGCGGGATAGAGAGGGAGGTAAAAGGGGTGGAAGAGTTGCATTACTGGTCAGAGAGGATATCACAGCTGTGCTGAAGGAGGGCACTATGGAGGACTCGAGCAGTGAGGCAATATGGGCAGAGCTCAGAAATAGGAAGGGTGCGGTAACAATGTTGGGGCTGTACTACGGACCTCCCAACAGCGAGCGTGAGATAGAGGTACAAATATGTAAACAGATTATGGAAAGATGTAGGCGCAACACGGTGGTGGTGATAGAAGATTTTAATTTTCCCAACGTTATCTGGGATACACTTAGTGTCAGAGGTCTAGATGGAGCAGAATTTGTAAGGAGCATCCAGGAGGGTTTTCTAGAGCAGTATGTAAATAGTCCAACTCGGGAAGGGGCCATCCTGGACCTGGTGTTGGGGAATGAGCCCGGCCAGGTGGTTGAAGTTTCAGTCGGGGATTACTTTGGGAATAGTGATCACAATTCCGTAAGTTTTAGAATACTCATGGACAAAGACGAGAGTGGTCCTAAAGGAAGAGTGCTAAATTGGGGGAAGGCCAACAATACCAAAATTCGGCAGGAGCTGGGGAATGTGGATTGGGAGCAGCTGTTTGAAGGTAAATCCACATTTGATATGTGGGAGGCTTTTAAAGAGAGGTTGATTAGAGTGCAGGACAGACATGTCCCTGTGAAAATGAGGGATAGAAATGGAAAGATTAGGGAACCATGGATGACAGGTGAAATTGTGAGATGAGCTAAGCGGAAAAAGGAAGCATACATAAAGTCTAGGAGACTGAAGGCAGACGAGGCTTTGGAAGAATATTGGGAATGTAGGACCAATCTGAAACGAGGAATCAAGAGGGCTAAAAGGGGTCATGAAATATCTTTAGCAAACAGGGTTAAGGAAAATCCCAAAGCCTTTTATTCATATATAAGGAGCGAGAGGGTAACTAGAGAAAGGGTTGGCCCACTCGAAGACAAAGGAGGAAAGTTATGCGTGAAGTCAGAGAAAATGGGTGAGATTCTTAAAGAGTACTTTGCATTGGTATTCACCGAGGAGAGGGATATGACGGATGTTGTGGTTAGGGATAGATGTTTGATTACCCTAGGTCAAGTCGGCATAAGGAGGAAGGATGTGTTGGGTATTCTAAAAGCCATTAAGGTGGACAAGTCTCCAGGTCCGGATGGGGTCTATCCCAGGTTACTTAGGGAAGTGAGAGAGGAAATAGCTGGGGCCTTAACAGATATCTTTGCAGCATCCTTGAACATGGGTGAGGTACCGGAGGACTGGAGAATTGCTAATGTTGTCCCCTTGTTTGAGAAGGGTAGCAGGGATAATCCAGGTAATTATAGACCGGTGAGCCTGACGTCAGTGGTAGGGAAGCTGCTAGAGAAGATACTGAGGGATAGGATCTGTTCCCATTTGGAAGAAAATGGGCTTGTCAGTGATAGGCAACATGGTTTTGTGTAGGGAAGGTCATGTCTTACCAACTTAATAGAATTCTTTGAGGAAGTGACAAAGTTGATTGATGAGGGAAGGGCTGTAGATGTCATATACATGGACTTCAGTAAGGCATTTGATAAGGTTCCCTATGGTAGGCTGAAGGAGAAAGTGAAGTCTCATGGGGTTCAGGGTGTACTAGCTAGATGGATAAAGAACTGGCTGGGAAACAGGAGACATAGAGTTGTAGTGGAGGGAGTTTCTCAAAATGGAGAACTGTGACCAGTGGTGTTCCACGGGGATCTGTACTGGGACCACTGTTGTTTGTGATATACATAAATGATCTGGAGGAAGGTATAGGTGGTCTGATTAGCAAATTTGCAGATGACACTAAGATTGGTGGAGTAGCAGATAGTGTAGGGGACTGTCAGAGAATACAGCAGAATATAGATAGATTGGAGAGTTGGGCGGAGAAATGGCAAATGGAGTTCAATCCAGGCAAATGCGAGGTGATGCATTTTGGAAGATCCAATTCAAGAGCGAACTATACGGTAAATGAAAAAGCCCTGGGGAAAATTGATATACAGAGAGATCTGGGTGTTCAGGTCCATTGTACCCTGAAGGTGGCTGCGCAGGTCGATAGAGTGGTCAAGAAGGCATACGGCATGCTTTCCTTCATCAGAAGGGGTATTGAGTACAAGAGTTGTTAGGTCATGTTATAATTGTATAAGACTTTGGTTCGGCCACATTTGGAATACTGCGTGCAGTTCTGGTTGACACATTACCAAAAGGATGTGGATGCTTTGGAGAAGGTGCAGAGGAGATTCACCAGGATGTTGCCTGGTATGGAGGGTGCTAGCTATGAAGAGAGGTTGAGTAGATTTGGATTATTTTCATTAGAAAGATGGTGGTTGGGGGGGGACCTCATTGAGGTCTACAAAATCATGAGAGGTACAGACAGGGTGGATAGCAAGAAGCTTTTTCCCAGAGTGGGGGGACTCAATTACGAGGGGTCATGGGTTCAAGGTGAGAGGGGAAAAGTTTAAGGGAGATATGCGTGGAAAGTTCTTCACGCAGAGGGTGGTGGGTGCCTGCAACGCATTGCCGGCGGAGGTGGTATAGGTGGGCATGATAGCGTCATTTAAGATGTATCTAGACAGATACATGAATGGGCAGGGAGCAGAGGGATACAGATCCTTAGAAAATAGGCAACAGTTTTAGATAGAGGATTTGGATCGGCGCAGGCATGGAGGGTCGAAGGTTCCTGTGCTGAAATTTTTCTTTGTTCTTTGTTACTGAACTTTGTCGATATAAAGGAATTCTCATCAGACAGAGCCATACAAAATTCAGAGGAAGCATGTGTGAAAGCTGAAGAAAAATCCTTGGCAGGGAAGTTGAGAAGTATGAAATTGCAGTTTTTCTGTGCATTGTTGACCAATTTACTTCAAATAATTGATGGTGTCAGCAAGTCGCTGCAAAATGTTAACACAGCTTTATTGAATGTTTCACAATTGTTAGCCACAGTTAGACATTTTGTCATGGAAGTTCAAAATTACAATACCTCTGTGGAAGCAGAAGCACTAACATTAACAAATAATATAGGTCCATCTGATGAGAAAAAGCATACAAGACATGGGGGAATTATATTTTTATGAAACTAGAGACAATGAAAATACTTCAAAAGGGAAAAAGAAGATCATCATTCAGACTGTCGGTGTTATTTGTAACACAATTGTCGAGTAGAAGTCCACTTCTGAAGAAGACTGGTGAATTATTTTGCGTGCTTTTCGACAAAGGTTTGGATGAGAATGCTGAGAGCTGCTGCAGTGAGAGGTTAATTGAATTCTACCAGGAGGACAGAGACACAAATCCTTTTGAAGGGGAAATGAAACAACTCATTAATTTCATCGATAATGAAAGGCTCCGTGCTTCAAGAGCACCAGCTGATTTGTTCAGACTTGTACGTGATGGTCTGCAGACAACCTTTCTAAATGTGGAAACCATTCTGAAGATCTTTTGAATAATACCTGTCACAAATGCTTTCAGTGAACGTTCCTTCTCTGTATTGAAAAGAGTGAAAATTATCTGCGGAGTGTGGTGAGTCAGGGACATTTGGCAAGCTCAGCACCACTGACAATTGAAAATGCATCCTCACAAGATTTTACCTATGATGATGTGATTCATGTTTTTGTGAACTTAAGAAAAAGTGCAGAAGAAAAGCCATTTATATTGCCACGGATAGCAATAACTAATGAAGCATTAAAATCTTCAAAATCCATGCCTCTACCATGTTCTCCAATGTAAATTCTGTTCTTCAAATGTGAACATATGCTGATCTGATATAATGGCTGGAGGTCACATGTAGACCCTTATAACCAGTAAGCAACTGTCATCCCCATCGTTCTTCACTGACCTTCAGAAAGCCTCTTCTTACTCTTCTGGACAAGTAAAGAATGAAATCCTGCCAGACAGTTGCCGTAAAAGCCATTGATATTAGACTTGGACTGGACATTCCACTTCACTGGCATATTTGCTCTGGTGCTGGACCTTTTCTGACTCATTCTGTCCTGCACTGACCTGTTGTGCTACTGTCATACCATCGGCTGAAAGGGTGGCACAGTGGTGCAGTGGTTAGCACTGTTGCCTCACGGCGCCGATGACCCGGGTTCAATCCTGGCCCCAGGTCACTGCCCGTGTGGAATTTGCACATTCTCACCGTATCAGCAGGGGTCTTACCCCCACAACCCAGAAATGTGCAGGGTTGGTGGATTGGCAATGCTAAATTGCCCCTTAATTGGAAAATAATATATAACATCGGCTGATTTCTCCATTCCATTGTTCATTGGCCAGTTCATGTTTGCTCGCCGCAAGACCCAGAGGTCAGAAAATTGACCATTTAATGTCATGCTGACATGAAGTAGGCTAGTTAGTAGAGGCTTGTTGTTGTCAGAGGTTAAATACCATTCCAGCAGTCTGACAAGCAGTGATTTAGGGTTTCTGTGCCTTGCATTGTGTGAGCTGAGGATGGACTGGGTCAGGAGGGCATTGGCATCATTCAGGGTGGGGCCCGATGTCATTGAGGAAGGGGCTCGGCATCATGAGAGTGGGTCGCCGTGTCACCAGGGCAGGGTGGGTGGGAGGGGCATGACACAGGGCCCCCGCAAAGACAGAGAGCATGGGACCCCTAAAGTATAAGTCTGCCTCTGGTGTCATGATCTCTTTGAATGACAGAGCACGTTCGATTTTCCAAATAGCCTACCTCTGCTCCTCTGTCTTATGGTTTTGTAGGTGGGGATAATTCAGTGTGGAAGCAGTAATTGAAGGGTTGGGTAATTGGGATCAGATGCACTGGAAGATGTTGCAGCTGAAGGAGATTGCCAACAATATAATTGACCAGATGGATAACTTAAGCATGCATGCTGCAAAAGTGTTGTCTACCAAGCTGTTCCCACATTTACTCATGACCCAAGCTAAGCTCTCACTATTCTGGAATTTTAATGACTTATCGGTTTTACTTCAAATTACAGCAAAGGATACATTCAGTCCACTGCTTACTATTGGTTGTGCTGTGTGCTAATCACATAGTGTGGCACTTTTTATACTTTACCCATTCACCAAAAGCATAATGTACCTGAGGTACTTCAACACTAACCCTCATGACTTGTTGACTGCCTTAATACATTGTAAGCCCTTTGCCCAAATACAAAATGACTCAAATTCCCGTCTCCAAAATCCTTCTGCCTTTTCTTTTTTGCTCAAAACCTTGTAAATGCTTCAGCCACAGTCAATCTTTCAATGAATTATTAGTCATTTTGCCATTTATAATAATAATCTTTATTATTGTCACAAGAAGGCTTACATGAACACTGCAATGAAGTTATTGCGAAAAACCCCTAGTCGCCACATTCCGGTGACTGTTCGGGTACACTGAGGGAGAATTCAGAATGTCCAATTCACATAACAAGCACGTCTTTCGGGACTTGTGGGAGGAAACCGGAGCACCCGGAGGAAACCCACACAGACACGGGGAGAACGTGCAGACTCCGCACAGATAGAGACCCAAGCAGAAATCAAACCTGGGATCCTGGCGCTGTGAAGCAACAGTGCTAAACACTGTGCCTCCCTGCCGCCCATTTTAGTAGGCATCCAAGATAGAGCAGGTCATTTTTCTAAAGTGGTAATTGGTATTTCGCTTTGACAGATAATCTGTGTCACAATATCTCAGCGACACAACGTCCAATATCTATTATAATAATTTTGCATTAAATCCAACTGAAGAAACTCAAACAGAAGGTTACATAACCACAGAGATTGGCAGTAGTCAAAATAATTTTTTTCAGTCACAATGAAGTTCAATCTAACTTTAGAGAGAATTTGAACATTTAAACTTCAAACGTTGACCATTGCCCTCATTTCTAGACAGCACCTTGCTCACACTCCTTGGAAAGGAAAGCTTATCCATTTCTGACTGCAGTCAATGGAAAAGTGTAAGGTGCAACATAGTACATCGATCCGCTATGAATTTTCCTTGGTAGGAAAACTCATCATCTGCGATGGAGAAGATGCCCGACCCTTCAGAAATCTCTTTTAATTGCTGCACATTTGCTCAGTATTCTGCTGAATGTTTATTCCTTTTTGGCCTGAATCTGTGAATGTGTCATTCTAGAATCTACTCCTCCTCCTCGTAACGTGAGCATGTTGAAATCAGACTTCCCTTTTCCTCATAGAGATTTTAAAATGCAACTTTGTTATTTCTTTGTGGAGATGATAGTGTGATGGTAATATCACTGGGCTAGTAACCCAGAGGCCCATGCTAATGCTCTGGGGGTCATAGGTTCAAATCAACCGAAAGCACTGCCGGAATTTAAACCCCAGTAAAGCACTGGCAAAGTTTAATCTTTGCAGTATTGACCATAAATCTATAATTGATTGTCAAAATCCATCTGATTCACTCATGTCCCTTTAGGGAATGAAATGTTCCATCCTTACCTGCTCTGTCCTACATGTGACTCCAGATATTCAGCAATGTGGTTGATTATTAACCACCTTCTGCCCACTCAGTTCAAGGGCAATTAGGAATGGGCAACTGTTGCCAGTGAAGCCAACAGAAAAAACTTAACTCTTCAATGTATTCGTCCTTTTTCACTCTTTTCACCTTGTCCAGGAGTATGAGCTTTGATCCTTCACCTGAGCTTGTTGCTAAAGGAACCCTGTCTGTCGGAATCCTTCCAAATACGTAATATGCTGGGCTGGAACACGGCATGCAATTAACTGGAGACATACGTTAGCAAAATATTTTGCACTATTCGCTGCTAATTAATATCAGTGGGAATAGTGAGTGATGGCTGCAGGCACTGTGACAGTCTGTCTCTTTCACCTAATGTACAAGTGACAGGCTGTATCCAACGCTGCTCCCTGCCTACACAAAAATGCGATATATCAAAAATCCACTTCAGCTTGGAGGCAAAAGTACAACATTTTAGATTTATCAGTCGATGCAGACATCAGGCATTAACCACTTACACTCACTGTTGAAGGCATTGCTCACTGCAGCAGGTTTGAACATTTCTGATTGAGAAACCGACCTGAAGGGCGAAGGTGACCAAGGAACTCCCACAAAGGTGAAAAGAGAGTGGGCGAGAAGATGAGGCCAAGTCCTGAGGGACCAGGTGACGCCAAGCTTAGGTTTTTAAACTTCTGTGCATTGTAAAGAGAAAGGGAGTTAAAGTATTACTCAATTTCTTCGAAGGATGAGTTGGGGTAGAAGGCATCAGATTAGATGTAAATTTGGGCACAGTGAGGACCTGAAAGGAGAACCTGCTGTCAAGCAGTTTATTTGGAGCTTCAAAGAAGCTAGACGTAAGTTCAGAATGGCTTGACCCTTGGTAATCGAGAAACAAAATGTGAAGGACAAGAAAGATGATGTTGGATGGCACTCCTGCAAAGCACCTTGGGACATTTTGCAATAATCTTTATTAGTGTCACAAGTAGGATTACATTAACACTGCAATGAAGTTACTGTGAAAATCCCCTAGTCGCCACACTTCGGTGCCTGTTTGGGTACACTAAGGGAAAATTCAGAATGTCCAATTCACCTAACAAGCACATCTTTTGGGACTTGTGGGAGGAAACCGGAGCACCCGGAGGAAACCTATGCAGACACGGGAAGAACGTGCAGACTCCGCACATACAGTGACCCAAGCCGAGAATCGAACCTGGGGCCCTGGTGCTGTGAAGAAAGCAGTGCTAACCACTGTGCGACCATGTTAGTACATGAAAGGTGTTATACACATGCAAGTTTTTGCTGTTGACGGAAAGATATATGACCGGGAATCGTGCTGTCAGTGCGGTGCTCACTGCTGATGTCAGATAAACCTCTGGATGGTAACCTACCTTGATTCTGTTGGTACGAATTTCAGCTGGCTTGAGAGAAGATTCCTTTGAAGATCCCTTTCTCTTTACAAGGCCCAGCAGCTCAGGCTATTTAATGTAAAAAAAAAAGGCAGGGAGATGTGAGACGATTTTACATTCACATGCACAACAAAACCAAGGATAAAAAAATTGCTTCAGTAAAAAGAGACAGTGGAATAAAGACACTGGAAAATTACATTTTCGGCAGACATAATTAATTTAGCAAATTCAGAAATGTACGTTTTTTTAAAAAAAATGTGCAATAATTTTGATCAGATAAATCGTTTAAAAAACTGACCTTTACAAAGCCTAATAAATCATGCTCAAATGTCGTAGATTTTGCTTTGTAACAAAATTTATCAGATTTTTAATAGGTTTCATGTTATGAAACTCGGCTCGAGGGGCTGAATGGTGTACTGTTGCTCCTAATTAGTATGCGCGCTGCTGTGACTATCAATGCAAAACCTAGCACATTAATGGCAATATTTCATGTTTAAGTATCGATGTGATGTACAGTCGGCTAAGCTAATAATTTTTGAAAGATGGGGCAATGGGGTGTACTGATTTTCTTTACAGTGTGATTGGGTGGAATTCTCCCATCCTGGGACGAAGTCCCATGGCAGCGACAGAAACGTGGAGTGTTTCCCAAGGCAGTCTCCCACTGCCCGCCATTGAACCTGCTGGCGGCAACATGGCAGAATTCCACCTGCTCCACTGAAAGTGAATCAGAGCAGAATTTCCAGACATTGGTTGGATCCCACTATTTTTCAGGGTTTAGGTGAATTACATAAACAAGGAAGTCCCTCCAGAAGGTGGTCACTGCCAGCGACCGGGTGAGGGGAGGTTCGCGATGGCCGTCTCAAGATTTGGGTGGGGGTGGGAGGGTGACGGGTAGAGGGGGCCTGAAAGGTTGGTTGTGGGAGTGGGGGGGGGGTACAATTCAGGCAGCTTTCCAAAATAATAATCTTCTTTCGTGTCGCAAGTTGGTTTACATTAACACTGCAATGAAGTTACTGTGAAAAGCTCCCAGTCGCCGCATTCTGACACCTGTTGGAGTACTCAGAGGGAGAATTCAGAATATCCAATTCACCGAACAAGCACATCTTTCGGGACTTGTGGGAGGAAACCGGAGCACCCGGAGAAAACCCAAGCAAACACAGGGGGAGCGTGCTGATTCCGCACAGACAGTGACCCAAGCTGGGAATCGAAACTGGGTCCCTAGCGCTGTGAAGCAACAGTGCTAACCACTGTGCTACCGTGATGCCTGTGCTGGGAAAATAGGAAGGTGGTCTGAATCCCAAGGCTGATTCCCTTGCTGTCATTTGCATGCAGTGGGATGGACAATAGGGGACGGACAGGAGCCATTGAGAGGCCAGGGGAGGACAGGAAAAATGGTAAAGGTATTAATGGTGGAATTGAGGAAATGATCCCCCTCCTCCCCCCCCCCCCCCCCCCCCCCCCTTGCCATTTTCACCCCAAACCGGGTAACCCTGGAGGGCGGAGCGGTCGGACCACAAGTACAACAATCATTTCTTCAGTTTTGCAGGTGACAGCCATTTGGTATTTTGCACTGACTATTATTCCTGTTGGATGAAGGGTTTTATTTCAGTTTGCAGAATATATTAAATCCAGCAATATAAATATTTAAAAGTCAGTTGTAAGTATTAACAGATGGGTCTCAGGGCATGTTGCCATGGGATGTAAACTAAAGTGTTTAAAGGTCATAATTGTACCAGTTGTAATTCTCAAGTATGAAAAGTATTCCTTATTACAGTTTTAGTAATGAATCTCATGAATAATAAGCCGTGGGCAGGATGAACGGTGAAAATAATTAGTAATTGCATATCGTAACAATTAGATGGCTCTAAATGTGAATGCGATTGAATAGTTTCTGAAGTTGTTTTCATCAAAAGGAAAATTGGCAAAGGAACAAGTGATCTGAGGGGAAATATTAGTGGCAATGGTCTCTTACACAGCGCAGTTTTATAGCAATTGCTCTTAATGTGAAACCTCATTCATGGTACAAACAGGAATTAATAATGGCAGATGCGTAGATGTATTGAAGCATGTGGAACTGAACTATTGCTTGCAAGTGTGCATCAAGGTCAAGGCTGTTATCATGTCACATGAACAATTAGAAAATAGGCATCGATATATTGTTGAGTTTGGAATTCAGATGGAGAAGTTGGAGAAAATCAACCTTTCCCCTTGTAGCTTGGGTAGAGTCCATGCTTGGCTTTTGGAAGGATCTGGTTTGTGCGACCTTTTCTTGTTCCACGATGACTTTCATAGTCAGCGGTGGGTCAGTTGGTGGCGCTGTCTCCTCTGAATAGGAAGGTTGCGGGTTCAAGTCTCACTCCAGGACTTGGGTACAAAAATCAAGAGAGTTCTGTACTATCAGAGGTGCTGTCTGCCTGATGAGATGTTAACCTGAGAACCCAGGTCAATGGAAAGGCATTTTCTTGAGGAAGAGGGATGAATCACAACTACTGTGTATATCCCTCCATAATATCGCAAAAAGAGATTATCTGGTTAGTAAGACATTTCTGTTTGTGAGATCTTGCTCTCCACAAAATGTTTCCTTCATTACAGCAGTGACTATGCTTCAAAATTACTCCATTGGCTGTTATGCAGTTTGAGTCCCCCGGTTGAGAAAGGTGATAATAATAATAATCTTTATTAGTGTCACAAGTAGGCTTACATTAACACTGCGATGAAGTTACTGTGAAAATCCCCTAGTCTCCACTCTTGGGCGCCTATTTGGGTCCACTGAGGAAAAATTCAGGATGTCCCATTCACCTAATAAGCACGTCTTTCAGGACTTGTGGGAGGAAACCCACGCAGACACGGGGTGAACGTGCAGACTCCGCAGAGTCGGTGACCCAAGCCCGGAATCGAACTTGGCTCGCTGGCGCTGTGAAGCAACAGTGCTAACCACTGTGCTACCGTGCCGCCCAGGAGCTATTGAATGCAATTTTTCCACGTATTTTTCTTCAGGTGGGTTTATATGAAATGAATGAAAATGAAAATCACTTATTGTCACAAGTCGGCTTCAAATGAAGTTACTGTGAAACGCCCCTAGTCGCCACATTCCGGCGCCTGTTCGGGGAGGCTGGTACGGGATCAGCCATGATCTCATTGAATGGCGGAGCAGGCTCGAGGGGCCAGGTGGCCGACTCCTGCTCCTAGTTCTTATGCTCTAAGCAAGTCTTCCGGGATTTGTGGGAGGAAACCGGAGCATCCGGATGAAACCCACATGAAGCACATCATTCATTTGGTCATTGCGGATGCAGGAAAACTCAAGGTTCCAAAGCTCCCTTGTACTCTGGCTGACTTTCCCCTTCCCACACAAGGGTATTCAGGTCAATTGTGATATACCTTCTCCCTATCAACTATCTCAGCGCAGCTCAGAGGACTTAATCTAGGAATGTGCTGCACTGAATAACTCAGCTACTCATGAGGCATACGCTTGCCGCATCAATGGAGCATTGATCATAGTTTTAAAAATCTGTATCCAAAACCTATAGCAATGCGAGAAACATTCTGCACAGGGAATGTCTGATATGGATAATGAACATTTCAGCCTATAACCATATGTGTGATCAGTGCCTGGAAGGCAATGCTTTATAAAGTTTGGAATAATTGAAATTAGTGCTTGAAGATCCTTAGGTTAATGTGAAGTCTGAACGATCAAAACTAAATATAATAGACTATTAGAGAGAGCTGAGGTTCTCTTTTCTTTCAAACAAACTATGAAATGGAGGAGCTGTCATTTCATGATGAGTTTGTGCTGTTTGAAGGTGGATTGTCCTACCTTGCAGATTACACTTCTGTTATATTTATTTTTTGCCACAAAGAGAAAAGGTGTGGAGGTGCTCGCACTCTGAATTCTTGTAAAACACGATGACAGGTTTATTAAGAGGTGTTGCTCATGCAGTAAATCTGGTGATCTGCCCAAAGCCTGTGCAAGCACTCCGCTGACGTCACTGTACATCACGTGACACAGAATGCGAATGAATGTGTTCCCAGACACATAACACCCCTCATCCTTTACTTCATGAGTGCAACAACATCAATTAAGATTTCACAACAGAATTCCTTAGATGTTATTTTTACACATATATAAAATTCAATGGGACAGTCTCCGTGGTGGACGTACATTCCCTTTTGGTAGAATTTGACGTTCTTGAACTCTGCTATTTGCGACTTCAAAAGTGTGCACATTCCTTTTGTAGATGGTACTTCTAGAGTAGTTATGTCAAAACCTGTCCTCAGAAATAGAATCTGAATGTGTCACTGACTCTAGTCTCCGTTCCAAAGTATTCCTCTCTCGATCTTCGAAAAGTGGAACCTCTTGAGAAGTTTCCGCAAACTCACTTTGTGCAACAAGTAACTGATCAGCATGACATCGCCAAACTCTTTCATCATCTGTCTGTATGGTGTATGATATTGAACCTGTGCTGTGATCATAGCTGGTACCCATTTTTCGTTGGTTGTGTAACTCCTAGATAGCGCTCTCTCTCTCCCTGGCTGAATACTCGTCTTTTCGAGATTTTCTCCCTCCCAGCAATTTGTGCTTGTTGTTGTTATGTGACAATCTCTGAAGTATCAGGTGGAGATAACAAATCAAACTGTGTTCATAGTTTCCTCTTAAACAACAGCGTTGCGAGTGAACTTTCCGTGGTAGGATGCACAATGTTCCGATAAGATATTAGAAATTTGTTTGCTATTCTGGTCCTTCGATGCTTTAATGTTGGCACAAACATTCAGTCAATCCATTCATTGCTTGATGACATGGAGCTTACTTGATATCGTGCACACCATTAACTTTCGAGCAGTCCTAAGCCTCCTTCAAAGTATACTACATCCCATTATCATTGACAATCTGCTCTGGTGTTCCAAATCTTGTCAATATTTCATCTAGTTTTTCAATGGTCTGCTCAGTCGTCGTTGACTTTATTACCGGGACTGCCCACCATTTCCAGTGTGCGTCCGCAATCACTATTGACAAATGTTTTCTTCTGGGTGATGCTTGACTTGTAACAGCAACCGTGATAAAGCACCTGCATTTGCATGCTGCTCGGACTTGCGATACTGGATATTGAAAGCGTGTGCCGACAATATCAATGACCATCTTTGCAATCTACTAGCTGCCAAAGAAGGCATACCATTACAAGGCCCAAAGATTGTAGTCAAGGGTCGATAATCCGTCAAAAGGGTGAAACGACTTCCGTCAAAGTAATGGTGAAAAATTCTCACACTGAAAAATATGCTCAAAGCTTCTTCTTCTAGTTGAGCATAATTCATTTCAGTGCTAGTAAGAGTACATGAAGGGAATGCTGTATGTCTGCTGAAGGCATAATGTGCGAGACGATTGCAGCAACCCTATAGGGTGAGGCATCGCAAACTAATTGGAACTTTGTTTTTGGATTATAATGAACCAACAGTTTTGATTTCAATAAAGCTTCTTTCACTTCATTGTATACATTTTCACATTCTTCTGACCAGTGCCATTCTTTTTGGCACATAGCAAAATGTGTTAAGGCTTCAATTGTGTCGCTAAATTTGGCATAACTTTACCACAAATAATTTATCAATCCTGAAAGCAATCATAATTGTGTCACATTTTGAGGACGTGGTGCTTTTAAGATTGCATACATTTCCTTTGGTTCGTTGTGCAAGTCATCTTTGTCAATTATATGACCAAGTTAACTTATGGATGACTTGATAAAGTCAATACATCTCCTTTTTAAAGCTCAGGTTATGGCTCTGTATCCACTTCGGGTAGCTTCCAAATTATTCAGGTGTTCCTGTTCACTTGAACTGGTAATAAGTATGTTGTCTAAGTAACATTGCACTTCATTCAGCCAACTTAGAATTTGATCCATGGATATTTGAAAAGAGCAGGCACAGATGTTATTCCAAAAAGATGACTTCTGTAACAAAGACCTTTGTGCATTATGGTGGTGAGTAGTGGCTGAAATTTGGCAGGCACATTCCTCTGCATATATTTCTGTGAAAGATCAATTTTACTGAATTTCTGTCATAGAATCATAGAATCCATATAATGCAGAAAGAGGTTTATCGGCCCATTGAGTCTGTACCGACCCGCCAGAGAGTGCAGCAAACAAGTCTTCAAACAGCGGCAGTAGATAATGATCTATGCACAAAAGTGGGTTAATTGTGGTTTTGAAATCACAAATTCTCACTGAGCCACCCCGTTTTAACACAGGACCGAGTGGTGTTGCCCAATCACTTGTAGTAACAATTCAATGACTCTTGTCCTTACCAATCTTTCTAGCTCTTCATCATAGAATCTATGGTTGGCATGGATCAGTTTCGGCCAAAGGGCCTGTCCGAAACTGATCCATGCCAACCAAAAAGCTCATCTAACCTAACCCCATTTGCCTGCATTTGGCCCATATCCCTCTAAACCTTTCCTATCTATGTATCTGTCCAAATGTCTTTTAAATGTTGTCAATGTCCCTGCCTCAGCCACTTCCTCCAGTAACTCATTCCACATATGTACCACCCTCTGAGTAAAAAGGCTGTCTCAGGTTTCCATTAATTCTTTCCCCTCTTAACTTAAACCAATGCCGTCTAGGTCTCGATTCCCCAACCCTGGAAAAAAGACTGAGTGTTTTCACCCTATCCATCCCATGTCTCTCATGATCTTACACACCTCTATAAGATCACCGCTCAGTCTCCTACACTCCAAACAAAAATGTCCTAGCCTGTCCAGTCTCTCCCTACAACTCAGTCCCTTGGATCCTCGCAACATGCTTGTGTATCTCTTCTGTACTCCCTCCAGTTTAATAACATCTTTCCTGTAGCAAGGCGACCAAAACTGAACACAATACTCCAGGTGTGGCCTCAACAACGTTCTGTACAATTGCAACATAACTTCCCAACTTCTATACTCAATGCTCTGACCAATGAAGGCTAGCATGCCAAAAGCCTTCTTCACTGCCCTATCTACCTTTAGAGAACTGTGAACCTGAACTCTGAGTTCCCTCTGTTCCACGATACTCCCTCAGGTCCTATCATTCACTTTGAAAGTCCTACCTTGATTTGACTTTCCAAAATGCAATACCTCACACTTATCTGTATTGATTTCAATTTGCCATTTCTCGGCCCACTTCCCCAGCTGATTAAGATCTTGCTGCAATTTTTGATAATCTTCCTCACTGTCTACAATACCACCTATTTTAGTGTCATCTGCAACTTTAGGCTTAATGGCAGCTTTGAGACATTTGCGTGTGTCGTAGGGTTTGATTTTTAAATGTACCTCAACTCCAGTCATAGAGCCCAGTGAATTTTCAAACATCTTCTCATACGTATTCAGAAGTTGTTTCAAGTTTCTCTTTGAATCCAGTGGTTGATCGATTGTTTCCCAGTTAAGCCTAATCTTAGCCAACTATGCTCTGCCAAATAGAGCGGGAAAACCTCCACGGACAGCGAGAAGAGGCCGAAACCTCCACGGACAGCGAGAAGAGGTTATACATCCATCTGCTTCTACTTTCACAATAATACACCCTTTAAATGATACAACGTCTTCAGTATACATTCTAATAATCTTTATTATTGTCACAAGTAGGCTTACATTAACACTGCAATGAAGTTACTGTGAAAAGCCCCTAGTCGCCACACTCCGGCGCCTGTTCAGGTACACAGAGGGAGAATTCAGAATGTCCAATTCGCCTAACAAGCATGTCATTCGGGATGTGTGGGACGAAAACCGGATCACCTGGAGGAAACCTGCACAGACACGGGGAGAACGTGCAGATTCTGCCCAGGCAGTGACTCAAGCAGGAATCGAATCCGGGCCCTGGCGCTGTGAAGCAACAGTGCTAACCACTGTGCTACCGTGCCACCCCCACTGAAGGAAAGAAGATAAATAGTTCCAATACTTCAAAGTCCACGGGGTAGAATGAATTCGAGTAGATGCATGAATTCTCTGCTAAAGACGCTGCACATCATGTGATACAGAACCAGCAAGAATGTATTCCCAATGCAGGGAATTAGGGGCTGGTTTAGCACAGGGTTAAAGAGCTAGCTTTTAAAGCAGACCAAGGCAGGCCAGCAACACAGTTCAATTTCCGTACCAGCCTGCCCGAACAGGCGGCTGAATGTGACGACAAGGGGCTTTTCACAGTTACTTCATTTGAAGCCTACTTGTGACAATAAGCGATTTTCATTTCATTTCATTTTTCATTTCAAATGTATAATGACATCATTAATTCTTCAATCTGTCAAGTTGAGAAGGGCAGTAAAGTTTTAAATGGGACTGAATTAGACCACTTGCGGAGTCCTTTAGGAGCACATTGGCATATTTAATATGTGACCACACCAACGTACATTTATATATGTCTAGTGCAGCATAATAAGGAACTTCACAAGACTAGTCAGATCATTGACTTTAACTCAAAGAAGTACTGGGTAGGTGATCAAAAGCTTGGTGAGAAAGAGTTCTTGAGAAGTGACTCAAAGGGGAAGAGAGTTAGAGAAGTGGAACATGTTTAGGATCGGGAAGAAAATTCAGTTCATAATCTCACTGAAGGTATTAATGCTGACACATGGTGGCAAGAAATGGAGGAGGCACAAGGGGCCAGAGTTGCAAGAAAGAAAGTTTGCAGAGGGTTGCAGGCTGGAGGACGATCGAGAGACAGAAAGAAGGCAACAAAGAGATTTGAATGTGAAGTTCAACAGTGCAGCACGGTAGCACAAGTGGATAGCACTGTGGCTTCACAGCGCCAGGGTCCCAGGTTCGATTCCCTGCTGGGTCACTGTCTGTGTGGAGTCTGCACGTTCTCCCCGTGTCTGCGTGGGTTTCCTCTGGGTGCTCCGGTTTACTCCCACAGTCCAAAGACGTGCAGGTTAGGTGGATTGGCCATGATAAATTGCCCTTCGTGACCAAAAAGGTTAGGAGAGGTTATTTGGTTATGGGGATAGGGTGGAAGTGAGGGCTTAAGTGGGTTGGTGCAGACTCGATGGGCCGAATGACCTCCTTCTGTACTGTATGTTCTATGTAATGTAATTCTATGTAATTTTAACATGGAAGCCCCGGTAATTCTGGCTACCTTACCCAGTATGTGTACCATGTCACTGGGACATTTGTGTCTCAGTTTCACCAGCTTAAAAGAACAAGCCTTTTGCTGACGTTTAATATGCTTGTATGGAACTCCTTATCCTAATATCTTAACATAGCGTTAGTCCATTAGCAGTGAACAAATTAAAACTTCTGTCAAGCAAAGCAAATGAGACCATCAAAATGTTATGTATTTTGTATTCAGCTTTTGTAGACTCTCCCCACAATAACGAGTGGGAGTGTACGGTTAGAAAATGTTCCAGCCACCGTGATATGGGGGACAGACCAGTGTGTCTTTTCCTGTTGGTCAGTTTGATCTGTTTGTATGTATACAAAGTTTTCAATGTGACAGGCTCAGACTGAAAACCAACATGTAGCTCTCCAGCCGCGCGGACTCACCAGTTTTCTCCCCAGATCTTGAGCCTCTCTTGAGTTTACAACAACACTCTGACAGAGTGGGCCTGATCGAGACGAGAGATTGGGGCACCATCTTTAAAGGGCACCCCAATCAGCACTGAAGTGCCCCTTATGCACTGCCCCCCCCTCCACCCCCAACCTGGACAGTCTTCACGGGCGCTCCCCTAAACAATCATCGGGGGCTCCCTGCTCCACCCACCGCAGAGATATTGTCAGCATTCCCCCCTCACTATCAACTCCCCCCCCCCCCCATGCCTGCAAGATCCCCCTTCATTGTCTGCCATCCGCTCACCACACATCAATGGAAATGGGGCTCCCATGAGGGTTCGTCCTTGGTACTGCCCCCGGCACTGTGCCAACCTGGGACAGTGCCTGGACAACCTGGCAGTGCCAACCTGACAACCCCAACCTGTGCCAAGGGGCAGTACCAGGAGTACTGCCAAGGCACTGCAAGGGCACACCTCTGCCCCTAGAGGCTATAGTTACCTTTGTGCCCTTGGAGGGATCCCCTCAAATGAATCCCGTTTTTCCAAATCTGTTGTTGACCTCGCCGGTGTGACGTCACGTCAGTGAAGTTTGAATATTTAGTGAGGGGTGGATTATGTGGCAGGGGGGCTGAATAATTATGCTAAGATTTACTCAAATCCATTTAAATTAGGGGCTGGTTCTTGGTTGGCGTGAACCTCATGACGTCACCAGCGAGGGGGCGGAGAAAATGGGGAAATGCAATCTCTCCGGATAGAGTTGCGTTTCCCCGCTTCTCCCTGGATTTTCCGCCCCTGTTGCCATTCTCTCTGATGACAAACACGGGCTGAAAATCGTCCCCTACCTGTCGTCTGGGATAAGACTGCAAGGATGCTTTTACTGAAAAACAAAGAAAGACTTGCAATTTCATAGCGTTTGTCACAACTGCTGGATGAGTCAAGGCGCTTCTCTGCCAATTACATACTTTTGGCATATTGCGTCACATTGTTGAAATGCAGGAAAAGTAGCAACTAATTTGCATACAGCAAACTCCCACAATCAATTGTGTGGTAATGAACAGAAAATGTGTTTTATTTTTGTGATGATGTCTGAGGGATAAATAGTAGAGCCACGGGATCTTGTACGTCTACCTGAGAGGGGAGATAGGGCCTCGGTTTAATGTCCAATCTGATGCAGAAGCTTAGAAACATAGAAAATAGAAGCAGGAGGAGGCCATTCGGTCCTTCAAGCCTGCTCCACCATTCATTATGATCATGGCTGATCATCCAACTCAATAGCCTAATCTCGCTTTCCCCCATATTCTTTGATTCCCATCGCCCCAAGTGCTATATCTGACTGCTTCTTGAAACATGCAATGTTTTGGCCTCGTGGCGCACAGCTCCCCTCCGCCATCGTTTTATTAAATTGTGGAGTAACTTCAAATGGCCATGCGGTCTACTGCTGCTCCTAAACTCTTATGTTCATTTGAAAAGTGGATGCAGATTTTTGTTTCCGTGCTCAAGACCCGGGATAGATGTTTTTGGGCGTTCAGGTTTTCAAGACCAATAACCACTGTCATTGTCAAAGTTCTCAAATGGCCATGAATTCACGGTTTGCTGTTGCCTCATGTGATCAGTGAGAGGTTTAACATGTCCAACGGCAGATGACATAAAAACAGAAAATGCTGGAAAAACTCAGCAGGTCTGGCAGCATCTGTGGTGAGAGAAACCTAGTTAACGTTTCAAGTCCGTATGACTTTTCTGCAGATGCCACGTTGAACATCATCCAATGAGTTGGCAAAGTATTGGTGATTCTGTTTGGTTCACCTCAAATAAGTTGTACAGATTGATTTGATGATAAAATGTCAAAATTTGAACTTCCATTTGTTCATATGACAATTGTATAAAAGGCCTTAATCTCTGGTCTCTGTAATTAATCCTAGTTTTAACTCAGGGAGTAAGTTCTCCCATACCACGGACCCCAGCATTTACTCAACAAATTTCAGACAGCTTTAGTCCAGGCTTCAATTCATTCTCAGAATGTGCATCTCTGGAAAGGTAGACATGTATTGCCCATCTTCAGTTGCCCTGAAAAGGTGGTGATGAGCTGCCTCCTCACTGTTATCTATATAACAGTTTGGTACAATTGAGTTGTGTATTAGTCCACGTCAAAGGGCAGTTAAGAATCAATCCTGTTGGCGTGAGACTGGGATCACATATCGGCGAGACCACATAAGGACAGCAAATTTCCTCCAGAGAGGGTAGGTATGTTCTTGATTATAATTTGAACCTCAGATCAATAAAGTTCATAAACATTAGATGCCGGGTGTTTATGGAATTGTCAGTCAATACACTACAACTAAGTATTAGAACAAAGAACAAAGAATAGTGCAGCCCAGGAACAGGCCCTTTGGCCCTCCAAGCCTGTGCAAATCATGATGCCCTGACTAAAAAGAAAACTTCTGCCCTTACTCGGTCCGCATCCCTCTATTTCCTCTCTATACATATATCCATCCAGATGCCTCTTAAATGTTGCTAATGTGCCTGCTTCCACCACATCCATGGCAGCACGTTCCAGGCACCCACCTTCTCGACATGAAAAGCTTACCCCGCACATCTCCCTTAGACTCTCCCCCTCTCACCTTGAACCTGTGCCCCCTTGTAACTGACAGTTCCACCCTTGGAAAAATCTTCTGGCTTTCCACTCTGTCTATGCCTCTCATAATTTTGTAGACCTCTATCAGGTCTCCCCTCAACCTCCGTCGTTCCAGTGAAAACAGTCCTCGTTTATTCAACCTCTCCTCATAGCCAATACCCTTGAGACCAGGCAACATCCTGGTGAATCTTCTTTGGATTCTCTCCAAAGCTTTCACGTCCTTCTGATAATGTGGTGACCAGAACTGGGCAGTACGGTAGCATTGTGGATAGCACAATTGCTTCAATGCTCCAGGGTCCCAAGTTCGATTCCGGCTTGGGTCACTCTCTGTGCGGAGTCTGCACATCCTCCCCGTGTGTGCGTGGGTTTCCTCTGGGTGCTCCGGTTTCCTCCCACAGTCCAAAGATGTGCAGGTTAGGTGGATTGGCCATGATAAATTGCCCTTAGTGTCCAAAATTGTCCTTAGTGTTGGTTGGGTTTACTGGGTTATGGGGATCGGGTGGAGGTGTTGACCTTGGGTAGGGTGCTCTTTCCAAGAGCCGGTGCAGTCTCGATGGGCCGAATGGCCTCCTTCTGCACTGTAAATTGTATGTAACTGCACGCAATACTCCAAATGCGGCCTAACCAAAGTTTTATGTAGCTGCAAAATGATTTCCCAACTCTTGTACTCAATGCCCCAGCTGATGAAGGCCAGCATGCCATATGCCTTCTTAATCACCTTGGCCACCTGTGTTGCCACTTTTAGGGAACTGTGGACCTGCACCCCCAGATCCCTCTGTATGTTAATGTTCCTAAGGGTTCTGCCATTTACAGTATAATTCATACCTAGATTTGATCCTCCAAAATGCCATGGCAGCACGTTCCAGGCACCCACCTTCTCGGCCTGAAACATTTACCCCGCACATCTCCCTTAAACTTTCCCCCTCTCACCTTGAACCTGTGCCCCCTTGTAATTGACACTTCCACCCCTCAGCCTTCATCTTTCCAGTGAAAACAGTCCTCGTTTATTCAACCTCTCCTCATAGCCAATACCCTCGAGACCAGGCATTTGTCCAGATTAAACTTCATCTGCCATTTCTGTGCCCAAGCCTCGATCTGTTGTATCCTCTGACAATCCTCGGCACTATCAGCAACAACGCCAATCTTCGTGTCGTCCACAAACTTACTAATCAGACCATCCACAATTTCCTCCACATCATTTATATATACAAGCAATAGATGTCCCAGCGCTGATCCCTGCGGACCACCACTAGCTACAGATTTCCATTAAGAAAAATACCCTTCCTCTGTCAGGGACTCAAATATGTTACTGTTTTGAGCTCAGAATCTTAAGCTGTTTGTTGCATTCAGATGTGAAGGGTTAGAATGGCTACTCTCTCTTTCCACACATTGTTTGAATGCAGCAGTAATTTTTAAAGAATACACTTATCAATTCAGTGAGCGAATACCTGTTTAAGTGCTGTGAGTGTAAAAAATATACAGGTTTTCTTGTAATGTTTGTCAAAGAGAATAGTATCCTTTAACACCCAATCTAATTAAAAGTAACGACCCACACACACTTACAAAGTAGGAGGATAAATCAAGTCATCCAAAAGTCCAAAAAGTATCAGCTATATACAGATTAAGTACATTGATGCCTAAAATGTTTTAAGAATGGACTCAATCGTCATTCCCATTCCTGTGACGGGATGATTTACAGATGTTGACAGACTCTTTCTATTTGGGTCTCATGGAGTTGCTGAGTTGGTTTTTCGGTGCATTCCATTATGTACATCTGGTCAAACAAGATGTTTGGTCTCAATTTTGCAGGATGGATGGAGAGGGGAAAGAAAGAGAGAGTGTGCCCATTCAGGGTCCCTCTTCTTCTGTGTTCCTTCTTCTTCTGTTACCTGGTTTGTGGGGGGGGGGGAAGTTTCTTAAATACAAAGATTGTTAATTGGTCATCACATTATGTCATTTCACCAATTGACCAATTACACAAAAATGGTCATAGCAAGCTGATTCTAGGTTCATGATTTAGACATGATTTGATTGTGGCTGGAAGAGTTCCCTTCTCAGCCAGGGTCTATTATTCAAAGAGACTGCACCTGGTGACTTGACCTACACCCAATTGAATTCACAGGTGATTACACGTTTTGTGAATGCTTCAGCAGAGGAGATCATTCTGATTCCTCTAAGATGATTGTGCCTGATGGGTCCTTCTTGACATTCTGGTTCTATTATAGTTGATTTGTAATTTGCAATGTACACCTGTGTTAAGGTTCTGCTGTATTAACAGCTGTTGTTTAAGTCACTGAATTGCTGTTGCTCAGTTTTTTCAAGAATCAACCAGTGGTTTCATCTCCGTAGCAAAAATGCCATGGCTTTATAACACTTTACAGGTCCAAATTTCAGCTCCAACAGCCACTTGTACCTTTTTCTTATTCCGTCCATGTAACAATCTACATTACATCATTCAACATAATCTTTGGAGCATTTTAATCATCTGATTCTCTGTTAATAACTATTATTTTAACACATACCGTTCTCAACTGTATCATCTTATCAAAAATGTCACTCTTGATTCCACAAATTGAACCTTCTAACCTTAAATGTATGCGATTCCATATCAATTACCCCCTTCTGAGCAGGATGATATATTTGTGGCTGTTTCCTCATGCAGAACTAATGTATGAAACTTCTCTGAAATACATGAAGCATTAAATTTGTAATGAGGTTCACCGAAGGAATTAAACTGACCATTGTTTTACAGTCAGTCTTAGTTCGACAGATCAACTGTCATGGCACATAAATTGACTTTTAATTCCCTGCTTAATAGATAAAAGATAAAGGGTAAAACTGTTGCATCACAAAGAGAAATCAATAGTATATATAGCACTGAAGAAGAGACATACGGTAGTACAATTTGAGCATTCCCTATCCGAAATTCCCCAAAACGCCAAATTCCAAAATCTGCACTTTTTTTCAAGTGCTTGCGTGACGTCACGAGTGAGAAATCCCAGAAGGCTCTGGGATAGTTCCCGGGCAATGTGTAGGTCCCAACGAGCCACGCATACTCAGGTCCTGGGAATGGGCCGTTTCGCCCCCTCAAAAATTGTATTCTGAAATCTGAAAAACTCCAAAATCCGATACATACTCGGCCCCAAGCATTTTGAAAAAGGGACGCTCAACCTGAATGATTCTGAAGAAATCATACGGAATGGAAACTTCAACTCTCATTTCTCTCTCCACAGATGCTGCTAGACCTGCTGAGAGTTTCCAGCGCTTCCTGTTTTTGTTGCAGTGTTGTTTTTGTTGGTATTATTAGTATTATTTATTGGACGTCAGAGCTGTACTTGGCCTGATTGTCTCTCTTCCTTGAAGAACAAGAGTGAATTAGTCAGGATTTTATGCCAATCTCCCAGTTTTTGGAGTCACTTATAATGATACCAGCGTCTTTTCTCATTCGTCCAAATTGTCTGCATTACTCAACTAGTAACAAAAGCATAAGAACACCTACGCACATGACATTGTTCAACCCTGTTAGCTTTCAGACCTAAGCAAAATCTCAGATGTGGGCTTCTGTAGTTAAATTCATTTTAATGGAAATGTTTTGTTTTCTTGGCTAACTTGCATACTTGGAACATGAGGAATTACAGCACAGCAGTAGCTCGCTCAGTCTATTACACCTGAATTGAACCTTCGGAAAAGTCCCACTCCCACCATTCCTCCCTCACATCCCAGTAATTATAATTCTTAATTGCATATCTAATCGCCTTCTGAAAGTTACTGTTGAATCTGTTTTCAACATCCTTTTTTGTCCTAAAAGCGGCAAATTAAAATTCCTGAGGTTTCCTGTTGTGGGCGAATGATTGATATGGGTTCAGAATTCTCCATCTTTCAGGTTCACATTTGGACACCGGCTTCATTGTGTGCTGGACTGTACCGTGTGATCTGGATTATCAAAAGGATGAAGCTTTGATTGCCTGTGTTTTTCCTTGTTTCAGTGGCATAGACCCAACATTCAGCGGGTCTTCACCTATTGCTATCTTGCAGTTCCCACTTCTTTTTTATATCTCTGGTTTTGAGTTGGGTAGAGGGAGAACCGTGTGTTTGCAGTAAACGGAAACACTTTAAAAATGAAAGAGCTGTACATGGGCAGGCAGTGGAGCCGTTGTGTTAACTTTGGGTTAACTTGCTGAGAAAACAGCAAGTCATATTTTTGTAATTGCAAGATATTGAACAGATGCAAAAGAAAGGTCATTGGCAACACAGGAGAAAGATGTGCTTTCATGTCTTGTGCTAACATTTAAGCAAATAACTGCGGAATATATTTAAACATGAAACATCCTGAAACAGTACCAAAGAATTATTGCTTTTTGGAATATTGCCAGCGGTAATGAGCTTAGATTACTCTGCATGCACATTTCATGGTACGATGAACAAGACAAATGTTTCTCTCTCTTGGTCTTATGTCTAACTCTCTGTCTCTTTCTCTCATTTAATATGCTCACTCACATACATGCATGTACAAAAGAAAGTGGTATTCAGCATTACTTTTTCATAACAACAGGAGAAAGCGGAGCAAGTGGACTGCCACTTGAATCTGCTTCATGATTTATTAAAATACATGACTAATCATCAACCTTATCTCCACTTTCCTATATTTCTTGATTCTCTTCGAGTTCAAAAATCTATCGACCTCAGTGGGTTCCAGTGACTTATGACTAAGGACTTAGAATAAGATTGATGTGTTAGGCAGGTAGGTTCGATGTGGAATGCGCTCGATGCAGGGCAGCTAGAAACAGACGTCTAACACTGGAGAAGATCCAACACTGTTTTATTCAACGATAGAACTGATATACATATTCAGCTGTGGGTCGACACTATACTGAACTGACTGGAGACCTTGTAGTAGCCTGACCAGACTTACTAGCTACCGCATGGTGTTTGCACTTGCTAGCTCGTGAACTCTGACTGTCTCAGTGGCTGGGTCCCGAGAGAGCGGAGAACCTAGTGCCCTCTGGCTTTATAGTGGTAGTGTCCTGTCTGGTGATTGGCTGCACTGTGTTGTGTGCTTACTGGTCATCCTGTGTGTCAATCACTGCCTGTCTGCATCTCATTATATACATGAGTGGATATTATGACAAAGATCAGTTCATTTAACACTCTGGGCAGTCCTTACATGCTTTATCTCTGCCCCCGCTCTGGGGAGAGCCCCTCCCTACCGATACATAATCCCTTAAGCAGCTGCGTCATCACAGCATCCACGTGACCACCCAGCCTACATTCAGTCTTGAATATATTTAATGATGGAGCAACTACAAATCTCTGACATAGAGAATATCAAAGATTCAGAGGCACCTGAGTGAAGAAATATTTTATTTCAGTTCTAAATGTCCGACCTCCTTATCCTGAGGCTATGATCCCTATTTCTAGACTTTCCAGCCATGGCAAACAGCCTCTCATCATCTTCGCTGTCAGGATGTCATGCTGGAGACATAACATTTCTGTGGGAAATTTAGCCTATCCTGCCTTTTGGAAAACTAAGGGATTGAACTGGTCAACCACATTGCACCCTGGTCTATTTTGCTATTCAGTGCGGACAGGAAAATCAGACAAGTAATGGTAATCTTTATTAGTGTCACAAGTAGGCTCACATTGACACTGCAATGAAGTTATTAGGAAAATCCACTCGTCGCCACACTACGGCGCCTGTGCACTGAGGGAGAATTCAGAATGTCCAATTCATCTCACAGGAACATCTTTGGGGCTTGTGGGAAGAAACCGGAGCACCTGGAGGAAACCCACGGGGAAAATGTGCAGACTCAGCAGAGGCAGTGACCCAAGTTGGGATTCAAACCTGGGTCCCTGTGGTAGTATGCATTAGGGGTCATGTGGGACTGTGAAGCCGTGATGTCATTGGCTGACAGATCCCGGGTCCTGGTTGGCTGTTGATCTCTAGCTCCGCCCTGAAGGCGGAGTATAAGAACCAGGAGTTCTCCCCCGCAGGCCAGTCTGTTGCTGAACTGCGGGAAACAAGTCACGCTTAATAAAGCCTCATCGACTTCATCTCTATTCGTCTCTCGTGAGTCTTTGTGCGCTACAATTTATTAAGCGTGCTTAAAGGACTATGGAGCTCAGGATCATCCCGGAATGCCTGAGGATCAGCCCCCACGCAGTGAACTCAGCAGCAGTTTTTAAACACTGGCAGACTTGTTTCGAAGCAGACCTCCGAACGGCCCCCGGCCGGGTCACAGAAGACCAGAAACTACAGGTCCTGCACTCGAGGGTAAGCCCAGAAATTTACCCTCTCATAGAAGACGCAGAGGATTTCCAGACGGCGTTCGCAGCACTAAAGAGCATCTATGTTCGCCCAGTGAACCAGATCTACGCACGCTACCAACTCGCAACAAGACGGCAAAGTCCCGGAGAATCGCTAGACGAATTCTACGCCGCGCTGCTAATTTTGGGACGGGCCTGCAGCTGCCAGCCGGTAAACGCGATTGAACACACGGACATGTTAATTCGCGATGCGTTCGTGGCTGGTATGAACTCTCCCCAAATCCGCCAAAGACTTTTGGAAAAAGAGGCGCTGGGACTCTCAGAGGCACGGGCCCTTGCAGCCTCACTAGATGTGGCCGCGCGAAACGCCCGCGCGTACGGCCCCGACCGCGCGGCAGCCCCTTGGGCTCCGTGGACCCCCGTCGCGACAAACCCCCCCCCCACCCCACAGGCTTGCGTGGTTCAGACGCCAAGTCGTCCCAGGGGAGCCCGCTGCTATTTCTGCGGCCAGGCGAAACACCCCCGGCAGCGCTGCCCGGACCGCGCAGCGATTTGCAAGAGCTGCGGGAAAAAGGGCCATTTCGCGGCTGTGTGCCGGTCCCGGGAGGTCGCCGCTGTCCCCGGAGAAGAAGGAGTCCTGCGCGTTTCTAACGCTCCCCAACCCCCTCCCCAGCGCCCCATGTACGACCCGCAGGCGAAGCCATTTTGGGTCCCGGCCACCGTTGTCCCCGGAGAACAAGGAGTCCTGCGCGTTTCAAATGCTCCCCAACCCCCCCAGCGCCCCATGTGCGACCCGCAGGCGCCACATTTTGGGTCCCGGCCACCACGAGGGAAGGCGGGGCGCCGCCATCTTGGGACCCCCAGCCCTGTGCGACGCATGGGGCGGCCATTTTGTCCACCCCTGCCGCCATCTTGTGACCCCCCAGCCATGTGCGATGCATGGGGGCGGCCATTTTGTTCACCCCCGCCGCCATCTTGGACGGCAACAATGGACCCCAGCATCGACGGCTCCACGGGGTTCGAGGAAGACGCTGAAGCACTACGACCACGTCTGGCCTCAATGACGCTGGACCAAGCACAGCCCCGGACGCTCCAGACGACAACAACAACGGTGCTGATCAACGGGCACGAGACACCATGCCTGGTCGACTCCGGGAGCACAGAAAGCTTCATCCACCCCGACACGGTAAGACGCTGTTTTTTGACCATTCGTCCCAGTGCGCAAAAGATTTCCCTTGCTGCAGGATCCCACTCCGTACAGATCAAAGGCTTCTGCATAGTAACCCTAACGGTGCAAGGGAGGGAGTTGAAAAACTACAGGCTCTACGTCCTTCCCCAACTCTGCGCGCCCACATTACTGGGATTAGACTTCCAGTGCAATCTGCAGAGCCTAACCTTCCAATTCGGCGGCCCAATACCCCCACTCACTATCTGCGGCCTCGCAACCCTCAAGGTTGAGCCCCCATCCTTGTTTGCAAACCTCACCCCGGATTGCAAACCCGTCGCCACTAGGAGCAGACGGTACAGCGCCCAGGACTGGACATTCATTCGGTCCTAAGTCCAGCGGCTACTGAAGGAAGGCATAATCCAGGCCAGCAATAGTCCCTGGAGAGCACAGGCGGTAGTAGTAAAGACAGGGGAGAAGCAAAGGATGGTCATAGACTATAGCCAGACCATCAACAGGTACACACAGCTAGATGCGTACCCTCTCCCCCGCATATCCGACATGGTCAATCGGATTGCCCAATATAAGGTCTTCTCCACCGTGGACCTCAAGTCCGCCTACCATCAGCTCCCCATCCGCCCAAGTGACCGCAAGTACACAGCCTTCGAGGCAGACGGGCGATTATACCACTTCCTAAGGGTCCCATTTGGCGTCACAAACGGGGTCTCGGTCTTCCAACGAGAGATGGACCGAATGGTTGATCAACACGGGTTGCAGGCCACGTTCCCGTATCTCGACAACGTAACCATCTGCGGCCACGATCAGCAGGACCACGACGCCAACCTCCAAAAATTCCTCCAGACCGCTAAAGCCTTGAACCTCACATACAACGAGGACAAGTGCGTTTTTAGCACAAACCGGCTAGCCATCTTGGGATATGTAGTGCGCAATGGGATAATAGGCCCCGACCCCGAACGTATGCGCCCCCTCATGGAATTTCCCCTCCCTCACTGCTCAAAAGCCCTAAAACGCTGCCTGAGGTTCTTTTCATATTACGCCCAGTGGGTCCCCCAGTACGCAGACAAGGCCCGCCCCCTAATACAGACCACGACCTTCCCTCTGTCGACAGAGGCTTGCCAGGCCTTCAGCCGCATCAAAGCGGATATCGCAAAGGCCACGATGCGCGCCATCGACGAGTCCCTCCCCTTCCAGGTCGAGAGCGACGCCTCCGATGTAGCTCTAGCGGCCACCCTTAACCAAGCGGGCAGACCCGTGGCCTTTTTCTCCCGAACCCTCCACGCCTCAGAAATCCGTCACTCCTCAGTGGAAAAGGAAGCCCAAGCCATAGTGGAAGCTGTGCGACATTGGAGGCATTACCTGGCCGGCAGGAGATTCACTCTCCTCACTGACCAACGGTCAGTAGCTTTCATGTTCGATAATGCACAGCGGGGCAAAATTAAAAATGACAAGATCTTAAGGTGGAGGATCGAGCTCTCCACCTTCAACTATGAGATCTTGTACCGTCCCGGAAAGCTGAACGAGCCGTCCGATGCCCTATCCCGCGGCACATGTGCCAACGCACAAATTAACCGTCTCCAAACCCTCCACGAGGACCTCTGCCACCCGGGGGTCACTCGGTTCTACCATTTTATAAAGTCCCGCAACCTCCCCTACTCCATGGAGGAGGTCCGTACAGTCACAAGGAACTGCCACATCTGCGCAGAGTGCAAACCGCATTTTTTCAGGTCGGATAGTGCGCACCTGATCAAGGCCTCCCGTCCCTTTGAACGCCTCAGTCTGGATTTCAAAGGGCCCCTCCCCTCCACCGACCGCAACACATACTTCCTGAACGTGGTGGATGAGTACTCCCGTTTCCCCTTCGCCATCCCCTGCCCTGACATGACAGCGGCCACAGTCATTAAAGCCCTTAACACCATATTCACACTGTTCGGTTGCCCCGCATACGTCCATAGCAACAGGGGGTCCTCCTTCATGAGTGACGAGCTGCGCCAGTTCCTGCTCAGCAAGGGTATAGCCTCGAGCAGGACGACCAGCTACAACCCCCGGGGGAACGGGCAAGTAGAGAGGGAGAACGGCACGGTCTGGAAGGCCATCCTACTGGCCCTACGGTCCAGGGATCTCCCAGTTTCACGGTGGCAGGAGGTCCTCCCGGACGCCCTCCACTCCATCCGGTCGCTACTGTGTACCACCACTAACCAAACGCCTCATGAGCGCCTCCTTGTCTTCCCCAGGAAGTCCTCCTCTGGAACGTCGCTGCCGACCTGGCTGGCGGCCCCAGGACCCATCTTGCTCCGGACACATGTGCGGGCGCACAAGGCGGACCCGTTGGTTGAGAGGGTTCACCTCCTCCACGCGAACCCGCAGTACGCCTACGTGGAGTACCCCGACGGCCAACAAGACACGGTCTCCCTGCGAGATCTGGCGCCCGCCGACAACACGCACACCCCCTCGACACCAATCACCCCCTCCCTGCCACCGGCGCACCCCGCGACAGCCCCCTTCCCGGGAGGATCAGTCCTCCTCCCAGGTCCGACCAGAAGTGAAGCTGAAGCAGAAACCGTAAAGCTCCCGGAGACGACAACACTGGAACAAGCACCACCACCACCGGGGCTGAGGCAATCGACAAGGACGACCAGACCGCCCGACCGACTTGTGGCATCGGTGTAACACTAGAATGTTGTGGACTTTCACGAGAATTTTTTTCCCTTTTTCCCTCTTACGAATACTGTAAATAGTTCAAAACAAAAAACCCTGTACATAGCCCAGTGTAGGGCACTGTGATGACATGCAAAAGTTTTTTTCCTCCCAGGACCAGCCTTGTAAACCCCTACCACCATGCGAAGCACCACCCCGCCGGGTTCATTTTTAACAAGGGGTGAATGTGGTAGTATGCATTAGGGGTCATGTGGGACTGTGAAGCCGTGATGTCATTGGCTGACAGATCCCGGGTCCTGGTTGGCTGTTGATCTCTAGCTCCGCCCTGAAGGTGGAGTATAAGAACCAGGAGTTCTCCCCCGCAGGCCAGTCTGTTGCTGAACTGCGGGGAACAAGTCACGCTTAATAAAGCCTCATCGACTTCATCTCTATTCGTCTCTCGTGAGTCTTTGTGCGCTACAGTCCCTGGCGCTGTGAAGCAACACTGCTAACCACTGTGCTGCCCAAACCACCTGATCCCAAAATGACCACCTTTTGTTGCAAATGCAAAACACTTCCTTTTACAAAGAAACAAAAAGTGATTCCTGGGGGCTCCTGACCTGTAAACTGCAGCCTAAAAGCATTTTCCAATACGCGAATCCTGAAACTGTGAGTCGAAATCTGCACTACCAAATTCCCGCACCAAATAGTTAAATACTGGCTGAGCTGTGTCACAATTAAACTTGATGGTCTTAAAGGAGCACTACTTCACTTTTAATAGAAGAAAACATTGTGCATTACAAAGTATGATGCTCCTGTCCTTATGAAAGAGCCTATCACTCGAACAGCATAAAATATCTGCAGATATACGATTGAATCGATGTCCCACAGAGTATATGCTAACCAGCTTAACTTTTTTTTATGATGCAGGAGATATTGCTCATTTATTTTTCAGATCTCTCCTTTCCTAAGAAAGGGTGGTGCATCTGAAAAAACAACATATTTATCTCCGTGTATACCTATGAACACATCAGGATAAGCCCTGTTAAATTTAAATCAACGCTACATCTATCCATTGCTGATTAAAATGCATTCCGCTTACGTCATGCACTTTGATTTACTTCCAAACTCTTGCTTTGGTACATTAAATTCCAAGACTCCTCCATCTCATTCCCAATTCTCGCTTCCGGGATCTACCCGGCTTGCCACACCTTGCGGGATTCAACGCGATCTCGCAAGACGTTGCGATGTGAACGCCGCCCACAATGGACGGAATTACATTTTGGTAAATCTGCGTATTAGAGCAAGGCAGAAGGCCTCCTCTAATGTGTAGATTCCCAAGGTACCTGAGGCTTTGGAATTCAACCCCTTCAGCTCGGAGACCCCGTTCAGTACTGGTCCCCACAAATGGGGACTTGACGGAACTGCACTCTTGGGGGGTCTCCCAGGGGATCGGGGGCCCCCAGCTGCATGCCCTTTGGGAAGGGTAGTGCCCGAGCACTGCCAGCCTGACATTCTGGCAGTGCTGCCTGGGTGCCAGCCTGGCATTGCCAAGGTGCTGAGGTGACACTGCCAGGTGGAATAGGCACTGCCAGTGTGTCAGGTTGGCACTGCCAAGGTGCCAAGTTGGCAATTCTTTGCGCGTGCATTTGGGCTGGGGTTGCCCGATGTGTGTGTTAGGGCGTGGGTGGGGAGGCTTCCGGGGACCCTCTCATTGTCCATGCCATCTGGGGGAAGGACGGGGAATGTTTAAGGGGCCTCGGAGATCAGGACACCATTTAAAAATGGTGCCCGATCTCTCGCTACAATGGGGAATTGCAGAACTCCCCAGTGTAGAATATGGGGCTATGTGTGACCTCAGCCGCAGGGTCCCTGTTTAGGCCCCTTATTCAATTGCATTGAATAGCCATGTGTTTCTTGGCACTGCGAGCGCCGGGAAACACGCAGCTAAACGCGCTCACTCGGAGAATTTTGTTCCCTTTTGGGAGAATCGCACCAGAAGTGTTTGAGATTATTAAAGAAGTTGACAGGGTAGATAGAGAAAAACTTTGGGCGGGATTTTCCGAACCCCCGCCGGGTCGGAAAATCCCCTGGGGGCGGCCTGAATCCCGCCCCGCCGTCCCGATGCCGGCTCCATATTCTCCGGCGCCGGTTTTCGGGCAGGGGTGGGGTTCACGCCATGCTGGTCGGGGGCCGTTGGCAGCGCCTCCCCCCCCCCCCCCCGCCGGCAATTCTCCAGGCCCCGATGGGCCGAGTGGCCGTCGGTTTCTGGCCAGTCCCGCCGACATGGATTAGACATGGTCCCACATGGCGGCACCTGGCAGGTAAGTCGGCTGGGGCGGTCCTCGGGAGATCTGACCTTGGGAGGGTGCCCCCACGGTGGCCTGGCCCGCGTTCGGGGCCCACCGATCTGCGGCCGGGCCTGTGCCATGGGGGCACATCTTCCTTCCGCGCCGGCCCCTGTAGGGCTCTGCCATGGCCGGCATGGAGAAGACACCCCCCCGCGCATGCGCTACAATATGCTGGCGGTTCCGCGAATGTGTGGGATCACATCGGCCCTTTGGCACGTGCACGGTCTCACGCAGTTCCATCAGCACCGGCTGGCGCGGCGGCAACTTCGCCAGCGTCCACCTAGCCCCCGGAAGTGCGGAGAATCCGACTACTTCCGGTTGGCCTGATGAGTGGTTTGTACCATTTATGACGCCATCGTCGGGCCATGGCACTGATTCCGGAGAATCCCGCTGTATTTCTCTATTTCCACTGGAGGGCATTGGGGGGTGGGAGAGTAAGAGTTCAAACAAGGGAGCATAACTGCAAAACTTAAGTCAGTCATTCAGGGTGATGTCAGGAAACAGTTCTTCACAGGAACGGTCATGGAAATTTGAACTCTCTTCCCAAAAAATAAACTGCTGAGGCCGTGAGTCAATTGCAAACTTCAAAATTAGGATTGGAAGATTTTTGTTAGGTAAGGGTATTAAGTGTCATAGAACCAAGATAGTAAATGGGACTAATACACAAACCAGCCATGAACTAATTCTATGGGAGATTAGGCAGTAAGAGGCCAAAGAGCCGACACTTATTCCTACGTTCCTTTTTAGAAATCTGGTGAACTGTCTTTTCTCATAATGTTGGGGTTGAAAGCAGCAATCATTTAAAATGGAAACCAGATATTAGTGTATTGAAGAACAGTCACCCCTCACATCCCCATTTATTCAATAGTTCTACAGTGAACAAAGAGGATGAATATTATTGTTCATAACCAGTCCTCAAGGAGAAACTTGCTTACAATCTTGTCATTGTGAAACAGGACACAGAGAAAATGGCCCACATATTTTGTTCCTAAGGAACGGGGGAAGGGTGCATGGAGAGGGCCGTACTCCAGAGGTACCCCACAAGATGGGTTGGGGAACCCCCGCCCCCCAGATGTCCCCAGGCAAAGACGGCACGGAAATTGCACAGAATGTTTGACCTTCTCATGTGCAATTACCCCGTGCCAGGAACCATCCAAACGTAGATTTAAGGTGAAGACTTTGGATGGTTCTGGCTCTCTTGGCAGAATAGTAACCCCCCCCCCCCGCCCCCGCCCCCCACACACACACTGTGTCCCTGACTACTCTCCCACTCCAACTAACACCCACTCCCCTGACTACCCTCATGAATCCCAAACCCAATCGACCCTCACTGACCACCCAGCTCTTCCCCAGAACCCCAACTACCCCTCCACCCCCTCGACCATCCAATTTCTCCTCCATCCTCTCAACCATCTGATTCTCCCCACCTCCCCAACTACTCCGTACCCCCTGACTCCTCAACCAATCCCCCCTCCCCTCCCCCCCTCCGATTAACCCTCCAACTGCAGCCCAAACCCTTGAATATTCCTCCAAACCCAGACTACATCCCGGTTATCATTCACCCGACTTCGGACTACCTTCTCTCCAATAATAATTCTTTTAGAATAAATTCCAGGCCCAAAAAGCTGTGTTTCTCTCAATGCTGGAACCATTATGAAAAGTGCATCCCGTTCCAATTGTTGAAAACTGGTGAGTTCACCTCAGAATGTTAGGTCTAATGTTATGCGCCGCATTATGCTGAGAAACATTTTGTCTGAAGGAATAATTATTCAATCAAAACGTTGGGATTGGTGAATTTACGGACATCAGTATCATGGTTCAGAAAAGAACACTCAGGGAGTTCATTGTGTCAACGACCCAACTGTGGCCCCTCTAAACTCACAAGATGTTCCCCATGCATTACTAGATCGGGGAGGTCAGTGCTGTGGCCTTCTATTTTGTTTAGATCTCGTTTTTACTCTTTCAACAGATGACAAGACGTGGACTGTAACACAGCACAACAATACAGAGCTAACCAAAGTCCAAGGCTCCAGTTCCGGCAAACCTCACCTCGTGCACTTGAGTTACACTGCAAACACAGAGCAACTGCAAGCCATGATTAACAACATGGACTACTGTGAGCAGGAAGTGTCCTACCACTGCAGAAAGTCACGCCTTTTAAACACACCTGGTAAGTACATGGACCAAGTGAAATGTAATTTATGGAGCTCATTAGTGACAAGCTCCATGGTTCATGCTGTATGGTTTGGTTCAATGGAGCATTAGGTTTGATGTAGTTAGTTTCCTATTAATAATAATATTTATTGCAGTTGTTTCTCAGTTGCAATGCATAGCCATCTGTGGTTCAGTGTACCAAATAGACAAGCAGACAATGAGATTGGATTCTGCTGGGTGTTACTTATGAGTAAAGCTGTGATCGTGTAGAGCTTGAAGCTTATATTCCTTGCAATATAAAAAGGTTACGGGGTGATTTGAACGAGATTTTTGTGAGGATTTTGAAAGAAATTGATGTGGCTGGTAGAGATTTCAGCTAGTGGGAGAGTTTGGAACTAAGAGGCATAATCTCAGATGCAGAGACAGGTTTTTCAGAAGGGAGTTGACAAAACACTTCTTCACACAATGGTTGGCCTAATTGAGGAAATCGCTCCAAGAAAAAGCAATAGATGCGAGCACGATGAATAATTACTGAGGTAATTGAGAATGGAGGTAACATTTTTGCCCCTGTTAGTATATTGCTAGTCTGTCAGTCTGTTTGGCTGTCAACAATATATTGCAAGAACGAATGGACGGGTTTCAACAAAACCTGGAACACAGATGAGACCTGCCCATGGAGAAAAATGGCTAGCTTTTAGTGAAGATGTGGATCCAGCATTTTCTTTAATGATCTGTTAACATTTGGAGATGGCACAAATTAACTTTTGTTTCAGAATGCTGTTGATTGTTTTCGAATAAAATGATGTGGATTGCCTCAGCTGCTGCATCGAATTTGTTACAGCTGTGAAAGGTGAGCAGAGTTTTCAGAGCAGGTTGTCGGATGTGGGTTAGCCTGAAGCTTCCTCAGCATGACGGAAGCTCTGAATACAATTTTTTTTTCAGGTTTGTAGTTACAGAGCATCAACCAGGCAGGGAAATGCCTCAAAGAAGAGCTGTGTAATTGTTATGACATTGTTTTAACCCAGAATGGCAGTGGTCTGCATTCCTGAGTGACTTGTTCAAAGCTGACATTGATAGACCTTTACTCGACGAGGGTATAAAAGGAAAGGAAGCCAAGGCAGGCGAATGGAATTAAGATACTGTTTAGTTATGATATTATTAAATGGCAGGACAAATCAAGGAGTCGAATGATCCACTCCGGTTTCAATGCTCTTATAATTCTGATGTGGAGATGCCGGCGTTGGACTGGGGTGAGCACAGTAAGAAGCCTTACAACACCAGGTAAAAGTCCAACAGGTTCCACCTGAGGAAGGAGCGGTGCTCCGAAAGTTCGTGATTTGAAACAAACCTGTTGGACTTTAAACTGGTGTTGTAAGACTTCTTACTTATAATCTGGTTCATGACACCTGGGGTGTCATTCTCCGACCCCCCGCCGGGTCGGAGAATCGCCGGGGGCTGCCGTGAATCCCGCCCCCGCCGGTTGCCGAAGTCTCCGGTACCGGATATTCAGCAGGGGCGGGAATTGGGCCGCGCCGGTTGGCGGGCCCCCCCGCTGGATTCTCCGGCCCGGATGGGCCGAAGTCCCGCCGATAAAATGCCTGTCCCGCCGGCGTGGATTAAACCACCTTTTGAACGGTGGGACAAGGCGGCGTGGGCGGGCTCCGGGGTCCTGTGGGGGGCGCGGGGCGATCTGGCCCCGGGGGGTGCCACCACGGTGGCCTGGCCCGCGATCGGGGCCCACCGATCCGCGGGCGGGCCTGTGCCGTGGGGGCACTCTTTCCCTTCCGCCTCCGCCACGGTCTCCACCATGGCAGAGGCGGAAGAGACTCCCTCCACTGCATATGCGTGGGAAACTGTCAGCGGCCGCTGACGCTCCCGCGCATGCGCCGCCCCGAGATGTCATTTCCGCGCCAGCTGGCGGGGCAACAAAGGCCGTTTCCACCAGCTGGCGGGGCGGAAATTCCTCCGGCGTCGGCCTAGCCCCTCAATGTTGGGGCTCGGCCCCCAAAGATGCGGTGCATTCCGCACCTTTGGGGCGGCGCAATGCCCGCCTGATTGGCGCCGTTTTGGGCGCCAGTCGGCGGACATCACGCCGTTTTGGTAGAATTTCGCCCCTGTACTCATTTCCAGTCCTCAAAGCCACTTTTGCAACAAAGCTCAGGCACGCGAGTTTTACAGACAGGGGAGAGAGGCACACTGAGCTTCTTGATTTTTCTCACCGCCTGTCCATATTCCAAAATGCTTTAATTTTTGAAAGTGGTTTGTTCTCCCTAACCCTCCATTTGTAAAGTCAACTTTAAAATGAGAGTGATTTCAATTTTTCTCAGTAAATTCTCTTTTGGATTGATTCAGAAATATCGGGGGCGATTCTCTGGCCTCTTTGCGCACCGCGCAAATCCCGCTATGTCAGGGGAATTGCAGGAGAGCGGAATGGCATTCGGGATGGGTGCAAAATAGTTTCCAATTCTCCCAACCCGCTCCAGTGCCATGATCATGGCTTCACCCAGGAAGGGCGCGAAACCGGTCAAAGCTAATTTGTATTCATTTTAATTTAATTAGTGAGATTAAAGTTGAATGCACTGACCTCCCGATATCCTCCCAGACCCCCATAGAACATAGAACATAGAACGATACAGCGCAGTACAGGCCCTTCGGCCCACGATGTTGCACCGAAACAAAAGCCATCTAATCTACACTATGCCATTATCATCCATATGTTTATCCAATAAACTTTTAAATGCCCTCAATGTTGGCGAGTTCACTACTGTAGCAGGTAGGGCATTCCACGGCCTCACTACTCTTTGCGTAAAGAACCTACCTCTGACTTCTGTCCTATATCTATTACCCCTCAGTTTAAAGCTATGTCCCCCCATGCCAGCCATTACCATCCGTGGGAGAAGGCTCTCACTGTCCACCCTATCTAACCCCCTGATCATTTTGTATGCCTCTATTAAGTCTCCTCTTAACCTTCTTCTCTCCAACGAAAACAACCTCAAGTCCATCAGCCTTTCCTCATAAGATTTTCCCTCCATACCAGGCAACATCCTGGTAAATCTCCTCTGCACCCACTCCAAAGCCTCCACGTCCTTCCTATAATGCGGTGACGAGAACTGTACGCAATACTCCAAATTCAGCCGTACCAGAGTTCTGTACAGCTGCAACATGACCTCCTGACTCCAGAACTCAATCCCTCTACCAATAAAGGCCAACACGCCATAGGCCTTCTTCACAACCCTATCAGCCTGGGTGGCAACGTTCAGGGATCTATGTACATGGACACCTAGATCCCTCTGCTCATCCACACTTCCAAGAACTTTACCATTAGCCAAATATTCCGCATTCCTGTTATTCCTTCCAAAGTGAATCACCTCACACTTCTCTACATTAAGCTCCATTTGCCACCTCTTAGCCCAGCTCTGCAGCTTATCTATATCCCTCTGTAACCTTCTTCATCCTTCCACACTATCGACAACACCACCGACTTTAGTATCATCTGCAAATTTACTCACCCACCCTTCTGCGCCTTCCTCTAGGTCATTGATAAAAATGACAAACAGCAACGGCCCCAGAACAGATCCTTGTGGTACTCCACTTCTAACTGAACTCCATTCTGAACATTTTCCATCAACCACCACCCTCTGTCTTCTTTCAGCTAGCCAATTTCTGATCCACATCTCTAAATCACCCTCAATCCCCAGCCTCCGTATTTTCTGCAATAGCCTACCGTGGGGAACCTTATCAAACGCTTTGCTGAAATCCATATACACCACATCAACTGCTCTACCCTCGTCTACCTGTTCAGTCACCTTCTCAAAGAACTCGATAAGGTTTGTGAGGGATGACCTACCCTTCACAAAGCCATGCTGACTATCCCTGATCATATTATTCCTATCTAGATGATTATAAATCTTGTCTCTTATAATCCCCTCCAAGACTTTACCCACTACAGACGTGAGGCTCACCGGTCTATAGTTGCCGGGGTTGTCTCTGCTCCCCTTTTTGAACAAAGGGACCACATTTGCTGTCCTCCAGTCCTCTGGCACTATTCCTGTAGCCAATGATGACATAAAAATCAAAGCCAAAGGTCCAGCAATCTCTTCCCTGGCCTCACAGAGAATCCTAGGATAAATCCCATCAGGACCCGGGGACTTATCTATTTTCAGCCTGTCCAGAATTGCCAACACCTCTTCCCTACTGTAGAGGGTGCCATCTCTGCTACTCCACTACTGGGCCGATATCTGGGGTTTGAGTATCTGTGTGTGTCTCTCTCCAGCTGGCACTGAAACTTCAGAGGCCAGGGGATGTCGCACTGGGACACTTCCACTGAAGAGAGCACTGAATCAAGCCTGCCGTTTATTCCTAACCGGCAGCCTGAGGCTTATATCACACAGATCTCCAGACCCCTACCAATACCCAGGTGATTCTCTCTCTTGCCGGTGGTGCAACACCCACCCGGTTCCTACTTCGCTAGAGTAGCTTTCCCAAGAGAGAGAATAGGACACTGCTGTTTATTACCTAACCAGCAGTCTGTCCTGAGTGAATCGCTCAAGATGACCCTTGATTCTTGAACCCGGAATTAAGGTGAGGAATATTTTAACAATGACTTGGTCAGAGATCGCTGGTGAAAGATTGAAGAATTTAAACGACTCCAATTATCAGCAAATCAAGGTTTATTGCAAAACCCAGGTCAAAATCATCAACAGAAGAAAATATAATAAAATCTTAAACTCTAACACAAACTAAGTCTATTCAAAAAGTACTATAACGGACACAACGAAAAATCTTATGGTTACACAGTTTTAGCAATAGCACAAAACACACATCAAGTTCCCTTCCCCAAAGCCTCAACCACTATTAAAGTCAAGGGAGTTTCGCAAGCTGCTGCAGGGTACTTACGGTCACAGGCTGCAGAGGTCAAGTCAGAGGTGCAGAGGTCGAGCCAAGAGCCAAGAGACCCTCAACCGAAACACAGCCCCTTTTATATTGTTTTACCTGGCTTTGTCCTGTGTTCGGCCAGCCCCTTTTGCATTGAATCCATAAGGTTTAAAGTTCCCGCTGGTCCTGCCCCCTTTGAGCCGGTCAGACCTGTCGAGATGGGAGTACCTCCCCTAGGTCCGCCTCCAGTCTGTTTTTTTGAGATAACGAGGTTGAGCTCCCTTGAAGATTTTCAAAGACTTCCATCTGCTCCGGAGATAGCTGCTATGTTGATGGGGTGTTGATTGGATTCTGCTCTGGTGGAGGCAAAGTCATTTACATCTGCATGGGGCTATGACCATCCCATTGTCCTGCTTGCAGGCAGGCCCCCTGTGTATTCCCGTGCCCCTTTGTCTGTGTTTTGATCTTATCTCGTTGTCTGGCTCCTTCTTCCTTGTAGCTCCTAGGGGGGGGTTTGTAAATACCTATGCCCCTACTCAGCTCAGCGGACCAAGCCTGCTGGGAAATTTGGTTACGTTCCTTTGGCTGAAAAGTGTCCAGTTTAGTCTCTGGGTTTTATTCTTGGGCAGTCCAGAAAGGGCCGAATTGCCCGAAAACCTTACACTACGTACCTCAATGCCATCTATTCTATTAGCCTGGGTCTCAGCATTCTCCTCCACAACATTATCTTTTTCCTGAGTGAATACTGACGAAAAATATTCATTTAGTATCTCACCTATCTCTTCAGACTCCACACACAACTTCCCATCCCTGTCCTTGACTGGTCCTACTATTTCCCTAGTCATTCGCTTATTCCTGACATACCTATAGAAAGCTTTTGGGTTTTCCTTGATCCTACCTGCCAAATACCTCTCATGTCCCCTCCTTGCTCGTCTTAGCTCTCTCTTTAGATCCTTCCTCGCTACCTTGTAACTATCCATCGCCCCAACTGAAACTTCACACCTCATCTTCACATAGGCCTCCTTCTTCCTCTTAACAAGAGATTCCACTTCTTTGGTAAACCACGGTTCCCTCGCTCGACGCCTTCCTCCTTGCCTGACCGGTACATACTTATCAAGAACACGCAGTAGCTGATCCTTGAACAAGCTCCACTTATCCACTGTGCCCAACACTTGCAGCCTACTTCTCCACCTTATCCCCCCCAAGTCACGTCTAATGGCATCATAATTGCCCTTCCCCCAGCTATAACTCTTGCCCTGCGGTGGAAACTTATCCCTTTCCATCATTAACGTAAACGTCACCGAATTGTGGGCACTGTCCCCAAAGTGCTCTCCTACCTCCAAATCCAACACCTGGCCTGGTTCATTACCCAAAACCAAATCCAACGTGGCCTCGCCTCCCGTTGGCCTGTCAACATATTGTGTCAGGAAACCCTCCTGCACACACTGTACAAAAAACGACCCATCTAATGTACTCGAACTATATCTTTTCCAGTCAATATTTGGAAAGTTAAAGTCTCCCATAATAACTACCCTGTTACTTTCGCTCTTATCCAGGATCATCCTCGCCATCCTTTCCTCTACATCCCTAGAACTATTTGGAGGCCTATAGAAGACTCCTCTCCTTTCATGTTTCTAACCTCAGCCCTTACTACCTCGGAAGATGAGTCCCCATCTAGCATCCTCTCCACCACCGTAATACTGCTCTTGACTAGCAGCGCCACACCTCCCCCTCTTTTGCCTCCTTCTCTGAGCTTACTAAAACACCTAAACCCCGGAACCTGCAACATCCATTCCTGTCCCTGCTCTATCCATGTCTCCGAAATGGCCACAACATCGAAGTCCCAGGTACCAACCCATGCTGCCAGTTCCCTACCTTATTTCGTATACTCCTGGCATTGAAGTAGACACACTTCAAACCACCTACCTGAACACTGGCCCCCTCCTGCGACGTCAAATCTGTGCTCCTGACCTCTATACTCTCATTCTCCCTTACCCTAAAACTACAAACCAGGTTCCCATGCCCCTGCTGCATTAGTTTAAACCCCCCCAAAGAGCACTAACAAATCTCCCCCCCAGGATATTTGTGCCCCTCAGGTTCAGATGTAGACCATCCTGTCTGTAAAGGTCCCACCTTCCCCAGAAAGAGCCCCAGTTATCCAGAAATCTGAATCCCTCCCGCCTGCACCATCCCTGTAGCCACGTGTTTAATTGCTCTCTCTCCCTATTCCTCATCTCACTATCACGTGGCACGGGCAACAACCCAGAGATAACAACTCTGTTTGTTCTAGTTCTGAGCTTCCATCCTAGCTCCCTGAAAGCCTGCCTGACATCCTTGTCCCCTTTCCTACCTATGTCGTTAGTGCCAATGTGGACCACGACTTGGGGCTGCTTCCCCTCCCCCCTAAGGACCCGGAAAACACGATCCGAGACATCACGTACCCTTGCACCTAGGAGGCAACATACCAAACGTGAGTCTCTCACGCTCCCACAAAATCTCCTATCTGTGCCCCTGACTATCGAGTCCCCAATTACTAATGCTCTGCTCCTCTCCCCCCTTCCCTTCTGAGCAACAGGGACAGACTCCGTGCCAGAGGCCCGTACCCCATGGCTTACCCCTGGTAAGTCGTCCCCCCCACAAGTATCCAAAGCGGTATACTTGTTTCTCAGGGGAACGACCACAGGGGATCCCTGCACTGACTGCTTCTTCCCAGTCCCTCTTACAGTTACCCATCTATCTCCAATCTTTGGTGTAACTAATTCCCTAAAGCTGCTATCTATGACCCCCTCTGCCTCCCGAATGATCCGAAGTTCTTCCAACTCCAGCTCCAGTTCCCTAACTCGGTCTTGGAGGAGCTGGAGATGGCAGCACTTCCTGCAGGTAAAATCAGCAGGGACACTAACGGCATCCCTCACCTCAAACATCCTGCAGGAGGAACATTGCACTCCCTTCCCTGCCATCCCTCTAACTTTCTACCAAGATCTGGCTAACAACTAAATTAAATTAAACAAAAAAATAATAATAATAATAAAATATGGTACTTACCTCACACCAATGGGTTTTATTATTAGGTTAGAGGAGGAGGGCGGGTGGGAGACACTACACGTGTAGTGTCTCGGGTTTCCTCTCCACCAGAATTTATTGGTGAGGGTCTTCCCAGAAGTCCGCGGGTCGAACTTCCTGTTCCCGCCTTAAACACTAAATTTTTTTTTAAAAACAGCAAAGAGGGACCGAAAACGGGACCAGGTAAGTGTTTACCGCTGAAATTGACTAGCCTGCTCCTGTGAAGGTCTCCCAGAAATCACTAACGCACCGCTCCCGCTGAAATCGACTGGCCTGCTCCTGCAAAGACAAGTGCTTTTAAAGGAGAAACTTACCTCCCAGAAATCACTTGCGCACTGCTCCCGCTGAAATTGACTAACCTGCTCCGCTCCCGCTGAAATCGACTGGCCTGCTCCTGCAAAGACAAGTGTTTTTAAAGGAGAAACTTACCTCCCAGAAATCACTTGCGCACTGCTCCCGCTGAAATTGACTAACCTGCTCCGCTCCCGCTGAAATCGACTGGCCTGCTCCTGCAAAGACAAGTGTTTTTAAAGGAGAAACTTACCTCCCAGAAATCACTTGCGCACTGCTCCTGCTGAAATTGACTAGCCTGCTCCGCTCCCGCTGAAATCGACTCCCCAGTGGGAATTCACCTGGGCGCAAATCACCACTGATCCTTTAAAGCAGAGACCGCGCGCCATGAACTCCGAGGAGGAGCAAGGAGGTAAGTTCCTTCACCACTTATCTCCAGGGAGCACAAGGGTACAGCAGCTGCTGGCCAGATGCCATGTTGGAGGGGGTGGAGGGGGGCCATCCTTCAAGGGAGTTGGGTGTTGGGGGGCTTGAGCTGGGCTGGAGAGAGCCAGGTTGGATGCTCCCCTGCGATTGGAGGATGCCGTTGGTCTGTGAAGTGTTGAATCCTGCTTTCTTGCATGTTTTACATTGGATAACAGGGTAATGCACAGCTGCAGCCTGTCACATGACAGAGCCTTTGTGCAACTTGACTTTTGGAGAAGTATTTCACTCCCCTTGAAATTGCAATCGACTCTCCCATCCCCAATTAAGGTCCTGCTCTTTTTCAGGCCCCCACCTTTCACCCCTCCCATTCCCCAATGTTTACAAGGCTCCTTCATACCTGCCCTTCGTACCTGGGCATCCTGGCACTGGCAGCCTGGCATTGCCCCTGGTAGGCTAGTAAGGCTACCCAAGTACCCTGGCAGTGCCAGGCTGGCAGTGCCAAGACGCATACGTAACTGCGGGAGTGATGGGATGCTGCCCTGCCCTATCCCCAACCACTCAGGGATCTCCAAATGCCTGGTAGACCCCCCCCCCAGGTAACGTTACGCCTGGCCCACATTTGTGTGGGCCAGTACTAAATTGCACCCTGGCGAGATCTCCCAGGCGGTGGGTCCTGCGCACCAGGCGTATCCGGCACATACATACCTAAATGAGGTACTGAGCTGCACGGGAGCACAGTGGTTAGCACTGTTGCTTCACAGTGCCAGGGACCCGGATTCGATTCACGTCTTGAGATACTGTCTGTGCGGAGTCTGCACGTTCTCCCTGTGTCTGCGTGGGTTTCCTCCGGGTGCTCCGGTTTCCTCCCACAAGTCCCGAAACATGTGCTTGTTCGGTAATTTGGACATTCTGAATTCTCCCTGAGTTCATGGAATAAGCATTGTTTTGTGTTTATAGAAAAAAAAAATTGCTATGGGAGAGGTGTTTTCAGAACCCCAAAATGTATCATAGAGTTCAATCAACCTCCCGCTTTAATGTATTGTTGCTTTTGAAGCACACAGCTTGTTCTCCAGGTGTGGGATCACAATTATGGACACGTGGGTTTTTAAACACAAAATAATGTTTATTCCATGAACTCAACTTAAACTTTTAAATAAACATTGCATCACTTAACACCCCTTACTTCAAATATAACCCGAAAATATTACAACACTCAATAATCCTTCAGTTATTCCTTTCAACATCCAAGAGACTTAACACCTTTAAACAGAAACAGATCAGGTTAAAGACATTACTATTATGAGTTTAAATCACCCAAATGATCCAGAGATAGTCTTTCATGGCAGAGATCACAGCAGATCCAGCTCACTGCAAACACAGACACACCCAAGCTCTTTTCCTCAAAACTGAAACTAAAACTGCAAAATGGCTGAGCTAAAACCCAGTTCCATCCACACTCTGACATCACTGCATTTCTTAAAGGTACCTTGCTTAAACATCCATTTCTTAAAGGCATTCGCACATGACACTTGGGAGACAGACGGTGGCTGTTAGCCCCTCCACGTGAATAAATAGTTTGATGGCTCTCTCTTCATTGTAAGTCCAGGCTGGGGAGACAGGTCATCTGTTGCTTCCTTGTTTAATTTATTGTCATGCATTCACACAATGATAGGTGTGGGATTCCACAAGGATGAGAGTTGAGCGTTTTCCTGTAAACACTTTTGGCAGTTTGCCAAACTGTCCCCAACTTGCAAACCATGTGAGCTGTAGCAGCCATGTTTTTGGTCCAGCAAAGTCCATCTTTAAATAAGCAGAAAGCAAGGTTTGATTTACACAAACAATGATTTCTTTCATATCTCATGGCAAAAGCAAAATGGGTTATTTGTTATTGAAAATTGTATAGTAACTTGGGCATTGGAAGGCTCTTGTGGCAATGTGCCTATGGGCCATATCATGAATGAATGGGGCGCGACCTCCAATCAGCAGGTGGCGGTGCAGACACACCATGTGATTTCAAGACCAAGGTCATGTGACCAGTGACTCCCATATGAGGGGAGACACATCCGGCCATCTTCAGAAGAAGGTTGAGAGGGTAATAAGACATCTATGTGAATGGTCAGTGCTAGGTGCAGAATTAGTAATAAGCAGAATCCATGATAATGTCTTCTGTAACAGATTGCTATCTGACCACACAAAATTCTGATTTGGACAAGTTGAGGTGTTTGGTGGGTTCCTTCATAAGGAGTAGAAGACCAACCACAACAGCTCCAAGACCCAAACAGTGCAAAAGTAAATCAATAACTGCGCGTTCCTCATAAAAATGCAACAAAAAGTGTTATATTTGATGTCTGCGCTGGGCGGTTTTCAGTAAATATATATTTCTCTATCCTGCTGAGATATAATTATGCGTATCTTGCATCATTCCAACCAATTTAAATTCTTGATACATTTTTAAAAATAAATTTAGAGTACCCAAATATATATATTTTTTCCAATTAAGGGGCAATTTAGCGTGGCCAATCCACCTAACCTGCACATCTTTGGGTTGTAGGGGTGAAACCCACGCAGACATGGGGAGAATGTGCAAACTCCACATGGACAGTGACCCAGGGCCGGGATTCAAACCCGGGTCCTCAGCGCCGCAGTCCCAGTGCTATCCACTGCGCCACATGCCGCCCTCTAAATTCTTGATCCGTAGCTCTGTCCTCTGAAACTCCTCCAACATGCATTGTTAAAATTAGCAGACAGTTTGATGAAGGGATGTGAGTGAAAGTTTTTGAAATAAGGCTTAAATCGACAAGCCTTTTAGAGTTAGCTGGAAATGGTGGCAACCTATTCAGGCAGCTCCAATTTTTTTGATGCGACATGCGTTATGTCCTGATGATTTAAGTTTTTCCATACGCCCATTATCTCCAATTTATTTGTGGTAATTCAGTTTTTCATGATAAATTTGCGATGGCTTGGGGTATTTACATTGCTTAGCTAGTTAATGGAATTAATTGTTGGATAATTGATATCTTTAGCAGAAACGCACATTACCGAGTGCTGTCCACGCTTGACTCACTCACCTTACTCCTGAGCTGCCTGTTTTAATGAGGACGTCCAGACATTGTACAGCAGTTGCATGAAAGCAGCAGGGGGCAGGACTTTGAAACTGGCATAATCTGCTGATTTGCGAGTGTTATAGAAGGCACAATATGACATAAAAGTGCAGAGCTAAATTTTGTCTGTTCAACGTTTTGCAGGTTAAGATGTGCAGCGGTAATTATTCATATGACAGAATATCAGCTTGTGCTTAATGTGACTCCTGTTACTATAACAACTTGCATTTGTATACAAACTCCAAGCTGCTTCAAAGGAATCAGAAGTCAGGAATGATTCCAAGAAGTCATGATCCTGTCTCCATCACCAGGAGACAGGATTTCCCTGTTGGAAGGCCCCACTCTTGTGCCGGAGGTGGGTCTGCAATCTCAGCCGGCAGACTTGAGATGGGAACTAAGGTGGGACTGTCTCAGAACGAGCTTATTGGAGGGCCTGTCTCAACTATTTCTTTTCCTAAAAAATTCAACAACCCCTAGAACAGCCAGAACAGCTTGAGCATCAGTTACCAGCACTGTCAAATGTAAATATAAGCCTCCTGGGCCTGTGAGAGGGGGCCCATCAAATTCAATATCTGTCCAAAGTTTGGCACATCGATGGAGCTGTTCCTCTGCCCATACCTCTCCCCTTACTCACCTCCCTGAACATTAACATGCCTCCAATGCCACCCTTCAGATACTCAGAAAAACTCTAACTTATCTTTGAAGTGTTTTCCTGTCCCACCTCCATGGCTGTTCCCTCCTCTCCTCACTTGGCCTCAGTTAGCGTGCAGGTATAATCATCCATCAGCCATATTGTCTTCAAGGTTATGATGTTGCTGCAAGTGTCCAAGAACGATGTGGGCCTTGTCCGCAAGTGGTTTACTGGTCTATAATTCCTTGCTTTCTCTCTCTCTCCATTTTTGAATATTGGAATGACATGAGCTACCATGTCTCCAATCTGCAGGGTCTGTTCCAGAGTCTATAGAATCCTGGAAGATGACCACTAATGCATCCACTAATTCCAGAGCCACCTCCTTAAGCACTCTGGGATGCAGATTCTCAGGCCCTGGGGATTTATCCGCCTTCAATCCAATCAATTTTCTCAGCACCATTTCTCTACTAATGTTGATCTCCCTCAGTTCTTCCCTCTCACGAAACCTTTCAGTCTCCAACATTTCTGGTATCTGATCAAACATTTTTGGTGGAACAAGTGCCTTGTCCCACATTTTGAGTTCAGAATTTTTAGAATAGCTGTAAATGCACTTGAAGAGGGATAACATCTGTGGAATTGTCAAGACACCAACTTATTTAACTAGCCTGATATTAAAATTTGAAAAAAAGACTTTATGCCTTTGTCTGCGAGTTGAAAAAATATTGTGATATCAGATTCAATATCTGTTTGGTGATATAACCCTAAATGTTATCATTATCGCATGATTACCGCTTTCCTGCTTCCCACAACCTATCATTATCACTGCCGGGACTGTAAGTTCACAGGTTGACTGACTTTCAAAGAGGTTGGATTTACTGTTTTTGCCGTTGTATTATGAATAAAAATATTTGCTTTTTAAGAGATTAAGTACTTTAGGTAATTTAAATGGATTGAAATAAATGGGTTGAATTGGCTTTTCTGAATGAAAGTATTTTTTTATGGAGGAGTCTGTAATAGATATTTAGAACTTTATTTTGTTTCAACTTCGTGTGACACCTGAGTCTTCCCATGGTGAGTACAGGTGACTTGGCTTGGAGAGCATAAGGGAAAAGGGAGGTGGTGGGGTGGGTGCATGAGTTGACAGTAAGTTGGAATGGTGCTCTAAAGGCCATGTTGAGGGTGGGGACATTGTGAGTTGGAATGTTCAGAAATGGGGCAGGTGGTGGTTAATGGGTGTAAAGGATGAGGCCTGGAGGGCCTTATATTTAACACAACTCCAGGAAAAAGCTTTGAAGAACAAAGGCTGCCCTTTTCTGCCTCAGCAATCAGCCCCAACTGGCCACCTCGAAGCTATGTCTGGGGGCAGTGGGTCCGACTCCACTCCATACATACAATTCGGGGCACTTTTTTCTGAGGCAAGTTTGACAAACTGGAGGGTTTCTTGACTCCACCCACCCGCTTATTGCATGAAAATATGCCAATAGTGTTTTAATACTATACTGCCGAAAACCTGCCATTTTGATACCCTGACTTTATACAACTCTCATCAATATACATATATAATGGACTCTAAAAGAACACTGTGATCCAACTTGCCAGTTACAATCTCTGGGAAATATGGGCCGGGATTCTCCCCTACCTGGCGGGGCGGGGGGTCCCGGCGGGAGGGAGTGGCGTGAACCACTCCGGCGTCGGGCCGCCCCAAAGGTGCGGTTTCTCCGCACTTTTAGGGACCAAGCCCTCACCTTGAGGGGCTAGGCCCGCGCCCGAGTGGTTGGTGCGCCGCCTGCTGGCGGGAAAGGCATTTGGCGCCACGCCAGCCGGGGCCGGAAGGATTTCGCCGGCCGGCGGAAGTCCGCGCATGCGCGGGAGCGTCAGCAGCTGCTGACGTCATCCCCGCGCATGTGCAGGGGGGGGTCTCTTACGCATTAAGGGAAAAGAGTGCCCCCATGGCACAGGCCGGCCCGCGGATCGGTGGGCTCCGATCAGGCCACCGTGGGGGCACCACCCGGGGCCAGATCGCACCGCGCCCCGCACAGGACCGCGGAGCCCGCCTGCGCCGCCTAGTCTCGCCGGTAAAAGGGGTGGTTTGATTCTCGCCGGCGGGACTGGCATGACAGCAGCGGGACTTCGGCCCATCGCGGGCCGGAGAATCGCCGGGGAGGGCCCGCCGACTGGCACGTCGCGATTCCCGCCCCCGCAGAATATCCGGTGCCGGAGAATTCAGCAACCGGCGGGGGCGGGATTCACGCCAGCCCCCGGCGATTCTCCGACCCGGCGGGGGGGTCGGAGAATCCCGCCCATGATCACCAGTGATGCCCGTCAGTCACCTTTCTTCAAATATACATCGTCAACTATCCATGTCAGGTGTCAGTCTTGGCTTAGGGGAAAGCAGTGTATGGCCTCAGCTCCATTGCGGAGATTTGAGCACATAATTGAAACTGGCACTTCAGTGCAGCACTTGAGGGAATGCTGCACTGTTATAATAACCCTCTTCTGGACAAGACATTAAAGGAGACCAACTGACCCTCTCGAGTAGATAGCAATGTTCCCATGGCAGTATTCGAAGACAAGTAATCACTATTAGGGTGTAAGTTCACAGTTTGATTAACATTTGAAGTGATTATTAAATAATTATCTGTTTTTGATGTGGGATTATGAATATGTTTGTTTTTAACAGATTAAGTACTTTAGGGAATTTAAATGGATCGAATGGGCTTTCATTGGGTTAATGGGATAGGATTGAAGTCAGGAAGGGTCGGTGCAGACTCAATGGGCCGAATGGCCTCCTTCTGCACCGTATGTTCTATGTTCTATGTATTAGAGGAGGAGATTCTCCGGCCGCATTCGCCCGGTGACCGGAGAATCACGCCCAAGGTCAATGAATTTTTCCATTGTCGGCGCCTCGCCCATGGAGTTTTTGCGGCAGGCGGGGCGGGAGAATCCAGCCCAGAGTGTTTTTTTATGGAAGTGAATGACCTCCTTCTGCACTGTAGAGGTTCGATGATACTATATCATCTGTTTCTATGATGTTGATTGAAGGATAAATACTGGCCAGGACACCAGGAAACCTCTCCCTGCTCTTCTTTGAAATAGCACCGTGGGAACTTTTACACCCACCTGAAGGGGCAGCATGGGAAGGGGGGGGGGTTCTCGATTTAATATCTCACCTGAAAGGCTACACCTCTGACCTTGCAACACTTCCTCTGTACCACACTGAGGTAATCAGAGTTAATTTTTGTGCTCAGGTCCTGGATCAGGAGTTTATGGCCCTGTCACGGCGTGTCTCCCCTTGGTGGATGGGCCGAATGGCCTCCTTCTGCACTGTAGGAATTCTATGAAAGGGCAGTGGAAGCAGATTCAACAATAACTTTCAAAGGGGAACTGGATAAATATTTGCAGGGAAATACATTGGGAGAGCTGGAGGGAAAGAGCAAGGTGTGACATTAAGGGGATAGCTCTAGTAATGAGGCAGGACTACTGTGACAGGACGAATGGCTTCCTTCTATGCTATATCAATCTATGAGTCTATAAATGCCCACGTGCATTATGTTTTGTGAAGTCCAATAATGTGCTATCATTATATGCTGCACTAGTGACTGTGGGGAAAGAAATTACTGGCGACTGTACAATCGCAAACATCTCTTTGAATACTGTTATGGTGTTGCTCCATATAATAATGAGAATGATTATTTCCCCAATATTAGTCATTCACAGAGTGTTCTGCACATGCGCAGATGCGCAGCAACTGGAAAATACCAAGGCAGGCTGCTCAAAAGTTGTCCGCAGTAAGAGACTGCTCATGCCCAGCTGTGATAGACTTAAAGTTTCAATGCAACAAAGACGAAAACAATTTGGAAGGGGCATTAGTTATTTGTATTATTTACATGTCATCTGTTGAAACGAGGTTGCTGTTCATCTCCTCTTCCCTCCTGAGGCAATTTTGCCAGGTTATATAATTCAACAGTCAGCCATTCTTCAGGGCTCTTGTTTGTTTAATGATAGATGCTTCAATTAAAATAACAATCACTATTGTGCTTTACTTCAAGAGCTCATATTCCAGTTCCAGACTTGGCCACTGATTGAAGCCACGCAGCCTTTGTTTGTCACACGGTGAAAGAAATAATCAGTCAAAGCGAATAACAGATCTCATGACGCTGTCGGTAACCCCTCTTGAGAAACTGGGGAATCAAGAGCATGCGTAAATACATAATTACCATGGAGTCTTTTTCATTTACTTACCTTTTGACAGGTTTGATACAGTATTTCTTGATCCCTATTGAGCACATCTTTCTTTTCACCGAACGCAGGACCAAACCATGATTCAGTGGAGTTAGAATTGTCAATTTTTGGGACTGACCAGCTGTTTGTTTTCAGCAATTAACACATACTTGCTGACATTTAGTTAAATTAAGCTGTTACATTCCAGGGATTCAAACTAGATCTCATTAGAAAGGCAAATGAAGAGCGTTACTTATTTGCCTTACGGTGGATGCCATAAGCACTGTCAATGATGCAGTAAAAAGTGACTTCAATCAGAGCAGTTTAAGATGGGGATACCCAGATGGAAGGAGCAAAGTCAGAACCAGTGACTGCCATGAAGGATTTCTTTCTGAACCACTGGGTTAGAGATCGAATGGATTTCATCATTTTCATCAGTGCAATTTTAAAATGCAACTTACACTCAGCGCAAATTGAGTTTTCACAATCTTTTGGACTGTTTAAAACTAAATTGGCCAAGAAGACAGCCACATCCACAAGTTGTCTTGGGAGTTTCCACTAATTGCAATACTTCGAAGAGCCCCTAAAAGTTAAGTTGGTTCTTTTGGCTGCAAGGATGTATTATTCAGTCCATCAAGCCTACTCCGCCATTCAATACAATCATGGCAGATCATCCACTTCAATGCCCTTTCCCCACACCATTATGCCACTGGTATTTAGAAACCTCTCAATTTCCACTCTAAACATACTCAATGACTGAGCTTCCATTGCCCTCCGGGTAGAGATTCCAAAAGATTCACAACATTCAGATTTCTCTTCGTTTCAGTCCCAGCTGGAATTGTGTCCTCCGCTGCTTGGGGAGGTTGTGGAAGCAGATACATTAGCGGCATTCAAAAGACATCTTCACAAACACATGGATAGGATGGGTATCGACGGATACGGCAAAAGGAAGTGCTGAGGGCTTTGGCAAAGGTTGGTATCATGACCGGTACAGGTTTGGAAGGCCGAAGGGTCTATTCCTGTGCTCTATTGTCCTTTGTTCTTTGTTCTCTTTGTTCTTTGTTTTTTGGTCCCCACATCCAAATCAGTGGCATAGATTGTGAACCGCCAGGACCCACTAATTGATTGTTGCGGTGCCTCACTTGCCACAACCTGACAACGCTTGAAACATGTTTATTCCAACCCTCTGTTTTTGGCCCATTAGCCAATCCTGAATCCATATCAGCACATTACCTCCTATCCCATGTGCTTTATTTTTGCTAACCAACCTTGTGTGACAGCTTTAGCAACAACCTTCTGAAAATATACCAGATACATGGATTACCTTTTATCAATACTGTTAATAACATCCTCAAAAGACCCCATCAGGTTCATCAAAATGATTTCCCATTCATAATTTCATATTGACGAAGCTCAATCAATCATTATTATCCAAGTATCCATTTATCACGTTGTTTCAAAAATATTCTAGCATTTTCCCTCCTCAAAGAACAAAAGAACAAAGAAAAGTACAGCACAGGAACAGGCCCTTCGGCCCTCCATGCCTGTGCTGACCATGCTACCCGTCTAACTAAAATCTTCTGCACTTCCGGGGTCCGTATCCCTCTATTCCCATCCTATTCATGTATTTGTCAAGATGCCCCTTAAACATCACTATCGTCCCTGCTTCCACCACTTGGTCCGGCAGCGAGTTCCAGGCACCCACTGCCCTCTGTGTAAAAAACTTGCCTCGTACATCTCCTCCAAACCTTGCCCCTCGCACCTTAAACCTATGCCCCCTAATAATTGACCCCTGTACCCTGGGAAAAAGCCTCTGACTATCCACTCTGTCTATGCCCCACATAGTTTTGTAGACCTTGATCAGGTCGCCCCTCAACCTCTGTCGTTCCAGTGAGAACAAACCAAGTTTATTCAACCTCTCCTCATAGCTAATGCCCTCCAAACGAGGTAACATTCTGGTAAATCTCTTCTGTACCCTCTCTAAAGCCTCCACATCCTTCTGGTAGTGTGGCAACCAGAACTGAACACTATACTCCAAGTGTGGCCTAACTAAGGTTCTATACAGCTGCAACATGACTTGCCAATTTTTATACTTAATGCCCCAGCCAATGAAGGCAAGCATGCCGTATGCCTTCTTGACTACCTTCTCTTTCTGTGTTGCCCCCCTCTCAGTGACCTGTGGACCTGTACACCGAGATCTCTCTGACTGTCAATACTCTTGAGGGTTCTACCATTCACTGTATATTCCCTACCTGCATTAGACCTTCCAAAATGCATTACCTCACATTTGTCCGGATTAAACTCCATTTGCCACCTCTCCGCCCAAGTCTCCAAATGATCTAAATCCTGCTGTATCCTCTGACAGTCCTCATTGCTATCCGCAATTCCACCGACCTTTGTGTCACCTGCAAACTTACTAATCAGACCAGTTACATTTATCTCCAAATCATTTATATATACTACGAACAGCAAAGGTCCCAGCACTGATCCCTGCGGAACACCACTAATCACAGCCCTCCAATCAGAAAAGCACCCTTCCATTGCTACTCTCTGCCTTCTATGACCTAGTCAGTTCTGTATCCATCTTGCCAGTATCCATCTCCTGATGTAAGGCTGATGAATGACTTGAAGGAATGTACAGTTTCTGCAAAATACGTAATCTCCTGTTTTCTTTCTCCCTGTCTTCTTAAACAGTGGGGTGCCATTTGCTACTTTCCAACCCAGAGGGGCTGGTTTAGCACAGTGGGCTAAACAGCTGGCTTGTAATGCAAAACAAGGCCAGCAGGGCGGGTTCAATTCCCGTACCGGCCTCCCCGAACAGGCGCAGGAATATGGCAACTCGGGGCTTTTCACAGTAACTTCATTCAAGCCTACTGGTGACAATAAGTGGTTATTATTATTATCTGTAGGAACTGTTCCAGAATCTGTAGCATTTTGGAAGATGCTCACCAATGCTGCCACCACCTTTCCAGCTATCTCTTTCAAAACTCTGGAATGTAACATATTAGGTCCCCGGGACGTATCAACCTTCAGTTACATTCATTTCTCAAATACAAACTTCTTACTGATATTCCTCATTCTCCTGAGTCCCTTTGACCTCCTAATTCTGGGAGATTTCTTGTATCTTCTTGTATCTTTCAAGAAGGAATAGGGCTAAAGGGATGTGGGGGAAGGCGGGATCAGCGTATTGAACTTTATGATCAGCCATGAACGACATTATGAATGACGGAGCAGGCTCAAAGAGCCGAATGGCCTCCTCCTGCTTCTATTTTCTGTCTGCTTCCTCAGTAAAGACAGACACAAAGTAATCATTTGACTTCTCAACCATTTCTCCATTCCAATTTATAAATGCTCCTGACTCTGCTTGTAATGGACACACACCTGTCCAAAACATTTCCTTTTTGCGTACCTTATAAAGCTTTTGCTGTCTGTTTTTATGTCTTTTGCTGGTTTACACTCATATTATATCCTCCCTTTCGTGAGCAGTTTCCTGCCCATCCTTTGCTGTATTCTACAATTTTCCCAATCCTCAGGCTTACTACTCTTTCTGACAACTTTCCAGATCTTTTCTTATAATCTTATACAATTCTTAATTTCTTCTGTTAGCCACAGCCGACTGAGCTTTCTTTTTTAGGCTTTTATGTCTTGAAGGAATGTATAGTTTCTGTAAAATGCAAGATATGCAAAAGAGGTTCGGATAGAAAGTTGAGAAAATAATGCTTCTCAAAGCTGGTTCAACTCATAGGGGAGGCAGTGGCGTAGTGGTATTGTCACTGGACTAGTAAACCAGAGACCCAGAGTAATGTGCTGGGAATCCAGGTTCAAACACCACTCCTGCAGATGGTGAAATGTGAATCTAATAAATCTCTGGAATTAAAAGTCCAATGATGACCATATTGATTGTCGCCAAAACTCATCTGGTTCACTATTGCCCTTTAGGGAAGGAAATCTGCTATCCTTTGGCCTGCATGTGACTTCAGACCCACTTCAGACCCACAGCAATGTGGTTGACTCTTAATTGCCTCTCAAGGGCAATGAGGGATGGACAGCCCCCCACCTCCCATGAATGAATAAACAAATGATGCAATTTGTGCCCAGAGTGTAAATTCTGACGGTTTCTACTCCAGGATTTTGATGAAAGTGGGTGAGCAAATTTCACGATCTTGTAAACCGCCATAGTTTTATTTAATTTAGAAAATTTGCGAATGGAGCTCAGTCATTTATGGATGATGAGAGAGAACCAAGGAAATGATAACCCCGTTATAATCCCCATTCTCCTGCCTTCTCCCCATAACCCCTGATCCCCTTATTTATTAATCAAGAGATCCCCTTATTAATTATTAGTACAGAGTGATCATATTTATACAGAGGGGACCAGCAAACATTCATACAATTGGTTCAGATTGTGACCGACGCCTCCCTTCACCCAGAAAACAACAGGATTAAAAGATATTACAAGAGCAGGTGATCTCAACATTACAGGACGACAGTATAAAGCCATGAGCACATGACTCTATGGTGCACGTCCCGCTTCACATGGCAGAAAAGAAAAGGCTACACAATTGAACACCTAAGTTAGCCTGCAAAGACATCCAGGCAATCAAATTATGCTCCAGGGGAAGGGGAACAACAGGATGCCACCCTCAGTACAAGACATGGCTTGGCGACATACACTCTCATATACAGAAGCCAGGACTCACTGCACAACAAACCTCACTCCTCTCCGGCCAAATCAGAGGCACCGTTCAGGCTCCACCAACACTGGAAAACGTAAACCTCTTTCCACTGTCTAAACCCGACCGACAAGGAGAAAAAGAATCGTCGAAGCACCCATCATCAGGGTATCTCGGGAAGGGATACAAATTAAATATAACCAATTGGAGCCCGAATCAGCACCTCTCCTCCCCAGATAAAGAAAGGATACCCCAGAAAGAGAGGAACCCCAGGATTAGCCAATAAACGTCAAAGGTCAAGCAACGTATCTTCATGAGTAGGATACTAGAGGCAGAACAGCATAGCTGCATAAGAAGCAGGACACTGCGTCCCCATGGGAGCCCAATCCTCAAGAAGGAGGATAGCCTGGAAGATCCTATACAGGACCACGGACATAATCCAACCTAACCTACAAGCAAAGAAATACTCTAACGACACTGAACTCGCACTCAGGCTCTGCAGCCAACAGGATGCTGCCTCTCAAATCTCAAGAGCAGTCCAGGTGGCTGCAAAAGGGGACATCTCGGGGAAGAGTAACTTACTCCACCACCCAACATGCACTCCAGTTGACCTACTCAATCAAGTCGCGACCATCACTATCCGTGCAGTCAAGTAAATATAGAAGACCAAACCAAGAAAGACCAGATATTCAACGATTAACTGACCACACTCGGGCGGGTACTAATACATATTTCCCCCATCTCCAACAACACCATCGACCACAGAAGAAAATAAAGGAACCCAGTCTTCTCTAGGATCTGTCCGTACCTTCCAAGGAGACAAGCACAGATTTCATAATCCCAAAATAACAAAAGTACAAAAGAAAAGCACACGCTAATCATTCTAATGGGGGTTTTCCTCACCCATAATGAGGACTTATAAGGCCATATCAACCACCTCGGCACCAAACCACCTACCCGCTACCCTGTTGTGGCGCCACTTATTTTCTCTGTATACAAAGTGAAGGGTACCTAAAAAATGCTCCCCAATTGTGAAAGCAAAGATTACAGCATATGTATCAAAACAGGACTAGGGTAAATACTGCACAACCCTCATATCATACTACCAACTCAACATGATTTTCACCAAGTAACAGGATAACAGACAACAAACTGCCTCTGTGCCCATGTATTATACATTCTTGTCAGGATAAAAGGCAATAGCATGGAATCAGAGTTACAAGGGAACAAAGTTCAGGATTATTGGTGAACTGCAGGATAATATAAGACCATAAGACATGGGAGCAGAATTAGGACACTTGGCCCATCCAAAGGTATGATAGGATTCTCGAGCAATATCCAGGATCCATCCGGAGTTTCACCGAAGCCCCTGCACCTCCGCCATGGCGTCGTCCCGAAGCCTCGGTATTGGGAAACCTAGGCCTTAGCAGATGGCAATGACCAGTTTAATTTGGCCACCTCCGATGAACATCGAGGACAAGGCAATGTAAGTGGTTGGAATCCTCGACTGACCCCCAAGCCTTGAAGACACAATGTGCTCCATCGAACTCAAATCGTCCAGCCTTCAAATCGAGATTGTGAAAGCGTGGCAGTCAGTTCTCAAACCCAGCTGGGAATTCGTCTCCAGCCCCCCTCGGACAACCGAGAGCATGGACACTCCTTGTCTGACCCCCCATCTCCCTGAATCAACCAGGGTGCACCATGCAGCAGGCTACCCAGGAACTGAAGATGAGCCCCCACTGGGGAGACTGCCCGATCAACTGACAGGATTCGCGTCTCTTCTTCATCCATTCTATTTTGGATATCTCACAGTCCATCAATGTCAGCATCAATGATCTGTGATAGGGAGCCGAGACCATCATTCAACTCTTCACGCACAATGACAACCGTCAACTTGGCATCAACGGCATTGCAGAAGCGTGGGCCTGTTCCCCAGTGAAACCGCCACTGCGAGCTGGGCCCTACCCTGACAGCCTCGATCAAACAAGGATTTTTGACTTAACTCAGCTCCCCTTCACAAAACTTAGCCAGGATTTTCCAGGAACATAGCACAGGACGTACAAACCAGGATCAAATAAATATGGGTTAAGCATCAGGATCAAAAAAGGGGTAAAAGATGAATAGTGCCAGAGCTTGGAAAATCCTCCAGAAGGCTTTTGATAAGATTCCAGTTACAGACTGATAGCTAAAATTGGTCCTCAATAAATCGAAGGAAAATTATTGGCCCCAATAGGAAATTAGTTAGTTCGTGAAAAAACAAGAGTGGCTAAAAAAAGGTATGTATTTGAACTAGAAGGATGTGAAAAGCAGTGACCAACAAGGGTCTCAGTTAGGACTGTGATTCTGTGTGGAGTTTCCACTTTCTCGCTGTGTCTGCATGGGTTTCCTCCGAGTGCTCCGGTTTCCCCCCACAGTCCAACAATGTGCAGGTTAGGTGGATTGGCCATGTTAAATTACCTCTTAGTGTAAAAAGGTTTAGGTGGGGTTACGGATATAGGGTGGAGGTGCGGGCTTGGGTAGGGTGCTCTTTCCAAGGACCCGTGCAGACTCGATGGGCCAAATGGCCTCATTCTGCACTGTAAATTCTATGATTGTTTAAATTGTTAAAAACTAGGAACAGTGGGGGCCTATTTACAGAGATATTAGGTGTCAGCTACAAAAATAATCATAGAGGCTGATGGAATGTTGGCCCTCATAACTAGAGGATTAGAAATGAAAGGGGCTGAAGTATTGCTATAGCTATACAAAGCCCTGGTAAGGTCGTGGGCAGGATTCAATAAGAAAAAAACAGAGCCCGCTTTTGGGCGCATTTAGTGGGGTGTTTCTTTGTGGCTGCAACGCAGAGAAAACCCCCAATATTCAACGGCTCTTTGCCATTTTATTTTGCCTCAGCAAAGAACGCCCCGTCGAGGCCGCACCTCCATCATTTCCTGCACTGACGTGCTCAGCGTGCCAATGCAGGAAGAGCACTTGTGGATCGGGGCACCATTTTAAAAGGCCAATCTTTAAACCCCACCTCCCCACATACCATCCCCCCCCCCCACCTCAGCGATCCCACTGTGGCCTCTGGACGCCCCGACTGCACCCAACTTACCTCTTCCAGGGTGCTCGAGACCCCCCCTCATGCCACCTCCTAAGGGCAAGTCACCCTGGGTCCGACCCCTGGCATGGGCAACCTGGCACCTGGCCACCTTAGTGCGGCCAGCCTGGCACCCTGGCAGTGCCCAGGTGGCACTGCCAGGGTGCTCGGATGGCAGTGCCAAAGTTCCCAGCTGCAAGCAGGAGTGCCAGGGTACCACCTGCACAGAGCCCGACCTCCCAAGAGTCCCCTATGGCCTGGGTGATCCCCCCAGGTGCCATTCCGACTGGTCCACAGTCGAAGCTTCACTGGGGAGGCTGTTAGTTCATGGGTCCCGGGAGAATATGGCGCAGACATATTCTGCTGATCTGGATCACACAGAGTGAGGGCAAGATCCAGATTACGACGTCTCGAGAACCTCTTGAACCTCGCGAGACATCTCAAGTATTGCGAATCTCGCGAGAAGCATCCCACAAGATTCAACGACTTTGTTGCATCTCCAAGTGGGCACAATGAGGCCAGTAAATCCCACCCAAAATCTGGATTCTGTGCACAGCTTTGGGGGCTGCACCTTGAAAAGGAGTGGGGCACAGATTCACCACGATGTGACCCGGGCCTCCAAAGGTTAAATTGTGAGGCAAAACTACACAGACGAGGTTTGGGTGCGCTGCAACATTGAACTTTAAGTGGTGATTTGATGACGGTTTTCATAGAATTTATAAAATCATAGAACATAGAACATAGAACATAGAACATAGGACAATACAGCGCAGTACAGGCCCTTCGGCCCACGATGTTGCACCGAAACAAAAGCCATCCAACCTACACTATGCCATTATCATCCATATGTTTATCCAATAAACTTTTAAATGCCCTCAATGTTGGCGAGTTCACCACTGTAGCAGGTAGGGCATTCCACGGCCTCACTACTCTTTGCGTAAAGAACCTACCTCTGACCTCTGTCCTATATCTATTACTAAAATCCCTACATTTGACCCATGGAGTCTGCACCGACCCTCCGAAAGAGCACCCTTCCCAGGTCCACAGCTCCACCCTATCTCCATTGGAGAGGGGCTGGTTTAGCACAGGGCTAAAGAGCTGGCTTTTAAAGCAGACCAAGGCAGGCCAGCAGTGCGGTTCAAGTCCCGTACCAGCCACCCCGAACAGGCGCCGGAATGTGGCGACTAGGGGCTTTTCACAGTAACTTCCATTGAAGCCCACTTGTGACAATAAGTGATTTTCATTTCATTTTTCATTTTTCACAATCCCACTTCACCTGGACGTCTTTTTGGACACCAAGCGGCAATTTAATATGGCCAATCCATCTAAACTGCACATCCTTGGCCTGTTTGGATCCTGAAGGGAATTGCAGGAGTAGATAGAAAGAAACAAATTTCCATTTGTGAGGGAGTTTCCATTAAGGGAACATCAAACTGAAAACCAGAGGGTATTTTGAAAGGAAGTTAGGATACTCTACTTTATGCAAAGATTAGTAGTAATGTCTGACAAAAAGAAGGAAATGCGTAATCAATTAATCATTTTAAATCTGAGACTCAGAGACTTTTTGACACATAAGTAGCAAAGGGTACAGGACTAAGGTAGGTGAATCAAGTTAAGATACAAGATAACCATGATCTCAATGAATGCCGGAACAGGCTTGAGGGGATGAATGGTCTTAGTCCAGGTTCCTAGCCATCAGGACATGCCAAGACCACACTCAGCCATTGAATTGGCGACAGGAAGGCAGATGTACTATTCCTTGACTGCAGTCAGCTGGGCCCACCTGCTGATGAAACTCCTCTGCCTGCCTTTGTTATCTCCAGACTCAACTACCCATGGCAAATACCATTCAGACACGGCTCCTATTTCCTCCTGGTCTGACGTCATTTGAATTTAAAATCGTTGCTCTTGTTTTTGAAACCCATCCTTGTCGCAAAGCCCTTCTTCTCTCTCTAACCTACTCCAGTCCGACAACCTTCCAAAATTTCTGTGGTATAAAATTATGGCTTCCTGCACATCCTGACTGCCTGGACCCCAAATTCTAGAATCTTCTGCCTAACCGTCTCCGTCTCTGTCCTCTTTCAGAATAGTCCCTAAATCTGACCAAAGATTTTGGTCATATCTCCCAATGTTTTCTCACGTAACTGAGTGTCAAATTAAAGTTTGATAACACTGCTATGAAGCCCCTTGGGGTAATTTAATATCTTAAAATTGCTATGAACCCACTTTTAACACCAAGTGAGTTTGATACGAGGTAAAATCTTACCACACGTCAATGCAAGTATTTGACAGTTAAGGTTGCAAATTTATTCTTTGCCTTGACCCACTTGATAGCACTCATATCTGAATCAGAAGAGCATGGGTTAAAATCCTTCTCCAGGGCATTATTATGTTGTGTAAGCTGTTGCTTCCACACGCTGTGTTGACACATTTTTGGAGATGGTGGGCGGAATTTTCTGATAATTGGGGCTATGTCCCCATGCCCACGAGAAAACGGGCGCAAATCACTCTGGACTTACCTGGAGAAAATCCAGAGTGATTCTCCATTTTGCAGACGACTTGCAGTAGTCCACGCAGCTCCAACTGCCGATATGGGGCCCTGCACTTCCGGCCGGAGGTCCACGCCATCCTGGAGCCCCCCCGCCCCCCCGCGGTGACGGATTCCCCCCTCCACCCACCAGCGTGGCTGCGGACTGAATCCGCAGCCGCCACTCCGTGGCGGGTGGAACCATGAGTGAACCACGCCAGCAGGAACTTGGCCGGTTGCCGGCGGAGAATCACCGCAAGGGCCTCTTTCAATGGCCCCGACTGGCATTGCGTCAACTGTACGCGTGCGATTGGCGCGATTGGCGCGGATTCTCCGATCCCCGGAGGATCGCGGGAGCGGCGTCAGACCTAATCATGGGTCTGACGCCCATTCTCCACGCCCTTGCCGTGAGCGCGGTGTCTTTCATCACAGAAGATAAACCAAGGTCCTGTATACTTGTTCCGTTGTAAGTCTCCTGCTAAGTTTGTTCATTCATTTTGAACACTGATTATAAGACCATAAGACCATAAGACATAGGAGCAGAATTAGGCCGTTCGGCCCATCAAGTCTGCTCTGCCATTCAATCATGGCTGATATGTTTCTGATCCCATTTCTTCTGCCTTCTCCCCATGACTCTTTATCTCCTTATTAATCAAGAACCTAATTATCTCTATTTTAAAGACACTCAGTGACTTAGATTCCACAGCCTCCGGCGGCAAAGAGTTCCACAGATTCACCACCCTCTGGCTGAAGAAATTCCTCCTCATCTCTGCTTCAAATGATTTTCCCTTCAGTCGGAGGTTGTGTCCTCGGATTCTAGTTTCAACTACTAATGGGAACATCCTCTCCATGTCCACTCGATCCAGGCCTCTCAGTATTCTGTAAGTTTCAATGAGATCCTCCCTCGTCCTTCTAAACTCCAATGAGTACAGACCCAGAGTCCTCAACCGTTCCTCATATCATTACAGCTTCACGGTCTGGACAAACCAATTAATTGAGTAAACAAACACTGATTCTGGTGCATTAAGATGAAGTCCACCTGCTCAAAATTCTACTTGCCTTGTCACAGTTTAAAGTGGATGAACAATTATTGGCAATTTCATTGGCATGTTTCACAGTCTCTCGGGCTGTATCTGAAGTCATTTGTCACGTAAAGTACTTTGAGACATTTTAACATGACAAGGTGTTATGTAAAACAAATTCTATATATTTCTCTGCCATGCTCTTTTATTCTTTTACATGATTCATGCGGCGTCATCCTTCAGTATTTCTCTCTGCAGCAAATGTCTCAAACCTAAGCATATTTACCACAGCACACCTCATCAAAGATCTTCTGTAACCCTGACTCTTCCATTCACATTTTTTGCCAACTACTGGTAACGAGCATCGGATATCTACAATTCCAAATACATCTAAGGTCCAAATAGCGGTATTTCATTTTCAATTAAAATGTGTTCAGTTTTGCCTCTGTGACCGCCGGGTTTGTATTCTCTCCTTAACACCCATGCCCACTGATTGCTTAGTTTACTTGTGTGGGCAGCAGGAAGTGTATTCTTCACTCTGTTGTCTCAGCATATCCTACGCGGGTCCTGACCTTCTCTCGGTTGAGCGTTGTAGTAACTCGTACAATTAGCATCTGGCTCATCCCCATTTTGTAGACAGCAGTTCTTCAGAGAATGTGACCAGCTTCTCTTCGCTGAGCAGCTGGTGCAGATTTAAAAAAAAAAAATCTTTCTTGTCACGAGTCGGCTTACATGACAATGAAGTTACTGTGAAAAACCCCCAGTCACCACACTCCATTTGGGAGTATGTCCAGAATGTTCAGAATGTCCAAATTACAGCACGTCTTTTGGGACTTGTGGGAAGAAACCAGAGCACCCGGAGGAAACCCATGCAGACACGGGGAGAACGTGCAGACTCCGCACAGTGACCCAAGCCGGGAATCGAACCTGGGACCCTGGCGCTGTGAAGCAACAGTGCTAACCACTGTGCTACTGTGCTGCCCCCTGATGTAAACTGCCCCCTGTTGGTAATTGTTGGTCAGGCAATGGAGGACTGCTTGTGGTCATTTTAAGATGGAGTCGCTGTGGTAAACCACTGCATTAGGAGATGTAAGGTAGGACCTGCACTACAGGTTTGCCTGTAGCTCCTGCCGGCTGGCTCCGCCCAGGGAGAACTGTATAAATATGCATGACCTCCAGTGCCCTGCCATTTCGCCAGCTGCAGCAGAAGGCCACGCATCTGACTGTAATAAAGCCACAGTTGTACCCAACTTTAGTCTTTGTGCAATTGATCGTGCATCAATTTATTACAGTCAGATTTTCCAAAGAATGGATATCAGAATTAAGCCCGATCGCCTGCAGCTGGATATCAGAATTAAGCCCGCACTCGCCCGACGCCAGAAAAGACTTTGCTCACTGGCTAGCATGTTTTGAGGCCTACATCAACGCGGCGGACCCCGCGCCAATGGAGGCTCAGAAGATAAACGTCCTGTACTCCAGACTGAGCTCCAGCATGTTCCCATTGATCCAAGACGCCACGAATCACACAAAAGCAATGGAACTCCTTAAGGAACACTACGCGCAGAAGGCGAACACGTTCTTCACCAGGCAGGTACTCGCCACCCGCTCGCAACTACCTGGTGAGTCCATCGAAGACTTCTGGCGGGCCCTAATTCCACTCGTCCGGGACTGTGACTGTCAGGCCGTTACGGCTGCCGAACACGCAAATCTCCTCATGCGCGATGCCTTTGTGACGGGGATTGCGTTGGACCGCATCTGAGAACGATTACTGGAAGGGGCCACGCTCAAACTGGCGGAGACGAAAACCTTGGCGCTCTCCATGACAGTTGCATCCCGTAACGTGCAATCGTACCCCTCCCGCCGCGCTGCCCACCCTTCTACTCCTTCCAACCCCTCCTGGGCCTCGCCGACGACCTCCTCAGCCGGGGCTCTGCCTTCCCAATACGCCTGTGCCGCACGCCGTTCCACGCACCATGGGGGTCCCCGCTGCTACTTCTGCGGTCAGCAGAAGCACCCCCACCAAAACTGCACGGCCCGCACTGCAGTTTGTAAAGCCTGCAGTAAAAAGGGCCACTTCGCGGCTGTGTGCCAGGCCCACACCGTCGCTGCAATCGCGCCCGCTAACGCCCCCTCCCCCACATCAGACACACCATGGGAGCCGCCATCTTCTCCACCCGGGTCCATGTGCGACCAATGGGTGCCGCCATCTTGTCCCGACCCCGCAATGTGAGCACCATGGGCGCCGCCATCTTGTCCCCCACAGGGTCTTTGGACATCCTGACATCAGAACCGCACACGCTCGCCACCCGAATCATCCGATGGCTACCTGCAGCTCGCTTCAATGATGCTGGACCAATCTCGCCTGCACAACCTGGCCACCGCGTCAACGATAGTTAAAATGAACGGCTACGCGACCTCGTTCCTGCTGGGCTTCGGGAGCACCGAAAGCTTCGTTCACTCAGATACGGTAAGGCGCGGCTCCCTCGCGGTCCACCCTGCCAATCAAAAGATCTCCCTAGCCTCCGGATCCCACTCCGGCCCGATCTGAGGCTTTTGTAGTCACCCTCACGGTCCAGTGCGTAGAATTTAGTAACTTCCGCCTCTATGTCCTTCCTAATCTCTGCGCTGCACTCCTGTTATGCCTGGACTTCCAGTGCAACCTCCAGAGCCTCACCCTCAAATTCGGCAGGCCCTTACCCCCCCTTACCATTTGCGGCCTCGCGATCCTCAAGGTCGATCCCCCCTCCCTTTTTGCCAATCTAACTGCGGATTGCAAGCCCGTTGCCATGAGGAGCACACGGTACAGCACCCAGGACAAGACCTTCATCAGGTCCGAAGTCCAGCGGCTGCTTAAGGAAGGTATTATTGAGGCCTGCAACAGCCCGTCGAGAGCCCAAGTGGTAGCGGTTAAAACTGGGGAGAAACACAGGATGGTCGTGGACGACAGCCAGACCATCTATCGGTACACGCAGCTCGACGCGCACCCCCTCCCACGCATATCTGATATGGTCAATCAGATTGCGCAGTACCGGGTTCTCTCAACAATTGACCTGAAATCCGCCTACCACGAGCTCCCCATCCGGAAGTCGGACCGGCCATACACTGCCTTTGAGGCGGACAGTCGCCTCTACCACTTCCTTAGGGTCCCTTTCGGTGTCATAAATGGGGTCTTGGTCTTTCAATGAGAGATGGACCGAATGGTCGACCAGTACGGTTAGCGGGCCACCTTTCCGTACTTCGATAATGTCACCATCTGCGGCCATGACCAGCAGGACCACGACGCCAACCTCAATAAATTTCTCTGCACTGCGACTCTTCTCAACCTGACCTATAACAAAGAGAAGTGTGTGTTCAGCACGACCCGGTTAGCTATTCTCGACTATATAGTCTAAAACGGACCTCTCGAGCCCGACCCCGACCACATGCGCCCCCTCATGGAACTTCCCCTCCCCCACTGCCCCAAGGCCCTCAAACGCTGCCTGGGGTTCTTTTCCTACTACGCTCAGTGGGTCCCAAACTATGCAGACAAGGCCCGGCCACTCATTCAGTCCACCCAATTCCGCCTCGCGGCCGAGGCACAACACGCTTTCGCCCGCATCAGAGCAGACATTGCCAAGGCCGGGATGCGCGCAGTGGACGAGTCACTGCCTTTCAAAGTAGAAAGCGACGCTTCAGACGTCACCCTTGCCGCCACTCTAAACCAGGCAGGCAGACCCGTGGCATTCTTTTCCCGCACATTCATGCCTCTGAAATTCGATACTCATCCGTCGAATAGGAGGCCCAAGGTATCGTTGAAGCTGTGCGGCATTGGAGGCATTACCTGGCCAGTAAGAGATTCACTCTCCTTATGGACCAACGGTCGGTAGCCTTCATGTTCAATAACACACAGCGGGGCAAGATCAAAAATGATAAAATCTTGCGGTGGAGAATCGAGCTCTCCACCTATAATTACGAGATCTTGTATCGCCCCGGTAAACTCAACGAGCCCCAAGACACCCTCTCCCGAGGTACATGTGCCAGCGCACAAGTGGACCAACTCCGGGCCCTACACGACAGCCTTTGTCACCCAGGGGTCACTCGATTGTACCATCTGGTCAAAGCTCGCAATCTGCCCTCCTCCGTTGAGGAAGTACAGACAGTCACTAGGGACTGCCAGATCTGTGCGGAGTTGAAGCCGCACTTCTACCGGCCAGACCGTGCGCGCCTGGTGAAGGCTTCCCATCCCTTTGAACGCCTCAGCGTGAATTTCAAAGGGCCCCTTCCCTCCACTGACCGTAACACGTACATTTTCAGTGTGGTCGACGAGTACTCCAGATTCCCCTTCTCCATCCCATGCCCCGTTATGACGTCTGCCACCGTCATCAAGGCCCTCAGCACCATCTTCGCTCTGTTCGGTTTCCCCGCCTACATCCACAGTGACGGGGATCCTCATTCATGAGCGATGAGCTGCGTTAGTTCCTGCTCAGCAGGGGTATCACCTCCAGCAGGATGACCAGTTACAACCCCCGGGGAAACGGGCAAGTAGAACGGGATAATGGGACGGTTTGGAGGGCCGTCCAGCTGGCCCTACGGTCCAGGAACCTCACGGCCTCTCGCTGGCAGGAGGTCCTCCCTGACGCTCTACACTCCATCCGGTCACTATTGTGCACCGCCACTAATAACACACCCCATGAACGTGTTTTTACCTTCCCCAGGAAGTCCACATCCGGGGTGTCGCTCCCGAGTAGGCTCGCAGCTCCAGGACCGGTCCTTCTCCGTAGGCACGTCCGACTCCACAAGGCGGACCCCTTGGTGGACAGGGTTCTCCTGCTCCACGCCAACCCTCAAAATGCCTATGTTGAGTTCCCCGACGGCCGCCAAGATACTGTCTCACTCAGGGACCTGGCACCGTCAGGTTCCACCCCAACACACACCCCCACCCATGCGCCACCCCCCTCCCCTCCCACCACGCCGCCAATATCGACTCCACCAAACCACCCCCCCTCCCCTTTTCCGCACAAGAGGACGAAGAGGACTTCGACACGCTCCCGGAGTTCCCCAATGACTGGCCAGCATCAGCATCGCCATCGGTGCCACCTCCACCACCGCCAGCACCGACTTCGCCGCCACCGTTACGCCGCTCCCAATGAAGCACCAAAGCACCGGACCGGCTGAACCTTTGACGGATTCCGGACCGTCCACATGGGCTTTTCTTTTCCTACCACTGTACATAATTGCACTAATTGTATATAGTTTCACGTCACCCCTGCTGGACTCATTTTTAACAGGGGGTGAATGTGGTGAACCACTGTATTAGGAGATGTAAGGTAGGACCTGCACTACAGGTTCGCCGGTAGCTCCTGCCGGCTGGCTCTGCCCACGGAGAACTGTATAAATATGCATGACCTCCAATGCCCTTCCATTTCGCCGGCTGCAGCAGCAGGCCACGCATCTGACTGTAATAAAGCCACAGTGGTACCCAACTTTAGCCTTTGTGCAATTGATCGTGCATCAGTCGCATTCCTAAGAGACAGCTTATACTTTACGCCATAGCAACAGTGGAAGGCCACTTTTCTGTTTCATAAAGAAAGAACTTGAAAGCACTTGCATTTATATAGCATTTTGATGACCAGCAGATGCCTACAATCCATATATTTGAAGTGTAACCATTATTGTAATGTCGGAAAAACAACAGCCAATATGCGGACAAGTTCCCACAAACAACAGTGTGATACTGACCGGATAACCTGCTTTTCTGATGTTGACTGAGGGAAAAATATTGACCATGATGCGCAGATTAACTCCACCCCCCCCCCCCCCCCTTCTACGTTAACTTGGTGCCACGTGATCAGGACTTGCTTTAATGTCTCATCAGAGAGATGGCACCCCTGACAATGCAGCATTTCCTCAGCACTGCACTGGATATTGGCCTTATTTTTGGCTTTCCGTAACCTCAGGACGCCCCACAGCTCTTTGTAACCATTTAAACTGTAGTTACTTTCATGAGATAGGAATCAGAGCAGCCAATTTGCACAAGTAAAGTCTCACAAACAGGAACGTGGTCATAGAATCATAAAATCATAGAACTCCTGCAGAAGGGCCATTGGGCCCATCCAGTCCGCACCGACCCTCTGAAAGAGCACCCTACTTAGCTCACTCCCCCGCCCTATCCCCATTATCCCACCTCACCTGCACATCTTTGGACACTAAGGGGCAATTTTATCATGGCCAATCCACATAACCTGCACATCTTTGGACTGTTGGAGGAAACCGGAGCACCCGGAGGAAACCCACGCAGACACAGGGAGAAAGTGCAAACTCCACACAGACAGTCACCCGAGGTCAAAATTGAACCCAGGTCGCTGGCGCTGTGAGGCAGCAGTGCAAACCACTGTGCCACCGTGAAGCAGATGATGACTGGAAAATCTATTTCTTATTTTGTACTGTTGGTTGAGATATGATAATTGACCAGGACCATGAAGAACTCCCCTGTTCTTCTTCAAGTATCCTTTATCCATAATGCTGAAAACTAAGCACATCCAAAGGCCATGGGTGGGATTCTATGTTTCTGAGACTAAGTGTTGACGCTGACATAGAATTCGTGGACATTCATGATGTCAAAACTGGCACAGTATCTGGATCAATTCAGCAACTGTGAAGGGTCTAGCACAAGTACCACGTGGAACACAATCGATTCCAATGAAAAATGGTGCAGGATTCGCCGGGTCCTTGATTGATACCCCGGAGGCTGACAAACCGCGTATAAACATTACAATCTCCACTCACACTCATCCCAGCCAACAAGATGGCACTGGATGTGCTGGAGCGTGCCCATGCAGCTGATGGTTTGGCTGGACCAGAGGGCACCTAGGGGGGTGGCCTGGGGGGGGCACCCATTCGACTCGTGGCCCTAAGTTCACAGTGGACTGCCGGCGGCGTGCGCAGCTGCATGGCTGCCTTTCCAGCTGCGCCAATGGTATTCCGTGCCCGTCCACCCCAACTGCACAGCCCACTGCCTGGGCAACCCCGCTACCCCTCACGGCCCTGGCAGAAGCCCCCCCCCCGGCCAGTGGCACAACTATCAGCAAACTATGACGATGTTGGACACTTTCCGTACCCCCTCTCTCGCTACCCTCAGCAGCCATGACACCGGTTTCACGATTGTTAAATGCACAAGTGAACCACGCTGTCGGGAACTCGGCCCATCGGAGGCGGAGCATTTCGGAGTCCCTGGAGGTCAGGCCCACTAATGATGTGCAAACGGTGTTTACTGTACATGCGTTCCAGAATGCATTGACGCCGCTGTCGGGGTGACAGAGAATTGCGATTTGGGTCAAATTGGCGCCTGCTGCAATTTTAGCATTCTCCACCCAATCGCGTTTCGCGATTTCGGCGTCAGCCAATGGAGAATCCCGCCCAATACCTTTTTTGAACCTCATCGTCCCTTAGTGGGATATTTGTTTTGCACTGTTTAGCTTGCAATATTTGTGATGAACATGTGAAAAAGACACCCTCTCCCGAGGACTGTAGTTACTCCGAAGAATAAAGATAGATGGGTGATGGTGAGAGGGGCTGGGAGGAAGCAGTCAGTACAGGGATCCCCTGTTTTCATTCCCCATAGTAACAAGTATACCGCTTTGGATACTGTTGGGGGGGGGGGGGACTTACCAGGGGCAAGCCATGGGGTACAGGTCTCTGGCACAGAGTCTGTCCCTGTTGCTCAGAAGGGAAAGGGGCGAGGAGTAGAGCATTAGTCATTGGAGACTCCATAGTTAGGGGATAGATAGGAGATTCTGTGGGAAGGAGAGAGACTCGCGGTTGGTGTGTTGTCTCCCAGGTGCCAAGGTGCGTGATGTCTCGGATCGTGTTTTCAGGATCCTTAAGGGAGCAGCCCCAAGTCGTGGTCCGCATAGGTACCAACAACATAGGTAGGAAAAGGGATAGGGATGTAAGGCAGGAATTCAGGGAGCTAGGGTGGAAACTTAGATTGAGGACAAACAGAGTTATTATCTCTGGGTTGCTACCCGTGCCATGTGATAGCGAGACGAGGAATAGGGAGAGAGAGGACTTGAACACGTGGCTACAGGGATGGTGCAGGAGGGAGGGTATCAGATTTCTGGAAAATTGGGGCTCAGTCTGGGGTCGGTGGGACCTCTACAAATGGGATGGTCTACACCTGGACTAGAGGTGTACCAATATCCTGGAGGGGACATTTGCTAATGCGCTTCGGGAGGGTTTAAACTAGTTCAGCAGGGGCTTGGGAACCTGAATTGTAGCTCCAGTATACAGGAGGTTGAGAGCAGTGAGGTCATGAGTAAGGTTCCAAAGTTGCAGGAGTGTACCAGGCAGGAAGGTGGTTTAAAGTGTGTCTTCTTCAATGCCAGGAGCATCCAGAATAAGGTGGGTGAACTTGCGGCATGGGTTGGTACCTGGGACTTCAATGTTGTGGCCGTTTCGGAGACATGGATAGAACAGGGACAGGAATGGTTGTTGCAGGTGCCAGGGTTTAGATATTTCAGTAAACTCAGAGAAGGTGGTAAAAGAGAGGCAGGGGTGGCATTGTTAGTCAAGGACAGTATTACTGTGGCAGAAAGGACGTTTGATGAGGACCCGTCTACTGAGGTAGTATGGGCTGAGCTTAGAAACAGGAAAGGAGAGATCACCCTGTTAGGGGTTTTCTATAGGCCTCCGAAGAGTTCCAGAGATGTAGAGGAAAGGATTGCAAAGATGATTCTGGATAGGAGCAAAAGCAATAGGGTAGTTGTTATGGGGGACTTTAACTTTCCAAATATTGACTGGAAACGCTACAGTTCGAGTACTTTAGATGGGTCCGTTTTTGTCCAATGTGTGCAGGAGGGTTTCCTGACATAGAATGTAGATAGGCCAACGAGAGGCGAGGCCATATTGGATTTGGTACTGGGTAATGAACCAGGGCAGGTGTTAGATTTGGAGGTAGGTGAGCACTTTGGTGATAGTGACCACAATTCGATTACGTTTACTTTAGTGATGGAAAGGGATAGGTATGTACCGCAGGGCAAGAGTTATATCTGGGGGAAAGGCAATTATGATCTGGTGAGGCAAGAATTAGGATGCATCGGTTGGAGAGGAAAACTGCAGGGGATGGGCACAATGGAAATGTGGAGATTGTTCAAGGAACAGCTACTGCGTGTCCTTGATATGTATGTACCTGTCAGGCAGGGAGGAAGTGGTCGAGCAAGGGAACCATGGTTTACTAAAGCAGTCGAAATACTTGACAAGAGGAAGAAGGAGGCTTATGTAAAGATGAGACATGAAGGTTCAGTTTGGGCGCTTGAGAGTTACAAGTTAGCTAGGAAGGACCTAAAGCGAGAGCTAAGAAGAGCCAGGAGGGGACATGAGAAGTCTTTGGCAGGTTGGATCAAGGATAAGCCTAAAGCTTTCTATAGATATGTCAGGAATGAACGAATGACTAGGGTTAGAGGGGGGCCAGTCAAGGGCAGTAGTGGGAAGTTGTGCATGGAGTCCGAGGAGATAGGTGAGGTGCTAAATGAATATTTTTTGTCAGTATTCACACAGGAAAAAGACAATGTTGTCGAGGAGAATACTGGAATTCTGGCTACTAGATTAGAAGGGCTTGAGGTTCATAAGGAGGAGGTGTTAGCAATTCTGGTAAGTGTGAAAATAGATAAGTCCCATGGGCCAGATGGGATTTATCCTAGGATTCTCTGGGAAGCTGGGGAGGAGATTGCTGAGCCTTTGGCTTTGATCTTTAAGTCATCTTTGTCTACAGGAATAGTGCCAGAAGACTGGAGGATAGCAAATGTTGTCCCCTTGTTCAAGAAGGGGAGTAGAGACAACCCCGGTAACTATAGACCAGGGAGCCTTACTTCTGTTGTGGGCAAAATCTTGGAAAGGTTGAAAAGAGATAGGATGTATAATCATCTGGAAAGGAATAATTTGATTAGAGATAGTCAACATGGTTTTGTGAAGGGTAGGTCGTGCCTCACAAACCTTCTTGAGATCTTTGAGAAGGTGACCAAACAGGTGGATGAGGGTAAAGCAGTTATTGTGGTGCGTATGGATTTCAGTAAAGCGTTTGATAAGGTTCCCCATGGTAGGCTACTCCAGAAAACACGGAGGCATGGGATTCAGGGTGATTTAGCAGTTTGGATCAGAAATTGGCTAGTTGGAAGAAGACAAAGGGTGCTGGTTGATGGTACATGTTCAGACTGGAGTCCAGTTACTAGTGGTGTACCACAAGGATCTGTTTTGGGGCCACTGCTGTTTGTCATTTTGATAAATGACCTGGAGGAGGGCGTAGAAGGATGGGTGAGTAAATTTGCAGATGACACTAAAGTCGGTGGAGTTGTGGACAGTGCGGAAGGATGTTACAAGATACAGAGGGACATAGATAAGCTGCAGCGCTGGGCTAAGAGGTGGCAAATGGAGTTTAATGCAGAAAAGTGTGAGGTAATTCATTTTGGAAGGAATAGCAGGAAGACAGAGGGCTAATGGTAAGATTCTTGGCAGTGTGGATGAACAGAGAGATCTCGGTGTCCATGTACAAAGATCCCTGAAAGTTGGCACCCAGGTTGAGAGGGTTGTTAAGAAGGTGTGTGGTGTGTTAGCTTTTATTGGTAGAGGGATTGAGTTTCGGAGCCAAGAGTTCATGTTGCAGTTGTACAAAACTCTGGTGCGGCCGCATTTGGAGTATTGCTTTCAATTCTGGTCGCCGCATTTTAGGAAGGATGTGGAAGCATTGGAAAGGGTGCAGAGGAGATTTACCAGAATGTTGCCTGGTATGGAGGGAAGTTCTTATGAGGAAAGGCTGAGGGACTTGAGGCTGTTTTCGTTAGAGAGAAAAAGGTTAAGAGGTGACTTAATTGAGGCATACAAGATGATCAGAGGATTGGATAGGGTGGACAGTGAGAGCCTTTTTCTTCAGATGGTGATGGCTAGCACGAGGGGACATAACTTTAAATTGAGGGGAGATAGATGTCAGACAGATGTCAGAGGTAGGTTCTTTACTCAGAGAGTAGTAAGGGCGTGGAATGCCCTGCCTGCAACAGTAGTGGACTCGCCAACACTAAGGGCATTCAAATGGTCATTGGATAGACATATGGACGATAAGGGAATAGTGTAGATGGGCTTTAGAGTGGTTTCACAGGTCAGCGCAACATCGAGGGCCGAAGGGCCTGTACTGCGCTGTAATGTTGTGTGTTCTATGAGGGGGGGCAAGGAAAATCAGAAAACACGATCGCCCCGGCAAAAATCGCGCTCTTTGATTCTCACAGAATTTTACGTCCACGCCGCTTCTCTCGCCGGCGGCTAACACAAGCTGATAATCGCCCCCGCTGTTTTAGGGATATCCTTCATCAGATCTGAACTTCACAGAACATTGACTCAATTGAAGAACCAACAAAAATGGTTCTCTTTCATGTGCTGATTGATTGACAGTAACAACAGTCTGCCTCTCTACAACACCTTTAATGCAGTAAATTAGCCAGAGGTACTTAGCAAGGGGGTAATCAGGTCAATAAATTGAAAGCAAATCAAAGAAGCCGACATCGTCCCTGGTTAAAAAAAAAGCTGGGTCAAAGAGAAAACAACTTGAAGGAAGGGCATAGACAAAGACAATTAGAACTCCTAATTTTCCGCCATGGGAATCGTTGCGGGCCGGGACGAAAAATTTCATGGGCCATTTAAAGGTCCGTTGACCTCGGGCGGGAATTTCCCACCTCACAGTGGGAGTGACTGGAAAATCCCGCCCAATTTTCTTGGGTGTCAGATTTCCAGCAATCGCAATTTTTTTCCACTTCCTCGCAATGTCCTGTTGGGGCGGCAAGAACAACAAAGAACAAAGAACAAAGAAATGTACAGCACAGGAACAGGCCCTTCGGCCCTCCAAGCCCGTGCCGACCATGCTGCCCGACTAAACTACAATCTTCTACATTTCCTGGGTCCGTATCCTTCTATTCCCATCCTATTCATATATTTGTCAAGATGCCCCTTAAATGTCCCTATCGTCCCTGGTTCCACTACCTCCTCCGGTAGCGAGTTCCAGGCACCCACTACCCTCTGCGTAAAAAACTTGCCTCGTACATCTACTCTAAACCTTGCCCCTCTCACCTTAAACCTATGTCCCCTAGTAATTGACCCCTCTACCCTGGGGAAAAGCCTCTGACTATCCACTCTGTCTATGCCCCTCATAATTTTGTATCCCTCTATCAGGTCTCCCCTCAACCTCGTTCGTTCCAGTGAGAACAAACCGAGTTTATTCAACCGCTCCTCATAGCTAATGCCCTCCATACCAGGCAACATTCTGGTAAATCTCTTCTGCACCCTCTCTAAAGCCTCCACATCCTTCTGGTAGTGTGGCGACCAGAATTGAACACGAGACTCCAAGTGTGGCCTAACTAAGGTTCTATACAGCTGCAACATGACTTGCCAATTCTTATACTCAATGCCCCGGCCAATGAAGGCAAGCATGCCGTATGCCTTCTTGACTACCTTCTCCACCTGTGTTGCCCCTTTCAATGACCTGTGGACCTGTACTCCTAGATCTCTTTGACTTTCAATACTCTTGAGGGTTCTACCATTCACTGTATATTCCCTACCTGCATTAGACATTCCAAAATGCATTAGCTCGCATTTGTCTGGATTAAACTCCATCTGCCATCTCTCCGCCCAAGTCTCCAGACAATCTAAATCCTGCTGTATCCTCCGACAGTCCTCATCGCTATCCGCAATTCCACCAACCTTTGTGTCGTCTGCAAACTTACTAATCAGACCAGTTACATTTTCCTCCAAATCATTTATATATACTACAAAGAGCAAAGGTCCCAGCACTGATCCCTGTGGAACACCACTGGTCACAGCCCTCCAATTAGAAAAGCATCCCTCCATTGCTACTCTCTGCCTTCTATGGCCTAGCCAGTTCTGTATCCACCTTGCCAGCTCACCCCTGATCCCGTGTGACTTCACCTTTTGTACTAGTCTACCATGAGGGACCTTGTCAAAGGCATTACTGAAGTCCATATAGACAACATCTACTGCCCTACCTGCATCAATCATCTTAGTGACCTCCTCGAAAACCTCTATCAAGTTAGTGAGACATGACCTCCCCTTCACAAAACCGTGCTGCCTCTCACTAATACGTCCATTTGCTTCCAAATGGGAGTAGATCCTGTCTTGAAGAATTATCTCCAGTAATTTCCCTACCACTGAAGTAAGGCTCACCGGCCTGTAGTTCCCGGGATTATCCTTGCTACCCTTCTTAAACAGAGGAAAAACATTGGCTATTCTCCAGTCTTCCGGGACATCCCCTGAAGACAGCGAGGATCCAAAGATTTCTGTCAAGGCCTCAGCAATTTCCTCTCCAGCCTCCTTCAGTATTCTGGGGTAGATCCCATCAGGCCCTGGGGACTTATCTACCTTAATATTTTTTAAGACACCCAACACCTCGTCTTTTTGGATCACAATGTGACCCAGGCTATCTACACCCCCTTCTCCAGACTCAACATCTACCAATTCCTTCTCTTTGGTGAACACTGATGCAAAGTATTCATTTAGTACCTCGCCAATTTCCTCTGGCTCCACACATAGATTCCCTTGCCTATCCTTCAGTGGGCCAACCCTTTCCCTGGCTACCCTCTTGCTTTTTATGTACGTGTAAAAAGCCTTGGGATTTTCCTTAACCCTATTTGCCAATGACTTTTCGTGACCCCTTCTAGCCCTCCTGACTCCTTGCTTAAGTTCCTTCCTACTTTCCTTATATTCCACGCAGGCTTCGTCTGTTCCCAGCCTTTTAGCCCTGACAAATGCCTCCTTTTTCTTTTTGACGAGGCCTACAATATCACTTGTCATCCAAGGTTCCCGAAAATTGCTGTATTTATCTTTCTTCCTCACAGGAACATGCCGGTCCTGTATTCCTTTCAACTGCCACTTGAAAGCCTCCCACATGTCAGATGTTGATTTGCCCTCAAACATCCGCCCCCAATCTATGTTCTTCAGTTCCCGCCTAATATTGTTATAATTAGCCTTCCCCCAATTTAGCACATTCATCCTCGGACCACTCTTATCCTTGTCCACCAGTACTTTAAAACTTACTGAATTGTGGTCACTGTTACCGAAATGCTCCCCTACTGAAACATCTACCACCTGGCCGGGCTCATTCCCCAATATCAGGTCCAGTACCGCCCCTTCTCTCATTGGACTGTCTACATATTGTTTTAAGAAGCCCTCCTGGATGCTCCTTACAAACTCCGCCCCATCTAAGCCCCTGGCACTAAGTGAGTCCCAGTCAATATTGGGGAAGTTGAAGTCTCCCATCACCACAACCCTGTTGTTTTTACTCTTTTCCAAAATCTGTCTACCTATCTGCTCCTCTATCTCCCGCTGGCTGTTGGGAGGCCTGTAGTATACCCCCAACATTGTGACTGCACCCTTCTTATTCCTGATCTCTACCCATATAGCCTCACTGCCCTCTGAGGTGTCCTCTCGCAGTACAGCTGTGATATTCTCCCGAACAAGTAGCGCAACTCCGCCTCCCCTTTTACATCCCCCTCTATCCCGCCTGAAACATCTAAATCCTGGAACGTTTAGCTGCCAATCCTGCCCTTCCTTCAACCTGGTCTCTGTAATGGCAACAATATCATAGTTCCAAGTACTAATCCAAGCTCTAAGTTCATCTGCCTTACCCGTAATGCTCCTTGCATTAAAACATATGCACTTCAGGCCACCAGACCCGCTGTGTTCAGCAACTTCTCCCTGTCTGCTCTGCCTCAGAGCCACACTGTCCCTATTCCCTAGTTCTCCCTCAATGCTCTCACCTTCTGACCTATTGCTCCCGTGCCCACCCCCCTGCCATACTAGTTTAAACCCTCCCGTGTGACACTAGCAAACCTCGCGGCCAGGATATTTATGCCTCTCCGGTTTAGATGCAACCCGTCCTTCTTATACAGGTCACACCTGCCCCGGAAGAGCTCCCAGCGGTCCAGATAATGGAAACCCTCCCTCCTACACCAGCTGTTTAGCTACGTGTTTAGCTGCTCTATCTTCCTATTTCTAGCCTCACTGGCACGTGGCACAGGGAGTAATCCCGAGATTATAACCCTCGAGGTCCTGTCTTTTAACTTTCTGCCTAGCTCCCTGAACTCCTGCTGCAGGACCTCATGCCCCTTCCTGCCTATGTCGTTAGTACCAATATGTACAACGACCTCTGCCTGTTTGCCCTCCCCCTTCAGGATTCCCTCTACCCTTTCGGAGACATCCTGGACCCTGGCACCAGGGAGGCAACATACCATCCTGGAGTCTCTTTCACGTCCACAGAAGTGCCTATCTGTGCACCTCACTATAGAGTCCCCTATTACTATTACTTTTCTGCGCTTTGACCCTCCCTTCTGAACATCAGAGCCAGCCGTGGTGCCACTGCTCTGGCTGCTGCTGTTTTCCCCTGATAGGCTATCCCCCCCGACAGTATCCAAAGGGGTATATCTGTTCGAGAGGGGGACAACCACAGGGGATTCCTGCACTGACTGCCTGCCCTTTCTGGTGGTCACCCATTTCTCTGCCTGCACCTTGGGTGTGACCACATTTACATAACTGCGATCTATGACGCTTTCCGCCACCTGCATGCTCCTAAGTGCATCCAATTGCTGCTCCAACCGAACCATGCGGTCTGTGAGGAGCTCCAGTTGGGTGCACTTTCTGCAGATGAAGCCATCCGGGATGCTGGAAGCCTCCCGGACCTGCCACACCTCACAGTCAGAGCACAGCACCCCTCGAACTGACATTGCGTCAATTAATTAAAATTAAAATTTGCCTTTTTTTTAAATAATATATATTTTTTAATTTCAAAGTTACTGTCAACTATCTGTTTCCTAGCACTAGATTTCTAATAGAAATGATATAGCTAACTATAGTACTCTCCGATCTCTGGCATAGATATCCCTCTAAATTATAATTAAGTTATTATGTTTAATTAGTTCCCAAATACTCAAATTTTTTTTAAATTTAGTGTAGAATCTCAACCAGCCACTCTGGCCACAGCTTTTCTGTGATGTCACTTCAGTTTCCCCCCTGACACACACAATTTGAAAAAAGGTATAAAAGTAAAAATGAGTAAAAATCACTTACTTACCTTCTTAGTGGTAGTGTCTTAGATGTTCACAGGTTCTCTCGCTGACAGAGACTGCTCCTCCACCTCCGAACCTTGACCTGCACAATGCTAATAATATAATAATAATATAATATGGCACTTACCTCACACCAATGGGTCTTATTATTAGGTTAGAGGAGGAGGGCGGGTGGGAGACACTACACGTGTAGTGTCTCGGGTTTCCTCTCCACCAGAATTTATTAGTTGGGGGGGGGGGGGACTTCCCAGAGGTCCGCGAGTCGAACTTCCGGTTCCCGCCTTATATAAAAACAAATAAAACAGAAAAGAAGAACAGACACGGGACCAGGTAAGGGTTTTTAAAGTAAGTACTCACCTCCCAGAAGGCCCCTGCGCACCGCTGCCGCCGAAATCCAAAGGGCTGCTCCTGTAAAGGTAAGGCTTTTTAAAGTAAGTACTCACCTCCCAGAAGGCCCCTGCGCTCCGCTGCCGCCGAAATCCAAAGGGCTGCTCCTGTAAAGGTAAGGCTTTTTAAAGTAAGTACTCACCTCCCAGAAGGCCCCTGCGCACCGCTGCCGCCGAAATCCAAAGTGGCACAGTAGTTAGCACTGTTGCCTCACAGCTCCAGAGTCCCGGGTTCAATGCTGGCATCGGGTGACTGTGCAGAGTTTGCACCTTCTCCCCGTGTCTGCGTGGGTTTCCTCCGGGTGCTCCGGTTTCCTCCCACAGTCCAAAGATATGCAGGCTAGGTGGATTGGCCTTGCTAAATTGCCCCTCAGGTTAGGTAGGGTTACTGGGTTACTGGGATAGGGTGGAGGTATGGGCTTAAGTAGGGTGCTCTTTCCAAGGGCCAGTGCAGACTCAATTGGACTGAATGGCCTCCTTCTGCACTGTAAATTCTATGATCATCGAAAATTTAGCATTGCTACCTCCTGGCTAGCAAAGCTTCATTTACAAAAGGGTTAAATGGCAGCCATCTCTCCCAAATTAATTGGAACAGAGAGCTAAAGACTGACCACTTTGCATACATTTGACTTTGTCAAAGAACCAAAGCAAAACATCTGTTGCAGCCAACACTGGCCAACGACTGACATTACCCAAAGTAAAAGCTAAAACCCTAGAAGAACATGGCAATGAGTGAATAATCACCTTTTCCCAATGCAACTGGTAACTGTGAGGGTAATTATCCTTTACTAATAGGTTTCCTTTTGCCTGCAAAAATTGTAATCCGAATGGGTTGTCAAGTATTTACCTTCCTTTTCTTCCCTCTTGACTATTCTTCACTGGCTCTAACCATTGCCGTATCCTCGATTCTTCCGACACAGCTGCTTCCTTTGTATAATTAGAAACAGCAGCTGGCACCATGGGCGGTGCAAATACCATCTTCCATCCCGGGCGCAGTCAGTTTGGATTTTATTACACGAGACGTATTGTTCCTGAGACACTAATCTAATGATAGTGTGGTTCATTGTTCTATCAGCGAGGATCTGTTTTCTTATTGGCCACAACTCTGTTACTATTAAGCAATATCGTAATATGTCTGTGTGAGATTGTTGTCTCTCCTCTTTTTAACGGAGATATTAAGCCACATAAAATCAATGGGTAACATTTATATAAAATGCAGTGAATTGCATTTAATTTGTTACTTGTGAAGTTTTTTTTTCAGCGTTCACCAAGGATCCCTGCACTTGCCAAGTTAGAAAATGAGAAAAAGCTGTCCAACAGAGTTAAATAAATCAGGCGCAGCCTCCTCCCTGCATCAAAAAACTGTCAACTAAAGATGTCCTCAAATGTGCCCATGACCGATTGTAACACAGCGACTTAGGTTAACCAGGAAATACTAGATAGATTGAAACCTTATCCGACACCTGGGCAACTTCACAACCATCAAGGGCTGGGGAGGATTCGATGGGCCAAATGGCCTCCTTCTGCACTGCAAATTCTATGATTCTACGATTCAATGATTCCATGATTCACCCACATCCAAAGCACTCACCCAACCAAATCCCACCCAACCCACCTACTCCCCCCCCCCCACTAACCCCACTAACACCATGATTGCCATCTTAACCATCATGCTTAATCCCCCAACAATATGACTACCCATTCACCCAACCACCCATCTCATCCACCTACCTGCATATCCACTTATGTGACTACCCATTCATCAACCTACACACCTACCACCTCACCCACTCACCCAGTTATCCACTCACCAACCTAATAATAATAATCTTTATTGTCACAAGTAGGCTTACATTAACACTGCAATGAAGTTACTGTGAAAAGCCCCTAGTTGCCACACTCCAAAGCTTGTTCGAGTACACTGAGGGAGAATTCAGAATGTCCAATTCTCAGAACAAGCACGTCTTTCGGGACTTGTGGGAGGAAACTGGAGCAGCCGGGGGAAACGAACGCAGACATGGGGAGAATGTGCAGACTCCACACAGACAGTGACCTAAGCCGGGACTCGAACCTGGGACCTTGGACCTGTGAAGCAACAGCGCTACCACTGTGCTACTGTGCCGCCCACCTGCCCACCTACCTCCTCACCCACATACCCTCTACGCACCTAATGGCCTCACAACTCACCTACTCAAGTCGATTGCTCACTCACCCAATCACACTCACTCACTCACTCACTCACACATTTTTTGAAAGACCAGACCTTGAAATACTTACCAGAATGCACGGCAGCTACTGCCATAAAAAGGGGCCATGTCCTCCCTTTCCCCTGATTCTATTCTGCTCACTGGAGTTAGATAGAAGATGCCACCCTGTCCAAGTCTCTGTCAGCCATGATCAGAAGGACTAGGCAGTAAGATTAGTCAGGAAGTACTTTGTGGGTAGTGGCCACTTACCACTTACTGGACGATTTGGGCCAAGAGGTTCGACTGAAAATGTAACAGGACACAAGTTGCCCGAATCAAAGGATCCCCCCCCCAACGTGTGATCATAATAAATGATGTGTGTGTACGAGGAAGCTTCGCATTGTTCCTGTTCATTCACAGCATTTGATTTATTGCCCATTCCTAAATGCCCTTGAGAACATGAGTCACTCTCTCAAATTCAAATGACTGACTTCTGAGGGCAGTTAAGATTAAAACATATTGCCGGGATTCCCCCTTTTGGGGACTAAGTCCCCACGCCCACCGGAAAACAGGTGAGAATTACTCCGGACTTTTTAATCGAAGGTCCGGGGTGATCCTTCATTTTCCAGATGGCCAGCAGAGCCCCGGCGTGCGTCCCGCATCTCTGGCTGCTGGCGGGGCCCTGCTGTCCAGACCGCGCGGCCGCACATGTGCATGGCGGCTGCAAGCGGGTCCGCGCATGCGTGCAGAGGCCCACCTCGGCGCGGGCGCCGCCGACATGGCGGAGCCACACAGCGGGCCCACGCGGAGTAAGGTAGGCCCCCCCCAGATCACGATGGCCCGCCGATCGGTGGCCCCCGATCGCGGGCCTGGCCACCACTAAGGCCCCCCCTGGAGTCAGGTTCTTCCCGACCCCCAACAGGACCACCACCGCGGCCGTGGGTCCCAGCTCCCGTCCGGTGGTATCAGATGTAAATCAAGCCGGCGGGAGTTCGGCCCGTCGCCCGTGGAGAATCGCCGCGGGGGCTTACTTCAGCTTCCCCCGACCGGTGCCGCGGCGACCGCGCGAGCACGGTTGGCACGTATTCTCCGGTCGCCGGAGAATCTGCGGCCCATCGTTGGAGCGGCGTGGCGGGAATTTCACATGGCCCCGCTGATTCTCCGACCCGACGCGGGCTCAGAGAATCCCGGCCAAAATTGTATTGGTTTTGAAGTCCAACATAGGCCAAATTAGGTAAAGAATGCAGATTTCCTTCTGAAAAGACTGTTGTTAACTCAGTTTTTTTATCACCATCCTGCAGTCAGCATAGTTTTTTATTCCAATTAAATTCAAATTCCCCAATTGCACTGGTGGGATTTGAACTTGTGTTGCTAATTATTGATGCAGGCCACCAACACTATTCTACCATAAAGTGCAATGAGACAGTCATGTAAATCTAGAAATTATTGCAGGGGCTGTGCTTGCTGAAGATAAACAGTCCTCCTGCTCTCCAGAAAGTTTGATTTTGATTTTTGACACTTTATTTGGAGCACTTGGGATGGCACGGTAGCACAGTGGTCATCACTGTCGTTTACAGCTCCAGAGTTCTCGGTTCGATTCCCGGCTTGGGTCACTGGCTGTGCGGAGTCTGCACGTTCTTGCCGTGTTTGCGTGGGTTTCCGCCGGATGATCCGGTTTCCTCCCACAGTCCAACGATGTGCAGGTTAGATGGATTGGCCATTCTAAATTGCCCTTAATGTCCAAAAGGTTGGGTGGGGTTGCTGGGCTGGGATGGGGTGGAGGTGTGGGCTTAAGTAGGGTGCTCTTTCCAAGAGCCGGTGCAGACTCGATAGGCTGAATGGCCTCCTTCTGCACTGTAAATTCTATGATTCTATGAGTTTTGAACGTTTTGATGCTGACTATAATTTTGTATTTTAAGCCAAAATTCATTTCAGTATCAAGATAAATGCAAGTCAGGGGAATTCAGTGCAAATTTGCAAGGTCCAGTTACTTCATCGGAAGTCTATTTTTGAATATGTCATGTCAATTTGTGAATTTTGAAGTCAAATGGAAATAAAATTCAAAAGAGACGTCAGAGGGGCTGCCAGTTGCCATCAGTCACAGACTGCACTTACACGCTCCCATGGACAGTCAGAAGGTATCTAATTGGCTATTAGCTTAAAATGGTTGGATTCTTACTGTGATCAATTCTCTTTGCCTAATGTACAGGACGGTGAGGCTACCATTTGCTTCCCAGCAGTGTTCAAAGGTACTCACCCTCGGATTTCCTGTCCTTAACAATATCAGATCTGTGATCCCTTTCTGGAGGCTATGCTTGAGATAAAGCAAATCTTGAGTTGACCAGAGGGCATAATCTCAGAGTAAAGAGGTCGCTCATTTATGACAGAGGTGAAGAGGAGTTTCTTCTCTCGGAGGGTAGTGAATCTGTGGAATTCTTTACCGCAGAGAGCTGGAGAGGCCGGGTCGATAAGTATGTTCAAGGTTGAGACAGACACATTTTTAATCAATCAGGGAATCCAGGTTTATGGGGTTATGGGGGGAAAGTGGAGTTGAGGATTATATCAGATCAGCCATGATCTCATTGAATGGTGGAGCAAACTCGATTGGGTAAAGTGGCCTACTTCGGCTCCTGCATCTTATGGTCTTGAGGTGAGAGAGCCAACTCTGACTTTGGGTGACAGTGTAAAACAGGCATTATTGTTTTTATCTATCTTTCCCTATGACTGGAAGAGAATAAAAATCGCGAGAGATGTGTGAGCGGGGACTGATCTCGTACTGCCTATTTTACAGCATCAGCCCTGTCAAAATGCCCCTTATTGTATGAGGAGTAATTGCAGGATCCAGCTATTCATCCAGTATTGGCCTACATCACTGCACTGCTCTGTAAAAAGAACCTTAGTATATTTTACAGGGTTTTCTTTTCAGCTATGCAGTTAATGGGCTGCTTAATGCCGGGCCCTGGGCTGATTAACTCTATTACATTGAGAAACAGGCTATTTAACCCATAAATTACAAAATCAAATAGGTACTTAGAGCAATTGCTTACTTCTTTAAAACTGATTAAATACTAAATTATTTTGTGTTTAAAATAAATCTGACATCTGTTAATTGACTGAAGTGGTAAGTATAACAAGTCATATTAAATCACTATTGGATGTTTTTTGTGCCAGTACATTGGCGACAGGCTACTGGTACACCAGTAATCAAACAAATGGATTGAGGCCACATTGAATAATGGAGACAGGGATTTATGCATATTAATAAATGGCTTTATTAAAATTGTGCACAAAGGAAATTAAAGCTTTATTAGCCTTGAATTTTGCCAAGCTCCAATGTCTCCTGTTCTTGATTTTAACGGAACAAATACTTATATTTGTACAGTGATTTGCATGAGTTTCTTCTTCAAGAATGGCAGAGCAGGCTTGAGGGGCCAAGTGGCCCACTCCTGCTCCTAATTCGTAAAGTCGTATGTTAATATGTTCCAAAGGTCTTTACAGCCAATGAAGTACTTTTGAATGAAGTAATGTAGGAAATGCAGCAGCCAAGTTGTATATAGCAAGCTCCCACAAACAGCTATTTGACAATGACCTGGTAACCTGAGTTCTTTGTGATGTTAAGCGAGAGATAAATATTGGCCAGGACACCATTCATATTCATTGCTGCTATTCCTTTCCAAGTAAGGTCCTTGAGGCACAAATACTAGTTTTGAGTCATCAAGTAGGCGTCACTGAGCCGGTGTTGGGTATAAGGATCCTGTTTTCCGGAAGAAGTGTATGTCTGCTACCCATGGTCGAAGTTGTCCTGAAATGTGACGCAGAGTTGATTTTGGGACGAATTCTGAGGTGCCAACTCCTGACATGAGAATGGCATGGCGGCATAGAAGGCACTACTTGAAGTGTGGAACTAAATTTTGATCACCGCCTGTCTCTTCATGATCAATGGCAAGGATACTTGTGGAGTGTGCAGTCTCCTGCATTGTGATCTGTGCTGGCGACTTGTGAAGACTCCAGGGGTGGGATCCTCGGTGCTTTCAGCCATGTGTTTCTTGGCAGCAAGGGGGAGCATGCTGTTTGCTGGCAGTGGGATTCCCAGTTCCCACCGCTGTCAAAGAGAAACCTCATTGATGCCACCCCCCATCTCTGAGAAACCCGGTGGTGGTGCGGGGGGGTTGCTGCTGCTGGCGGGAATACTGCCGCCAATGCATGGCCAGAGAATTCCGGCTCAGGATTCACATTCGTGTTAACCTTTCCCCTCTAGAGGATGCAGTGGAAGCATATACCACATGATGCGGCCTCAGTTGAGGCAACTGCTGTGAAGCTATTGATGTGTTGGGTGTTCTGGATCACAAACAGGTCACCAACACTGGAAGTGGTGCAACTCTATTTTATTATAAGGTTAACTATATTAACACACTTGAACTGTGGGTAAATGCAATATCAGCTTTAACTGTTGACCCTTGCCTAGTCCTAACCAGGTGATGCACTCAGCACATGGTGAATGTCTGTGTTGCAGGCTGTGAGCTCTGTGTTCCGAGCTGGCTGCTACTAGAATGAGCGAGAACTCTCCTGTCCCCTGTCTTTATAGTGCGTGTGCTCTCACTGGTGATTGGCTTCGGTGTTGGGTATGCTGATTGGTCCCACTGTGTGTCCATCAGTGTGTGTGTGTGTCTGCACCATAATATACTGGTGTATATTATGACACCCCCCTTTTATATAAAGAACATGTGCCTGCGTGACAATAAATATTGTGTAGTGAATGTACCTGACTATGTGTGTGCGTGTTATTTACATAACTATGTACATGAGGCTAACCTATTTACACGGGGAGGTGCCTGGTGCAGAGAAATAGGGTGTCACACCAACAACAAAATGAACATTATATACAAACCATAACAGAACAGCTCAAAGAGTCCAACATTGTAAAACTCATAAGTCAAGTCTCTGAGGTGGGTGACGAATTCTGGTTGACCGCCTCAAGGGTGGGTCAGGAGCCACCGGCTGAGGAACGGGCTGGGCCATGGCAGAGTGAGGAGGATGCAGAGTATTCGGAATCTCCACATAGTCCAGGTTGGGGACAACAGGAGGGCATGGCACCGGTGGAGGATCATGTAGGGAGCGTGGAACGAGACGAAGGGCATGCCGATTGCGGCGCAGAATGGAACCATCTGGCAGACGAACCAGGAACGAGCGGGGAGACACCTGCCGAAGAACCACAGCAGTTGCAGACCAGTCACCCTCTGGAAGATGGATGCGGACGTTGTCATCCGGCGCCAGAGCAGGGAGATCAGTCGCCCGAGCGTCATGCGCCGCCTTGTGTTGTGCACGAGACTGTTGCATCCGCTGAAGGACCGGAACGTGGTCGAGGTCTGGGACGTGAATGGACGGCACCGTGGTCCTGAGGGTGCGACCCATGAGCAGCTGGGCTGGCGACAGGCCCGTGGAGAGTGGGGCCGAACGATAGGACAGCAAGGCGAGGTAGAAGTCGGATCCTGCATCGGCAGCCTTGCAGAGGAGCCGTTTGACGATGTGGATGCCCTTTTCTGCTTTGCCATTGGATTGGGGGTACAGGGGACTGGATGTCACATGCACAAAGTTGTACCTCCTGGGAAAGTTGGACCATTCCTGGCTCGCGAAGCAGGGGCCATTGTCCAACATCACAGTGAGTGGGATGCCGTGACGAGCAAAGGTCTCCTTGCAGGCACGGATGACCGCCGATGATGTGATGTCATGCAGGCGTACGACCTCCGGGTAGTTCGAAAAATAGTCTACAATCAGAGCATAGTCCCTGCTGAGCGCATGGAACAGGTCAACGCTCACTTTAGACCAAGGGGACGTGACCAACTCATGAGGCTGTACGGTCTCACGTGGTTGGGCCGGCTGGAACCGCTGACAGGTGGGGCAGTTGAGCACTGTGTTGGCGATGCCCTCATTGATGCCGGGCCAGTACACAGCTTCTCGGGCCCTCCGTCGGCACTTCTCCACGCCAAGATGGCCCTCGTGTAGCTGTTCCACACGGCGCATGCCGTGTGGGATAATGATGCGGTCCAACTTCAGGAGGACACCATCGACTACTGCCAGATCGTCTCTGATATTGTAGAACTGTGGGCATTGGCCCTTGAGCTACCCGTCCGTCATGTGGCGCATGACACGCTGTAGTAGGGGGTCAGCCGCAGTCACGCAGTGAATGTGGATAAGGCGTTCATCCGTGGCCGGCAGATTGGAGGCCGTGAAGGCCACATGGGCGTCAACCTCGCAGACGAACCCCTCTGGGTCACACGGGGTGTTGACTGCCCTGGACAGAGCATCGGCTATGATCAGGTCCTTGCCCGGGGTGTGTAGGAGATGGAAATCGTACCGTCGGAGTTTAAGCAGAATGCGCTGGAGGCGAGGGGTCATATCATTCAGTTCTTTTTGTATAATGTTGACCAGCGGGCGATGGTCGGTCTCGACAGTGAATTGGGGGAGGCCGTACACGTAATCATGAAATTTGTCGACCCCAGTCAACAGGCCCAGGCACACCTTTTCGATCTGCGCGTAGCGCTGTTCCGTGGGGGTCATGGCACATGACGCATATGCAACGGGGGCCCATGATGAGGCCTCATCGCGTTGCATGATGATGATGTCGTCAACATAGACGCGCACACCCTGAATGCCCTCCATCATTTGCTCCATGATCCGGTGGAATACTTCTGATGCTGATATAATCCCAAACGGCATCCTGTTGTAGCAGTATCTGCCAAACGGGGTATTAAAGGTCCACAGCTTTCTGCTGGACCTGTCTTGTTGAATTTGCCAGAATCCTTTCGAGGCATCAAGTTTGGTGAAGATGTTGGCCCGAGCCATCTCGCACGTGATCTCCTCGCGCTTGGGGATAGGGTAATTCTCCCTCATTATGTTGTGATTCAGATCCCTTGGGTCAATGCAGACCCGGAACGCGCCAGAAGGCTTCTTTATGCACACCATGGAACTGACCTAGTCGGTTGGTTCCGTCACTCTGGAGAGCACTCCTTGGTCCTGGAGGTCCTGCAGCTGTTGCTTGAGGCGGTCCTTGAGGGGTGCTGGGACTCTGTGAGGTGCATGAACCACAGGCGTGGCGTCTTGTTTGAGCAGGATTTTGTAAGTGTATGGAAGCGTGTCCATGCCTTCGAAAACGTTGCGGTGCTGGTCGATGATGGCATTGAGTTGCGCCCTGAAATCTGCATCCTGGAAGGCTGACGTGTCCTCTGGAGAGAGAGAGCGTACTCGTTGAACGAGGTCTAAGAGTTTGCACGCCTGTGCGCCTAGCAGAGAGTCCTTCGAGGAGCCCACAATCCCGAAGGGAAGAATGGCTTTTCGCGAGTTGTGCGTCACTTCGAGTTGGCATGAACCGGTAGCAGGAATGGCGTTGCCATTGTAGTCCACTAGTTGGCAGGTCGACGGAAGAATGGTTGGTTTAACCCCAAGGGTCTGAAAGACTGACCACGCTAGGAGATTAGCGGAAGCACCAGTGTCCAGGCGCTTCAAGCCTGCTCTGCCATTTATCACGATCGTGGCCGATCATCCAACTCAATAGCCTAATCCTGCTTTCTCCCCAGAGCCTTTGGTCCCATTCTCCCCAAGTGCTATATCCAGCCGCCTCTTGAATATATTCAATGTTTTAGCATCAACTACTTCCTGTGGTAATGAATTCCACAGACTCACCACTCTTTGGGTGAAGAAATGTCTCCTTATATCTGTTGGAAATGGTTTACCCTGAATCCTCAGATTGTGACCCCTGGTTCTGGACACACACATCATTGGTCGCATCTTCCCTGCATCTACCCTGTCTATTTCCGTTAAAATTTTATAAGCCTCTTTGAGATCTCCCCTCATTCTTCTGAACTCCAGCGAGAACAATCCTAACCTAGTCAACCTCTCCTCAGATGACAATCCCGCCATCCCTGGAATCTGTCTGGTAAACCTTCGCTGCACTCCCTTGAGAGCAAGAACATCCTTCCTCAGGGAAGGAGACCAAAACTGCACACAATACTCCAAATGCCGCAATGAAGGCCAACATACCATGAGCCTTCTTGATCGCCTGCTACACCTGCATGCTTACCTTCAGCGACTGGTGCACAAGGACACTCAGGTACTGCTGCACACTCCTCTCTCACAATTTACAACGATTCAGGTAGTAATCTGCCTTCCTGTTGTTGCTTCCAAAGTGAATAACCTCACACTTATCCAAATTATACTGCATCTGCCATTGATTTGCCCACTCGCCAAACCTGTCCAGATCATGCTGTAGGATCCCTGCACCTTCGTCACAGTTCACCCTTCCACCCAACTTGGTATCGTCTGCAAACTTTGAGATGTTACATTTTATTCCCTGATCCAAATCATTAATATATATTGTGAATAGCTGGGGTACCAGCACCGATCCCAGTGGCACCCCACTAGTTCCTGCTGCCAATTTGAAAAGGACCCATTAATCCCTACTCTTTGTTTCCTCTCTGCCAACCAGTTTTCTATCCACCTCAATATACTTCCCCCAATCCAATGCGCTTTAATTTTGCACAATAATCTCTTATGCGGGACTTTGTCAAACGCCTTCTGAAAGTCCAAATATACCACATCGACTGGCTCCCCCTTGTCAACTGTACTGGTTACATCTTTAAAGAATTCCAACAGATCTGTCAAGCATGATTTTCCCTTCATAAATCCACACTGAATCTGACTGATCCTGCCACTGCTTTCTAAATGTTCTGCTATAAAGTCCTTGATAACGAATTCAAGCATTTTCCCCACTACCGATGTTAGGCTTACTGGTCTATAATTCCCTGCTTTCTACCTCCCCTTTTGAATATTGGAGTGACGTGAGATACCCTCCAATCTGCAGGGACAGTTCCAGAGTCTAAAGAGTCCCGGAAGATGACCATCAATACATCCACTATTTCCAGAGCCACCTCCTTAAGCACTCTGGGCTGCAGATTCTCAGGCCCTGGGGATTTATCCGCAGGGCCTGAGAATCCCATCAGTTTTCCCAGCACCATTTCTCTATTAATGTTGATCTCCATCAGTTCTTCCCTCTCACTAAACCTTTCATTCTCCAACATTTCTGGCATCTGATGTGTGTCCATCACAGTCCTCTGCTGAAGAACAAATAACAAAGATCAAATAAAAGCACAGGAACAAGCCCTTCGGCCCTCAAAGCCTGCGCCGACCATGCTACCCGTCTAATCTAAAATCTTCTACACTTCCGGGGTCCGTATCCCTCTATTCCCATCCTATTCATGGTTTGTCAAGATGCCCCTTAAACGTCACTATCGTCCCTGCTTCCCCCACCTCCTCCATCAGCAAGTTCCAGGCACCCACTACCCTCTGCGTAAAAAACTTGCCTCGTACATCTCCTCTAAACCTTGCCCCTCGCACCTTAAACCTGTGCCCCCTAGTAATTGATGCCTTCTATGACTAAATAGCCTGCAATCTCTTCCTGTCTCGATTCACACATGCGGACTGGCAACTTGTGTTTGATATTTTCTCAGCCAGAGTCCTGCAAGAGTCAATGAAAAAGTACAATGCCTACCTTTGGGATAAATAAACTGAAGCTACAGTGACAGCTTTAGGTGCATTGTGTGGCTAATAATGGACAGTCAGCAATAATAGTTGCTGGAGAATTCGCAATGTCCTTCTGTTTATTTTTAGTTTATGGAGGCTATTTGGTGGCAATGTTTAGCCCTCATAAATACTTACTGAGAAAGCATTGTCATGACAGCGTTTGTATCAATTTATAACTGTGATCTGAAGGGATTGGGACTGTTTTTTGGGCTTGTCTAACCGGATATAAAATTAGATCCGCACAGTATCAGCCCTTTTATTGAATCCCTGACAATAAAGCTCCAGTTGTCCTTGAATAGTGACCGAATAGTCTGGAAACAAAAAATGTCAGTTAAAATAGGGATCCATAAGCGGGAGGTATAAACTCCATGATGTTTGTCCATACAGGCAATACATAAGGATAGAAACCAGGCAACATCCGCTTCATCATTTCAAATGCTTTTCCCTTTGTAAGATTCTTTGCATTCAGGAGTATAGATTTGCCTCTTCATTATCATACAAATGCTCAGCAAGATTATTTTTCCCTGAGGCCTGGGTGGGAATTATGTTTTCTTTCCCTTTAATTCCGCCTTGTACCAGCTATGTCCAAAGTAATACACGGCTCAGCTATTCCCAGGCCTGTGCCCATGCGAGGAACACTGCAAGACTGGCATGCTTGCTCTTAAATTCTCATCATCTTCCAAAAGATAACTCAGCACCTTCTGTCTGGAATCAGAATTAGAAGGCGACAATATAAGACCATAAGACATAGGAGCAGAATTAGGCCACTCGGCCCATCGAGTCTGCTCCGCCATTCAATCATGGCTGATATTTTTCTCATCCCCATTCTCCTGCCATCTCCCCATAACCACTGATCCTCTTATTAATCAAGAACCTATTTATCTCTGTCTTAAAGACACTCAGTGATTTGGCCTCCACAGCCTTCTGCGGCAAGAAGTTCCACAGATTCACCAACCTCTGGTTGAAGAAATTCCTCCTCATCTCTGTTTTAAAGGATCATCCCTTTAGTCTGAGAGTGTGTCCTTCTAGTTTTTCCTACAAGTAGAAACATCCTCTCCACATCCACGCTATCCAGGCCACGCAGTATCCTGTAAGTTTCAATGAGATCCCCCCTCATCCTTCAAAACTCCAACGAGTACAGACGTAGAGTCCTCAACCGTTCCTCATACGACAAGCTCCTCATTCCAGGGATCATTCTTGTGAACCTCCTCTGGACCCTTTCCAAGGCCAGCACATCCTTCCTTAGATACGGGCCCCCAAACTGCTCACAAAACTCCAAATGGGATCTGACAAGAGCCATATATAGCCTCAGAAGTACATCCCTGGTCTTGTATTCTAGCCCTCTCGACATGAATGCTAACATTGCATTTGCCTTCCGAACTGCCGACTTAACCTGCACATTAATCTTAAGAGAATCGTGAACAAGGACTCCCAAGTCCCTTTGTGCTTCTGATTTCCTTAGTATCTTCCCATTTAGAAAATAGTCTATGCCGCCATTTCTGCTTCCAAAGTGCAGAACCTCACACTTTTCCACATTGTATTCCATCTGCCACTTCTTTGCCCACTCTCCTACCCTGTCCAAGTCCTTCTGCAGCCCGCCTGCTTCCTCAATACTACTTGCCCCTCTACAGATCTTTGTATCATCTGCAAACTTAGCAACAATGCCTTCAGTTCCTTCCTCCAGATCATTAATGTATATTGTGAAAGTTTGTGGTCCCAGCACAGACCCCTGAGGTACACCACTAGTCACCTGCTGCAATCCTGAAAAAGACCCCTTTATCCCCACTCTCTGCCTTCTGTCAGTCAGCCAATTCTCTATCCATGCCAGGATACAGTATGCCTTGTTTGTACAGCATGCAAGAAACAATACTTTTCACTGTATACCAATACATGTGACAATAATAAATCAAATCAAAATCAAATCAAATCTTACCCTTAACACCATGGGCTCTTAACTTATTTAACAGTCTCCTATGCGGCATCTTGTCAAAGGCCTTCTGGAAATCTAAATAAATCACGTCCACTGGTTCTCCTTTGTCTAACTTGTTTGTTACTTCCTCAAGGAACTCCAGCAGATTTGTCAGTCATGACCTCCCCTTGACGAAGCCGTGCTAACTCAGTCCTATTTTATCATGCACTTCCAAGTACTCCGCGATCTCATCTTTAATAACAGACTCTAAAATCTTGCCAATGGCCAAAGTCAGGCTAACCGGCTTATAATTTCCCGTCTTCTGCCTCCCTCCCTTCTTAAATATGCACTCCATTGTTTCATTGCAAAATTGGCGGACACCTTGACACACCAATAAAAACAACCAGATTAAGATATGATCTGACTCAGCAATTTACACATCAAAGCTTCACTTAACATCTTTACACAGAATCTACACTTCAGAAACAGTGCATTCATCCCAACTCAACTAGTGTTGATTCTCACCTGAGCCTTCTCCTCCCACCTTTTGTTCGTTCCTCTCCTTTCCTGGAAATGCATCTATGCTATTCCTTGTGGTATCGAGTTTCACGTTCTCATCACCCTCTTGGAAAAGAGGTGCGGGATTCTCCGCCCCCCCCGCCGGGCCGGAGAATCGCCGGAGAGCGGCGTGAATTCCGCCCCACCGTCCCGACGCTGGCTGCCGAATTCTCCGGCGGCAATTTTTGGCAGGGCGGGAATCGCACCACGCCGGCTGGGAGCCATTGGCAGCGGCCCTCCCGGCGATTCTCCGCTCCGCGATGTGCCAAGCGGCCGCCCGTTTTCGGCCAGTCCCGCCGGCGTAAATTACACAAGTTTGAACCGGCAGGACCTGGCTCTGCAGGCGGCCTGCAGAGTTCTCGGGGGATCTGGTCCTGGGGGGGCCCCCACGGTGGCCTGGCCTGCGACCGAGGCCCATCGATCTGCGGGCAGGCCTGTGCCATGGGGGCACTCTTTCCCTCCGCGCCGGCCGCTGTAAAGCTCCGCCATGGCCAGCGCGGAGAGGAAAGCCACTGCACGTGCACAGGAATCACGGCAGCGGTTCTGGGAAGATGCTGGCGCTTCTGTGCATGCGCCAACTCGCACAGGCCGGCGGAGGCCCTTCGGCCCAATCACTCCAGCGCCTTCCGGGCTGCCTGACGTTGGAGTGGTTCACGGCACTCTTTGGCACCGGTACGGCCCGCCTGCCGGAAACCGGAGAATCCCGCCCGAGGTTTTCCCTTATTCCCAATTGGATTTGTTGGAGGCCGTTTGACCCCTCGGGCAGAATGTTTCCAGCCTGGTGGAGGTGAGTTCCGGAGTGGGAAGGACCTGGAAAGTGAGAACGGGTCAGTCATCCCGCCTTCCCTGACTTTTCCAATGACGGGTTCTAAGTCTCGTGGGGAAGCCCTTTGCATCTTTCTTTTCAAACTGTGTCTTCAGCTTGCCAAGGTCACCAAAGCTAAATGCACAGAGGAAGTACTTCTTCAGTGAAATTTACAAGCTAGAATGGCTTTGATCAGTTACACTGAGGAGCTCCTGGAACTGCTTTCCAGCAAAGAAGAAGGGTACTGCCAATGGCCGACTAGGTACCTGTCACTAGGGGGTCACTAGAGGTCTTCCACCACCAACTCTGCCCAAGTAGTGCGTTCTCTTCCCCTGCAAGAAGTAAAGCAGAGACGTGTGAGTGCTCATAATGGCTTGCGTGGAAAGAAGGAAAGGATCATTTGCAATAACCTTTTATTGTCACAAGTATGAAGTTACTGTGAAAAGCCCCTAGTCGCCACATTCCGGTGCCTGTTCGGGTAAGCTGATATGGGAATTGAATCCACGCTGCTGGCCTTGTTCTGCATCACAAACCAGCTGTCTTGTCCACTGAGCTAAACCAGCCATGGTTGAGGATCATTGTGAGATATTGAGCGAGATATTTAATGGAAATGAAATAGAGTCACATGTCAGTGCATTTCCCCAGGTGTTTCCCAGCTCTAGCAATGCTGAGAACGACCCCGCTATTAAACGTGACTCTACTTCATTTCGGGGCATCGCAAAGAACACCCCGCCAAGGCTGCACTTAATCCCATTTACTGCACTAATGATCTCCGCTCTCCAGTCCAGGGAGAGATAATTATTCAAGGGCACCCCAATCTATTGACCCCCACTGCGGCCTCTGAACCCTCTTATGCACCTATAAGGGGGTCATCGAGCCCCCCACCCCCTGGCATCCCACCTCATAAGGGCAGGGAACCCCTGGGCCCAATCCCTAGTGCGGGCAAAATGCCAACATGGCTCCTTGGCAGTGCCAGGTTGAAACCCAGGTGGCACTACCTGAGTGCCTGAGTGATACTGCCAAGGTGTCAGGTTGGCTGTGCCAAGGTGCACAGGTGACATCAGCAGTGCCAGGATGCCACCCTGCCCAGAGGCTGACCACCCGGGGGCTTCCCATCACCTGGGAGAGCTTCCCAAGTGCAGTTTGAATGTTGCTTTTTATTCATTTATTCCATTCCTGAAGGGGATCTGTGGTTGCAAAATGCAAATAATGGGTAAGAAAGAACTAACAGCTCCATCAAGCCTCCCCCAAAGTAATGACAGCCAGAGCTTGAAGTTCAGCCATTCCTTCCCCCTTCAGACACCTTGGACGGAATTCTCCAGCCGTTCGCTGGCAGTGGGATTCTCTCGTCCACTGTCAGATTACCCCCGCCCGCTGGTTTCCCAGTGACACGGGGTGGCTTCAATAAGAATTTCCATTGACAGCAGCGGGAGCAGAGAATCTCGCGCCAGCGAAAGGCGAGCCGCCTCACGCTGCTGAGAAACACGTGGCTGGCAGGCCTGAGAATCCTGCCCCTTATCATTAGGCTAAGTCCTATTCACAAATCTTGTTGCATTTGTCCTTCTCCATGCCAATGATTTTCTTTTATCCAGTTCCAATTTGATGCTATCAGGTTTAGTAGAGGTCGAATCGGTCCCTTCTTTGCCCACTCCTCCGTGGCCTACAAGGGTACTTTGAAAGGACAGTGTTATAACCTGCCTGCTTACCATTGGCTGTGGGCTAATAGCAATCCCACAATCCTGTGGGAGTATGAGCTTCCCCAATGAGGGGGGCGGAGAAATCATTAGCAGACTCCCGGCATAAATACAGCTGGCCAGTTTGGAACCAGCCAGGAAGGAGTGAGCAGCAAGTGAAGTTGCTGCTGCTGTTGTATATATATGTTATTGTGAATAAATGTTATTTCCTTGTATCCTTAAAACTCATGCTGGATTCTTCGTGGCCCTCACAAACGATAGGCTTGCCAATTCAGTGGGTTTTTAACCATTTATGTTCTTTGATTGTTGAAGACGCAAACAGACTAGATTTCTTGCGTTTGAAAAAAATGAATAGTATTTATTTAGCACAGTGGTTAGCACTGTTGCTTCTTAGTGCTAGGGACCCGGGTTCAATTCCCAGCTTGGGTCACGGTCTGGCAGAATCTGCACATACTCCCCGTGTCTGCGTGGGTTTCCGCCGGGCGCTCCGGTTTCCTCCCACAAGTCCCGAAAATGAATTGTAAGATGAATTGGACATTCTGAATTCTCCCTCTATGTACCCGAACAGGTGCTGGAGTGTGGCAACTAGGGGCTTTTCACAGTAACTTCATTGCAGTGTTAATGTAAGCCTACTTGTGACAATAATAAAGATTATTATTATTATTATTGTACGTAACCTGGTCTAAGAAAAATAATAGAAACGCTCCAACTTGCACACACACACTTAAGTTTCAGACAAACACAAATAGATTTCAGGAGGATAGATTAAGAAATTTACAGTTCAGCACAGTTAAAAGGGTAAATGAGGGCAGCACGGTGGCCTAGTGGTTAGCACAGCTGCCTCACGGCGCTGAGGTCCCAGGTTCGATCCCGGCTCTGGGTCACTGTCCGTGTGGAGTTTGCACATTCTCCCCGTGTCTGCGTGGGTTTCGCCCCCACAACCCAAAAATGTTCAGAGTAGGTGGATTGGCCACACTAAATTGCCCCCTTAATTGGAAAAAATAATTGGGTAATCTAAATTTATAAAGAAAAAGGGTAAATGGTTCTTTAGGGTTGCTGACTTGACTAACTTCTAGCTGAACTCAGCAGTACTTCTGAGTCAGCATTCAGGTGATTCAAAGTAGCAGCTGGATAATTTATCTTTTCCTCTGAAGGTATCAACAGAAGGATTGAATTTATTTTTAAAATCCCTGGGCGCGATTCTCTACTCCCACGCCGGTTGGGAGAATCGCCTGGGCCGCCAAAATTCCCCGGGACGCCGGTCCGGCGCCCTCCCGCGATTCTCCCAAGCAGCGGGAACGGCCCGGTCGAGTTTTGCGGGCCGCAGGCCGGAGAATCGCCGGAGACACCGAAAATGGCGATTCTCCGGCACCCCCGCTATTCTGAGGCCCGGATGGCCCGAGCGGCCAGGCCAAAACGGCGGGTTCCCCCCGGCACCGTCCACACCTTGCCGCTGCAGTTGTCAGCGGTGCGTGAATGCTGGGGGGGCGGCCTGCGGGGGGGCGAGGGGGGATCCTGCACCGGGGGGTACCTCAGATGTGGGGTGGCCCGCGATCGGTGCCCACCGATCATCGGGCCGTCCTCTCTGAAGGAGGTCCTCCTTCCTTCCGCGGCCCTACAAGATCCGTCCGCCATCTTCTTGCGGGGCGGACTTAGAGAGGACGGCAACCACGCATGCGCGGGTTGGCGCCGGACAACCCGCGCATGCGCGGATGACGACCTTATGCGGCGCCGGCCATGTCATCTATGCGGCGCCGCTTTTACGCGGGCGATAAGGCCTGGCGCGTGTAGATGACGCGGCCCCGATCCTGGCCCATTATCAGGGCCTGAATCAGTCGGGACCGGGGCCGTTTCGCGCCGTCGTGAACCTCAACGGTGTTCACGACGGCGCGGCCACTTCAGCGCGGGAATGGAGAATCCTGCCCTCTGTCTGCGGCACATGGAGAATCAAAAAAGAATAACAGACCAAGAACAAAGCTTGCAAGTAGCTTGGAAAGAGAGGCCGACACAGGGACCTCAATTCTTCAGCATCTCATGTACTTGTGCTGGTTGTCAGAGAAAACAGGTGCTGCAACACACAAAGGGCTTCTAACAGGACCCTTCCTCTCCAACTGCCCAGTAACCCAAATATGATCATGGTCAATGTACTCCAGTTGTAGATTGATTAGATGGTGGCTGGGAATTCCTCTGTCAGTCAGAGTCCTTTGTCTGAAGTAATTCGATTTAATACTGGTCTGCCTTGATGTTTTCCTGTTCGGGTACACAGAGGGAGAATTCAGAATGTCCAATTCATCTTACAAGCACGTCTGTGGGACTTGTGGGAGGAAACCGGAGCACCCGGAGGAAACCCACGCAGACACGGGGAGAATGTGCAGACTCTGCCAGACTGTGACCCAAGCCGGGAATTGAACCCGGGTCCCTAGCGCTCTGAAGCAACAGTGCTAACCACTGTGCTAAATAAATACTATTCATTATTTTCAAACGCACACTCCATCAAAGAAATTGCCCCTGATTAGGCTGTGCAGACCGGTTGACTCCATTTAATAGCCTTGGAATGTAAAAGTACAGTGATGCAAATTTGATTTCAAGTTACTGGAACTTAACTTTCGTACCTCTAGAAATTCAATTTGTGGTTTCCAGCTGGCAAATTCATGAAGTTACTGTTTTCAGAGAGCCTAGTTTCACGTCAATTTAAAAAAAACGATTATCTGGTCATTGTCACATTCTGTTTATGGGATCTTGCTGTGTGAAAATTGGCTGCTCCCTTTCCTGTGTTGGCCTTTGCGAGATCGAAGAATGCCATGCACAGATGTTAATGCTAGTCCCTGCATTTTTGCTGGATTTGTCGCATGCTGAAGATCATGTCCATTCAGCCTCTTGACGGGCAGAAGCCACAATGAGACTCCCAGGGGAGCTCTTCAGCCACTGGGAAGAGGCGGTTGAGGAGTATTCTTGCGATGATCTTTCCCGTTGCAGAGAGTAGGGAAACCCCTCTGTAATTTCCCCAGTCAGCCCTGTCTCCTTTCTTGAAGATGGTCACAAATAAGGCGTCTCTGAGATCATCCGGCATGCTCTCTTCCTTCCAGAGAAGGGTGATGAGGTTGTGTATTCTTGTCAAGACTGCATCTCCGCTGCATTTTAGCACTTGTGCAGGGACTCCAACTGTGCCAGAGGCCTTGTTGTTCTTCAGCAGTTGGATGGCTTTTTCGACCAGGGTTATGGGATGGTGGTGGTTAGTGTGTTGTGGAGTGGTGTTGAGACCGCTTGTGTCAAAGGTTGTGTTTTGCTTGAGGAGGTCCTCGAAGTACTCTCTCCAGCAGGCATTGACTGCCTCTCTGCCTTTGAAGAGCACGTCTCCATTTTTGACTCTCAATGGGGTGGGTCCCTGGATACTTGGACCGTAGATCGTTTTGATTGTCCTGAAGAAGCCACGCACATTGCCATTATCCCCGGAAATTGGAGGGAATTTTTGAACTTGGGCAAGGGGAAATGATTGAACAGTCATTCGTTCTCAACTGCTTAGAAGCTGCATACGAATCTTTCAGGTGTTTACCCAAATCATTATCTTGTTTCCTTTTTTTCCTGTGGCTTCATATTCAGTGGTCGGTGTTCAGGGCAGGTTTGGCTGCAAGATTTTGTGTAGTTGAACCGTTGGAAATGACCATTCAATTAATCTGAATTTAGACATAAATTCAGAGGCCATTCTGTTCAGTAAATACAGCAACACGTTCCATCTTGCAAAGAGGAAAGTTCTTGGCAACTTTGTATTGGTGTCAAAATCAATTAGTATGCCAATATGTTGCGACAGGGAGATACGCATTGTAGTCATTTTAAGAAACAAAGACTTGCATTTATATCGCACCATTCATGAGCACAGGAAGTTTTTTTTAAGTGATCTAAATCAATGAAGTATTGCATTGGTTGCAATGCTTCTTTCAACCCAGCATTGAATTAGAACTGCCATAAAAAAACAGAGTTTTAAATCCCACATGGACAGTCAATCTTGCACACTAGACACTTAGCCGTGGATGGTATACCTAGGTCACTGGTCTTCATGAATATACCGTGAGCGAGCTGTCTGCCCTAACACATTATCTGGTCATTATCACATTTGATGTTTATGTGGTTTTGTTAAGTGCCAATTGGCAGCCTCATTTCTTGTGCTAAAACACTTCAAGTCCTTCATCAGCTGGAAGGTGCTTTGGGACATCCCGAGATTCTGATAAGTGCTGAACAAAACGCAAGTCTTTCTTTCATAGTTTGAATAAATACCGAGTCATGGTGACTTTGTTGGCAGCGTGAAAAAAATGTTCCAGAAAATTAAAGCTAATTGAAAACCAAGCCCAAAGAAATTTCATCCAGAACTCCAATTTTCCACCTGGCAGAGATCAACTTGGAAATTGCCTCAAATAATTTTCATCAACACACATCACGGAAGTAAACATAGGGATGTCCAGCAACTCACACTTTTGGGTCTGTGACAATGAGGTGGCCTGGAGATCAACAGGCCATAAATGAGTTAAGTCCTGGGATTTAATTAATTTAATCTTTCACAGATGTGGGTGTCGCTGACTGGGCCAGCATTTGTTGTCCATCCCTAATCATTAAATTTACAGTGCAGAAGGAGGCCATTTGGCCCACCCAGTCTGCAATGGCTCTTGGAAAGAGCGCCCTGCTTAAGCCCACGCCTCGACCCGATCCCCATGACCCAGTAACCCCACCTAACCTTTTGGACACTAAGGGGCAATTTATCATGGCCAATCCACCTAACCTGCATGTCGCATCTTTGGACTGTGGGAGGAAACCGGAGCACCCGGAGGAAACCCACGCAGACACGGGGAGAAAGTGCAAACTCCGCACAGAGCTGTGAGGCAGCAGTGCTAACCATTGTGCCACTGTGCCGCCTAATGGCCCTTGAACTGCGACAGTCCATGAGGTGTAGGCGTGGTGGTGTTACGAAGGGAGTTACAGGATTTTGATCCAGTGATAGTGAAGTAACAACGATATATTTCCTCGTCAGAATGGTGCGTGGTTTGGAGAAGAGGTTGCAGGTGCTGGTGTTCCCGTGCATTTGCCGCTCTTGCCCTTCAAGTTGGTAGAGTTTGCAGGTGTGGAAGAGATGTCGAAGGAGGCTTGGAAAGTTGCTGCAGTGCATCTTGTACAAAGAACAAAGAAAAACACAGTACAGCAACAGACCCTTCGGCCTTCCAAACTGTGACGTTCTCTGGTGAAGTCCCTCAAGATGGCCGGGTCCGTGATTGACACTCAGGAAGCTGACAAGCTGCAGCCGTATATACACATTACAATTCCCACTCATCCCAGACAACAAGATGGCACTGGTTGTGGTGGAGCGTGCCCATACAGCTGATGGGTCGGCTGGGGCGGGAGGGCACCTAGCGGGGGATGCCTGGGGGACACCCAGACGACACGTGGCCTTAAGTTCACAGTGGGCTCTCAGCGGCGTGCGCAGCTGCATGGCTGCCTTTCCAGCTGTGTTAATGGTATTCTGTGCCCGCCCATCCCAACCCACAGCCCACTTCCTGGTCCCACCCTACTACTTCCTCCGGCCTTGGCAGAAGCCTCCCAGTCAGCGGCACAATTGTCAGCAAACGATGACGATGTTGGACACTTTCCATACCTCCTCTCTCTCCCTCAGCAGCCATGACGTCTGTTTCACGATATTTAAAAGCACAAGGAACCGTGCCGTTGGGAACTCCGCCCATCAGAGGTGGAGAGTCGTTGAGGCCCTGGAAAATACCAGGTCAGGTCCGCTAATGATATGTGAACGGTGTGTACTATACGTGCGCCCCAGACCACATTGACGCCACTGTCGAGGTGACGGAGAATGCAATTTGGCGTCCGCCACGGTTTTGGCGTCAGCACCTATTTTCCGCCCAATCGTGTTTCCCGATTTCGGCGCCAGCCAACGGAGATTCCCACCCACTATCTGGTCATTGTCACATTGCTGTTTGTGGGAGTTTGCAGTGCTCAGTTTGGTTGCTCTGTTTCTCACCTTGCAACAGAAAATAGCTCATTGGCTGTAAAACTCTGCTCAAAGCAAGAGTGAAGTGAAGAATGGATCACATGACCCATTTTCCTTCTAGTGAGGGAGTAAAACAATGGAGGCTTTAGCGGAGTACAAAAGATGCAGGGGCACTCTAAGAAAGCAAAGAGGAGAGCAAAGAGGGGGCATGAAAAGATTAAAGAGAATCCCATGATGTTCTATAAACATGTTAAGGAGAGACAACTAACCAGGGCCCATTAAGGACAAGGAGGCAATCTGCTTTCGGAACCGGAGGACTCCGATAGCATGTTAAACGAATACTTGGCATCAGTCTTCACTCGGGAGAAGGAGAATGTGGGTACAGAATTCAGGGAGAGGAACTGTGAGGTTCTTGGGCAGTTTGACATCTGGAGTGAGGAGGTATTGGAGGTTTTGGCGGGCTTAAAAGTGGACAAATATCCTGGCCCAGATGAGTTTTATCACACATTACTGAGGGAGGCTAGGGAGGAATTTACGGTGACTCTGATACAAACTTTTAATTCCTTTCTGGCTACAGGGGAGGTGCCAGAGGATTGGAGGACAGCTAATGTGATTTCACTTTTCAAGGAGGGTGGTAGAGATAAACAGGGAATTACAGAACAGTGAGTCTCACATCAGTGGTAGGGAAACCATTGGAGAAAATTCTGAAGGAGAGAATTAATCTCCATTTGGAGAGAAAAGGTTTGAGCTTATATAGATTGCAACAAAGGCCTTGACAAGGTCCCGCATAGGAGATTGATAAAGAAGATAAAAGCACATGCGTAATCTAAACCAGGCATAGTGGTCGGAAGCGTAGGGTGGTGGTAAAAAGGTTGTTTGTGTGACTGGAGGCAGTGTCCCATGGCATACCGCAGGGGTCAGTGCGAGCTCCCTTATTGTTCATGATGTATATAAATAATATAGACAAGAATGTTGGGGGGATGATAAGTATGTTTGTGGATGACACAAAGATTGGCAGGGTGGTTAAAAGTGAGGAAGAAGGTCGTAGGTTGCAGGACGATACAGATACATTGGTCAGATGAGCAGATCAGTGGCAGATGGAATTTAATCCTGAAATGTGCGAGGTGATGCACTTTGGAAGGAGTAACACTGCAGTGGAGTATTCAATGAATGGCAGGGCACCAAGGAGCAGAGAGGACCAGAGGGATCTTGGGGTGCTTGTCCACAGACCCCTGAAGGCAGAAGCACAGGTTAAGAGGGTAGTTAAAAAGACATATGGGACACTTGCCTTTATCAATTGTTGCATAGATTATAAGAGAAGAGAGGTTTTGCTGGAGTTGGACAAAATTTTGGTTAGGCAACAGGTGGAGTACTGCATGTAGTTCTGGTCACCTCACTATAGGAAGGAGAGGGTGCAGGAGAGATTCACCAGGCTGTTGCCTGGGATGGAGCATTTGAACTATGAAGAGAGGCTTGATAGGCTCAGATTGTTTTCTCTAGAGCAGAAAAGGCTGAGGGGTATGGATAGGGTAGATAGGAAGCAATTGTTCCATTTGAACATAGAACATTATAGCACAGTACAGGCCATTCGGCCCTCGATGTTGCGCCAACCTGTGAAAGCACTCTAAAACCCATCTACACTATTCCCTTATCGTCCATATGTTTATCCAATGATCATTTGAATGCCCTTAGTGTTGGCGAGTCCACTACTGTTGCAGGCAGGGCATTCCACGCCCTTACTGCTCTCTGAATAAAGAACCTACCTCTGACATATGTCCTCAGTCGATCTCCCCTCAAATTAAAGCTATGTCCCCTCGTGCTAGACATCGCCATTCGGGGAAAAAGACTCTCACTGTCCACCCTATCTAATCCTCTGATCACCTTGTATGCCTCAATTAAGTCACCTCTTAACCTTCTTCTCTCTAACAAAAACAGCCTCAAGTCCCTCAGCCTTCCCTCATAAGATCTTCCCTCCATACCAGGCAACATTCTGGTAAATCTCCTCTGCACCCTTTCCAATGCTTCCACATTCTTCCTATAATGCGGCGACCAGAATTGCACGCAATACTCCAAATGCAGACGCACCAGAGTTTTTTACAGCTGCAACATGACCTCATGGCTCCGAAACTCAATCCCTTTACCAATAAAAGCTAAGTAAGAAGACTTACAACACCAGGTTAAAGTCCAACAGGTTTGTTTCGATATCACTAGCTTTCAGAGCGCTGCTCCTTCCTCACCTGAGGAAGGAGCAGCGCTCCAAAAGCTAGTGATATCGAAACAAACCTGTTGGTCTTTAACCTGGTGTTGTAAGACTTCTTACTGTGCTCACCCCAGTCCAACGCCGGCATCTCCACATAATAAAAGCTAACACACCGTACGCCTTCATAACAACCCTCTCAACCTGGGTGGCAACTTTCAGAGATCTATGTACATGGACACCGAGACCTCTCTGCTCACCCACACTACCAAGAATCTTACCATTAGCCCAGTACTCTGTCTTCCTGTTATTCCTTCCAAAATGAATCACCTCACACTTTTCTGCATTAAACACCATTTGCCACCTCTCAGCCCAGCGCTGCAGCTTATCTATGTCCCTCTGTAACTTGTACTATCCTTCCACACTGTCCACAACTCCACCGACTTTAGTGTCATCTGCAAATTTACTCACCCATCCTTCTACGCCCTCGTCCAGGTCATTTATAAAAGTGACAAACAGCAGTGGCCCCAAAACAGATCCTTGTGGTACACCACTAGTAACTGGACTCCTGTCTGAACATTTCATATCAACCACCACCCTTTGTCTTCTTCCAGCAAGCCACTTTCTGATCTAAACTGCTAAATCACCCTGAATCCCATGCCTCCGTATTTTCTGCAATAGCCTACCATGGGGAACCTTATCAAACGCTTTACTGAAATCGATATACACCACATCAACTGCTTTACCCTCATCCACCTGTTTGGTCACCTTCTCAAAGAACTCAATAAGGTTTGTGAGGCACGACCTACCCTTCACAAAACCGTGTTGACTATCTCTAATCAAATTATTTCTTTCCAGATGATTATACATCCGATCTCTTATAAACCTTTCCAAGACCTTGCCCACAACAGAAGTAAGGCTCACTGGTCTATAGTTACCGGGGTTGTCTCTACTCCCCTTCTTGAACAAGGGGACAACATTTGCTATCCTCCAGCCTTCTGGCACTATTCCTGTAGACAAAGATGACTTAAAGATCAAAGCCAAAGGTTGAATAAAGGTCAATGAGGGAGCACGATGTTAAGGTGTCAGGAGGTTTAGAGGGAATTTGAGGTGAGTGCTTTCACCCAGAGGGTGGTGGGAGAAGGCATGCACTGCCTGGGAAAGAAGTGGAGGAGGGAAACCATACGACCTTTAAATAGTATGTGAATGAGGACCTGAAATGTCATAACGTTCAAGACTATGGGCCAAGTGTTGGACAGTGGGATTAGTGTAGATTTAGTGTAGTTTTCTCGGTGCTGACTTAATGGGCCGTTAGACTTTTTCTGTACTGTATGGCTCTATGCCTCTGTGATGTCATGATGATATCTCTTAAAGGTATATTACAGCACTCTGATTGGCCCGCCCACCCTCCATCCTGAATTGGACAGGGAATTGGTCTAAATGCCAATTAAGAACATATAACATAGAACATACAGTGCAGAAGGAGGGCATTCAGCCCATCGAGCCTGCACCGACCCACTTAAGCCCTCACTTCCACCCTATCCCCATAACCCAATAGCCCCTCCTAACCTTTTTGGTCACTAAGGGCAATTTAGCCTGGACAATCCACCTAACTCGCACATCTTTGGACTGTGGGAGGAAACCAGAGCACCCAGAGGAAAACGTGCAGATTCCGCACAGACAGTGACCCAGCGGGGAATCGAACCTGGGACCCTGGCGCTGTGAAGCCACAGTGCTATCCATTTGTGCTACCGTGCTGCCCGTGTTAAGGGTTCACCTTTGTGAAAATCCTCACTTTAATCTGTTTTCCACCAGAGGCGGTCCTGATCCGAAAACAGTCCCAGGTCCTGATTCTTTCCTCCACGTTGAAAATTCCTCGTCTCTTGTTATTAACTCTTTCAGCTGACCAGTCCTTAGCCGTGGTGTGGATTGTCCAGAAGGCATGCTGTTCAGGCATAAACATGACCCCTTTACTGGCACACAAAAAAATCCCTCTCTTCTATTTTATAAAACCTGCCCGTTGTTGCAGCTGCCTGTGAAGTACTTCAGCTGCGCTTGTATCACAATGCGGAGATTGGAGAAAGAAAGGCTGCCAAACGCTGTGGTTCTTGGCTTCCTCCAATTCACAGCTCATGGTGGCCGGAAATCAAAAATCATCATCTGTGGATGCTCGAAAGTTAAATTTCATTTAATACCATTAACTTTGCTTCAAAAAATTCAGCGGCAAACAGGGGGCTGAATCATGTGCACTTATCTACTGATTCATTCCTACTTGTTTATAAAAAAGATGATAGGGACATTGGAATATAGATGTAGACTGGAAAAGGCTCTGCAGCCCACTGACTGGACCTTAAAACTTTTCAACAGTTGTCCCTCCTGTTGTATATTTTATAGCTCAGGGGCGTCATTCTCCACCGGCGGGAGTCTCCGTTTTGCCGGCGCCCGGGGGTTTCCCGACGGCGTGGGGCTGCCCCACAATGGGAAACCCCATTGACCGGCCGGTGTTACGGAGACTCCCGCCGGCCGGTCGGGGCAGAAATGTGGCGGGTAGGAGAATTTCGCCCCAGATCTATGCAGAGATGATACTGCTTTCCATGTGGATAACAGGTTACCTTTACAGTTCTTTAAAATATCTGTTCCAGGCTACAGCTCTGGCGTCCAGCTCTCTCTCTAACTTTCTTTACTGTTCTCTGAGTCCACATAGGCTTTTCCTACCAAGCACAGTGAGCATTAATAGTAAACAGACTGAGATAATCAAACCACAGAGCAATTAATTGAACACTGCACCTATCAAAAGACTATCCAATTCTCCCTTCAGGTTTTCCATACTCTCAGATCAGAGGGTTGGCTCTCGACCTGAAATGCTTGGATGTGTGTTCAGGCAGGCACTGGGACTCTGGACATTGAGTCCACAGCGGGCGGCTCGGTAGCACAGTGGTTAGCACAGTTGCTTCGCAGTGCCAGGATCCCAGGTTCAATTTTGGCTTGGGTCACTGTCTGTGCGGAGTCTGCACGCAATCCTCGTGTCTGCGTGGGTTTCCTCCGGGTGCTCTGGTTTTCTCCTATAAGTCCCGAAAGACGTGCCTGTTAGGTGAATTGGACATTGTGAATCCCTCAGTGAACCCGAACAGGTGCCGGAATGTGGCGACTAGGGGCTTTTCACAGTGTCTTCATTGCAGTGTTAATGTAAGCCTACTTGTGACAATAATAAAATATTATTATTATTATTATTAATGTGGGCAGCACGGTGGCGCAGTGGGTTAGCCCTGCAGCCTCACGGCGCCGAGGTCCCAGGTTCGATCCCGGCACTGGGTCACTGTCCGTGTGGAGTTTGCACATTCTCCCCGTGTTTGTGTGGGTTTCGCCCCCACAACCCAAAAGATGTGCAGGCTAGGTGGATTGGCCACGCTAAAATTGCCCCTTAATTGGAAAAAATGAATTGGGTACTGTAAATTTATTTTGAAAAAAGAGAGAAAAAAAATTATTATTCATGTAGGGGGGTTCCCACGACCTTAGCTTTCCTGCCAGCACAACCTTCAGAGAGGCGGGAACACATCAGGGAGTGGACACAATGCACCTCTATCCTCTATTTTCATTTCATTTCCAAATTTTCATGCTCCCCTGTCTCCTCGAAACCCGCTCCCTCAGAGCCAGGAAGATTCAACCCACTAAACATAAAGTGCCGGGCATACACCATCAGAATTTGAAAGAGCATGACGAGGGTCATGGCAAGAGTACAAATCTTCAAAGGGACCTTCTGACAAAGAGCCTTCTCGAAACCATTAGCCAGATGATGACCAATGGTTTGTCTATTTGCACTATTTTTTCCTTTCTTATTCCAGATTTGCAGTATTTTATTCTTGCCTATTTCATATTTAGCAATTTAGACACAAGCTGTTCGTCAAAGAATGTGATGTGTGACACTGGTGAAAATTCATTGATACGTCATGTTGTCAAGAATGCAATTTCTATTTTGTATCCAGAGACAACAGATTTTAGCTTTTTTTCCAAGGAAACAAATACCTTAATATTGATTTATTTGCATTCAAGAGTATAAGCACATTTGGGGTAATTATTTTAAATTAAAAGTTTGATTCCTATTTTCAGTCTTGTTTCGTTTAGTTTCAATCCTGCATTACATCAAGGCTCCAGGTGAATATTTTGAGAGTTTGAGAACAGGAGGATGTGGCAAGTTCATGTCAAGTCACCAACGATTCAGATATACAGCCAATATTCATCCTCTTTAAATTTGTTTCAGACTTATACAAGTGTAATCAAAATGACTCCGAACATTTAGAGAGTCATAATTTTTAGTTAAGCTTCAGCTTGTAAGAGGAGGTTCATAAAACAGGCACGGCGCTGTCATTTTTAATATTGTTGTCAATGATAACTGCGGTTCAGTTGTGTTTCTTTTTTAAAAATCGGTCAGCAGCTGATTGTTAGGTAATTCAAAAATATAAAAGAATGCGTTGCGACATTAAAAACATTTTTTATTCTGCTCAGAATAGAAGCTCAATCGGGTTACTGATTATTTATTGTTTGACTGGAACATATTAATTACAAACCACATCAATCATTTCTTGCTCCTGGGACAAGCCTCTAATGTTTAACCATACACTGTGAAGCTGAAAGGCTGTTAGCAGACTGAAACAACAAGCTGACACAATAATTAGTGATTGCGTGACATTTCTTACAGCGCTTGCGACTCAGCCCGTGCCATGTGTAAATTCGCCAGCCTTTCCAATATGGACCCGTATTCCATTAGACTGAACCACGACAGCAAGGCAGCAGTTATAATGAATGGCTTGGCACCATAATCTCTCATCTGACACATGTCACTCTGTGTGTCATGTGAAACAGAACAGCAAGCTTTCAATAATTACTCGGGTTAAGCTGTTCTATTTATCTAATTTGTCTCCCAATGTGTTCAATTACATACAATGCAAACCGGAAGACTGAGGTAAAGTTGGCAATAGTGTTTAGTCAAAAGGATCACAGCCGCAGGGCATGGTGCTGTCATCAGAACATAATAAATAGCTGGAGTAAGACCCCACGATTTAAGATTTAATTTACTCCAATAGGTGATGTGGAGATGCCGGCGTTGGACTGGGGTGGGCACAGTAAGAAGTCTTACAACATGGGCAGCACGGTAGCACAAGTGGATAGCACTGTGGCTTCACAGCTCCAGGGTCCCAGGTTAGATTCCCCGCTGGATCACTCTCTGTGCGGAGTCTGCACGTTCTCCCCGTGTCTGCGTGGGTTTCCTCCGGGTGCTCCGGTTTCCTCCCACAGTCCAAAGACGTGCAGGCTAGGTGGATTGTCCATCCCTTGGTGTCCAAAAAGGTTAGGAGGGGTTATTGGGTTACGGGGATAGAGTGGAAGTGAGGGCTTAAGTGGGTCGGTGCAGACTCGATGGGCCGAATGGCCTCCTTCTGCACTGTATGTTCTATGTTCTAACACCAGGTTAAAGTCCAACAGGTTTATTTGGAATCATTAGCTTCCGGAGTGCAGCTCCTCCATCAGGTGAATCTTGCTCCAATACGATCAGAGTTCGTCGTCTTCCTCAGCTCCACTTGCCTACCCGCTCTCCTTAACCCTTTGATTGCCCCGAGAAACCAAAGGTCAGTCGATCTCACTCGCATTCAAAACAACGCCCTTGGCTTTTTGAGGAAGGATTTGGAACTCCATTTTCCCAACTTGCAGATGTTTGAGCTCTGCGGCTGTCAGAAGTAGACAAGATTGCATCTTAAGTACATGCTAATTAGCATTTTGTCACCTTGATGTTGCACTTGCCCTGTCGGAGACCCAGTGAGGAAAAGGAGGAGCAACATCTTGCAAAAAAACATTTGGTCTTCTGCTACCCTCAAAACCCTTTGAACTAACCCCGTAGCCTGGGAGAGGTGGGAGTGACTGCTCTTGACATCTAGGCAGCCTACGGCTGGGTGTGGCATCAAAGAGCCTCAGAGAAAATTGGGAATTTGGGGAATTCTTCACTGGCTGGAGACACACTTAGAACAAAAGAAGATAATTCATAGAATCGCAAGGTAATTTCATCACAGAGGGCCATTCGGCCCATCATTCCCCTGCTGGATGTTCTCAGGCGCAATTCACGTGGACGGCCGCTCCTCCACCCTTTCCCGACATCCCTGCACATTTATAAAATGTGGAAAGGTTTACAGCACAGAAAAGAGGCCACTTCCCCATCAGTATCTGCAGGCAAAAACGGACACCCAGCCTAATCCCATTTTTCAGCCCTGGAGGTTACAGGACTGCAGACATACATCCTGACACTTTTAAAATCAGTTGAGGATTTTTGCTTCTATTGCCCTTGCTGGCAGCGAGTACCAAACCCCTACCACCCTCTGAGTGAAACAGATTTTTCCTTATCTCCACAGAAATCATTCTACCAATCACGTTAAATCTCTGCCTCCAAACACTGACCTCTCTGCTGAGGGAACTTGGTCCTCCCCGTCCACTCTATCCATGTCCCTCGTAACCTTGTATATCTCAATTGCATCTCCCCTCAGCCTCTTCTGTTCCAAGGAAATTAACCCCAGCCTATCCAATATTTCCTCATAGCTGCAATTTTCTGATTCTGGCAACATCCTCATAAATCTCCTCTGTACCCTTTCTAGTGCATTTGCATTTCTCCTGTAATGAGGTGACCAGAACTGCACACAGTATTCAAGTTTGTGGCCTAACTAATGTTTTATTTCATTCCAACATAACCTCCCTGCTCTTACATGCCATGCCTCAGCCAATAAATGCATTCCATAGGCTTTCTTCACCACTTTATGGACTTTTCCTGCCACCTTCAGGGATCCTTGGACAATCAAAGAATAGAATTCACTCCAAAGTTCTTCGCTTCCTCTATACCTTCCAGTATTCTTGCATTTACTGTGTCTTGTTCGATCTCCCCAAATTCATGCCTCATTCCATCTGACCAGTCCACTCTTATCTTCTTGAAAATGAGTTTCCCTCCGCACGTCAAATGCGCGGCTAATTTCTGCATCATCTGCAAATGCGTTTCTAAGTGGCAGTTTAGTTATCCTGCCTTTCAGAATTGATTCCAATAATGTGCCCACTAGCGAGGTTCGACTGAAATGCCTGCAATTATTAAGTCTTTCCCTCATTCTATTTTTAATTAAAGGTTACAATGTGGGCAGACCTTCAATCCTCCGGCACCGCACCTGCATCCAGTGAGGATTAGAAAACGACGCTTGGAACAATCCCTGGATTCTTTAATTATTAATAATCTTTCCCCACTTATTTTTTCCTCCCATAACACCTTGAAAAGCCTCTGAGTGTGAAGTGAGTTGTGGTGTGGGGCAGAACTCATTTATGGTGGATTTATGACCCGACATGTATTCACGGTGGGCAAAGAAACTAAGTAATAACACAAATGGTCCGTGAGGAAATAATATATAAAAAACACTGAAAAGTGGAGAAGGAGCGTTGATATTTTATTTATATATATATGGGTGTCCAATAGAAACTGCAACAAAATTTTCATTATAAGTTCAAATGTTCAAGGAAGAAATAGGATGGAAATTGTCCCATTGGGCAGACGCAGCATGGGTTCATAAAGGGCAGGTTGTGCCTAACTAATTTAGAGGAATTTTTTGAGGACATTACCAGTGCGGGAGATAACGGGGAGCCAATGGATGTGGTATATCTGGATTGCCAGAAAGCTTTTGACAAGGTGCCACACAAAAGGTTGCTGCATAAGACAAAGATGCATGGCATTAAGGGGAAAGTAGTAGCATGGATAAAGGATTGGTTAATCAAAAGAAAGGAAAGAGTGGGGATTAATGGGTGTTTCTCTGGTTGGCAATCAGTAGCTAATGGTGTCCCTCAGGGATCAGTGTTGGGCCCACAATTGTTCACAATTTACATAGATGATTTGGAGTTGGGGACCAAGGGCAATGTGTCCAAGTTTGCAGACGACACTAAGATGAGTGGTAAAGCAAAACGTGCAAAGGATACCGGAAGTCTGCAGGGGGATTTGGATATGTTAAGTGATTGGGCTAGGGTCTGGCAGATGGAGTTCAATGTTGACAAATGTGAGGTTATCCATTTTGGTAGGAATAACAGCAAAAGGGATTATTATTTAAATGATAAAATATTAAAACATGCTGCTGTGCAGAGGGACCTGGGTGTGCTAGTGCATAAGTCGCAAAAAGTTGGTTTACAGGTGCAACAGGTGATTAAGAAGGCAAATGGAATTTTATCCTTCATTGCTAGAGGTATGGAGTTTAAGACCAGGGACGTTATGCTGCAATTGTATAAGGTGTTAGTGAGGCCACACCTGGAGTATTGTGTTCAATTTTAGTCTCCTTACCTTTGGTGATAGTAACCACAATTTGATTACGTTTACTTTAGTGATGGAAAGGGATAGATATATACCGCAGGGCAAGAGTTATATCTGGGGGAAATGCAATTATGATGCGATGAGGCAAGACTTAGGATGTATCGGATGGAGTGGAAAACGGCAGGGGATGGGCACAATGGAAATGTGGAGCTTGTTCAAGGAACAGCTACTGCGTGTCCTTGATAAGGATGTACCTGTCAGGCAGGGAGGAAATGGTCGAGCAAGGGAACAGTGGTTTACTAAAGCAGTCAAAACACTTGTCAAGAGGAAGAAGGAGGCTTATGTAAAGATGAGATATGAAGGTTCAGTTAGGGCGCTCGAGAGTTACAAGTTAGCTAGGAAGGACCTAAAGAGACAGATAAGAAGAGCCAGGAGGGGACATGAGAAGTCTTTGGCAGGTAGGATCAAGGATAACCCGAAAGCTTTCTATCGATATGTCAGAAATAAAAGAATGACTAGCGTAAGAGTAGGGCCAGTCAAGGACAGGAGTGCGAGTTGTGCATGGAGTCCGAGGAGATAGGAGAGGTGCTAAATGAATATTTTTCGTCAGTGTTCTTTTGTCAATGACCTGGAGGAGGGTGTAGAAGGATGGGTGAGTAAATTTGCAGATGACACTAAAGTTGGTGGAGTTGTGGACAGTGCGGAACGATGTTACAAGTTACAGAGGGACATAGATAAGCTGCAGCGCTGGGCTGAGAGGTGGCAAATGGTGTTTAATGCAGAAAAGTGTGAGGTGATTCATTTTGGAAGGAATAACAGGAAGACAGAGTACCGGGCTAATGGTAAGATCCTTGGTAGTGTGGAAGAGCAGAGAGATCTCGGTATCCATGTACATAGATCCCTGAAGGTTTCCACCCAGGTTGAGAGGGTTGTTAAGAAGGCGTACGGTGTGTTAGCTTTTATTGGTAGAGGGTTTGAGTTTCGGAGCCAAGAGGTCATGTTGCAGCTGTACAAAACTCTGGTGCGTCCGCATTTGGAGTATTGCGTGCAATTCTGGTCGCCGCATTAAAGGAAGGATGTGGAAGCATTGGAAAGGGTGCAGAGGAGATTTACCAGAATGTTGCGTGGTATGGAGGGAAGATCTTATGAGAGAAGGCTGAGGGACTTGAGGCTGTTTTCGTTAGCGAGAAGTAGGCTAAGAGGTGATGTAATTGAGGCTTACAAAATGATCAGAGGATTAGATAGGGTGGACAGCAAGTGCCTTTTTCCTCGGATGGTGATGTCCAGCACGAGGGGATATAAATTTACATTGAGGGGAGATAGATATAGGACAGATGTCAGAGGTAGGTTCTTTACTCAGAGAGTAGTAAGGGCGTGGAATGCTCTGCCTGCAACAGTAGTGGACTCGCCAACACTAAGGGCATTCAAATGGTCATTGGATAGACATATGGACGATAAGGGAATAGTGTAGATGGGCTTTAGAGTGGTTTCACAGGTCGGCGCAACATCGAGGGCCGAAGGGCCTGTACTGCGCTGTAATGCTCCATGTTTTATGTTCTATTACCTGAGAAAGGATGTACTGGCGCTGGAGGGTGTGCAGAGGAGATTCACTCGGTTAATTCCAGAGTTGAGGGGGTTGGATTATGAGGAGAGGTTGAGTAGACTGGGACTGTACTCGTTGGAATTTAGAAGGATGCGGGGGGGATCTTATAGAAACATATAAAATTATGAAGGGAATAGATAGGATAGATGCGGGCAGGTTGTTTCCACTGGCGGGTGAAAGCAAAACTAAGGGGCATAGCCTCAAAATAAGGGGAAGTAGATTTAGAACTGAGCTTATGAGGAACTTCTTCACCCAAAGGGTTGTGAATCTATGGAATTCCTTGCCCAGTGAAGCAGTTGAGGCTCCTTCATTAAATGTTTTTAAGATAAAGATAGATAGTTTTTTTGAGCATGATTTGCCAACATCCCTCTGCTGCCCCGGAAAAGACCCATTCAGCCAAATTCAGTTTGAATTACATCTCGGTGTAATTCAAACACTAGAGGGCACCACCAGTTCTCAGTATATATATCAGACCTCCGGGAATGCTGGGTAGTTAGCAAAGGAGAAAGCCTGAGAACAGCATGAGGAGTAGATTAGATTAGAGAGAGTTTTTTTATTGAATTTAGAGTATCCAATTCATTTTTTCCAATTAAGGGGCAATTTAGTGTGGCCAATCCACCTATTTCATTTGATTTGATTTGATTTGATTTATTATTGTCACATGTATTAGTCTACAGTGAAAAGTATTGTTTCTTGCATGCTGTACAAACAATGCATACAGTACATAGGGAAGGAAGGAGAGACTGCAGTATATAATGTTACAGTTATTGCAAGGTGTAGAGAAAAGATCAATTTAATACGAGGCAGGTCCATTCAAAAGTCTGATGGCAGTAGGGAAGAAGCTGTTCTTGAGTCGGTTGGTATGTGACCTCAAACTTTGGTATCTTTTTCCTGACGAAAGAAGGTGGAAGAGAGTATGTCCGGGTTGCGTGGGGTCCTTAATTATGCTGGTTGCCTTTCTGAGGCAGTGGGAATTATAGATAGAGTCAATGGATGGGAGGCTGGTTTGCGTGATGGACTGGGCTACATTCACAACCTTTTGTAGTTTCCTGCGGTCTTGGGCAGAGCAGGCTCCATACCAAGCTGTGATACAACCAGAAAGAATGCTTTCTATGGTGCGTCTCTAGAAGTTGGTGAGAGTTGTAGGTGACATGCCAAACTTCCTTAGTCTTCTGAGAAAATAGAGTCATTGGTGGGCTTTCTTAACTATAGTATCGGCATGGGGGGACCAGGACAGGCTGTTGGTGATCTGTACACCTAAAAACGTGAAGCTCTCGACCCTTTCTGCTTCGTTCCAATTGATGTAGACAGGGGCATGTTCTCCACTACGCTTCCTGAAGTCGATGAAAATCTCCTTCGTTTTGTTGACATTGAGGGAGAGATTATTGTCGTTGCACCAGTTCACCAGATTCTCTATCTCATTCCTGTTCTCTGTCTCGTCAATGTTTGAAATCCGACCAACTACGGTGGTGTCATCAGCAAATTTGAAAATCGAGTTGGAGGGGAATTTGACCACACAATCATAAGTGTATAAGGAGTAGAGTAGGGGGCTGAGGACACAGCCTTGTGGGGCACCGGTGTTGAGGACGATCGTGGAGGAGGTGTTGTTGCCTATCTTTACTGATTGTGGTCTGTGGGTTTGAAAGTTCAGGATCCAGTTGCAGAGAGAGGAGCCGAGGCCAAGGCCACGGAGTTTGGAGATGTGTTTTGCAGGAATGAAGGTGTTGAAGGCTGAGCTGTAGTCGATAAATAGGAGTCTGACATAGGTGTCTTTGTTATCTAGGTGTTCCAGGGTAGAGTGCAGGGCCATGGAGATGGCATCTGCTGTGGACCTGTTGCAGCGGTAGGCGAAATGTACTGGATCAAGGCAATCTGGGAGGCTGGAGTTGATTCGTGCCATGACTAACCTTTCAAAGCACTTCATGATGATGGATGTCAGAGCCACTGGACAATAGGCATTAAGGCACGCTGCTTGATTTTGTTTGGTACAGGAGTGCTGGTCGTCTTCTTGAAGCAGATATGAACCTCAGATTGTTGTAAAGAGAGGTTGAAGGCGTCTGCGAATACCCCCACCAGCTGATCCGCGCAAGGCCTGATGCTCATCCGGGTACCCCATCCGGGCCAGTGGCTTTCCGTGGGTTGACCTTCGAGAAGGCTGCTCTGACGTCTGCAGTGGTGATCTCAGATACAAGTTCATTCGCGGCTTCTGGGGTGGAGGGCTTGCTCTCGCTGACCTCTTGCTCAAAGCGGGCATAGAATGTGTTGAGCTCATCAGGGAGGGGTGCGTTGGAGCCGCCGATTTTACATGCCATCATCTTGTAGCCCGTTATGTCTTGCAGACCTTGCCATAGACGGCGGGGGTCCGAGTGGCTAGCCTGGGACACGAGCTTGGTTCGGTACTGTCTTTTGGCATCTTTGATGGATTTCTTTAGATCATATCTGGCTTTCTTGTAGCGGTCAGGGTCGCCTGACTTGAACGCCTCAGACCTAGACTTCAGCAAGCAGTGGATATCCCTGTTCATCCAGGGTTTCCAGTTGGGAAACACACAGATTTGCTTCTTTGGCACACAGTCTTCTACACACTTACTAATGAAGTCAGTTACTGTAGTGACGTACTCGTTCAGGCTGGTCGCAGAGTTTTTAAATACTGACCAGTCCACTGACTCTAAGCAGTCCCGTAGGAGATCATCCGATTCCTCAGATCAACAATGCACAACTTTCTTTGACGGATTCTCCCATTTCAGTTTTTGCTTGTAAGCCGGGAGCAGGAGCACAGCCTTGTGGTCAGATTTGCCAAAGTGTGGGTGGGCGATAGAGCGGTAGGCATGTTTGATATTTGTGTAGCAGTGATCCAGGATGTTTGGGCCTCTGGTGGAACAGATGACGTGTTGGTGGTAACTTGGTAGTACGCTCTTGAGCTTGGCCTGATTGAAGTCCCCAGCTACAATGAATAAGGCCTCGGGATGTTTTGTTTCAAGGCTATTTGTTTTGGTGAATATTTCGTCCAGTGCGATTTTCACGTTCGCATGGGGTGGGATGTAAACTGCCGTCAGGATAACGGAGCTGAACTCCCGCGGTAGGTAGTAGGGGCAGCATTTTAGCGTCAGGTATTCTAGGCCTGGGGAGCAGAAACTCGCCAGTGTTGCTCCATCTAGGCACCAGGAGGTGTTGATTAGGAGGCAGACCTCACCTCCCCTTGCCTTGCCTGAGGCCACCGTACGGTCCATTCGGTGGATTGAGAAGCCCTCTGGTTGTTGGGCTGGCTCCGGTGAAGCAGGAGTGAGCCATGGCTCCGTGAAGCAGAGCACACAGCAGTCCCTTAGTTCTCTTTGAAAAGTGAGTCTGGCTTTAAGTTCGTCTAGCTTGTTTTCTGGAGATTGGCCATGAGCTAGGAGTAAGATAGGCAGAGGGGCTTTGGGGCCGCGTTGTTTCACTCTCACCTGCTGGCCTGCACATTTTCCACACTTCCTTAAGTGACTGCTTCTTTTCGAGCTTGGGAGACGGTGAGAATATGCAGTGTTAAGGGTATAGTTGTGTCCAATGAGGTTATTCACTCTGGTCGGTGTGTGGATGGAGGATTTGTTGCCTTGCTTGCGGTTCCTGCTTCGGTAGGTAGGTCTGCGCGGTCGAACATTCCGGGTCGCTGTCGGGCTGCGGTTTGTCTTCACAGGTCGGTGGATGTCCAGACCACGCTCCGGCGTGGATGGCGTGAAGGCCGGAAAGTGGATGACGTCTCCTGCACATCTAAGGGTTGTGGGGGCGAAACCCACGCAAACACGGGGAGAATGTGCAAACCCCACACGGACAATGATCCAGAACCGGCATCGAACCGGTGCCGTGAGGCAGCAATGCTAACCACTGCGCCACCGTGCTGCCCCTGATTAGTAGAGTTAACATGAGGATATTATTAGTGACTACTGGATTATTGATTACTGCCAGCCAGATTCAATATTACTTTATTATTAATTATTGTTCAGTAGTGTGTGCGAACTTCATTTAATTAATCGTTATCCAGTAAATTAGTTTGGTTTCAATCTAATGATTGGTGGTTTCTTTGTCATCAACTCAACGGACTATTCTGGATCAACAGACAAAGAACAATGGCATATTACCACCAAAGGTAATACAATAATATGGACCCTGCGCACCACCTTAAGTTGTGTCAAACTTAATCTTGCGCAGGAGGAGGTTGAGTTCACTCGCTGCATTACCTCACACCAAAGTCCCCAACCTATCTCCCTCCCCAATTCCTCTTCCCACCTCCGCTTGATCCTTTCCATTAATGCCTGGCCCTGCTCCCCCAACTACCCATATATCTCCCCAATCCTGCCTTCCCCCACCTCATCCAGGAGCAGCATTTTCTCCAGCAATGAATACTCTGGTACCTGAGGGAATGAAGGCAGCTCCTTATGCTCAAAATCCCGCACCTGCTGTAATTGATAATATGAAAAGATGTGTAATTTGAAACATGGGAGTCTGGCAATACCTTATTTAAGAGAAACATGAGAGAATATAGGGAAAAATCCCATGAAGGGTTACAGCAGCTGCTAGGAGGGGATTGTAAAATGCAGATAGCCTTCTTCCAAACAGGCTTAGCAAACAAACAGGATTTTTGTATGAAGCTAAAAACAATAGCTCACACAGTCATTGAAATTAACCATCTCAGTAAGCATCTGGAAAAGCATGGATGAGGGTTTCAGTTGAGTTAGGTGATAAATGTAAACCTTTCAAGTTATAACCAAGTGGATTTTTAGCATTACGCTAAAAGCAATGATTCACACCTTCATTGAAGTAAAATCAGCAGATAGAAAAGAATGACTAGGAGGTCAAATATATAGGTGTGAGGCACTGCTGAAATCAGGTAAATTAAAGAAAACTGGAGACAACCTGTCTACAAGAACACAAATTAGACCCAAATCAAAGTCAAAATTATGAGCTGGGGACACAATTCGATAATAAAACTATAGAAATGACAGGAACCAAACCAAAATACAAACCTCTATTGAAACCAAAGCATTTAAAACATCACAAAGGAAACAGTGTAATCAGAGATCTATGAGCTGAGGTCATGTCAAAATGAATACTTAGTCGTGTTAGAAAAATTTAGATTAAAGGTACCTTTTACAATCCAAGTGAAATAAAAGTTACTTTACAATAAAGTCATAAAAACTTAATAACTGTTAGAAAAATATATAAACCCTGAGAAATGGGCAGAGAGGGAGAGAAGCAGAGAGGCAGATAAACAGAGAAGGAACAAGAGAAGCAAGCAGAGTCAGCTTACAGTCAGCTCGGTCATGGGACAGAGCAAAGCAGCCGAGCTAAAACAGCTAATACATCTAAGGAAGACCAGAATTTAAAGAGGAGGCAGAGTCATCTCAGAGACAGCCAGCAGCGCCAGCTCTCACAGCTCGGTACATGGGATCGACAAGACATAGCAACCGAGCTAACCAGCGAATACATCTAAAGAAGACCAGACTTTAAAGAAGATTGATTGTCAAGGTGGGCCTGAAGGTCCCTTCAACCAACCAGGAAGATCCAGAAGCAAGATCTTTTACCTTGCTGCAAAGACAGTGATTGCAGCTTTTAAAAGAAAAAATATAATAATAAAATAACTTAAAAGTTTTAACCTGAAACAGTGGTTATTCCAAAGACTACTTTACTTACTTAGCAATGCGGGACCCAGGATCAATGCTCCGAAATGGTAAGTAGATGAAATCTTCTGTGACGTATGGGTTATACCGGGGGATAACTTGAAAACATAGTTTAACCTGAATAGCACCCACCTAAGCCTGCATAGGAGTCAGGGAGTGAGAATTCCTGTTCACCATTTAGAATGTCGGCCGTTTTTGGTATAGGGGGAATTCTAAGAATCGTGGTGAGTTTTCAACAACACTGCCAATACCTAACTCACTCCCCCTTGGTAACTCAAACCTCTCCCGCAGCACCTCTAGCACAGCAAAGTTCCGCAAACATGTTCCTGACCCGCACTAACCCCTTCACTGCCTATACATCCCATCCAGCCCCCCCTCCCCCTGCGGCGTGAACCTAGGTTTCCCACACAATGGCATCAACACTGACATGTGACCCAGTTTAAAGTGCGTCCTCATCTGGTTCCAGATTTTTACACAGACTTCACCACTGGGTTCCTCGTACACCTCCTCGGGGCAAATGGCAGCGGTGCTGTCACCAGAGCCCTCACGCTCATACCTTAGAAGACTTCTCCTCTAACCTGACCCAGTCCGCTCCCTCCACCTCCCACCATCGTCTCACCTTCTCCACGTTCACTGCCCAATAATAATGCAACAAATTTGGGAGCGCCAACCCCCCTTCCTGCCTCTGCCTTTGCAACAAAGCCCTCTTCACCCTCGGTACCTCTGCGGAGGGTTCCCCAATGGTGGGATGTATGGGCGCACTGAGCAAAACGCCATGGACGTCAACGGGACTGGAAGATCCCTCCAGCGGTCAATGGAGAGGCAACACCAGAAAACACATTGAGGCAGGAAGGGAGGGTGCGGAAAATCCCGGCCAATGTTTTGAGTCCAATATGACCCTCGTTCAGAATGGAAATTCAAAACTTTGAGCTGGATTGTCTTCCTAGAGGCGGGTTGCAGGAGTTGGGAAACATCCCTGTTTGACATACCTGCCTGAGGAGAAAGTGCCAGTACAATCATTCTGGGTGTGTGTGTGGGGGGATGGGATGGGGTGGGTGGGTGCCAACTAAAATTGAACCCGCTGTTCCTGGAGATCACTGAGAATCAGCCATAGTAGCCGCCAAGTGCCGAGATGAGCTGTTTAAAAAGTCCACCTTGGTGCTCTGGGATTTTATAATTATGATAGTTGTAATAAAACAAAGAACAGCCCTCACATCCCCTCGTGCCCCCATGCGTCATCCATGCCAACAATGCCCCCACCCAACACTCCAATGCCTCTCATTCCCTCCATGCTGCCCATCTGGCCCCCATGACTCCTTATGCCATCCAGACCAATCTAAGGCCCTCTACCTACCCCATGACCCCTCAGAACCTCCATGCCAAGCTATGTCCCTCCATGCCCATTCATCTACTATGAACTCTGTAAAGAAATAATGAACAGTATAGTAATAATAGGATGTGTGAAAAAGTTTGAAAAAGCAATCCTTCATTCAAAACTTTTGCTTTATTACAAAATACTCCTATAAAAGTATCAATCGACCGAACCCTTTAAAGTATCGACAGCAGAAACTGTAAGTACTTGAAACCTCTTTATCCTGTGCAAACAAACATGTGTAATTGACAGTATTGATCACAGGGCAAGAGCTGTTAATCAAACAATGTGTTCCCTGGGGCAGAACTGTTCAAACAGTCTAATGTATTTCTGGTCCCTCAGCCAAGTCTCATTATGCATTCTTCTCTGAGTTCATTTTTCACACCGACTTATGAAAATCCAGCCAAATAATTCTGTTTTTCTCTCCACAAATAAATACGTTTTTAATTAACTTATTTTTTAAAGTTACCAAGGAACTGACTGATAGACCCCAATCTAATCAAGAAATAATTTTGAATAATTATAATTTTTCTAAAAATTACATTTTAATTAAAGCATTATTCTGGTACAGGCAGCATTTGCAATTCACTGTGTGCAAATAGCTTTGAACAGGAACTGTCAGGAAACAGAGGTAGTTTTAAGTCATTTAGATATGTATTTGTGGGTATTAGAAATAGGGTATTGCTTTAAGTAAGTTTAAATCTGTGCTTCTATGTTTGAAAGGACGAATGACTTCAGTTTGGTTTAGATGCATGCATAATAATGAGAGTTTGTAATGTGAAAGCAAGCAGGGTTTAAAGGAAAACTAGACTGTTGCTTAGCAACCAGGGCCACCCGAGGCGAGAAAGAACCTTTGGGTTAGTTGTAAACTGGTGCCAGAGAAACTGGACTTAGGGAACTGCGGAGAGCAGGAATCCAGGGAGTGGGGAAAAAAATAATGTCTCAGGAATACAGTTAAGTTACAATAATATAATAATCTTTATTGTCACAAGTAGTCTTACATTAACACTGCAATGAAATTACTGTGAAAAACCCCGAGCCACCACATTCCGGTGCCTGTTCGGGTACACAGAGGGAGAATTCAGAATGTCCAATTCACCTGACAAGCATGTCTTTTGCGACTTGTGGGAGGAAACCGGAGCACCCGGAAGAAACCCACGCAGACACAGGGAGAACGTGCAGACTCAAGCCGGGAATCGAACCTGGGGTCCTGGCGCCGTGAAGCAACAGTGCTAACCGTGTTGATCATATCGGAACAAAAAAAAAGATATGGAATAAGGTCCTGTTCAGGAGAATTCAAGTAAAACGCAGACAATGTTCTCTGAGTTAAAGAGACAGCCGCAAGAACCAGATTTAAATTTGGTTCGGTGAGAAGGCAGACACTGAGGTAAAGCAAATGTTTGGTGACACCTTAATACAGTCTATGAAGCGGTAGCGTCCTGTTCACATGTCAGGGTGCCTGAGAGATTGTGTGGAAGTGTGGAAGCAGAGGAATACCGAAATGAGAGGTTGAAATCCTAGAGGTGGATCCTTGGTGAATGCATCCAAGAGAAAGCGTTGTTTGGGGGAAGCTTCCAAGCTTGTTCTTCAAGCGTGGCGTTTGAAAGCATTCGTGTGGAAGTAAGTTCTCGTGAGATCGGTTGGCTCTCAGTGTAACAATCAGCTGGGAGAATTGACGAGAAATCCACAGAGGTTGTTCTGGGTGGCAACTATCGCTTGGTTTCAGAGTGTGGCTTGTCTGACAGCAGTAGGCTTGTTGGTTTGCATGTACTGTGTACTTACTGAGAACTTAGAGTATAAGACATATTCACAGAATAATACAGTGCAAAAGATGCCCTTCGACCCATCGAGTCTGCACCAATGCATGGAAGACACCTGACCTGCCAACCTAATCCTGTTTGTCAACACTTGGCTCATATCCTTGAATAGTGTATGGTTATTAATCTTTTCTCATCTAATACATGTTTTATTTTTTTGTTAAAAGTTAATCAGCAGTCCCGCGACTCTGTTCATCTACTTCTATAATCAGAAAAATAGAAGTTACAATCGATAGAGTGGGGGGTTCCGCTCTGGGGCCTGACCACCCAGTCGTAACATCAGCTGGTATCATAATAGAACCCAACAGAAAAATTAATATCCTGTGATTTGGTGCAATTATGACCCGGCCTGCCAAAAACAGCCCCCCTGTATGTTAAGGAATGGGTTAAGAAACATTCCAATTAAATGTCTCATTGATCCAATAATTGGCACTGATATGTAAAGAGGCTACAGGTGGCCTTTGGAGAATGTGATGTGATGATAGAGTTTGGTGCTGAGTGTGTTCAAAGAAAAATAAAGGTATTTGTGAAAAGGAGCAGATCTCCTGACTCTTTACTCAACAGCAGGCAGAGGCTAACAGTGGTAGCAGAGGACGGATGCTCTGTAAATGTAAAGGGTTGAAAGATACTTTGCCAGGAAAAAACAATTCTGCATCAACCAAGGAGCGAGTGAGAAGGAAAAAAGAAAATGTGGTTGATCCTGGGTTAAAGATGACTGGATATAAATTCCGCCATTATTTTCTGACCAATGGAGAAGTGCAGTTGTTATATGAGCTAAGGGAAAGAGGAAACAAGGTATGGCATTAGCTCTTTCTCTACCTTATCATCATAGAATTTACAGTGCAGAAGGAGGCCATTCGGGCCATCGGGTCTGCACCGGCTCTTGGAAAGAGCACCCTACCCAAGGTCAACACCTACACCCTACCCCATAACCCAGTAACCCCATCCAACACTAAGGGCAATCTTGGACACTAAGGGCAATTTATCATGGCCAATCCACCTAACCTGCACATCTTTGGACTGTGGGAGGAAACCAGAGCACCCGGAGGAAACCCACGCACACAAGGGGAGGATGTGCAGACTCCGCACAGACAGTGACCCAAGCCGGAATCGAACCTGGGACCCTGGAGCTGTGAAGGAATTGTGCTATCCACAATGCTACCGTGCTGCCTTTACTTATGAGAGTAAAATCCAAATCAAAGTGTTTTCTGAATGGAATTGGAACAATTAGACTCAGAAGAAGGTCTGGAGACTCTATGACGTTTTATGGGTGAGATTTATCAAAAGGATGACTTGATAAGTGCATATGAAGCCTGGTCAGAATTTGATAGATTCCAGAAAACAGAGGATATCTCTATTGAGGACTATATAATGTAATTTAGCAGACTATACAGATGGCTGCACAAACACCGCCTGGAATTTCCACAATTTGTGTTGGCATTTAAATTGCTGGACTGTGCGAGATAGAGTGTCCAATATGGATAGGCTCCTGGTTTTGACAGGAGTTAAGTTTGCAGATAATGATATCTCATTCGATCAGATGATAGAGGCCTTAAAGAAGTTCCTGGGGAAACATTCAATTCCTATGGCTCTTATGACACAAATGGGTCAGAAAGCAAAAAAACAGACTATGGAAGATACACTACTGACAGAATGGCGAGATCGTACGGCCACATACAGGTTACGAGAATATGGAAGGAGGTCGGGACCCGGAAATTATGAGGACAGAAACCCATTTAAAACCTATAATAGGAGGAGGGTCATGGAGAATGGAAATGGGAAAATGCCCGGGATATGATAAATCAATGTTTTCGGTGTGACTCTCAATACTATTATGCTTTCAACTGTCAAACACGTTATAATAGAGTGTTTGAAGCTACACATGACATGGATGAGTCAGAAGAGGAAAAAGATAGTGACGAGAAAGAAGGCATTATCCTATTAACAAGCAGTTTTACTCCGGTAATGAGGGTGTTGGTTGCAGAATCCTTCAATTGTGTCGTATTGGACAGTGGCTGCACATCTACTGTGTGTGGAATTAACTGGTTAAAATGTTACCTGGACTCTTTGAATGCTGAATCGTAATAAGGTTAAGAAATTTGAGAGTTCCACAATTTTCAGAGTTGGGGATGAAGTCGCTGAAAAGAGTGGTGATCCCTTGCTATATGGCTGGAGTGAATCATTTCACTAGCACAGGTGTTGTATCAAGTGATACTTTTTGCTTCTGAGCAGACCGTCGTTAAAGAAAGCACATATGAAACTGGATGTGGAACAGGATAAGGCAACAGTTTTTGGAAAGACGGTGGACTTACAATTTACACAGTCAAGACACTATTGTATTCCATTACTGACAAATAATATTTCAGGTGCAGTTGTTACGGATGTGTTATTGGCAACTGGAAATGGGACTTTAGCTGATAAAAAGATTGTTGTTTCAAAACTGCATAGGCAATTTGCTCATCTGTCTCCTCGGAGGCTGAAAAATGTATTAAAGAATGCAGGGGTAAGGGATAAAGACTATATTAAGCTGATAGAACAGGTTAGTGATCGCTGTGAGGTTTGTAGGAAGTACAGAAGGACACCTTCATGACCGATAGTAACCCTACCTCTGGCCAGGGATTTTAACAACGTTGTGGCCATGGACCTTAAGATATGGGATAAAGCTAACAATATATTTATTTTGCATTTGTAGATTTAGCAACTAGATTTAGTCAATCAGCCATTGTACGAAGTAAAGAAAAGAGAGTAATCATGGATCAGATTGTGGAACAATGGATAGGGATAGTCATGGGCCCACCGGCAAACTTCCTTACAGACAACGGGGGAAAATTTGCTAATGATGAGTTTAGGGATATGTGTGAAAACGTAAATTTCACAGTTATGAATTTGGCTGCGGAAAGCCCATTTAGTAATGGCATGTGTGAAATAAACCATGCAGTAATAGATGACATGCTCCGAAATGTTTTGGCAGATAAACAAAATTGCAAGTTAAATTCAGACTTAGCATGGGCGGTATATGCGAAGAATTTGTTGCAGATGGTTGGGGGCTATAGTCTCTATCAATTAGTGTTTGGTAGAAATCCTAAAATTCCATCTATTTTGGATGACCAGCCTCCAGCTTGGGAAGGGACTACAATTAGCTCTGCCTTTGCTGAGCATTTAAATGCATTACATAGCAGTAGAAAAGCTTTTTTGGAAACAGAGGTATCAGAAAGAATTCGCAGAATTTTAAGGCATAATGTACAGCCATCAAATACCGTTCTTCAGCAAGGAGACATAGTATACTATAAGAGAGACAATTTTAATGGATGGAAAGGCCCAGGGAAAGCATAGATGGCAAAACAATTGTTTTGCCACATGGCAATCAGACTGTTAGGATACATTCATCAAGGATAATGGGTACAGATTACAAATTTTCTAGTTTAGAAAGAGCAGACAGACATGATAAGGAACCAGGCTCATCTGGTACGCATGTATTACAGAACAATGAGGACCAGTTAACTGATATAGACAGGGTTTCTGTAGAGGAACACAATACTTTTGATGAATTAGAACAGGTCATTTTTCCGAAAGGACAACTGTCAAATGTTGGTACAAAAGTGACATACTTGCCTGAAGGGTCTATTCATTAGAAGGATGCAACTGTTATTAGTAGAGCAGGGAAGGCCACTGGAAAGTATACACACTGGTTGAATGTACAGCATACAAGGGAGGGTGCCAAGACAATGGATTGGGAACACGAAGTTCAAAAATGGAGGGCACAGAAATGCAGTGCCAGTTCAGATCGTACATCGGATAGTGAACAGGTCCACAGGAAAAGGTTGAGAACTATTGAAAAGACATCCCACAGCAGAAGGGAAAGATCAAGCAGTAGCAGTACAGAAGTCAGGCTTCCGGTGCATTTAAATATATTGGACTGGACATCGGACAGACTAAGTTAGGGGCAACTTTATATCAACAATCTTATTTGAAGAGAATCAGCCCAATAGCAATTAGTCGTAGTCTGGTTTCACAAAAAGATGCAGTGATTTCAAAGATGGAAGAAGCGCAACTGCGAACTTTAATTGGGCAACTGAATTGGTTCGGTAGACATACTAGATCGGACGTGAGTTTTGATGTCTCAGAGTTGAGTACAAAAATGAATGATCTGAAAGTGGAAGACATAATGAGAGCAAATTAAGCATTGGTCAAACTAAAAATGCAGCAGTGTGTTTTGAGATTCCCGGTTTTAGGTGATCTTTGGCACTTGAAACTCATAGTTTATAGTGATGCGTCCCATGCAAATTTATGCAATGGGGTTTCAAGCGCAGGAGGTTTTATAATTTTCCTTTTGGGGAACAATGGTAAATGTTGCCCTCTTGTGTGGGTAACAAAGAAAATAAGGAGAGTGGTCAAAAGCACTTTGGCTGCTGAGACGTTAAGCCTTGGAGAGACGGATATGGCCTTTTATATAATCTCAGATATTGACAGACATTTTGGGATTGGGGGATTTGGGTAACATACCCATTGAGTGTCACATTGACAATAAATCCCTGTGGGAAAATGTGCACTCTACAAAAAGTGTCAGTGAGAAAAGGCTCAGGATAGATATCGCAAGTTTGAAGCAGATGTTGGACAGAGGGGAGGTAGCAAAAATTAAATGGGTCGACAGTAGCTATCAATTGTCTGACTGTTTAATGAAAAGAGGGGCTAGTTCACAGAAACTTTTGGCTATTGTTAATGAAGGGCACCTGTTTCTGTGACTGTTTTTTATTACTTTCAACAACAAAAAAGAGGGGGGGGGGGGGACATTGCGTGTGTTTTTGACTTTCTTGAAATTTTGTTTTCACAAATTATATTTTATACTGTTAAGGAATGGGTTAAGAAACATTCCAATTAGATGCCTCTTTGATCCAATAATTGGCACTGATATGTAAAGGGGCTACAGGTGGCCTTTGGAGCGTGTGAAATGAAATTAAATGAAAATCACAAGTAGGCTTCAAATGAAGTTACTGTGAAAAGCCCTTAGTCGCCACATTCCGGCGCCTGTTCGGGGAGGCTGGTACAGGAATTGAAGCCGCGCTGCTGGCCTTGGTCTGCTTTACAAGCCAGCTACTTAGCCCATTGTGCTAAACCAGCCCCCACATCATCGCATGTGATGTGATGATAGAGTTTGGTGCTGAGTGTGTTCAAAGAAAAAATAAAGGCGCTTTGAAAAAGGAGCAGATCTCTTGACTCTTTATTCAACAGCAGCCGGAGGCTAACTGTAACCCCCCTCGCCACCCATGGGCCAACCCCCACCAGTCCCCCCAGCCCCTGCTGAAGCCCACGTGCCAGCAGAACGGCTCCCCCTGCCCCCCCCCCCCAACTGAGGCGGCATTGTACTCAGTCTGCAGCCACCATGCGCGATCACCGAACGCTGTGAGCACAAGCGAGCGACGCCGTCGAAGACTCAGCCCATCGGGGGTGGAGCAGCTGGGAGGGCCTCAGGTGACGTCCTGAGGCCATCCATACGGCGTGCGGCGTACCCCCCGAGTATGTTGTTTTTGAGGGGGCGGAGCATCGCAAAAGCAGCATCGCCCTCGATTCCGGCGTAAATGGGGATTCTCCAGCCGACCGCCGAATGCGATTTCGGCGTCGGCAATCAGAGAATGCAGCCCCCTATGTATGATACTAAATTGCAGCCAAAGAAACAGGTTCTTGCAGGTCTACACAAGACATTTTCACATGATAGTGTCCTTGGTTGTTATTTATTTGAAGGAAGACAAGTAGGTAACAAATGGTGCCTGGAAAAGTGCTGCTAATTATTTGATGATCCATATTTCACAATAAGACGGATGATGGTCGATGATCATTACTCTCTAAAGCTGGAGGAGGTCCAGGTTCTGTAATTATTGAGTTGCTGATAGACCATATGATTGACCATCATTTGTATACTGGGCCAGATGGTTAAGTTTGCTGCTGTCGGATGAGTTAGTGGAGGCTTTTATTTTGGCTCTGTTGCTGAATTAAGCCTATTTATCTGCATTTAAGAACAAGCTACACTTGTGTTTATCTACCATGGCATTACTGAGAATCCAAATTCTCAATGTCATTCTGCAAATTATAACTCTCAGTACGGCACGGTGGCACAGTGGTTAGCACTGTTACTTCACAGCGCCAGGGTCCAAGGTTCGATTCCCGGTTTGGGTCATTGTCTGTGCGGAGTCTGCACGTTCTCCCCGTGTCTGCTTGGGTTTCCTCCGGATGCTCCGGTTTCCTCCCACAGTCCAAAGATGTGCAGGGTTAGGTGGATTGGCCACTCAGTTCAAAGGCAATTAGAGATGGGCAACAAATGCTGGCCTTAAATGATGCCCACACCCCATGAAAGAATTAAGAAATTGGAATAATATGTACCTCGTAAAATTACTGTAATACTTTCCGAATTGTAATCTACCAATTTATAATAGGCTAACAGAGAAAGTAAAGAACCCAAAAGATGGGATTAGCAATACTGATAATACAGGAGTGAAAGTAACAATGCCAAGACAAGATACCATGAGAGTAATTCTATAATAATATATTTCCAATGTCAGAAACTTTCCATCCCTTAATGAGGCAATTACATTCTAGCAATCAATTCCAATGGAGCTAAAATGTTAGTGTGATGAAAACAATCTCTTTTGGTGAACAATTAGTTCTGTTATCAACTCCTATAGAATCATAGGATTTACAGTGCAGAAGGAGGCCGCCATTTGGCCCATTGAGCCTGCACCGACCCACTTAAGCCCGCGACTCCACCGTATCCCAGTAACCTCACCTATGGAAGAGCTCGGTGTGTACTCCCCGTGTCTTATTGAACTCCTGATTTCTGTTTTAAATATGTGACCCCTTATCCTAAAATTATGCCCTCTCATTCTGCATGGCCCCACAAGAGGAAGCATCTGCTCCATGTCTATTTGAAAATGCCATTTATCATCTTATATACCTCAATTAGATCTCCTCTCATTCTTCTAAACTCTGGAGAGTACAGGCCTAAACTGCTCAAGCCCTCTTCTCTGCAATCAAACTAGTGAACATCCTCGATCCTCCAGGATAAACTCGGTTTGTTTTCACTGGAACGACGCAGGGTGAGGGGTGACCTGATACAAATCTACAAAATTATGAGGGGCATGGGCAGAGTGAATAGTCAGAAGCTTTTTCCCAGGCTGGAAGAGTCAATTACTAGGTTTAAGGTGCAATGGTTAAAGTTTAGAGGTGATGTGCGAGGCACAGATGGTAGTGGGTGCCTGAACCTCGCTGCCAGAGGAGGTGCTGGAGGCAAGTACCATCGTGACTTTTAAGGGACGTCGTGCCAAATACATGAATAGGGTGGGAATAGAAGGATACAGATCCCGGTAGTGTGGAAGGTTTTAGGTTACACGGGCAGCATGCTCGGCGCAGGCGTGAAGGACCGAAGGGTTTGTTCCTGTGCTGTACTTTTCTTTGTCCTTCGATACTGCATCCAATGAAACTACATCGCTCCTCAAGTAAGGGGACCGAAACAGTACACAGCACTGCAGGTACAGTCACACTAATGCCTTGTATAGCTTCAGTGACACTTCCCTACTTTTATGCTCTTGTGCAATATAAGCCAAATGCCACGTTAAATCAAAAGCAAAAAGTTGAAAACTGGGAATATAAAGAACAGAGAATGTGTTGTCATTTTGCTTCTGTGCAACTAATGTAAACCCAGTAAAACGGCCGGTTACCAAGCAACAATTAAAAATTTCATGCAAAATCCTCAGATTTGAGAACCATGTCGAAATGAATAATGACTTCAGCACACAAGCCATCATAAAGAGCAAATATGATCCGATATCAGAAGAACCTCCAATCTGAGCAGGGATGAATCATTTCCAGGGAAAGCTGTAGTAGCTGATCTGAGGGAGGTTTACTGTTTGGCTATAAACAGAAGCCCACGCATGTGATTTTGCTAACCCATGTCCCACGATTGGCCAGGAGAACAATCCAGAGAGGTGCGCGCTCTCCTCATTTTAAAACTCCGAGTAAGAGTTGAGAAGCTGTCCAGTATTCAAAGGGAAAACCCTGGAATTTTACTGGTCAGTAGAAGTTCTGTTTAGCTTGTGCTGGTTCTGGGCGGCATGGTGGCACAGTGGTTAGCACAGTTGCTTCACAGCTCCAGGGTCCCAAGTTCGATTCCCCGCTGGGTCACTGTCTGTGCGGAGTTTGCACGTTCTCCCCGTGTCTGCGTAGGTTTCCTCCGGGTACTCCGGTTTCCTCCCACATTCCAAAGATGTGCAGGTTAGGTGGATTGGCCATGATAAAGTGCCCTTTGTGTCCAAAAATGTTAGGTGGGGTTACTGGGTAATGGGGATAGGGCGGAGGCGTGGGCTTAAGTAGGGTGCTCTTACCAAGGGCCGGTGCAGACTCGTTGGGCTGAATGGCCTCCTTCTGCACTGTAAATTCTATGATTCCATGATTGTATGATTCTATGTGCAGGGTAGGTGGATTGGGCAGGCTAAATTGGCCCTTGATTGGAAAAAATAATTAGGTACTCAAAATTTATTAAAAAAAACAAAGGAAAAGCTTGCTCTGGTTCTCCGGAGGCACCCCAACATTGCCCTTGCATTTTAAATATTCCTTTACAAGTACAAAATTTAACTTTTTCTTCAAAAATGTCAGGCCCGTTTCAGCGACCCCGATGCGCCCAGCGCTCAGACGGGTGCAACAGTGAATCGGGCGAGAGCCCCAATTTGGTCTCCGCGCTGTGCGCTGGGCCGATCGTGAGTCACCCGCTCGGGCGCGATCTGGATCCTTGCTGGATGAAATCCAGATCTGCATATTTAAACGAACCTAAAGGCTCATTTAAATACCTGGACACTGGATTCACCCGGTCACCGGCCATGTCTGCAAGAATCGTCCCACCAATAGCGTCCAAATTGGTTTTAAGTCCCGCCGAATCGGGCCGGCTAATTGAGAGGGAAGATAAGGCAATGATGTAAGCTGTGACAAGACTGAAGTCTGAGCAAATGAGTAAGTCAAGAGTTGGAGGCTGTCCAAAAGGTTTGATTAGGGGAGGCACTGACCTAATGGTAATATTACTGGACTGGTAATCCAGAGGCCCAGGCTAATGTTTTGGGACAAGGGTTCAAATCCCACCATGGCTACTATTAGAATTTAAATTTAATTATTAATCTCAAGTTGAAGGCTAATCCCGGTAATAGTGACCAGTTCCCTTTCGGGAAGGAAATCTTCTGTGTTGACATTGGTCTGGCCTACACGTTACTCTAGACTCACAGAGATGTGGTTGACTCTTCACTGACCTCTCTGAAATGGTATGACAAGTCACTTAGTTCAATGGAAATTATGACCGGGCAGCAAATGTCCACCTGCCGTGAAAACATTTAAGAAGATCAATAAAAAGGAAGAGGTCTCATTCTCTGTTCTTTCAGATCCACGACCAGTGATATCAGAGAAGTGATGGGCAACCTAGGCTAGCGAGTGGGCCACAAGATTGAGATTGGACACGTGCACTAACTGTGACCCCATGAATAAGATTAAACACATTTAAGGCACACCGAATATTACAAAACGAGTTATAGAAAATGCTGACTCATTCATGTATTCATTGAACGTCATCAACTTCGAACGGTAGAAACAAAATAAATATTTATTTGTTGATTGGATGCAGAGGCAGCACGCGGCTGTCACAGTCAATGTTGTGTCCAATCATTACGCACCTCGCTTCACTTGCCCTTGCTTTGCGTCCGTATCACTTCATTCATACCGGTCAGACAAAGAAGTACACGGATGGAAACCAACGGAATCTGGCAACGCTGCACATAGGCAACAGTGCACAAAATGTCTTGTGGGCACGCTCAGAACTCTGGGCCGCACGTGGGCCATGGGCTGCTGGTTGCCCACCACAGCATCAGAGCATATGACAAAAAAAATGTTTTTTTTCATTTTTACGAGAGGTGGGCTTCGTTGGCTAGGGCAGCATTTGTTGCCCATCCCGAATAGCCCTTGAGAAGGTGGTGGGGAGCTGCCTTCTTGAACTGCTGCAGTGATGTTGGTGCACCCACTAGTGCTATCAGAGAGGGAGTTCCAGGACTTGATCCAGCGAAGGAACAATGACATATCTCCAAGGCAGGACAGTAAGTGACTTGGAGAACTTCCAGGTGGTATAGCTCCCATGTATCTGCTGCCCTTGTCCTCCTAGATGGTAGTGGGTTTGGAAGGCGCTGCCTCAGGTGAGTTTCTGCAATGTATCTTGCAGATGGTACACATTGCTGCTATTGCGCATCGGTGATGGATGGAGTGAATGTTTGTGGACGAGGTGCCAATAAAGTGGGCTGCTTTGTCCTGGATGGTGTTGAGTTTCTTGAATATTTTTGGAGCTGTACCCATCCAGACAAGTGGAGAGTTGTGGTGGTGTCAGCAATTACTCAGTTAGGAGCAATTTTGTCTCTGAGTCGGTAGGTTTAAGATTTCAACACAACATCTAGTTTGTCATTCCAGTTATGACCTCTCTGAAAGACCTCATCGTATGTTCTATGTTCTATGTACTATGGCAAATAAGAGCAGGGGAGCTTCTCCTAGTGTCCTGTCCTCCGCCAACACCACTGAAGCAGATGACCTGATGATGTGGGATCTTGCTGTGTGTATCGCCTGCCACATTTCCTTCCTGACAATTAGTGATGCCACCACAAAAATACTTCATTGCTTGTGAAGCAATTGGAGCCATAAAAGGCACTGTATAAATGTACTTTTTTTCCCTGGAGTTGCAATTGAGATATTTACTTTAATTGAGATATCTAAAATTTACATGGGAGTCCTCCAAATCTCCCAACGTAACTTCAGCAGCAGATCGGCAGAAACATTGGAATTTTCTGGCCATCCCCACCAGCGGGATCTTCCTGCCCTGCCAACTGCAAACTCCCGCCACGAGGCGGCGGTGGTGCGTACAACGGGAAACCACATTATCAGCAGCGGGACCAGAAAATCCCGCCGACTGTAGCGTTCTTTCTTCGCAAATTCCACCAATGTTGCAATTGGAAGATGCCTGAACCTGACAGCACATTAGGAAGGCACTTGGATCATGCCCTTGTGCCCATTCTCTGAAAAGAATACTTTTGCCCCATTCCCTTGCAGTATTGCCAGAACGCCTTGCAGTTATGTTAACTTCAGTAAGAATACATTCTGCTTAGAAATTAATGGAAAACGGAAGATTGACCGGAATTCTCCGGTCGGTGGGATTCACTTTTCCCGCTGGCAGTGCACCCCCCGCCAGAGGGTTTCATGGCAACGTGAGGTGGCTTCAATGGGAAATCCATGGCGCGAGGCCATGAAACATGCGGATGGGGATTTGGAGAACCCAGCCCCTCATTTCCATTTAAACGCACATGACTGGATGCTTGAACCTGGAGCAAAAACAGAAAATACTTGACAATCTCAGCAGGTCTGACAGCATCCGTGGAGCCAGGCAGGAGCTGACGTATCTAGTCTGGCTGATTCTTTGTCCAAGCTGACAAAGCTTTGACAAGGAATCACGCAGACTCGAAATGTTAGCTCCCTTCTCTCTCCACAGATGCTGTCAGACCTGCTGTGATTGTCCAACATTTTGTGCCCTTATTTCTTTTTATCTCCTTTCTCAGGTCAATTCTACAAAGTGCAGGCAGAAGCAACATCCCAGCCATCAATAGCTAAAGTCCATAATAATTTGAAAGAAAACGTCACAGGCAGCTTTTCTGGTGTTATTTTGGGGTAGCACAGTGGTTAGCACAGTCGCTTTGCACAGTCACTTCACAGCTCCAGGGTCCCAGGTTCGATTCCCGGCTTGGGTCACTGTCTGTACGGAGTCTGCATGTTCTCCCCGTGACTGCGTGGGATTCCTCCGGGTGCTCCGGTTTCCTTTCATAGTCCAAAGATGTGCAGGTTAGGTGGATTGGCCAATGCTAAATTAGCCTTCGTGTCCAAAAAAGATTAGGTGCGTTACTGGGTTAGGGGGATTGGGTGGAGGCGTGAGCTTAAGTAGGGTGCACTTTCCAAGAGCTGGTGCAGACCTGATGGGCCGAATGGCCTCCTTCTGCACTGTAAATTCTATGAAAACCAATGATTTATTGATCCAGTTACCTGGTGAATATATGCAGCTTCTTGAACCATCGGCAGTATGAAGTATTTATGCGAGAATCTTCTCCCTGTGAAGATGGTGAAGTAATTGTTCTGAACTTCTGAATCCAAGGCTTATCATAATGTTCTTTTTTGGGGGCTTTGGGGAGTTACCGTCAGCGGTCAGGGCTGGGAGAACTTCCAATTTCAGTCGGAGAATATAGGATTCATTCCCTGACCTACATCAATGATGCCCCTAGGCTGAAGCCCATCACCATTAGTGTCCATTCAGCTCTTTCTTAATTCTAGAAATATGAAGGTCTCACAAGTTGAAAACATTCTATTTTTTTGTACAACAGATTTGAGTAGAGTATTTAAGGCACTTTATAATATGATGTTGTCAAAACTGAGTTTGATAGATTTTTGTTTTAGGCAAAGTGTATTAATGGTCGTGGAGCTGAGACGCAGATTAGCAAAGAATGCCAGAGCAGGTTCGAGGGAGTGAAAACATTTGCCAACAAGCTAAAACTCTGCTAGCTATTTTTAAACAATGTTCTACATACTGTATGTTGAGTTATTCATTGCATTGTTGCATTGAAGACTTTTGTTACTTTTGGTACACAATTTATTGATTTTCTTTTTTCAGTTAGCTTATTACTTGCTAATTAACCTGTTTTGACCCATTGCTTATCTGATTGTGCAGATTCAGCAGTAATTTTCAGCTTGGTTCATAGGACCTTGTCAGCGAGTCGTTGAGTCATACAGGAGTAGAGTTTCAGGATTTGCTCCATAACCCTAACCATGTTAATTAACCCTAATGAAGGTACCGGCAGTGATGGCGGTGGTGTTGGGATGGGAGTGGGGGCTGGCAGGCGGAACTTCATTTGATTTCTGTTAGATCAGCGGGAGAAATAAATACACCTGGCTTCCCACTCCTGATTGCCAACCTGTAAATAACTCAGATGAAGACACTTTTAATGCCCCTGCAGTCATTGGAAGGGATTTTCTGGAAATTCCCAGCCAGCACGATCTTCCGGATTGGCCGACAGCGACCCCTTGCTGACCCTGAAGGGTGCGAACATCAGGAAGCATCGAAGCATCGGTATCAGCGGCAGGACAGGAAGATCCTATTGCCGGTCAATCTGCCACCGCAAAACACGCCACGGGATGGGGAGGGGGGTACATAAAATCCTGCCCAACCTGTTTCTCTTACAACATTCTCATCAATATTCACTGTGTCGTGACCAGAAGAAATCTAGCCCCGTTATGCCAGACTGTAGCACATTCTGATTGCGTAATTCAGAACATTAAAGAAAAACTTGCATTTAGATAGCACCTTAAAACCAATGAATTATTCTTGAAACTGAGGTCTTGATTTTTGCAACGCCGAGCCGACTCTGGAGATCTTTAGAAATGGTGGGCAAAACCAGAATGCAGAAATCCCACTTCCATTTTAGACAAGTCAAACTTTTATCGCCAAGGTAAAGGGGGTGACAATCACACATACAGACAACCCAAACTCAGCAAAGCCATTTTAAATTAGTTCTGAGTTCAAATAGACACTATTTCCATTGTTCTGTGGCCTAAAACCCCACTGCGGGAGTCACAAATTGATGGAGTGGATTTAAATGCTCTCGAAGGGCAGATAAGATCTGCTTCAGTGTCATTATCTGACTTTTTGAAGTCACCAGCTCTTCAAACTTGAAAAAAAAGATTTGAGTTGTCAGTCAGAGAGAAAAGAATCTGCTGAACTGTTTTGAATGACAGTCCATCTGACGTAAGTCGGAAAAATAATCATGACTACCTGTTCCACAGTTTCAATAAAGTCCTTAGTTGATATTTCCCAAGGGTTGTTATTACAGCTGAGATTATTATGAATGCTTGGCTCAGTTTCAAAAGCACTTGGTTCAGCAGTGTGTTCTGAGCTTATTTTGATTGACTGTTTAACGGGCTATTATGGGATTAGGAGTCTTTGATCGGGCTGCTGAACAGTAGTCTGTTTGCTTCAACATGGGAGTTTTCTTTTCTGCATTGTGTGTCTGCGTGAAAGCGCTATTAGATTATTAGACTTTTTTTCACCTTCACCCGGCTTTTGAGTTCTGCCATGATTGTTACTGGGAGAGTGACTATTGCAGTTGTATGGGGGTATGAGGGTGCATGGGGGTGGGGTGGGTGGGCAGGGAAATGATTGACATGGAGGTGCCATGGGGCTGGGTGGGGCAGTGAGGGGATGTGAGGACGGAGGGATGGAGGGTGTAAACCTTTCTCACACAACTTGGACAAGGTCACAGAGAACTGAGGTGGAACCAATATCAAAAACCTGGCCTGCATCTACAACTTTTTTATCGGGGAACTTGACCTCCATTTTACATTGAACAGTGTTCCGCATACATTGATGAGCTGACTGGCCACATGTTTTTTGACAGTGCTAGTTGACAGTGAAGCTGACAACCATCCCAGAATATCCTAGAATTAAACATTGATCTCTCGAATACTGTTGAGAGCCAAACCCGGGAGAAAAAAAAATCAAAACAAATATCAATCACCGCCAGAAAAAGGTCTTTTTTTTTTTTGACTGACAGTGGAGAATCATCTATGTACATCACAAAACTTTCCCCCTAACATGGGAAGTGGAATGTTGTGTGGAAGGAGGAGTTAGGCAACCAATGATTGGAGTGTGGGGCTGGAGCAGTTGAAGCAGGATGTCATATGGTTAAACCGCCTGATACACATCTAGTTGGAGTGGGCAATTATAGTTGAGGGATGAATGTTGGCCAAGACATGGGAACGAACACCCCGCTCTTCAAAAGTAAGGTGCCATGAGATCTTTACCAAGAACTGATACATTTAAAAATAATTATAATAATCACTTACTGTCACAAGTAGGCTTCAATGAAGTTACTGTGAAAAACCCCTCATCGCTACAGTCCAGCGCCTGTTCGGGGAGGCCGGTACGGGAATTGGACCCGTGCTGCTGGCATTGTTCTGCATTACAAGCCAGCTATTTAGCCCACTGTGCTAAACCAGCCCCTCACAAAAGTTTATATCGACCAGGCAAAAATAAACTAAAAGGTGAACCCTGCTTTTTCCTGAGTTGACCACCCAGTTTTCAGTGGTCACAGGGCACACTGAAATGGGAATTTTGGAACCTCTATAGTTCCGAAGGCGAGTATAACAGAATTCACTGTTTCAGATTTGGAGCAGTTTCCTGCATTTTGACAAGGACTCGGTCAAGAAAATAATTTGAGACAGAAAACATTTAGCCATGCCGTTCAGGGATTTCAAAGTGTTACAAATTACAGGGCCCTAGAATGTGGCAAAGAATAGAAATGCAAGTACGGAGAAAGATTTACAGTACAGAGGGGAGCCATTCAGACCATCGTGTGTCGGCTGGCTAAAGAAATGAGCAAAGGAACTTAGTTCTACTTTCCAGCTCTTGGGCCTGACGTTTATAGCATTTCAAGTGCATATCCATGCTTTTAAAAAAGTCTGATGAGGGTGCCTACAATTACCATCCTTTCAGGCAGTGAGTTCCAGACTCCAGGAGTTGTGAGGAGCCATGGTCATGTAAAAGGACATGGGCATGGATGGGATGAGTTGGCATGGGGAATGAGGGTGCATGGGGTTGGGAAGTTGCAATACTCCTCAAATCCCCTCTAATCCTTCCACCAATCACTTTAAACCTATGTTCTCTCGTAACTCATAGAATCATAGAATTTACAGTGCAGAAGGTGGCCATTCAGCCCATCGAGTCTGCACCGGCCCTTACAAAGAGCACCCTTCTCAAGCCCATGTATCTACCCGATCCCCATAACCCAGTAACCCCCACTTAACCCCACTTTTTGGAATCTAGGGGCAATTTAGCATGGCCAATCCACCTAACCCGCACATCTTTGGCCTGTGGGAGGAAACCGGAGCACCCGGAGGAAACCCACGCAGACACACGGGGAGAACGTGCAGACTCCACACAGACAGTGACCCAGCCGGGAATCGAACCTGGGATCCTGGAGCTGTGAAGCAATTGTGTTAACCACTATGCTACCGTGCTGCCCAATTAACCTCTCTACTGAGGGAAATAGGCCTTTATCCATTCTGTCTCGGCCCCTCATAATTCTATTCACCTCAATTAAATCTCTCCTCAGTTGTCAGATGTAACATGGTGCCACTGTCTCAGAATGTCCTTCCTTCTCAAAGCAATTGTCCTTAAACAATCAGTAGTTTGATCGATTTTTATAATTCACACAGCACAGGTCCATAAGTATATTTTTCAACATTTCCTAATTGTTTGAGCATTATTCTTTTGTGCTCAGCTGACTGGAGTGTCTCTCCCCACACAATTAACTTCCAAAGTGAAGTTCTTACTCTAAAGGTGAGATTTCTTAATGGTATTGACCCTTAATTGGGGATCAGGATCCTCACTTGCAAGTGTCTGACATGCCAGGCCTCAATCACACTTTTACATAACACAACAACACGCATTTCAACTCCATCGTTTACTTCATGAATAATAGTTTTTTTTACTGTAATTTGCCTTCCCCTTTCACCACTTGTAAATTTAGGCCTAAATTTGATATTGTCGCCATTTTGTGCATTGAACAGCAACAAGTTGCTAATATGGCACCTTTAAGACAATAAAACATTCCAAGGCATTTCTTGGGTGCGTTTGCCAACAAACGTTGATACAAAGCCACATTAGGAGATATTAGGGAATATGACTAAAAGCTTGGGTAAACAGATAGGTTTGAAGGAATGTCTTAAAACGAGGAAAGAGATGAAAATGTTTAGGGAGTGATTACCAGAGTTTAAGGCGCAAACAACAATGGTGGAGTGATAAAAATTGGAGAGGCTCAAGACACCAGTAAGGGAAGAGCGCAGATATCTTGGAAGGTTGTTGAGCTGAAGGATATTACACAGTTATGGGTGGAATGCAGGGGGGGGGGGGCGGGGGGGGGGGTGCAGAAGGAATTTGAAAATAGTAATGAGAATGTTAAAATTAAGGCATTGCTCAATGGGGAGCCAACAAAGATCAGTGCAAAGTAGGTGATGGGTGGATGGGACTTGGTGGAGGCTAGGACAAGGGCTGCCGAGATTCTCAGGTGATCTCAAGTTTACAGGGAGAAACATGTACCAGGAATGCATTGGAATAGCCCAGCCCAGCTAGGGTGAGACAAGAGTGTACTGTGTTGGCAATGGCAGTGTCACTGGATTCATGTACCGAAGTACAGTGAAAAGTATTTTACTGCAGCAAAGGGAACAAATTCAAGTTAACTTATTAAAATCAAGGGCAGCATGGCGGCGTAGTGGTTAGCATCGCTGCCTCGCGGCACTGAGGTCCCAGGTTCAATCCCAGCTCTGGGCCACTGTCCGTGTGGAGTTTGCATATTCTCCCCGTGTTAGCGTGGGTTTTGCCCCCACAACCCAAAGATGTGCAGGGTAGGTAGATTGGCCATGCTAAATTGCCCCTTAATTGGAAAATATGAATTGGGTACTCTAAATTTAAAATAAAACTTATTAATATCTGAAATTGAAAACATGACTCAGTGATGGTGAGCATGAAACCATTATTGATTGGTCTAAAAGCCCATCTGTTCGTTAATGTCCTTCAGAAAGGGAAATGTGTCACCCTTACCCAGTCCGGCATTACTTTAACTCTGCAGCAGTGTCCCCTGAAACGGACTTAGAAGGCAATAGGGGGTGGGCAAAAAATGATGGCCTTGATATTGATGCACATGTCCCAAGAAAGAATTTTTAAAAAGATATGGATATAGGTTTTAGCTGAGGCAAGGTCATAGTTGGACCATGTTATGGAAGTGGAAATAGGCTGTCCGAGTGGTGACACAGACATGATATCTGGGTCACATTTGTCACCAAGAATGTAAATAGTCTGGCTGAACTGCAGGAAATGGCCAAAGGGAGAGATGGAATTGCCATCCTGGGAATGGAGTTCACGGCAGAGACAAAAGACAAGGGCTGGGAGTTTCTGCTCCCATTTTTGTTGAGAAGATTGAGCAAAGGGACTGGAAAATCTCACGAGAACTCCCAAAATGCATTTCACATTGACGTAAATGTATAACACGATTGTCCTCCTACCCTGTCAGTGAAGGGCGCATTACCCAACACACATTGTCTGGAACGTCATTTGAATACATTGGGTGGGATTTTCAGCCCACCCGCCTCCGCACTCCAAGACATGTTTTGCAGAGCCGATGGTGGACGGCCATTTGTCTGCACCGGGATTTCTGGTCCAGACGCTTTCAATTTGTTTTCCCATTGTTTGCACCCTTCCCTGTGCCTTCATCAGGACCGAAGGATCCTGCTGGCGGGAACGGCCTGAGGACTTTGACCGTCAACATCTAATTATCAGGCCTCTAGGCCTGAATCATCTCCCACTGTCAGAAAATCCATCCACTTTGACGTGAGGGCAGAACGGCGCAATCACGACCTGTCTTCCAAGACGTGCACCTGGTGAGCAGACCTCCCAGGGGAGCCCAGGTGAGTGCATTGCTCGGGTGGAGGGGGGGCACGCCCAGCAACATCCTGGGCAGTGATGGATGTGCGTGCCCTAGCTCTGCCCTAGGTGAGCGTCTTTGCGCTGGGGCAGCCTTTACAAATTGGGTCCCTGACCTTCGAGTGACAAAGCTGCTGGTGGGATGTGTGAATCAGAGGCCACTCCACCAGTGTTACATTGTGAGACCTGCCCCATGAGTTCTATTTTCCATGTGGAGCACTATATGGTGGAGAAAATCACCGTTGCTGTCAGTGACTTCAATGCCGTTTTGCTCGCCTGCTTTTGGCCTTTGCTGAATTCTGGGAAAATTCCACTCAGGGGCTTTAGTGTTCCCAATATTTAGTTGCACAAAATGCCTACTCATCCAGTAAAGACATTGGAGAGTTCAAGTGCAGTGGGGGTGAGGTAGAATCGGGTTTCATCAGCGGACAAATGGAAACTGACCTTATGTTTTCAAACAATGTTTCCTTGGGGCAATAGGTAGATGGGAAATAGGAAGGGGCCAAGTTTGGATCCTTGGGGAACACCAGAGGTAATGGAGACAGGAAGAAAAGCCATTTTGGGTATTCTTTGACTATGTATGACTGGCTAGATTAGAATAGGACCAATTGTTTGCAGCCCGCCCAGCTGGGCAACAGTGAGAAGTCCTTGGAGGAGGTCAGTATGGTCAACCATGTCAGTGAGTACTTGCTCAATTCGATTGGAACATGTGGTAGTCTGTATAGAGGTATTACGGTACCTGGTAATGCTGGAACACCATTGGTAGATATTGTATGTTTCCTATTGGTCAAGCTGTATAGTAACTCCGCCCAGCAAGGCGGGGTATAAGAGCCCGTGCCGCCCCAGCAGCCTTAATTCTGTACCTGAGATGCTGGGGGAAACATCTAGCTTATTAAAGCCTTCAGTTGGACTACAACCTCGCTTTAGTGGTCATTGATCATGCATCAATTTAGAGCTCCGAATCAAGCCGGAGTGTCTGCTACTCAGCCCCCACGCGGCGAACGCAGCGGCAATCTTTAAGCACTGGCTGGCGTTTTTTAAAGGATATCTCGGAACGGCCGAAAACACACCCACGGGAGATCAGAAAATGCAAGTCCTGCACTCGAGGGTGAGCCCGGGAATTTACACCCTCATCGAGGACGTGGAAGACTTTGATGCAGCAATAGAGCTGCTAATAGGACATTATATTCGCCCGGTAAACCAGGTCTACGCCCGACATCTGATAGCAACGAGGTGACAAATCCCTGGGCAATCGCTGGAAGAATTCTACCGTGTTGGGGAGAAACTGCAGCTGCCCGCAAGTTTCGGCGAGCGACCACACAGAACTCTGGATCCGGGACGGTTTCATGGCAGGTATACTGTCCTCCCAAATCCGCCAGCGATTGCTGGAAAAAGACACCCTAGGCCTCAAGGAGGCACGGGCCCTTGCAGGCTCCCTGGATGTGGTCTCCAGAAACGCCCGCGCTTACATTCCCGACCGCACGGCAGCCCCCTGGGCAGCGTGGAACCCCTCCGCAGCCGACCACGAGACATCCCCCATCCCCCCACAAGGGTGTGCTGCAAGGAGGCCTGGCAACCCTGGGGGGCCCCGCTACTACTTTTGCGGGTAGGCCAAGTACCGCCGCCAGTGCTGCCCGGCCCATGCATCCACCTGCAAGGGACGTGGTAGAAAGGACCCGTCCGGTTGCTGCGGTCTCCGGCGACGAATGCGGACCGCCACCACAAACCTCTCCACGGTCCCCGTGCGGCCAGCAGGCGCCACCATCTTCCTACTGCAGGGTCACGTGCGTCCCCCGGGCGCCGCCATCTTGTCCTGCGGATGCCACGGTCAATGTATGGGCGCCGCCATTTTGTGCACCCCCAGTCATGTGCGACCAATGGGAGCCGCCATCTTGGATGGACTCCCAGGACCCCAGCTCGGCTGACCGCACACCGCCCGGAGAGAACACTCAACTGCTGAGATTAGCCTCGGTGACCCTGGATTAGTCCCAGCCTCGAACACTCTCAACTGCTACAATAACAGTACTAACCAACGGGCACGAGACGTCCTGCTTAATCGACTCTGGGAGCACGGAGAGCATCATACATCCCGACACGGTAAGGCGCTGCTCTCTCCTCGTCCACCCCGTTAATCAAAAAATCTCCCTGGCCTCCGGTTCCCACTCAGTAGAGATAAAGGGGTTTTGTGTAGCAAACATCACAGTCCAGGGAAGGGAGTTTAAAAATTACCGGCTCTACGTCCTTCCCCACCTCTGCGCGGCCACACTCCTAGGGTTAGACTTCCAGTGTAATCTCCAAAGTCTAACTTTCAAATTCGGCGGCCCTATACCCTACCTCACTGCCTGCGGCCTCGCGACCCTCAAGGTCGATCTGCCTTCCCTGTTTGCGAACCTCACCCCAGATTGCAAACCTGCCGCCACCAGGAGCAGACGGTACAGTGCCCAGGATCGGATCTTTATTAGATCAGAGGTCCAAAGGCTACTGAGGGAAGGAGTCATTGAAGCTAGCAACAGTCCCTGGAGAGCTCAAGTAGTGGTAGTAAAGATCGGGGAGAAGCATAGGATGGTCATCGACTACAGTCAGACCATCAACAGGTTTACGCAGCTGGACGCGTACCCTCTACCCCGCATATCCGACCTGGTGAACAGGATCGCGCATTACAAGGTCTTCTCCACGGTGGATCTTAAGTCTGCCTACACCAGCTCCTCATCCGCACAAGTGACCGCATATACACTTCCTTCGAGGCAGATGGGCGGCTCTATCACTTCTTAAGTGTTCCCTTCGGTGTCACCAATGGGGTCTCGGTCTTCCAGCGCGAGATGGACCGAATGATTGACAGGTACGGTTTACGGGCAACATTCCCGTATCTCGATAATGTCACCATCTGCGGCCACGACCAGCAGGACCACGACACCAACCTCCGAAAATTCCTCCAGACCGCAAAGATCCTTAACCTTACATATAACAAGGAAAAATGCGTGTTTAGCACCGACCGCCTAGCCATCCTCAGCTACGTTGTGCTAAATGGAGTTATAGGTGCCGACCCTGAACGCATTCGCCCCCTTATGGAGTTCCCCCTCCCTCACTGCTCCAAGGCCCTGAAGCGCTGCCTAGGGTTTTTCTCTTACTATGCCCAATGGGTCCCCAACTATGCGGACAAGGCCCGCCCCCAATCCAATCCACAGCTTTTCCCCTGTCGATAGAGGCCCACCAGGCCTTCAGCCGCATCAAAGCAGACATTGCAAAGGCCACGATGCACGCCATTGATGAGTCCCTCCCCTTCCAGGTTGAGAGCGATGTGTCTGACGTAGCTCTGGCGGCCACCCTCAACCAAGCAAGCAGACCCATGGCCTTCTTCTCACGTACCCTCCATGCTTCCGAAATACGCCACTCCTCAGTCGAAAATGAGGCCCAGGTGAAATTGGAGGCATTACCTGGCCGGCAGGAGATTCACTCTCCTCACTGACCAACGGTAGGTTGCTTTCATGTTCGATAATGCACAGCGGGGCAAGATAAAAAAACGATAAGATCTTGCGGTGGAGGATCGAGCTCTCCACCTACAACTACGAGATCTTGTATCGTCCCGGGAAGCTAAACGATGCCCTGTCCCACGGCACATGAGCCAACGCACAAGTGGACCGCCTCCGAGCCCTCCAGGAGGACCTCTGCCACCCGGGGGTCATTCGCTTTTTCCACTTTATCAAGACCCGCAACCTGCCCTACTCGATCGAGGAGGTCAGGACAGCCACCAGGCACTGCCAAATCTGCGCGGAATGCAAACCGCACTTCCGGCCAGAGAAAGTGCACCTGATAAAGGCTTCCCTTCCCTTTGAACACCTCAGCATGGACTTCAAAGGCTCCCTCCCCTCCACCGACCGCAACACGTACTTCCTGAACGTGATTGACGAGTACTCCTGGTTCCCATTCGCCATCCCCTGCCCCGACATGACCGCAACCACCATCATCAAGGCCCTCCATAGCATCGTTGCACTGTTCGGTTTCCCCGCTTCCATACATAGTGATAGGGGGTCCTCCTTTATGAGCGACGAACTGCGTCCATTCCTGCTCAGCAAGGGCATCGCCTCGAGCAGGACGACCAGTTACAACCCCCGGGGTAAAGGACAGGTAGAGAGGGAGAACGGAACAATCTGGAAGACTGTCCTACTGGCCCTACGGTCCAGTAATCTCCCAGTCTCCCGCTGGCAGGAAGTTCTCCCAGATGCCCTCCACTCCATCCGGTCACTGCTGTGTACCTCAACCAACCAAACACCTCACGAACGTTTCCTTGTCTAAACAGTTGATTGTTCAGTTTACAAGTAATTTAAGTATTGTATTGAGCAGTTTGAATTCTGTTTCGACGAAACATAGCATGGTTACATTGTATGGAGATATGGGAAGCGCATGAGTTAATAGTTTCGCACAGGGACTGTGATGTGATACAATATTAGGAGTTCAAAAAAGAAACAAAATGTCACGAAAGAGTGAGGGCTGTTTGTTTCACAGATAAACGAGTAAGCCTGTTCCACCATTCAGTTAGATTATGACTGACGTGTATATTAATTTTATCCAGTTAACATCTAATGTTATCCATCCAGTGCAGTATTACCCCAAGTTAAATGCCATTCCTTCGACTCTATTATATTATCTGATCCATTATTGCAAAGACTTACTGCCAGTGTGCAAAAAGTTTATTTCTTAATGTCTGTTTAACTTATCACCTTGCAGGATTATTCTTGGATTTTTCTTACAATCATGAATTTGAGTTATTCGTGCACTAACTCACATTAGATCGTAGATCATAGAATTTACAGTACAGAAGGAGGCCATTCAGCCCATCGAGTCTGCACCGGCCCTTGGAAAGAGCACCCTACTTAAGCCCTCGCCTCCATCCTTTCCCCGTAACCCAGTAATCCCACCTAACCTTTTTGGACATTAAGAGCAATTTAGCATGGCCAATCCGCCTAAGCTGCACATCTTTGGGCTGTGGGAGGAAACCGGAGCACCCGGAGGAAACCCACGCACACACGGGAGAATGTGCAGACTCCGCACAGACAGTGACACAAGCCGGGAATCAAACCTGGGACCCTGGAGCTGTGAAGCAACTGTGCCAGCTCCCAAATTAGAAATGGAAAATAAAGGTCTGACTGATGGATTTAGGAACAAGTGTGTTTTTAACGCCATTATACTTGATAATTACTTCTGCACAACCTCTCTGTACCTGAAAAATTAACTTTATAAATATGGTTTCTCATGCCTTCAATCATTGCTTGCTTTCTAATGTCAACAAATTATTTTTAATTTCACCAAATTCTTGTTGAACGTTGAACATATGTTCTACAATGTAGAGATAAGGCTTCTGTAATATTTCCTCATAACTTATGCCCTTTATTCTTGAACCTGAGTTTTCTTCTCCTCTGGGCTGACAGATGGCAAGTCATGTTTATGCCAGGCAATAAACACCTCCAACACGAGGGAAAATAACCATCGCCCTTTGACATTCCATGGCCTTACCATTCCTGAACTCACAAGTATCAACATCCTGAACTGAGATATCCACGTGGGCACTGTAGCTACAAGAACAGGTCAGAGGCTGGGAATTCTGCAGTGAGTAGCTCACCTACTGATTTCCTGAAGCTTGTCTACAAGGCACAAGTCAGGAACCTGATTGATTACTCTCCACTTGCCTGGATGAGTGCAGCTCCAACAACACTCAAGAAGCTCAACACCCAACAGGGCAAAGCAGCCTTCTTAATTGACAACCCACCCATCATCTTCAACATCCGTTCCCTCCACCACTGACGCACAGTGGTAGCAGTGAGTGTCATCTACAAAATGCAATGCAGGAACTCACCAAGGGTCCTTCAACAGAATCTTCCACAGGCATGACCACTTAGAAGAATAAAAGCGTAAAATGCACGGGAACATCACGACCTGCAAGCTCTCCTCCATACATCAGAGTGCAGGAGTCCTGTGCGCAGGGGGCAATTTGGGTGTGTGCTCTGAGCATGCTCAGTGTCAGTAATGGTGAGAGAGTGAGGAGGAGCGATCGTTTCGGTGGGCGGGAGGAGATTGTGCGCACAGGGTAGGAATGGAAACCGTGACTGAACTGGAAGCTTTATCAACTTCTGGGGTAGGCCTGAGGCTGCAGGCCCCATGTTTACCCTCCCGTCTGCCTACGGTGACAGGCCCTGGGGAAGTGGGCTCACTGGCCTCCACCTTGCGAGTGGGAGTCAGGGCCGATCAGGGAGGCGGAGCTTCTGCCCTGATGACAGGCCCGGGTTACCCAGGCAACTGGCTACCGCCATCTTGGAAAATGAAGGCAAGGCTTGTTCAGGAAGCAGTGCGGATGGGCGGCCATCGTGGTGAGGGAAGAGGGAGTGGGTTGGGCTTTTTCGGGGAAAAGGAATCAGCCATTCGGCCCCTCAAACCTGCTGCACCATTCGGTAAGACCATGGCTGATCTGATTTTCGCCACAACACCACATTCCCACCTACCCCAACCCAGAGGGGAGACATCCTTCAATATCCACCCTGTCAGGATCTTATATAAGAACATAAGAGCGAGGAGTAGGAGTAGGCCATCTGGCCCTTTGAGCCTGCTCCGCCATTCAGTGAGATCATGGCTGATCTTTTGTGGACTCAGCTCCACTTTCCCGCCCGAAGGATTCGTAAGTTAACCTCTCAAACGTCTAAACTCTGGTGACTTCAGGCCCAGCCTTTCCAACTTTTCTAATGCATTTGCAACTTTTCTGGAATATGGAGGCCGAAACTGTACACAGTTTCGGGCGGCACGGTAGCAAAGTGGTTAGCACTGTTGCTTCACAGCTCCAGGGTCCAAGGTTCGATTCCCAGCTTGGGTCACTGTCTGTGCGGAGTCTGAATTTCTCCCTGTGTCTGCGTGGGTTTCCTCCGGGTGCTCCGGTTTCCTCCCACAGTCCAATGATGAGCAGCTTAGGTGGACTGGCCATGCCAAATTGATCTTAGTTTCCAAAAAGTTTTGGGTGGAGGTGTGGGCTTAAGTAGGGTGCTCTTTCCACGGGCCGGTGCAGACTCAGTGGGTCGAATGGCCTCCTTCTGCACTGTAAATTCTATGATCTATGATCAAATCACACACCATCCTGACTTAGATCGATATCACAATGACTTTACTGTCACTGCATCAAAGTCCTGGAACTGCCTTCCAAACAGCGCTGTGTGGGTACCTGTGGATCAAGAGGGCCGCACACTCCCAACCTCTCAGGGGCAATTAGGAATGGGCAATAACTGTTTACCTAGCCAGCGAAGCCTACATCCTGTGAAATAATTATTAACAATCTCTCCAGTGTGTGTAAACAACTTAATTGCCAAGTTTGTGCAGATCCCGGTTTTGTAATAAATTTCCTTTTGCATTAACGAAAGAGAAAATGCTGGAAAATCTCAGCAGGTCTGGCAGTATCTGTAGGGAGAGAAAAGAGCTAACGTTTCGAGTCCGATGACTCTTTGTTGAAGCTCATTCCTTTTGCATTATCTGCGTTTCTTTTACTCGCTGCTAAATCATCACCGTCCAATGTAAATCTTGCCAGTTATCATCAACTATCCACTGCTTCAGGTCTGACCTGGCCACATATGATTGCTGTTTTGATACGTGGTCCAGGTCTGAAACTTTCTCCATGATCTTTGCTTTCCTGCTGGTTCTTCAGCTCCAATTCTGAATACAGATGTAACCCCGGGGCAGTTTAATCGATAAAATGACAGTGATTTTCACCCACACGGCAGCAAATGTGGCACATGTTGGCACCACAGTGGTAGCTAATCTCCGAGCTTGTTCTAATGTAATGGGCAGCACGGTCGCACAAGTGGCTATCACTGTGGCTTCACAGCGCCAGGGTCCCAGGTTTGATTCCCCGCTGGGTCACTGTCTGTCCGGAGTCAGCACATTCGCCCCGTGTCTGAGTGTGTTTCATCCGGGTGCTCCGGTTTCCTCCCACAGTCTAAAGACGTGCAGGTTAAATGGATTGGTCATGCTAAATTGCCCTTAGTGTCCAAAAAGTTTAGGAGGGGTTATTGGGTTACAGGGGTAGGGTGGAAGTGAGAGTTTAAGTGGGTCGATGCAGACTCGATGGGCCGAATGGCCTCCTTCTGCATTCTATGTTCTATGTTCTAATAAGAGTAGGCTGAAAAATACGCAATTATAACAGTCCAACTTAACTTCACAATGGTGACCGTTGGTTACCCAAAGCACACCATCCCACACCATTACAGACCATCCATTCTGTGTCTATACGATTCAATAATTTAGAAAATCTCATCAATAATTTACACCTCTCGTTGTTCTGATCATTCAGTTACCCCAGTTTTGGTTGTCTATTTTTAACTCTCTATTTGTGTATTTGTATTGTGAGACACTGTGGCCTGGGTCTTACCATGCAATCTCACACCGCATCCCCCCACCTCCCCCACCGCCCCCTCCTCCTTCCCCACAGTGGGAAAAACGGGTTCAAAAGTAGCAATTTGAAACTCCGTCCCGAAACTGATTTCACATTCCCACCCGCCAAAATATTTATTGATTCAGACACTGAACAGGCTGCCACTAAAATTAAGTAAAGTCGTTGACCTCACTCTGCTGTTCAGCCAACTGACATAAACCAAATCAAAATCAAATGGAGGCCTACTTTTATTTTGTATTTTTCCAATTAAGTTGCAATTCAGCATGGCCAACCCACCTATCCTGCAGATCTTTTGTGTTATGGGGTGAGACCATGAATGAAATGAAAATCCCTTATTGTCACAAGTAGGCTTCAAATGAAGTTACTGTGAAACGCCCCTAGTCGCCACATTCCGGCGCCTGTTCGAGGACGCTGGTACGGGAATTGAACCGCGCTGCTGACCTGCCTTGGTCTGCTTTAAAAGCCAACTATTTAGCCCAGTGAGCTAAACCAGCCCATGAGGCCTATTTTAAACTGAAATGCATAATGGTATCATAACACAAGTTCAACGCCAACTGTTGGAGTAATGCCCTATGTGACCCCCACCATGGCAAGAGGAATCAAGTTCCTAATTAGCCAGGAGAAGCAGGAGTGCTTTTGCTAGGCCCCTCAATGAGCCCTTGGGCCTCTGCATTCCCCTTATCCATCCCACTTACCTTCCAGGAATCCCCAGGCATTCCACGCACTTGCCAAGACCTCCATGTTCTCCTCAGAGCCCTGGACTCTCCAGGTCATAGTATGTGAAAAGAATCTCAGGACCTCTCACCTATCTAAACACAATTTCTCTCTAAACCCTTAATTCAGTAATTGCCAGCGACTGCTCCACTGATCCCTGTCTGTGACCATCATCAGTCAAATTTCCACAGGCATTTTCGCTTGTGGACATCAACTGTTCTTTGACCGAAGAGAAAATGCTGGAAAATCTCAGCAGGTCTGGCAGCATGTGGAGGGAGAGAAAAGAGCTAACATTTTGAGTCCTGATGACCCTTTGTCAAAGCTACTGTTCTTTGGTTGTGCCTGGATGGTGATTTGTCAATTAACTATTTAGTCATAAAGGGATCATTACAATGCATTCTCTCATTGCAAATAGTTGGGTTCGGAATCTATATTTTGATTTGCATCCAAAGAACAAAGAACACTACAGAACAGGAACAGGCCCTTCGGCCCACCAAGCCAGCACTGATCCAGATTCCTTGTTTAGACCTACTACTTCTTGCCCAAAAGATCTGTATCCATCCACACTCTGTCCGGTCATGTGTCCATCAAGATACATCTTAAACGTTGCTATCGTGCCTGCCTCCACCACCTCCACTGGCAATGCGATCCAGGCACCCACCACCCTTTGCGTGGAAAACTTTTCCACACATCTCCCCGAAACTTTCCCCCTCTCACCTTGAGCCCAAGCCTCCTTGTAATTGAGCCTTCTATGCTGGGAGAAAGCCACTGGCTCTTAACCTTGTCTATACCTCTTATAATTTTGTAGACCTCACTCAGGTCTCTCCTCCCCGTCTGTCTTTCCAACAAAAACAATCTGAGTTTATTCAACCTCTCCTCATAGCTAACACCCTCCAGTAGAGGTAACATCCTGATAAACCTTCTTTGCACTCTCTCCAAAGCATCCACGTCCTTCTGGTAGTATGGCGACCAGAACTGCACGCGATATTCTAAATATGGCCCAACTAAAGTTTTAAACAACTGTAACATGACCTGCCAACTTTTGTACTCAATGCCCCGGACAATGAACTGTAGACCTGAATGCCCAGATCCCTCTCTATGTCAATGTTCCTAAGGGTTCTGCAGTTACTGTATAATTCACACCTGAATTTGATCTTCCAAAATCCATCAACTCGCATTTGTTGGGATTGAATTCCATCTAATTCCAATCTACCTATATTCTGCTGTATTCTCTGTCAGTCCCCTTCACTATCTGCAACTCCACCTATCTTAGTGTCATCTGCAAACTTGCTAATCAGACCATCTACATTTTCCTCCAGATCATTTTGTTATGGGCCAGCGTTTAAAAACTCCAAAGTGTATTATGGAGTTCGGCTGACCTATAACGTTTTATGTTGAATTTGGCGAGGGTGAGCACAAAAGTACCCTTCAGGTGTTATTCAACAGTCTTCCGAGACACGTGATTCAAAATAAGCTTTATTCTAAGAACTTAGGGAACATTTATATAAACTCACAGCAAGAATTTTTATCAATTACAAACATAATGATACCCCACAGCTACAGTAATATATGTATAACACTTGATGAATTCCCCCTTAACTGTTCCAATTCAAAAGCAAAATCCCATAAATCAAAATCCCTTTTCAAGGGCTTGGCCCAGCACTCTGCATCCTCATTTGAATAACATTGGCTTTCCATGAGATTCTGACCCCGTCTCACCAGCGGTTTAAACCCTTACGGAAAGCAAACTATATCTAAAGCCACCACCAAGGTGATTTTTACTGGAACAGATATTTAAAATGAAAATAGAGAGAGACAGGCCAAAACACTTCTTTCTCCTGTCTGAGTCCACAGCAGCCAAAACTGAAAGCGAAAGTAAAAGTCACAGCTGCAGCTCAGCTCCATCCACACAATGACATCACTGAAGCCTTGAGGTAAGACAAAACCTTTTTTAAAGGGACACTCCTATGATAATATTACATACCATAGTGGTCCCAGCACTGATGCCTGTGGCACACCAGTTCAGGAAGAACAAATGTAAATTGGAAAACATCTCCATTGAAGATCTGGAGTGCTTGTGTGGCCTGCCTGACCAACAAAATGAAAAACACTGCAGACAAGACTTTAAAAATACATCCTTTACTCCCTTCTAATTCTACAAATTGGTAACCTCAAGACAAAAGTTCAAAGCCAAGAGATCAGGAATGGATAGTCAGAGGCTTTTCCCCAGGGTAGAGGGGTCAATTACTAGGGGGCATAGGTTTAAGGTGAGAGGGGCAAAGTTTAGAGTAGATGTACGAGGCAAGTTTTTTACGCAGAGGGTAGTGGGTGCCTGGAACTCACTACCGGAGGAGGTAGTGGAGGCAGGGACGATAGGGACATTTAAGGGGCATCTTGACAAATATATGAATAGGATGGGAATAGAAGGATACGGACCCAGGAAGTGTAGAAGATTGTAGTTTAGTCGGGCAGTATGGTCGGCACGGGCTTGGAGGGCCGAAGGGCCTGTTCCTGTGCTGTACATTTCTTTGTTCTTTGTTCTTTGGAAGAACAAGCCTTGGCATTGCCAGGCCAGTAATTATTTAGCTTTGGGAATCTTACAGCTGAGGTACACCAAAGCCAGCGTTTGAAGCAACCTGGCTCCTGCCCTGAGCCACACAAACCAGGACGAGGCAGTTTACGGAGATGAGTGAAGATAGTGTAATGTTCTTGTCGGATGGCCTGATTTATATTGCAAGAATACTTGTAGCTAAATCTATAAATGATTTATTACATTAACTGTAGATAAACGAGGGCAGCACGGTGGTGCAGTGGTTCGCACTGGGACTACAACGCTGAGAATCCGGGTTCGAATTCCGGCCCTGGGTCACTGTCCGTGTGGAGTTTGCACATTCTCCCTGTGTCTGCGTGGGCTTCACCCCCACAACTCAAAGATGTGTTGGTTAGGTGGATTGGCCCTGCTAAATTGCCCCTTAATTGGAAAAATAAAAATAATAAAAACTAATAATTGGGTACTCTAAATTTATAAAACAAAAACTGTGGGTAAACTATGTACAAAACAACAGATGAACAACAGTAAGATCAAGCACAAGCAACCTTTCTCCAGCTTCCTCCAGCTAGTTTGAAGGGTCACCTGACTCTAACATTCACTTATGTACGAATGAGACTCCTAGTGGTCAGTCGGTGAATTACAACACAACCATGATATCATTACAGATAGTGCAGCAGCTTGACGTTAGGTGCTATCGATTCAGCTGTGCTATGTTTCCTCTGCACGGAAAGATGCTTCACAAATTTGTACATAGATGGCACATTCCCGAGGAGGCAGGCAATAGTGTCCCTCTTCAAATCTTAAAATATTTCATGAAAAGTCGTGCAATGGAAGAGAAATTAAAGGGCAAGGCAAAATAGTACAGGGACACCATTTGCATAAAATTTTAATATTAATGGTGCTGTGGACTTGACATGGACTGTGGAAATCAAAGATAAGTAAAATCCTCCTCACAAGATAAACCTGAAATTAGTCCCATTCTCATCTTATTGCATTCCTTTCTGTAAACCAAACCTGCGGAAAGCTATCCCTGACACCACTCTGGCTGATCAGATTTGACGCCACCTTTGGGCTGTTGCTCGTTGTGCCTTTACTTAATTTGCTCTGTTTTATAACCTTTGCTCTAGAGTCCCCAGGTATCTTTATGATACCACCATAAGATTCAAGTTCAAGTGCTGATCAATAACTCAACACACCAGTTAGTAAGTTTCAAATCAAAACACATTTATTATACACAGCCAATCATTACTCATGTATAAAATTCTACTTACTAGACTATCTCTAACACTAAGAGGCCTATACTTAGCTTTGGAACTGGCCCACCAGGTCAGGGGAGCAAATGGCCTTTCGTTCGATTCTGAGTCTGCAGGATTCAAAGCTGGTATAGACTGGTAGCTAGGAGCACCTATCTTGTAGCGTGCGTTGACTGGACACTTACTTGGTTGGTGCAGCTGCTAGGCAGGTCACGGTCAAGGGTTGTTTCGAGCTGCTGAGTGGCCCTGCCAAGAAGGACGAATTGAACTTGGGGACTCTATTTTATAGTCCCCAGGGGCGTTGTGCCCTTTTGGGCGGACCCCGTACCTGGTCCTAAGTGATTGGACTAAGTTCTGATCACTTGGATCGATTTCTCCAATACTGGAGCTGTTCCCTGATCGCTGGGCGGTTGGCCTAAGTGTCCGTTGGCCTTCCTTTGTCTTGGCTCCTGCTGGCGCCGAGGAGTCTGGCTTGGCCTTGTTTATCTTAACTGTTTCCAATTGTTCCCGGGGATCGCTCATCAATATGTAGATGGTTGTTAGTTTCAGTGCTGTCTGGGTTCCTGCAAGTTTTGATATACAGGAAACTTTGCACCTGCTTGTTTTTCCTGCGTTTGACTGAATTTCCCTGCATTCTTAGCGGATCTCCATTTTAAAGTCGGGAAGTGGCCAACCCAGGTGGCTACAGGGCAAACTATTACTAGGCCCCAGATCAAGTTAGAGATCATCACATTTCAGTCACTTCGCAATGCAAGTTACATTTTCCACATTGATCTGTTTTTTAAAAAATTAATAGATAAAATGATATTGATGTGACATCCCAAGCCTACCCCATAGCAACTGCATGTGGGCATAGTTTACCATAAAATGTACTGGAGTCAAAGAAAAACGATATCAAAGTACTTATCCTCCCAGTATCTTGTTTCCATTGCTAATTCAAAACCAAACTGCCTCCTTCTATAATATAAGGTTCTGGGCTCGAACTTTGGTAGAGGTTCTCTTGATATTTTTCCTCAGGATAGGGGAACACCATAAGACCATAAGACATAGGAGCAGAATTCGGCCACTCGTCACATCGAGTCTGCTCCGGCATTCAATCATGGCTGATATTTTTCTCAACCCCATTCTCCTACCTTCTCCCCATAACCCCTCATCCCCTTATTGATCAAAAACCTATCTCTCTCTGTCTTAAAGACATTTTAGTGATTTGGCCTCCACAGCCTTCTGCGGCAAAGAGTTCCACAAATTCACCATCCTCTGGCTGAAGAAATTCCTCCCCATCTCTGTTTGAAAGGATCGTCCATTTAGTCTGAGATTGTGTCCTCTGCTTCTAGTTTTTCCTACAAGTGGAAACATCCTCTCCACGTCCACTCTATCCAGGACTCTCAGTATCCTGCAAGTTTCAATAAGATTCCCCCTCATCCTTCTAAATTCCAACGAGTACAGACCCAGAGTCCTCAACCGTTCCTCATCCGACAAGCTCTTCATTCCAGGGATCATTCTTGTGAACCTCCTCTGGACCCTTTCCAAGGCTAGCACATCCTTCCTTAGATACGGGGCCCAAAACTGCTCACAATACTCCAAATGGGTTCTGACCAGAGCCTTATATAGCCTCTGAAGTACATCCCTGGTTTTGTATTCTAGCCCTCTCGACACAGCCCAACTCTCCCGTTTACTCCATTTCTTTGAGGTTCCATGCTGCAATTCGACTTTTGAACTTTATCGTACAGAAGTTTCATTGTGCTTCTCTTTACAAACAATTTTTTCTGAAACTTCCTGTTGATGCAAAAGATGCTCTTTCAATCCAAGTCTTTCATACATGTACATGCATCTTCCTGAAACAGAAGCCAACCTATTCTGGTAAGGCGCGTAGGTGTCACATTTCAATTTCCAACATTATTTCACTTGGTCGCTCTCTCACTCGCAAAGGATTTTCTAAATCTCATTTTTGTTTTGAAATCCTTCCAGCGCTCCTCCTTATCCCTGTAACCCTCTGAGATCTCTGCATTCCATCAATTCTGGCCTCGTACACTCTTTCAAGTTTTATTCATTGTACCTTCGGCGGCTATTCCTTCAGCTGCCTGGATCCAAAACTTTGGAATTCATTCCCTAAACCTCTCTCTCTGTCTCTATCTCTTTCCATTATTAAGTTGTGACTGAAAACCTACCCCCTTGACTGACCATTTGATCATCTGTCCTAATATCTCTTTATGTGGCTTGGTGTCAAACTTTGCCTTATTGTGCTATTGTGAAGCACCTCGGGACATTTTACCACATTTAAGGTATGATATAACCCATTACTGAGTGAAAGGTTTGTGGGTTCAAGGGTTGTTGGGTGAAATGGCAGTGGGTTCAAGGCTGTATCATGGTGAAAGCAACACCTAATCCAGGCTTCAGTGCAGTATGAGAGTTGGAGCAATGGGCCTTCAGATAAGATGTTACGTCAATCTGTGTATGTACGATCCTTTGAAACTGCTGAAAGGTAATTGAAGGATCTCAAAGAACAAACAAACAAACAACAAACAAAGAAATGTACAGCACAGGAACAGGCCCTTCGGCCCTCCAAGCCCGTGCCGACCATGCTGCCCGACTAAACTACAATCTTCTACACTTCCTGGGTCCGTATCCCTCTATTCCCATCCTATTCATGTATTTGTCAAGATGCCCCTTAAATGTCACTATCGTCCCTGCTTCCACCACCTCCTCCGGTAGCGGATTCCAGGCACCCACTACCCTCTGCGTACAAAACTTGCCTCGTACATCTACTCTAAACCTTGCCTCTCTCACCTTAAACCTATGCCCCCTAGTAATTGACCCCTCTACCCTGGGGAAAAGCCTCTGACTATCCACTCTGCCTATGCCCCTCATGATTTTGTATACATCTATCAGGTCGCCCCTCAACCTCCTTCGTTCCAGTGAGAACAAACCGAGTTTATTCAACCGCTCCTCATAGCTAATGCCCTCCATACCAGGCAACATTCTGGTAAATCTTTTCTGCACCCTCTCTAAAGCCTCCACATCCTTCTGGTAGTGTGGCGACCAGAATTGAACACTATACTCCAAGTGTGGCCTAACTAAGGTTCTATACAGCTGCAACATGACTTGCCAATTCTTATACTCAATGCCCCGGCCAATGAAGGCAAGCATGCCGTATGCCTTCTTAACTACCTTCTCCACCTGTGTTGCCCCTTTCAATGACCTGTGGACCTGCACTCCTAGATCTCTTTGACTTTCAATACTCTTGAGGGTTCTACCATTCACTGTATATTCCCTACCTGCATTAGACCTTCCAAAATGCATTACTTCACATTTGTCCGGATTAAACTCCATCTGCCATCTCTCCGCCCAAGTCTCCAAACAATCTAAATCCTGCTGTATCCTCCGACAGTCCTCACCGCTATCCGCAATTCCACCAACCTTTGTGTCGTCTGCAAACTTACTAATCAGACCAGTTACATTTTCCTCCAAATCATTTATAGATACTACAAAGAGCAAAGGTCCCAGCACTGATCCCTGTGGAACACCACTGGTCACAGCCCTCCAATTAGAAAAGCATCCTTCCATTGCTACTCTCTGCCTTCTATGGCCTAGCCAGTTCTGTATCCACCTTGCCAGCTCACCCCTGATCCCGTGTGACTTCACCTTTTGTACTAGTCTACCATGAGGGACCTTGTCAAAGGCCTTACTGAAGTCCATATAGGCAACATCCACTGCCCTACCTGCATCAATCATCTTAGTGACCTCCTCGAAAAACTCTATCAAGTTAGTGAGACACGACCTCCCCTTCACAAAACCGTGCTGCCTCTCACTAATACGTCCATTTGCTTCCAAATGGGAGTAGATCCTGTCTCGAAGAATTCTCTCCAGTAATTACCCTACCACTGAAGTAAGGCTCACCGGCCTGTAGTTCCCGGGATTATCCTTGCTACCCTTTTTAAACAGAGGAACAACATTGGCTATTCTCCAGTCCTCCGGGACATCCCCTGAAGACAGTGAGGATCCAAAGATTTCTGTCAAGGCCTCAGCAATTTCCTCTCCAGCCTCCTTCAGTATTCTGGGGTAGATCCCATCAGGCCCTGGGGACTTATCTACCTTAATATTTTTTAAGACACCCAACACCTCGTCTTTTTGGATCTCAATGTGACCCAGGCTATCTACACACCCTTCTCCAGACTCAACATCTACCAATTTCTTCCCTTTGGTGAATACTGATGCAAAGTATTAATTTAGTACCTCGCCCATTTCCTCTGGCTTCACACATAGATTCCCTTGCCTATCCTTCAGTGGGCCAACCCTTTCCCTGGCTACCCTCTTGCTTTTTATGTACGTGTAAAAAGCCTTGGGATTTTCCTCAACCCTATTTGCCAATGACTTTTCGTGACCCTTTCTAGCCCTCCTGACTCCTTGCTTAAATTCCTTCCTACTTTCCTTATATTCCTCGCAGGCTTCGTCTGTTCCCAGCCTTTTAGCCCTGACAAATGCCTCCTTTTTCTTTTTGACGAGGCCTACAATATCTCTCGTCATCCAAGGTTCCCGAAAATTGCCGTATTTATCCTTCTTCCTCACAGGAACATGCCGGTCCTGAATTCCTTTCAACTGCCACTTGAAAGCCTCCCACATGTCAGATGTTGATTTGCCCTCAAACATCCGCCCCCAATCTATGTTCTTCAGTTCCCGCCTAATATTGTTATAATTAGCCTTCCCCCAATTTAGCACATTCATCCTAGGACTACTCTTATCCTTGTCCACCAGCACTTTAAAACTTACTGAATTGTGGTCACTGTTACCGAAATGCTCCCCTACTGAAACATCTACCACCTGGCCGGGCTCATTCCCCAATACCAGGTCCAGTACCGCCCCTTCCCTAGTTGGACTGTCTACATATTGTTTTGAGAAGCCCTCCTGGATGCTCCTTACATACTCCGCCCCGTCTAAGCCCCTGGCACTAAGTGAGTCCCAGTCAATATTGGGGAAGTTGAAGTCTCCCATCACCACAACCCTGTTGTTTTTACTCTTTTCCAAAATCTGTCTACCTATCTGCTCCTCTATCTCCCGCTGGCTGTTGGGAGGCCTGTAGTAAACCCCCAACATTGTGACTGCACCCTTCTTATTCCTGATCTCTACCCATATAGCCTCACTGCCCTCTGAGGTGTCCTCCTGCAGTACAGCTGTGATATTTTCCCGAACCAGTAGCGCAACTCCGCCTCCCCTTTTACATCCCCCTCTATCCCGCCTGAAACATCTAAATCCTGGAACGTTTAGCTGCCAATCCTGCCCTTCCCTCAACCAGGTCTCTGTAATGGCAACAACATCATAGTTCCAAGTACTAATCCAAGCTCTAAGGTCATCTGCCTTACCCGTAATACTTCTTGCATTAAAACATATGCACTTCAGGCCACCAGACCCGCTGTGTTCAGCAACTTCTCCCTGTCTGCTCTGCCTCAGAGCCCCACTGTCCCTATTCCCTAGTTCTCCCTCAAGCTCTCACCTTCTGACCTATTGCTCCCATGCCCACCCCCCTGCCATACTAGTTTAAACCCTCCCGTGTGACACTAGCAAACCTCGCGGCCAGGATATTTATGCCTCTCCAGTTTAGATGCAACCCGTCCTTCTTATACAGGTCACACCTGCCCCGGAAGAGCTCCCAGTGGTCCAGATAATGGAAACCCTCCCTCCTACACCAGCTGTTTAGCCACGTGTTTAGCTGCTCTATCTTCCTATTTCTAGCCTCACTGGTACGTGGCACAGGGAGTAATCCCGAGATTACAACCCTCGAGGTCCTGTCTTTTAACTTTCTGCCTAGCTCCCTGAACTCCTGCTGCAGGACCTCATGCCCCTTCCTGCCTATGTCGTTAGTACCAATATGTACAACAACCTCTGCCTGTTTGCCCTCCCCCTTCAGGATGCCCTCTACCTGTTCAGAGACATCCTGGACCCTGGCACCAGGGAGGCAACATACCATCCTGGAGTCTCTTTCACGTCCACAGAAGCGCCTATGTGTGCCCCTGACTATAGAGTCCCCTATTACTATTACTCTTCTGCGCTTTGACCCTCCCTTTTGAACATCAGAGCCAGCCGTGGTGCCACTGCTCTGGCTACTGCTGTTTTCCCCTGATAGGCTATCCCCCCCGACAGTATCCAAAGGGGTATATCTGTTCGAGAGGGGGACAACCACAGGGGATTCCTGCACTGACTGCCTGCCCTTTCTGGTGGTCACCCATTTCTCTGCCTGCACCTTGGGTGTGACCACATTTACATAACTGCGATCTATGACGCTTTCCGCCACCTGCATGCTCCTAAGTGCATCCAATTGCTGCTCCAACCGAACCATGCGGTCTGTGAGGAGCTCCAGTTGGGTGCACTTTCTGCAGATGAAGCCATCCGGGACGCTGGAAGCCTCCCGGACCTGCCACATCTCACAGTCAGAGCACAGCACCCCTCTAACTGACAATGCGTCAATTAATTAAAATTAAAATTTAAATTTTTTTTAATTTTTTTTTTAATTTATTTTTATTTTATTTCAAAGTTACTGTTAACTATCTGTTTCCTAGCACTAGATTTCTAATAGAAATGCGAAAGCTAAATATAGTACTCTCCGATCTCTGGCTTAGATATCCCTCTAAATTATAATTAAGTAATTATGTTTAATTAGTTACCAATGCTCAATTTTTTTAAATTTAGTGTAGAATCCCAACCAGCCACTCAGGCCACAGCTTTTCTGTGATGTCACTTCAGTTTCCCCCCGACACACACACAATTTGAAAAAGGTACAAAAGTAAAAATGAGTAAAAATCACTTACTTACCTTCTTAGTGTTAATAATAAAATATGGTACTTACCTCACACCAATGGGTTTTATTATTAGGTTAGAGGAGGAGGGCGGGTGGGAGACACTACACGTGTAGTGTCTCGGGTTTCCTCTCCACCAGAATTTATTGGTGAGGGTCTTCCCAGAAGTCCACGGGTCGAACTTCCTGTTCCCGCCTTAAATACTAAAATATAATTTTAAAAAACAGAAAAGAGGGACCGAAAACGGGACCAGGTAAGTGTTTTTAAAGGACAGATTTACCTTCCAGTAATCACTTCCGCACTGCCCCCGCTGAAATTGACTCACCAGCTCTGCTCCCGCCGAAATCGAGAAAGAGGAGAATCTCCTCTTACATTGTGATAAATGAACAAAATGGGGAAATACTTAGGAAATCAGAAGCACAAGGGACTTGGGAGTCCTTCTTCAAGATTCTCTTAATGTTAATGTGCAGATTCAGTCGGCAGTTAGGAAGACAAATGCAATCTTAGCATTCATGTCGAGAGGGCTAGAATACAAGACCAGGGATGTACTTCAGAGGCTGTATAAGGCTCTGGTCAGACCCCATTTGGAGTATTGTGAGCAGTTGTGGGCCCCGTATCTAAGGAAGGATGTGCTGGCCTTGGAAAGGGTCCAGAGGAGGTTCACAAGAATGACCCCTGGAATGAAGAGCTTGACATATGAGGAATGGTTGAGGACTCCAGATCTGTACTCATTGGAGTTCAGTAGGATAAGGGGGAATCATGAAACTTACAGGATACTGTGAGGCCTGGATAGAGTGGACGTGGAGAGAATGTTTCCACTTGAAGGAAAAACCAGAACCAGAGGACACAATCTCAGACTAAAGGGACGACCCTTTAAAACAGAGATGAGGAGGAATTTCTTCAGCCAGAGGGTGGTGAATCTGTGGAACTCTTTGCCGCAGAAGGCTGTGGAGGCCAAATCACTGAATGCCTTTAAGACAGAGATAGCTAGGTTCTTGATTAATAAGGGGATCAGGGGTTATGGGGAAAGGCAGGAGAATGGGGATGAGAAAAATATCAGCCATGATTGAATGGCAGAGCAGACTCAATGGGCTGAGTGGCCTAATTCTACTCCTATGTCTTATGGTCTTATGTCTTAAAACCAAAGGAACAGAATTGACAGCCCTGCAGCAAGAAACAAAAGTTTACTAAGTTTAGCAGTGGAATGGAAAGTCTAGCCTGGCTGTGGAGCTCTCTCAAGATCGTCTGATCCTTCGTTTTGCCGTTGTAGTTGCTTTTATTCCTTCTAACAGTGCAGACTAATTATTCCCAGCTTACATATGCTTTAGCACTGTCGCAACGGAGAGCAGATGCAGGGTTGTTAGACGTGATTGGCCAGCTGCCATGATCATAACTGCAAAAAGGCTTTGTTTGGTGCTAAACCATCATTCTTTGAAGTGTAACACCTGCTTTCCCTTCTGTACAGAAGACTTCTAAATTACAGTTAGCGGCTTTTGCAGCTGCTGCAGCCAAGAACAGCTAATGGACTGCAGCAAGTAAGTTTAATTATTAAGCTATCCATTTAAATCAAAACCTCTGACTGATGGCAAGAGAAGTGGGGACCACAGCCAAACTGGTAGTTAACTGACTTGTACTCCATTGTTGCTGCCCAAGATTGCTCATATGGTGAATTTGGAGTCCACAGGGAGGCTGTGAGCAATGATACAAACAAAAAGAGAATTGTAGAATGACAATCCTTTGACGTCGTTATCCTTCAATTTCTTGACCTTCTGCCCAATTCTCCTGAATCCACAAGCATCCCAAGTTGCGCGGAATCACATACACAGAAAATAAATACATGAATATCCACACCGGCAAACACCATCTCTGCAGTTGGGAATATATCTAAGTGATGAGGGGGAACCGAGCTATATACCTTTTTAATGTCCATGAGATGTAGGAGTTTTGGGAAGGCTTTCTTCCACTTGTTGCCCATCCCTAATTGCCCTTTGAGAAGGTGGTCATGAGTCACCTTCTTGAACCGTTGCAATCCATTTGTTAGGGGTGTGGTGTTCTTTATGTTGCTTAGTTCAGGATGGTTGGCGTACTGTTCACAAAGACCATAAAATAGCTTGAACTGAAACAAAGCTATAAATTTATTAACACTGCTAATTTGGATTCGACACGTACTTCTACACAGTTGATTGTTAGCATATAAACTACACTCATCTACAACTAATCTTAATAATGGTATAAACTGTGACCTGCTCCAACTCACACTAATAATATTTCTGACTGTCTCTTCTAGCTAGCTCCTGGATATCTCTCTCCTGCTGGAGATGGTCATTGCCAGCCACTTGTATGGCGTGAATGTTAATTGTCAATTATCAATGCATGCCTGAATATTGTCCAGTTCTTGCCACAGTGGGGCATGAACAGCTTCACTTCCCGAACCTGAGGATGTCGGTGTTGATTGTAGCATTCTCTGAGTAAATGAACCCAATCTCTTCTAAGTGATTGGTGCTTCTGCCTTGTAGAGTAACTAAGCTCTCGGATTTATATCATTATAAAGGAGATTATGAAGGGGCTGGTTTAGCACGATTTAATTCCCGTACCAGCCTCCCTGAACAGGCGTCGGAATGTGGCGACTAGGGGCTTTTCACCTTAACTTCATTTGAAGCCTACTTGTGACAATAAGCGATTTTCATTTTCATTTCATTTCATTATCAAAACACGACATATCCCTCAATCTCTGTACTATCCTGAAATATTCCACTGTGTGCCAGCCGGTGTAGTCCACACCGTCAGAGGAAGTGAGTGTAAGGATGCTGACACGCACATCTGCTGCAGGAAAATTGCTCCAAATCAGAGCTTGTGTGCTGAAGCTGCAGTTGTCTGTTTTTGCATCTACAGGAAAGGTTCAACTTATGGGAATCAGCAGTTTAAAAAGTAAATCAGACTTTCAAACAGGCTTGTCTTCCTCATACAACACCCGTTTCACACGCTCTCACTCCTTCACCTGAGTACCCTCTGCCTTTTCTAATTAAACCCAGTATCCCAGAGGCTTTTCTTTCATTGCTTTACTCACTTGTCGAGCTGCCTGCAAAGATAGTTATATTGATAGCTGTTTGGTCTCTCTGTTGCTGTGCTCCTGTTAAAATTGTGTGATTTAACTATTAGTTCCCCTTCTCATTTTTCCTCCCAAAAAGTATGATTTCACACCTTGCTGCACGCTGTCTCGTTTGCAAAACACCATCCTTTGCTTTGCAACTATTTCTGCTCCCAAATCCCTTCATTTTAGATGCTCATGATTCTTGGTGTTGGCCTTGGCTCAGTAGGTAGCGCACTCGTCTCTAAGCTTCATGGTTGCTGGGCGGGATCCAAATGAACACATTTAACTGTGCCATTGAGCTCAAACTGGGACAGACAAACTGGGACAGGGAGGGAGAAAGACACAAACTGGAACAGGGAGGGAGAGAGACATGAACTGGGACAGGGAGGGAGAGAGAGACACGAACTGGGACAGGGAGGGAGAGAGGCACAAGCACGAGAGAGGGAGACAAATTAATTGTGGGAGGGTGGAAGAGAACAGCACAAATGGGAAAGAGAAAAGAACACATTCTGGGCAAGGGAGGTTGGTGTGGGAACATGAATGTGGGAAAGAGGGAGAGACACAAATAGCCGAGGGAGAGAGAGAGAGAAAGGAATTTGTGGATTTCGAAACACAAATTGGGGGGAGTGGAGAGTTCATGTTGGCCTGTGATGGCCGCTGAAGTATAATTTTATTCTTGTCGGTGTTAGGCTGCTTTGGTGCCTCTCACATCGGACTGAGTCTCACCTCCCTGAAAGTGGGCTTTGGTGTTGGGTTCAGGAGTCAATGATTTGAATTAGGTTTCATAGAATTATAGAATTTACAGTGCAGAAGGAGGCCATTTGGCCCATCGAGTCTGCACCGGCCCTTGGAAAGAGCACCCTACCCAAGCCGGTAACCCCGCCCAACCTTTTTGAACACTAAGGGCAATTTATCATGGCCAATCGACCTAACCTGCACATCTTTGGACTGTGGGAGGAAACCAGAGCACCCGGAGGAAACCCACACAGGCACGGGGGGAACGTGCAGACTCCGCACAGACAGTGATCCAAGCTGGGATTCGAACCTGGGACCCTGGAGCTGTGAAGCAACTGTGCTAACCACTATGCTACCGTGCTTGGTTTTAGTTATGTTTATTGTTTACACTTGCTGCATGTCGTAAACGACCATAGGATTGCATTGAAACTTCAGTTAGAAGTTATTTATATTGATGTTTTTGTTGAATCAATGGAATTTATTTAGTTTTATTGCAGTTGGCGCTGTGGCAGCAGAAGTGATTTTATTTAAACATTATTAAATTGATTCCGGGGATGAGGAGTTGTCCCTAGATTGGGTGTAGATTCCCTGGAGTTTCGAAGAAGGAGAAGTGACCTAATTGTAATACATTAAATTTCTCAAAGGTGTGGCAGGGTTGATCCTGAGAGGCCCTTTCCCATGGTTAGAAAGTCTAGAACTTGGGAGGCATAGTCTCGAGATGAACGTTCAGTCATTTAGAATTGAGACAAGGAGAATTTTCTTCACCCAGTGCTGTGAATCTCTGGAATTCTCAATCGCAAAGGACTCGGTAATTGAATGTATTCAAGACTGAGATCGATGGATTATTGGACAGGCAGGGAATCGAGCAATATGGGAATAAAGATTTGAAAATAGACTGGAGATAGAAGATCATCCACGACCTTCTGGAATGGAGGAGCAGCGTCAAGGTCCAGTTAAATCCTGCTACTGTTTCCAATGTTCTTGTTATTTATCCTTAAATCTTTTTATTCTTCTCTATGCTTTCTTTGATTTATAAATTATGTTATTCACCTTACCAGATAACAAAAAAAGTCAGATATTTTATTTGCAGCTTGATAGGGAGGATCTCAACTAGTTCAGTGCAAGAACTTGAAGATTCAGGCAGTTGGCTAACATGTGACTGAATGACGTGGTTCAACAGAGCAAGTGGTGTCATGTGAAGTAATGCCATGTGATCAAATGTCATGTGATCAGATCCGAATGCATCAAAACAGAGTTGGACACAGAATTCCCCAGTCACCTGTTTTACATAAAATAACATCCCAAGGGCGCGATCTTCTCAAAAGGGAACCAAGTCGCTGAGCGAGCGTGTCGAGAAACACATGGCTATTCAACGTGACTCGCTTTGAATAAGGGACCTGAATGGGAACTTGCGGCCAAAGCCGGACATAGCCCATTTTTTACAATGGGGAGCTCCCCATTGCAGCGAGAGATCAGGACGTCATTTTTAAATGGCGTCCCGATCTCCAAGGCTGCAAAAAGAATCCGCAACCTCCCCCCCCACAGCCTGAAAGCAACATGGGAGGGCCCTGTGTCCCCCGCCTCCCCCCCGCAACACCCACACCGGGCAACCTCGGCCCTATGGGCACACCCAAAAAATGCCAACCTGGCAATGCCCCTGCCAGTGGCAGTGCCAATGGGCATCTTGTCAATGCCAGACTGGCACCCAAGTGGCACTACCAACATGCCAGGCTGGCACTGCCAAGGTACCCAGGTGGCACCAGCAGTACCAGGGCACCACCCTGCCCGAGGGCCATGCAGCTGTGGGCCTCCAATTGTCTTGGAGACCCCCACGAATGCCGTTCCGTCTGGTCCCCGTTTGTAGGGAACTGTACCAAACAGCACTCACCCAAGGTGAAGGGGTTGAATCCTAAAGCCTCAGGAACCTCGGGAATCTGCACATTAGAGTAAGGCTTACTGCCTCGCTCTGATATGCAGATTTGCTAAAAGGTGATTCCGCCCATTGTGGGTGAGATTCCCCTTTCAACATCTCATGAGATTACGTTGGAGCTCGAGAGGCTTTGCGAGCCGGTTCGATCTCGGGAGCAGGGTCTGCCCGCTTTCTCCGGCCACCTGCGCCATGGCGAGATGCTGTTCCGGTGCAGCGTGGCCAGAGGATCGCGCGTCAAATCTTTACCCTTTCTTTGCCGCCTATTAGCTTGTTTAAGCTTTTCTCCTCTTGAGGCTGCTGAACCTTAAATCTCTCCATTATTTCACCATAACCTGGTCCTCAGAGTCCTTGGACACTGGTGACGAGCCAGGCTAAGGCAAGCCGACAGTTTTTCCTTGGTGCTGTAAGGACTAATCAAAAATGTCGGACTGCACATGTAAACAGTATCAAGCATCCTGTTGCTTTAAAACAACGGCCTTCAGTGACTCAATTAATAATCTCTGCCAACCAGAAGTGATCAGTGCAACTTACTTAATCATTTTAATTAGGCATTCATACTGAGGTATCATCTCCACCTAGTCAATTACATTCAGTCATCAATTTCAGACATGCTTCATGCCCAGCTGTTCTTGGCTTTCTGCTTTCCACGGCATTCAGTCATGTTTGACTAACTGCCTGCTTGCACTCCGCCCCTCTTTAGCAAAGGGAATCTTGCACATTACATTCAGTGCAGTCCCCTGTTTGATGGACGACCATCCCAGTAGAATTGTTCCGTTTATCTGGCAAATGCAGGAATGGTGGACCAAGAGAAAGGAAAATGAGTCCTTTTTTTCCCCCGAAAGTGATCGTCAGTCAATTCAGGAGAGAGTCAATAAAGAGCGTTGTTGGAGAATGGGGAAATCCCAATGCCCCTCAATTTAATAGGAAGAAGTCTTACAACTTCAAGTGGTCATAGGATAGACATATGGACAATAAGGGAATAGTGTAGATGGGCTTTAGAGTGGTTTCACAGGTAGGCCCAACATTGAGGGCCGAAGGGCCTGTACTGCGCTGTAATGTTCTATGTTCTAACACCAGCACCAACTTAACACCCGTTGGGGCAGCACGGTAGCACAAGTGGATAACACTGTGGCTTCACAGCGCCAGGGTCCCAGGTTCGATTCCCCGCTGGGTCACTGTCTGTGCGGAGTCTGCACGTTCTCCCCGTGTCTGCGTGGGTTTCCTCTGGGTGCTCCGGTTTCCTCCCATAGTCCAAAGACGTGCAGGTTAGGTGGATTGGCTGTGCTAAATTGCCCTTAGTGTCCAAAAAGTTTAGGAGGGGTTGTTGGGTTGCGGGGATGGGGTGGAAGTGGGGGCTTAAGTGGGTCGGTGCAGACTCGATGGGCCGAATGGCCTCCTTCTGCACTGTATGTCCTATGTTATATGTTCTAACACCAGGTTAAAGTCCAACAGGTTTGTTTCAAATCACTAGCTTTCGGAGCACTGCTCCTTCCTCAGGTGAATGAAGAGGTATGTCCCAGAAACATATATATAGACAAAGTCAAAGATGCAAGATAATGCTTTGAATGCGAGCATTTGCAGGTAATTAAGTCTTTGCAGATCCAGAGATAGGGGTAACCCCAGGTGAAAGAGGTGTGAATTGTCTTAAGACAGGACAGTTGGTAGGATTTTGCAAGCCCAGGCCAGATGGTGTGGGTTGAATATAATGTGACATGAATCCAAGTTCCCGGTTGAGGCCGTACTCATGTGTGCGGAACATGGCTATAAGTTTCCCCTCGGCAATTTTGCGTTGTCACGCGTCCTGAAGGCTGCCTTGGAGAACGCTTACCCGGAGATCAGAGGCTGAAGGCCCTTGATTGCTGAAGTGTTCCCCGACTGGAAGGGAACATTACTTCCTGGCGATTGTGGAGCGATGTCCGTTCACAGTGTCTGTATGGTCTCGCCAATGTACCACGCTTCGGGACCTCCTTTCCTGCAGTGTATGAGGTAGACAACGATGGCTGAGTCGCACGAGTATGTACCGCGTACCTTGTGGGTGATGTTCTCACGTGTAATGGTGGTGCCCATGTCGATAATCTAGCACGTCTTGCAGAGATTGCCATGGCAGGGTTGTGTGGTGTCGTGGTCTCTGCTCTGAAGACTGGGTAGTTTGCTGCAAACAGTGGTTTGTTTGAGGTTGCACGGTTGTTTGAAGGCAAGTAGTGGGGGTCTGGGGATTACCTTGGAAAGATGTTCATCTTCATCGATGACGCGTTGAAGGCTGCGAAGAAGATATCGTAGTTCCTCCGCTCCGGGGAAGTACTGGACGATGAAGGGTACTCTGTTGGTGTGTCCCGTGTTTGTCTTCTGAGGAGGTCGGTGCGATTTTTTGCTGTGGCGCGTTGGAACTGTCGATCGATGAGTCGAGCGCCATATCCCACTCGTACGAGGGCACCTTTAAGCATCTGTCGATGTCTGTTATGCTCCTCCTCGTCTGAGCAGATTCTGTGTATACGGAGGCTTGTCCATGGGGATGGCTTCTTTAATGTGTTTAGAGTGGAAGCTGGAGAAGTGGAGCATCATGAGGTTATCCGTGGGTTTGCGGTAAAGCGAAGTGCTGAGGTGACCATCCTTGATGGAGATAAGTGTGTCCAAGAATGCAACCAATTCTGGAGAGTAGTCCATGGTGAGTCTGAGGTGGGATGGAACTTATTGATGTCATTGTGTAGTCGTTTCAGTGATTCTTCGCCGTGGGTCCAAAGGAAAAAAATGTAATTGATGTATCTGGTGTTTAATGTCGGTTGAAGGTCCTGTGCAGTGAGGAGGTCTTGTTCAAACTTGTGAATGAAAATGTTGGCATACTGAGGTGCGAATTTGGTCCCCATGGCTGTTCCATGCTTCTGAAGAACTTGTTGTCGAAGGTGAAGACGTTGTGATCCAGAATGAAGCGGGTGAGTTGCAGAATTGCGTCTAGAGATTGACAGTTGTCGGTGTTGAGTACTGAGGCTGTTGCAGGAATGCAGTCGTTATGGGGGATGTTGGTGTTGAGTCCCGAGACGTCCATTGTGACGAGGAATGTTCCAAGTTCAACTGGTCCATGGGTGCTGAGTTTCTGTAGGAAGTCCGTCGTGTCGTGACAAGCTGGGTGTTCCTTGTACGATGGGTTTCAAGAAGCCCTCGAAGTAGCCAGAGAGGTTCTCACACAGGGTCCCATTGCCTGATCCAATAGGACGGCCTGGTGTGTTGGCCTTGTGTATTTTCGAGAGGCAATAGAGATCTCCAACGGGGGGAGTACGTGGGATGAGAGCACATCGGGTGCTCTGAAAGTCTGGATCCAAGGTCTTAATCAGTCTGTTGAGTTGGCGAGTGTGTTCCTTGGTCGGATCTGTGGGTAACTGGCTGCAGTGTTCCTGGTTGTTGAGTTGTCAGGACACTTCTTTGCAGTATGACGGTGGCCCCTCCTTTGTCTGCTGGTTTGATGACGATGTTGCAGTTGGTCTTGAGAGCGCGGATGGCGTTGCGTTGTGCTTGGGTGACGTTCGGGGCTGTCTTGTGAATACGACTGATGAATCTGGCATTGACGCGGCTCCTGACGGCTTGAGCATACATGTCGAGTCTAGGGCAGCGGCCTTCCGGAGGGGCCTAATTCGACTCTTTCCTCTTCGGTTGCCGCACCGCAGATCTCTCTGTCTGCTGTTCCAGTTGATTGGTTGACTCATTGGGTTCGCTGTCGGCCTCTTGTGGTCTGTGGAAGAACTCCCGGAGCCTCATTCGCCTGATGAATTCTTCCGTGTCTGTCGCGAGACTGATGGGGTCCATTTTGGTGGTGGTGCAGAAATTGAGCCCTCTGCTGAGGACTACAATTTCGTCTGGTTGAAGGGTGTAGTCTGACAAGTTGATAATAGATTTCCCTGTATTGTTTTCTACTGTGGTACCGGGGGTGGCTTGGTTGCTGCTGGTGGTGATGCCGAGTTTCTCCAGCTTCCTGTCCTAGGTGTGCTTAGAGGGGGCATAGTACCGTTGTCTCACCTGTTTGGCGGTGTTCCGCAGCTGGTCTGCTGCGTCCTGAGCGCAAGTTGAGAATATGGCCTCTATCCTGGTTTCCAGGTTGCAGCGTCTGTTTGAGAGCTGGCGTACGAGGTGGTTGAGGAGTGTGAGAGAGGTGTGATGGCAGAGTCTCTCAGCATAGTTTGTGTTGTCGGTCGACTTGAGTGGGTTTGTGATCTGTAGCCCTTTCGCGATCTTGTCTGCTTTCTTCCATCTTTGTAGAAACTTGATGTCAATGTCTATATGCGCGATCTTCTTGGAGATTCTCTCCACTTTGAGCCGTCAGTTTGCGGTGTCGATGGAAGCCATGATGTGGGGATGCCGGCGTTGGATTGGGGTGAGCACAGTAAGAAGTCTTACAACACCAGGTTAAAGTCCAACTGGTTTGTTTCAAATCACTAGTTTTCGGAGCACTGCTCCTTCCTCAGGTGAATGAAGACGTATGTTCCAGAAACAGAAATATATAGACAAAGTACCATGTTAAAGAGCTGTGAATTGTCTCAAGCCAGGACAGTTGGTAGGATTTTGCAAGCCCAAGCGAGACCAGGCAGACGCTGCGACAACGGATGAACAGACATCACACAACAATCGCCAGGCAGGAATGTTCCCTCCCAGTCGGGGAACACTTTAGTAGTCAAGGGCAAAATCGCCGAGCAGAAACTTATAGCCAAGTACCGCACACATGAATACGACCTCAACCGGGACCTTGGATTCATGTCACATTACATTCATCCCCCACCATCTGGCCTGGGCTTGCGAAATCCTACCATCTGTCCTGGCTTGAGACAATTCTCATCTCTTTAACCTGGGGTTACTCCTATCTCTGGATCTGTAAAGGCTGAATTACCTGCAAATGCTCGCATTCAAAGCATTGTCTTGCATCTTTGACTTTGTTTCCTACATTTCCGCAAAGAGTGAGAAGAGAGCCAGGGGTTTACAGAGAGTGCAGCTGACTGGGAGCAGAGTCGGAGGGTGGAGATCCAGTTAGTCCACAGGGCAGCAATATTCTGTAAGGTAAGAGGGGTTGGAGGCTAGGCCAGTTGCATGCTCCTCCTGTAGGATGTGGGTGGTGAGGGATACCACCGGTGTCCCCGCTGAGTATACCTGCGGGAAGTGCACCCAACTCTAGCTCCTCAAAGACCGTGTTAGGGAACTGGAGCTGAAGCTGGATGAACTTCGGATCATCCGGGAGGCAGAGGGAGTGGTAGAGAAGAGTTACAGGGAGGTAACCACACCCAAGGTACAGGACAAGAATAGCTGGGTTACAGTCAGTGGAAAAAAACCAAACAGGCAGACAGTGCAGGGATCCCTCGTGGCCGTTCCCCTTCAAAACAAGTATACCGTTTTGGATGCTGTTGGGGGGGATGACCTACCGGGGGAAGGCCCTAGCGGCCAGGTCTCTGGCACTGAATCTGGCTCTGGGGCTCAGAAGGGAAGGGGGGAGAATAGAAAAGCAAGAGTTGTAGGAGATTCAATGGTTAGGGGAATAGAAAGGAGATTCTGTGGTCGCGAGCGAGACTCCTGGAAGGTATGTTGCCTCCCGGGTGCCAGGGCCAGGGATGTCTCGGATCATGTCTTCAGGATCCTTAAGGGGGAGGGGGAGCAGCCAGAAGTTGTGGTGCACATTGGTACCAACAACGTAGTTAGGAAAAGGGGTGTGGAGGTAATAAATGAGTTTAGGGAGTTAGGCTGGAAGTTAAAAGCCAGGACAGACAGATTTGTTATCTCTGGTATGTTGCCGGTGCCACGTGATAGCGAGGCTAGGAATTGGGAAAGAGTGCAGCTAAACACGTGGCTGCAGGAATGGTGTAGGAGGGAGGGCTTCAGGTATTTGGATAATTGGAGCGCATTCTGGGGAAGGTGGAACCTGTACAAGCAGGAAGGGTTGAAATCTGAACCAGAGGGGCACCAATATCCTGGGAGGGAGGTTTGCTAGTACTCTTCGGGAGGGTTTAAACTAATTTGGCAGGGGAATGGGAACCGGATTTGTAGTCCAGCAACTAAGGTAGCCGATATTCAGGACGCCAAAGCGTGTCATGAGGCAGTGGGGAAGGGAACACTGACAAAGGAGAGTACTTGCAGGTACAGAGATGGGTTGAAGTGTGTATACTTCAACGCAAGAAGCATCAGGAATAAGGTGGGTGAACTTAAGGCATGGATCGGTACTTGGGACTACGATGTGGTGGCCATCACGGAAACCTGGATAGATGAGGGGCAGAAATGGTTGTTGGAGGTCCCTGGTTATAGATGTTTCAATAAGATTAGGGAGGGTGGTAAAAGAGGTGGGGGGGGGGGTGGAATTGTTAATTTGAGATAGTATAACAGCTGCAGAAAGGTAGTTCGAGGAGTATCAGCCTACTGAGGTAGTATGGGTTGAAGTCAGAAATAGGAAAGGATCAGTCACCTTGTTAGGAGTTTTCTATAGGCCCCCCAATAGTAGCAGAGATGTGGAGGAACAGATTGGGAAACAGATTTTGGAAAGGTGCAGAAGTCACAGGGTAAAGTGATGGGTGACTTTAAATTCCCAAACATTGAGTGGAAACTCTTTAGATCAAATAGTTTGGATGGGGTGGTGTTTGTGCAGTGTGTCCAGGAAGCTTTTCTAACACAATATGTAGATTGTCCGACCAAAGGAGGGGCAATATTGGATTTAGTACTTGGTAATGAACCAGGGCAAGTGATAGATTTGTTAGTGGGGGAGCATTTTGGAGATAGTGACCACAATTCTGTGACTTTCACTTTAGTAATGGAGAGGGATAGGTGCGTGCAACAGGGCAAGGTTTCTCTTGGGGGAAGGGTAAATACGATGTGTCAGACAAGACTTGAAGTGCATAAGTTGGGAACATAGGCTGTCAGGGAAGGACACAAGTGAAATGTGGAACTTGTTCAAGGAACAGGTACTACGTGTCCTTGATATGTATGTCCCTGTCAGGCAGGGAAGAGATGGTCGAGTGAGGGAACCATGGTTGACAAGAGAGGTTGAATGTCTTGTTAAGAGGAAAAAGGAGACTTATGTAAGGCTGAGGAAACAAAGTTCAGACAGGGCATTGGAGGGATACACGATAGCCAGGAGGGAACTGAAGAAAGTGATTAGGAGAGCTAAGAGAGGGCATGAACAATCTTTGGCGGGTAGGATCACGGAAAACCCCAAAGCCTTTTACACATATGTGAGAAATATGAGAATGACTAGAGCGAGGGTAGGTCCGATCAAGGACAGTAGTGGGAGATTGTGTATTGAGTCTGAAGAGATAGGAGAGGTCTTGAACGAGTACTTTTCTTCTGTATTTACAAATGAGAGGGGCTATATTGTTGGAGAGGACAGTGTGAAACAGACTGGTAAGCTCGAGGAAATGCTTGTTAGGAAGGAAGATGTGTTGGGCATTTTGAAAAACCTGAGGACAGACAAGCCCCCCGGGCCTGACGGGATATATCCAAGGATTCTATGGGAAGCAAGAGATGAAATTGCAGAGCCGTTGGCAATTATCTTTTCGTCCTCACTGTCAACAGGTGTGGTACCAGGGGATTGGAGAGTGGCGAATGTCGTGCCCCTGTTCAAAAAGGGGACTAGGGATAACCCTGGGAATTACAGGCCAGTCAGTCTTACTTCGGTGGTAGGCAAAGTAATGGAAAGGGTACTGAAGGATAGGATTTCTGAGCATCTGGAAAGACACTGCTTGATTAGGGATAGTCAGCACGGATTTGTGAAGGGTAGGTCTTGCCTTACAAGTCTTATTGAATTCTTTGAGGAGGTGACCAAGCATGTGGATGAAGGTAAAGCAGTGGATGTAGTATACATGGATTTTAGTAAGGCATTTGATAAGGCTCCCCATGGTAGGCTTCTGCAGAAGGTAAGGAGGCATGGGATAGTGGGAAATTTGGCCAGTTGGATAACGAACTGGCTAACTGATAGAAGTCAGAGAGTGGTGGTGGATGGCAAATATTCAGCCTGGATCCCAGTTACCAGTGGCATACCGCAGGGATCAGTTCTGGGTCCTCTGCTGTTTGTGATTTTCATTCATGACTTGGATGAGGGAGTTGAAGGGTGGGTCAGTAAATTTGCAGACAATACGAAGATTGGTGGAGTTGTGGATAGTGAGGAGGGCTGTTGTCGGCTGCAAAGAGACATCGATAGGATGCAGATCTTGGCTGAGAAATGGCAGATGGAGTTTAACCCTGAAAAGTGTGAGGTTGTCCATTTTGGAAAGACAAATATGAATGCGGAACACAGGGTTAACGGTAGAGTTCTTGGCAATGTGGAGGAGCAGAGAGATCTTGGGGTCTATGTTCATACATCTTTGAAAGTTGCCACTCAAGTGGATAGAGCTGTGAAGAAGGCCTATGGTGCGCTAGCGTTCATTAACAGAGGGATTGAATTTAAGAGCTGTGAGGTGATGATGCAGCTGTACAAAACTTTGGTAAGGCCACATTTGGAGTACTGTGTACAGTTCTGGTCGCCTCATTTTAGGAAGGATGTGGAAGCTTTGGAAAAGGTGCAAAGGAGATTTACCAGGATGTTGCCTGGAATAGAGAGTAGGTCTTACGAGGAAAGGTTGAGGGTGCTAGGCCTTTTCTCATGAGAACGGAGAAGGATGAGGGGCGACTTGATAGAGGTTTATAAGATGATCAGGGGAATAGATAGAGTAGACAGTCAGAGACTTTTTCCCCGGGTGGAACAAACCATTACAAGGGGACATAAGTTTAAGGTGAATGGTGGAAGATATAGGGGGGATGTCAGAGGTAGGTTCTTTACCCAGAGAGTAGTGGGGGCATGGAATGCACTGCCTGTGGCAGTAGTTGAGTCGGAAACATGAGGGACCTTCAAGCAGTTATTTGATAGGTACATGGATTATGGTAAAATGATATAGTGTAGATTTATTTGTTCTTAAGGGCAGCCCAGTAGCATTGTGGATAGCACAATTGCTTCATAGCTCCAGGGTCCCAGGTTCGATTCCGGCTTGGGTCACTGTCTGTGCGGAGTCTGCACATCCTCCCCGTGTCTGCGTGGGTTTCCTCTGGGTGCTCCGGTTTCCTCCCACAGTCCAAAGATGTGCAAGTTAGGTGGATTGGCCATGATAAATTGCCCTTAGTGTCCAAAATTGCCCTTAGTGTTGGGTGGAGGTGTTGACTTTGGGTAGTGTGCTCTTTCCAAGAGCCGGTGCAGACTCAATGGGCCGAATGGCCTCCTTCTGCACTGTAAATTCAATGATAATCTATGATTAATCTAGGACAAAGGTTCGGCACAACATCGTGGGCCGAAGGGCCTGTTCTGTGCTGTATTTTTCTATGTTCTATGTCTATATATATGTTTCTGGAACATACCTCTTCATTCACCTGAGGAAGGAGCAATGCTCCGCAAGCTAGTGATTTGAAACAAACCTGTTGGACTTTATCCTGGTGTTGTAAGACTTCTTACTGTGCTCACCCCAGTCCAACGCCGGCATCTCCACATCCTCATTTTCATAGCTGACAACCAAGGAAGAGCTGAATATTTTAAGCTCTACTCTGGGCTGGGTTTCATGGTTCTTTGCTTGTGGTTGCGAAGTAACAGATTGCAGAATGTGCAAGGCCAGTTACAGATGCTTTTTGCTAGGAGCTGAGAGGAGAGAGAGGGGGAAGGGACAGATCATGATCTCGACTTTGTGCAACCATGCCTTATTTATCAGCAAGCATTTGTTTTGTCTATCACTGGGATGTTACAGCCCCTCTGGCCAGTGTAATTGTTTGTAATGGGCTGTTGGGAGAGCCAAGCTGTTCTCAAAGTCTTCACAAATCCATTAATTTTTCATCTTGCAGATTAAAATTAAATCGCCAATAAATCAGGCAACACAATTTGCGTGAGGATAGTTGTAAGGCCACTTTTTGCAGGCAGGAATTAACAGATGGCAACATGTGAGTGAAAATTTAGCTGACTGCAATTTCTGAATATCCCCTGAACTTTGGGAATATGCTGTGAATGCCTTTGTCATTTTCTGAATGCATACTGTGATCGGCAAGACTTTTCATTTGTATTGGAATGTTTTCCACACGAACGAGGCCTGAGGTTTCAGCAACAAACACTTGATGCAGATGCAAGAACACTACGAACTGTTCCAAGCACTTGGCATCATTGAATTTGTTCTCATTGCTATGCTTAGGGTTACGTTTGTACTGACAGCAAAAGGACTCATTGCCAATTTTTCTTTTACGGGATGTGGGCGTCGCTGTTTAGGCTAGCATTTGGTGCCCATCCCTAGTTGCCCTTCAGAAGGTGGTAGTAAGCTGCCTTACTGAATCGCTGCAGCCCTTGAGGTATAGGTACACCCACAGTGCTGTTAGGGAGGGAGTTCCAGGATTTTGTCCCAGCGACAGCGAAGGAGCGGCGATATGTTTCCAAGGCAGGGTGGTGAGTGACTTGGAGGGGAACCTCCAGGTGAAATGAAATGAAAAATGAAAATCGCTTATTGTCACGAGTAGGCTTCAATGAAGTTACTGTGAAAAGCCCCTAGTCGCCACATTCCTGCACCTGTTCGGGGCGGCTGGTACGGGAATTGAACCGTGCTGCTGGCCTGCCTTATAAGCCAGCGATTTAGCCCAGTGAGCTAAACCAGCCCCAGGTGGTGGGGTTCCCAGGTATCTGTTGCTCTTGTCCTTCTAGATGGTAGTGGTCGTGGGTTTGAAAGGTGTTAAAGAACAAACAAAGAACAAAGAAATGTACAGCACAGGAACAGGCCCTTCGGCCCTCCAAGCCCGTGCCGACCATACTGCCCGACTAAACTACAATCTTCTACACTTCCTGGGTCCGTATCCTTCTATTCCCATCCTATTCATATATTTGTCAAGATGCCCCTTAAATGTCCCTATCATCCCTGCTTCCACTACCTCCTCCGGTAGTGAGTTCCAGGCACCCACTACCCTCTGCGTAAAAAACTTGCCTCGCACATCTACTCTAAACTTTGCCCCTCTCACCTTAAACCTATGCCCCCTAGTAATTGACCCCTCTACCCTGGGGAAAAGCCTCTGACTATCCACTCTGTCTATGCCCCTCATAATTTTGTATACCTCTATCAGGTCGCCCCTCAACCTCCTTCGTTCCAGTGAGAACAAACCGAGTTTATTCAATCGCTCCTCATAGCTTATGCCCTCCATACCAGGCAACATTCTGGTAAATCTCTTCTGCACCCTCTCTAAAGCCTCCACATCCTTCTGGTAGTGTGGCGACCAGAATTGAACACTATACTCCAAGTGTGGCCTAACTAAGGTTCTATACAGCTGCAACATGACTTGCCAATTCTTATACTCAATGCCCCGGCCAATGAAGGCAAGCATGCCGTATGCCTTCTTGACTACCTTCTCCACCTGTGTTGCCCCTTTCAATGACCTGTGGACCTGTACTCCTAGATCTCTTTGACTTTCAATACTCTTGAGGGTTCTACCATTCACTGTATATTCCCTACCTGCATTAGCCCTTCCAAAATGCATTACCACACATTTGTCCGGATTAAACTCCATCTGCCATCTCTCCGCCCAAGTCTCCAGACAATCTAAATCCTGCTGTATCCTCAGACAGTCCTCATCGCTATCCGCAATTCCACCAACCTTTGTGTCGTCTGCAAACTTACTAATCAGACCAGTTACATTTTCCTCCAAATCATTTATATATACTACAAAGAGCAAAGGTCCCAGCACTGATCCCTGTGGAACACCACTGGTCACAGCCCTCCAATGAGAAAAGCATCCCTCCATTGCTACCCTCTGCCTTCTATGGCCTAGCCAGTTCTGTATCCACCTTGCCAGTTCACCCCTGATCCCGTGTGACTTCACCTTTTGTACTAGTCTACCATGAGGGACCTTGTCAAAGGCCTTACTGAAGTCCATATAGACAACATCTACTGCCCTACCTGAATCAATCATCTTAGTGACCTCCTCGAAAAACTCTATCAAGTTAGTGAGACACGACCTTCCCTTCACAAAACCGTGCTGCCTCTCACTAATACGTCCATTTGCTTCCAAATGGGAGTAGATCCTGTCTCGAAGAATTCTCTCCAGTAATTTCCCTACCACTGAAGTCAGGCTCACCGGCCTGTAGTTCCCGGGATTATCCTTGCTACCCTTCTTAAACAGAGGAACAACATTGGCTATTCTCCAGTCCTCCGGGACATCCCCTGAAGACAGCGAGGATCCAAAGATTTCTGTCAAGGCCTCAGCAATTTCCTCTCCAGCCTCCTTCAGTATTCTGGGGTAGATCCCTTCCGGCCCTGGGGACTTATCTACCTTAATATTTTTTAAGACACCCAACAAGTTGTCGAAGGAACCTTGGCGAGTTACTGCAGTGCATCTTGTAGATGGTACACACGGCTGCGACTGTTCGGCGATGGTTGGGGGGGATTGAATGTTTGTGGAAGGGGGCAATATCAAGCGGGCTACTTTTTGCTCGATGGTGTTTAGCTTCTGAAGAGTTGTTGGAGATGCACTCATCCAGGCAAGTGGTGAGTATTCCATCACACGCCAGACTTGTGCCTTGTAGCTGGTGGACAGGCTTTGGGAAGGTCAGGAGGTGAGTTACTGGCCGTAGGATTCCTAGACTTCTACCTGCTCTGGTAGCCACAGTATTAATATGGCGAGTCCTATTCAGTTTCTGATCAATGGTAACCCCCTCAATGCTGAATAGTTCGGCAGCACTATGTGTAGGGCTAGGAGTTACAAGTGCTATTGTTAGACTCTCCTCCATGCTATTTTAATAAATGCATCAACGCAAGTGAACCAATAATTAGAGCCATGATGTGGAGATGCCGGCATTGGCTGGTGTGGGCACAGTAAGAAGTCTCACAACATCAGTTTAAAGTCAAGCAGGTTTGTTTGGAGTCACTAGCTTTCGCAGCGCAGCTCCTTCATCAGGTGAGTGAAGAGGTGGGTTCCATAAACTAAGATATATACAAAGTCAATGATGCAAGATGATACTTTGAATGTGAGTCTTTGCAGGTAATTAAGTCATTACAGGTCCAAACGGAGCGACTGGAGAGAGGGATAATCACAAATTAAAGAGGTGTGAATTGTCTCAAGCCAGGACAGTTGGTAGGGTTTCGCAAGCCCAGGCCAGATGGTGGGGGGTGAATGTAATGAGACATGAATCCAAGGTCCCGGTTGAAGCCGTACACATACGTGCGGAATTGGTTGTCAGTTTCTGCTCGGCGATACTGAGTTGTCGCGAGCCCTGAAGCCTGCCTTGGAGAATGCTTACCCGAAGATCAGAGGCAGAATGCCCTTGACTGCTGAAGTGTTCATTAGTCACAGGCAACGAGCCCGGGAGTGCTGGATTTGCCACCCCAATGCTCGGTGGGGGTTGAAGGAACCTCGTCAGGGAGTGGGTGATTCTCTGCAGAGGTGGGCCGCAATGGGAGGGTGGAGGGGGAGACACCCACTCTTGGCACCACCATGCCAACCCTTGGATAGTTTCCCCATTCCAGGGGCAAAGCCTATCCCTGCCTGTCTGACCCAACGACCACCCATAACCCCCACCGATGGCTGAGGTCTCTGGCTGCTCGGCTGAAGGCTTTAGCCAATAGGGAATTGGCAATCATGGTTAAGTGAGCACTTCACAGATGCCAAGTGGATTCCCGTGGGTGGACGGGCCTTGTAGCATGTGGGAGTCATTGCCCAGCATCCCATTCACACCTTGATGCCTGGACACTGTGCTTGAAAAATGCTCGAGGCAATACCACACGCGCAGCGTCCTAACACCCAGGGATTGGATATAGCTCCGGGGACATGCCCACAGGCGGAGGGTGGGTGAGTGGCATGGGGAGGTTGGGGGGGGGGGGGGGGATGAGGAATGCCTGGAGAAATGGGCAAAGGGTCCGGAGGACAGCCTGGAAGAGACAAGGGCATCATACTGGTTGTGCAAAAAGGTATTTAACGTGTTGTACAATACCCCAATCCAGATGGTGCCGCCCCACCACACTCGCCACCCCCTACGTACCCCCCCAGTGCCCTCAGTGATCGTCACCTCCTGGACATGGTCCTCGGAGGAGGTAAGGATTCTTAAATTCGGCACCCCTCCGCCAGTCTGGGCCCTCTCCCCAAAATTATGGGAGATCTTTTCCTGAGGAGACACACAGCGGTCATCGTTAGCCACACATGTGGTTCACAGTGGTGTGGGGAGGGGGGTGAAGGAATGGTTGGAGGGGTTGAAGGTGGAGGGGTGGAGGAAGGGCTGGGGTTCGCATTGGAAGTTGGGGTTGTGGATGCTCCCTTGGGGGAGGGTGGGGGGGTTGGGGGTGGGGCGGTGTTGGTGTTGACTCTCTCGTGCTGCCCAGTGTAGGTCGTTGACCTTAAGGCACTGGAGGTCAGTCCTGGTCACACTCGCCGAGCTGACAGCTGCCGCCACCTCATCCCAGGCAGCACTGGCTGCCTTGTGGCTAACCCTCCAGCACCCTCGGGGGAACAGGACATCCCTCCAGATCTCCACCGCATCTAGGAGCCGCCCTATGGACAGTAACCAGGCAGGTTCCTCTCCTCGTGGGGCTACAGTTACGTTAGTGCCGCTGGTGGGATACCTTCATCTGAACTTTTCATAGAATTTTTGTGAACATCATGTCGGCGAGGTTCGAATATTTAGCGAGTGAGATTATGAGGTGGGAGGGCGGTTAATAATATTAAAAATTAGTAAAATGTATCTAAATCATTATGTCGTTTGCGAGCGGTGAGGAAAATTGGGAAACGAGACCTTGCCAGAGAGAATCACATTTTTCAACTCACGCAGGTTGTTGGTTTGGATGATGCTGTTGAAGGAATGTTGAGTTGAATCTTGGACATGGTCCACGCTGCTGCCATTTTGCATAGCTGGTAGAATGAGTGAATATTTAAGGGGTGCCAGTCAAGTGGGCTGATTAGGTGAAGGTCGTGTTCAGCTTTTTGAGTGTTGAGTGACTTATTGAAGCAAGTGGAGAGTTTTCCGTCGCACTCCTGGCATGTGCCTTCTTGATGGTGGACAGGTTTTTCGGAGTCAAGGGGTGAGTTATTGAGCGCGGCATTCCCAGCCTCTCTTTGTATGGCTGTTTCTGGTCAGTGATGTGTTGTCTTAGTTTCGAGGCCAGATTGAGACTTATTTTGCATTTGCATTTACCTGTTTCCCAAAGAGCACTACAGTAGACTGTTATTCGTAAAGACACTTTTTTATATTAACAGGTCTATGTGCATCTCAGTACACTGTTTGAGATTGTACCTCTTCTTCCATCAGCTATTAGTTGCTTGGTCATGTGACATTGTATCATAGTTACATCAGTATCTAGTGCTCCTGATGTTAAACCTTGACTCTGTTGATTGAGAAAACTCTTCTCCACAGGCTGGGACAGACAAAAGACATCACCCACTATCTACTGCAACTCTATTCTTATCTGAGTATTACAGTCTTCCAAATCAATCGCACAGAATGTGACTCAGACTCGTGGTTGAGCTCTAGGCATTACCCACCATAGAGAAGGAGGCTAGCCAGGTGACAATCATTCAATGTGGATATCTTCTTCTCTGAGCTCAGGGCTTCTCTTCTGCAATGGTTGCTCCTGGGGTTTCCAGGTTGTTGCTGATGATGCGTTCCGATGTTCCTTCTCTTATCCAGGTTCTGCTGAGTTCTGCTAGGTCTGAGTCATGATACATACACATACACCTGGCCTGAGTCCTATTGTCCCATCAGGACTTAAACTCATTGAAGAAATAAACAGCATACTCCTGTTCAGCCAGGGTGATTCAATCAAGATCCATTGTCCTCTGAAACATTCTTGTCTGACCAGCTATTAGTCCATCATGGAGACTGATGTCCTCTTTGTTCATCGTTCATCCTGCTCCAAAGTTGACCACACCTGTCTCAAAGTTAGTTGCATATTCATAGCACGGTCTGTTGTCCTTTTGTGTCAACATGATAACTACTGAAAGTGGGTAATCACTAAGTTCCATGGAGAGATAATCAGTTTCTGTGTTGACTTGTGCTTTGTCTGAATGCCAATCTCCATTCCAGCCAAAGCCTTATTTGGTAGTTCCTGTTTTTGGCCTGTATGTCTTTTCCCCTCCATCAGCCTGTCCCCAGTACCACAACACAAAGGATGTTAATTAGTGGGCGTTTCAGCGATTGGAGTGTCATTGAATGTCAAGAAGAGATGGTTGCATTCTCTCCTTTTACAGATGGCCATTCCTTGGCATTAGTGTGACACAAATGTTACTTGCCACTTATCAGCGCAAGCCTGAATATTGTCCTGGTCTTGTTGCCGATGGACACGACTACTTCAGTGAGTTGTAAATGGTACTGAACATTGTGAACATTTCCACTTCTGGCATTATGGTGGAGGGAAGCTGATTGATTAAACAGCTCAAGGTGGTTGGGTCTAAGGAGCTCCTGCAGCCACATCCTGCAACTGAGATAATTGACCTTCAAGAACCATAACCCCCTTCCTTTGTGTTAGATATGGTTCCAACTGTGGAGAATGTTTCTCCTGATACCATTGACTTAAATTTTGAAAAGGCTTGTTGATGCCATGCTCAGTCAAAGGCAGTCAAACTCACCCAATACATGAAATTCAACTCTTTTTTTGCCCCCATGCGTTCTGGAGCCGAATGGCCCTGGCAGAAGACACTTTCACTTGTTGGAGGTCCCAAAACTAGGGGTCGATATCCTGAGATAGTCAGTAATTCATCTAAAAAGGAATTCAGGGGAAGCTTTTTTGCCCAGAGTGTGGCTAGGACATGAAACTCCACAGCTACCACAGGAAGTAGTTGAGGCGGATAGCATAGAAAAATGGAATCAACTCATACGGGTGAAAGGAAGAGAAGCTTATGCCATTGGGGTGAGGTGAAGTAGGGTAGGAGGAGGTGCATGTGGAGCATAAACATCAGCATGGACATATTGGACCCAGTGACCTGCCTCTGTGCTATGCAATTCTGAAAAACTGGACCGCTTGAACCTCATCAGCAGAATAGTGCTCGATAGCGAGTACATTATTTGCATCCGAACTGTTCACCCCTTGTATTCCCTATGATCTCTTCCCTTGACACCAATGTTCTATCCAATGATCCCCATGTCTGCTCAACCGTGAGCTCATTGGGAACCTACAGAAGGCCTACAGATCAACATCCGGAAAGACAGTCAATCGTTGAGGGCGACGGTAACTATATCCTACGGAGACGAAGCAAAGCTGCTGATTTGAACCTTTGGCCGGATGAGGGGCCTAGAAGTCACTCGCACGGAGCAGCCACGTTAATTATCTTTTTGCCCTGTGCCACTGTGATTAGGGGCAGAGTAAATCCAGTGCGGTGGACGGTGTTCCCTCTCCTCCAGTGGGCTCACAGAGATCTCAGCCGGTTGTTTCTCGTTGTCAGGTGAGCAATAAAACCTGTGGACGGGGCCATCAGGTTCGTTTCTTGGCAGACCTTTAAGGCAAGGTTCTTTGAGCAAAGGACGTAAGTTCCAGTTTTCCCAAGAAGCTGGGTTTCCGGACCTAGGCCGACGTTTAACAGCAGCGACATGATTTATGGCACTTCATCGCATTTCTTTCATGTTGCAATCATCTATTTTCCACTAAGAGAACTGAGAAATCACCTTATTTTGTAGCTTTTGAGATGAGTTGTTACTGTCTGCAGTTTGCCATTTCCTGCATTGATTTACCCTCAGTGGCGTTTCATCCCTTCAATTGATTCCCCTGATGATTCAGCATTCAAAAATAATAGGATTATTTGAATCAATTTGCATATATTAATGATTCAAACTACTCCAACCATCAAAGCAACTTTTGACTTAATTGCTTTATGAGTAAAGATATTCATAGCTTCCCACAGACAGAATATCCACAATCTGCCACTCTGAAAGCAAGTGAGAAGAGTTTACATTTTAAGTCAGGTTATTTTAAAATTTGTCCTTTTTGCCACATCTTTCCAGATCACAAGACAAGGAAAACTGGAGAAGTTGAAAAAAAATGTAACTGTCGGTTTAAGAAATGTGTGTACATGTGTGTCTCTAGGCTGTACGTGTGTATGCGTTTGTGTGTTGTGCCTCTATCATTATCATCTCTTGTGTATCTCCCATTTTGATTGCTGCACCCTTGGTAATCGTGTCTTCAGGTGCATGGGATCTGTAGTATTATCATAAATGTAAGCACAGTAAGAAGTCTTACAACACCAGGTTAAAGTCCAATCACTAGCTTTCGGTGCACTGCTCCTTCCTCAGGTGAATGAAGAGGTGGGTTCCAGAAACATATATATATTGTTATGGGCGAGGCATTTTCAGGACCCCAAAATATATCATGGAGTTCAACCAACCTCCCCCTTTAATGTATTTGTTGCTTTTCCTAGCACACGGCTTGTTCCCTAGGTGTGGGATTACAATTATGGACACGTGGGTTTTTAAACACAAAACAATGTTTATTCCATGAACTCAACTTAACATCTTAAATAAACATTGGATCTCTTAACACCCCTTACTTCAAAGATAACTCAGAAAATATTGCAACAGTAAATAATTCCTCAAAATGTTCCTTCAAACTTCCAAGAGACTTAACATCTTTAAACAGAATCACATCAGGTTAAAGGCTTTACTATTATGAGTTTAAATCACCCAAATGATCCAGAGATAGTCTTTCCTGGCAGAGATCCAGCTCACTGCAAACACAGACACTCCCAAGCTCTTTTCAAACTGCAAAACTAAACTGGAAAATGGCTGATCTAAAGCCCAGCTCCACCCACTCTCTGACATCACTGTTTTCTTAAAGGCACATTGCTTAAACATCCATGTCTTAAAGATACTCTCACATGACACCTCCCCCCAAGAAAAAAAAAAAAACCATCAACTTCAAGATGGTTTCATTTTTCACTTTTGCACCATCCACTAAGAAATGTACACAGTTAAAATACTTTTTTGTTTTACAAAAAAAAACACATGCAAACAGGCATAATAATATAGTTCATTTTTCTTTGCTCTTCCTCCAACCGAAATCCTTCTCAATTGACAGTCTCTTGGAACAAAGTCTCTGCACGATCCATCCATTCCTCTACTCCTCAGTATTTCTCTTTAGAATCAGGTACTTTAGTTTAATCTGACCACAGAGCCCCTTGTAATTCTCCAATACAGGAGCATTGGTTACCACAGCTTTCAGGCAGTCAAATGCCTGTTGAAAGTCTGCTGTCCATTGAACTTTTTTACGTTTCTTCAGCAATTCCATCAGTGAAGTAATCACGCCACAAAACCTTTGCACAACTGTTCGATCAAATTCATTCATGCTAGGAGATCGCATTATTTCCCTTTGTCTTGAGGGTATCGGAAACTCCGCAAGGAAAGTGATTTGGGCTTCTCCAAATTCACTTTTGGCTAGGTTCATCACTAAACCCGCCGCCTGAAGTCGATCGAAGAACTCCATACGATGTTTAAAATGTTCTTTCCATGTCTGGAAGTTGAAAATAAAAGCAGATTGTCCCACTTTCTCAAAGCATTCCTCCAAACATGGGATCGGATAAGAGTCCGTTCTTGTAACTGCATTCACCTTTCTATCGTCCTCACACAATCGTTGGGTACAGTCTGGTTTAGGTATGGTGAGCTTCATTGGCTGCAACCCACTTCAATAATGCCATTCTTCAGCATACTTTCAATCTCTCTGTTAACCTGTGCCAATTTTAAAGGATTAAGTCTATATGGATGTTGTTTGATAGGAACCGCATTTCCCACATCTACATCATGTATAGCCATTTTGGTACTTCCCAATTTATCTCTACAAACTTGCCCATGTGATATCAATAACTCTATCAGGTCAGTTCGTTTTTCCTCTCGAAGGTAACTTAACAATTCATCCCAATTTTTAAGAACATCCTCATTTTCCAATTTAATTTCAGGTATGCCAAATTCACAGTCATCTGTATTTGGTTCATCACTTTGAGTTAGAATCATTAAAACCTCCTTTTTCTCTCCTTCCCTTTCAAAGTACCTTTTAAGCATATTCACATGACACACTCGGTGAGTCTTCCTTCGATCTGGTGTTTTTACCACATTATTCACCTCACTTAATTTCCTTTAAATCTGATAAGGTCCACAAAACCTAGCTTTTAAAGGCTCACCTACCACTGGTAACAACACTAAAACTTTATCCCCACTGGCAAAACTACGAACTTTGGATTTCTTGTCCGCTACCCGTTTCATCACATTTTGTGCAACTTTCAAATGTTGTCTAGCCAATTCACCTGCTCTATTTAATCGTTCCCTAAAATTTGACACGTAATCCAATTGTGTAATTTCTGATTTCTCACCCACCAATTTTTCCTTAATCAATTTAAGTGGTCCTCTTACTTCATGACCAAAGATTAGTTCAAAATGACTAAATTTGGTAGACTCATTAGGTGCATCACGAATTGCAAACAATACGAATGGAATTCCTTTATCCCAATCCTCTGGATAATCTTGACAATACGCCCTCAACATTGTCTTTAATGTCCGATGCCACCTTTCTAACGCTCCCTGCGATTCTGGATGGTACACAGTTGATTTAAATTGTTTTATTCCTAAGCTATCCATAACTTCTTTGAATAACTTTGAAGTAAAATTTGATCCTTGATCCGATTGAATTTCTGTGGGTAGTCCTTATCCAGTAAAGAATTTAAGTAACTCCTCCACAATCCTTTTAGCTGTAATATTACGTACTGGAATGGCCTCTGGAAATTTAGTAGACACATCCATTATAGTCAAAAGATATGAATTCCCACTTTTTGTTTTTGGAAGCGGTCCTACACAATCAATTATGACCCTCGTAAAAGGTTCCTCAAATGCTGGAATGGGAATCAAGGGCGCTGGTTTTATCGCCGCTTGAGGTTTCCCTATCACTTGACATGTGTGACATGATTGACAAAATTTAATTACATCTTTATGTAGTCCAGGCTAATAAAAATGTTTCTGGATTTTAGCTTGAGTTTTCCTTATTCCCAAATGACCTCCCACTGGTACCTCATGTGCAACTCGCAACATCTCCTTTCTATACCCTACCGGCAATGCTACTTGATGAACTTCTGCCCACTTTTCATTCGCCTGCATATGTACAGGTCTCCATTTTCTCATCAAGACATAATTTTTACGGTAATAACACTGGTATACTCTCAGATTCCTCTTCCGTAAATGTTTTCTGATATATCCGTTTTAATTTTACATCTTTCTGTTGTAACTCCGCCAATTTTCCTGAACTAAAAATATCCGCCTCATCCTCCACCTGTTCTTGTTCTTTTTCAACCATCTGATCAAAAATCGTTTCTGATAATTGCACTTCAACTTCATCTTCACTCTTTGATTTCTCCTCTTGTCTTAACCTGTGACTTTGCAACCTTGTTACTGCACAATCCGGAAAAATCCCAGGATATTCATCCTTCAACCCTTCAGTTGTCTGATTTTCCACTGGCTTATCAACCACAGTAGGCATCACTCCCACCTGCGATCCAGCTGTATCATTACCCAAGATAAACTGTATTCCTGGACAAGATAGTTTATCTATTACTCCTACTACCACTTCACCGCTCTTCACTGGACTTTCCAACCTTACCTTATATATTGGATCGCTACTCCTCTCATCCTGAATTCCACATATCACCACCTTTTCTTGCAACATTCTTCCCAAACTACATAATTCCTCATCTCTTACCATTAATGATTGACTAGCCCCTGTATCTCTTAAAATTGTGACGTCTTTACCTGCTCCTCCTGATACACATGAGTAAACTTTACCCACACAAGTAAATTCTTTAAAGACATCTGGCACTTTCCTAACAATTACTTCTTGAACAGCCTGTACAATCGTTTGCACCTCCTTTGCTTCCCTTGGGCTTTCCTTTACCACTATAACAAACCCCACTGTCTTATCCTGTTTTACCACATCAGCCTTCCCATTGCTTTTCTTCAACCGCCAACACTGTGACTTTACACGGCCTAGTTTATTACAGTGAAAATATTTGAAACTTTTCATTTCTTTTCCACCCACCTGGATTTCTTTTTTAATCTGAGGTACACTCTCTTTATTGTCTCCCATCAGATCACCTTTACCTTTACCACTTGAGTATTTCTCATGTCCCCAGTTTCTATCCCTCACCGGCTGAAACTGATGTCGGAAACCAATCTTTGATTTATGAACTAATTCATAATCATCTGCCATTTCCGCTGCTAATCTCGCAGTTTTAACCCTCTGTTCTTCCACATGAGTTCTCACTACATCAGGAATTGAATTTTTAAACTCCTCCAAAAGTATAATTTTTCTGAGAGCTTCATACGTTTGGTCTATTTTCAAAGCCCTTATCCACCTATCAAAATTACTCCGAGCCTTTCAAACTCCATGTATGTTTGACCAAGTTCTTTCCTCAAATTTCTAAAGCTTTGTCTGTAACCTTCAGGCACTAGCTCATATGCACTTAAGATGGATTTCTTCACCTCCTCATACGCTTCAGATACCTTCTCCGGTAGTGATGCAAACACTTCACTAGCTCTACCTACCAGCTTTGTTTGAATCAGTAACACCTACATGTCCTACGGCCATTTCATTTGTTCAGCTACCTTCTCAAATGAAATGAAAAAGGCTTCCACTTCCTTCTCGTCAAACCTTGGCAAAGCTTGGACATATTTAAATAGATTCCCACCAAGCCTTCGACTATGACGCTCTTTCTCACTATCCTCATCACTATCATCCAACTGTATGTTTCCCTTTATGTCTACCAATTTTAACTGATTGTCATGTTTTATGGCCATTTTCTGAAGTTCAAAGTCCCTCTTTATCTTTTTCCCTGATCTGTATCTCCCTTTCTTTTTCTTTTTGTTCTGCTAGGGCTATTCTTTCTTTTCTCCTTTCTTTGCTCTCCTTTTCTTTTTCCCCCCTCTCTCTTTCTCTTTCTTTTTCCTCTCTCTCACTTTCGTATTCAAGCCACTTTAATTCTTTCTCATGTTCCATTTGTTTAATTTGCAACTGAATTTTTGCCATTTCCAATGAGTCAAACTCTATCTCAGGCAACTTTAAATGCTTAACCACGCCATAATTACCTCATCTTTTCGCATTTTGTCAGGTAATGTCAACAGCAATGTTCTTGCCAAATCCAACAGTCTGCTTTTCGTTTCTGTCCGTAAAGTACTACGTGTGACATTCTCCAGCCCCCAAAACTTCTGAGCCTCTGAAAGAGCCATTGTTCACAACACTCTCCCCACTTAAACTAAAATACCACACCGGAAAAGCAACAATCCTTCACTGTCTTTAAGTTCACAAAAGCAATTCCAATAGATAGGCTTTTATCCCGGACGGGCCCCCAATTATTATGGGCGAGGCGTTTTCAGAACCCCAAAATGTATCATGGAGTACAACCAACCTCCCCCTTTAATGTATTTGTTGCTTTTCCTAGCACACGGCTTGTTCCCTAGGTGTGCGATTACAATTATGGACACGTGGGTTTTTAAACACAAAACAATGTTTATTCTATAAACTCAACTTAACATCTTAAATAAACATTGGATCTCTTAACACCCCTTACTTCAAAGATAACTCAGGAAATATTGCAACAGTAAATAATTCCTCAAAATGTTCCTTCAAACTTCCAAGAGACTTACACCTTTAAACAGAATCACATCAGATTAAAGGCTTTACTATTATGAGTTGAAATCACCCAAATGATCCAGAGACAGCCTTTCATGGCATAGATCCAGCTCACTGCAAACACAGACACTCCCAAGCTCTTTTTAAACTGTAAAACAAAACTGCAAAATGGCAAAAGGGTTAATGAACTGTCTAGATCAGCCACTAAATGGAGCTAGAGATACAAGTATGTAAGATATCGATGCAAAGCCTTGTGGGGGGAGAAGTGAAGGAGTCAGCTAGAATACAGATTGAAAGAAAGACAGTGTGAGTAAGAGCAGATCATAGTTTATAATAGTGTAGAGATTAGTTGTAGGTGAGTGTGGATTATATGTGAATTATCAACTATTATTTAGTCAAATCCAAATTGGTAGTGTTAAAAGGTTTGTAGCTTTGTTCAAGTTAGAGCTATTTTGTGGTCTTTGTGAACACTATGCCAACCGTCATGAATTTAACAACACAAAGAACACCACAGGTTCTAAATTCTGGAATTCCTGTCCTAATCCCCTTTGCCTCATTTTCTTCTTTTAAAACCGTCTTTAAAACCTTCCTCCCTAAATGCCCCGTGTGTGTTTGTATGTGTGTGTGTGTGTGGCTAATAATATGCTTCAAGTATTCAAACATAAATTGCCTATCATATTAGACTGTAGACAATTGTCCATTAGCACCCAATAAACCTCCCGTCAATATGTCACTATTATTATACCTATAGAATGGATGGCAGCAGCTATCAATTGCACAGAAAGCATTGCAATGCACTGCCTACAATTGGAATTCAGAACTCACTGAACCTTGTTTGTGTTGAATTCAATGCTGTCAACTCATTGTCAGTTTATTCCTCCTGGCTGCTGCTCCCCTCGGACCAGCGAGAAGAAATGGAATCAACCAAAGCTCCCAGGCCTAATCCCTGCGGAGTGACTCCAATTGAAAAGTGTGCACATAGAGTAACCAGTTACAAACAACAACAACAGCAACATTACAGTGTTTATTATATTGTTTAAGTATACCAAGCTGCTTCACGAGAACTTTACCAGTCAACGTTTGGTAGCAAGTCACATAACGAGATAACGGACACAAAAACAGAAAATATGGACAATCCCAGCAGGTCTGACAGCATCTGTGGAGAGAGAAGGAAGCTAACGTTTCGAGTATGGATGACCCTTTGTCAAAGCTGGAGAGAACTGGAAATGGGGTCAGATTTACACTGTAGTGGGGCGGGGGGCATAGAATGGTGAGGCTGAATAGGGGCCAGTGATAGGTGCAGATTGACAAAGATGTCGATGACAGAAGATAAAATGAATGTAAATGAGGGTGATTAGGGCTAAGAAGGGTGCTGAAAGTGGCGCATAAAGAGATCAGAATGTTGAATGGCAGAACAAAGGAGAGCAGTGTGTCAAAGGGCAACTAGGAACAGTTGGCCTAAGTGGCGTGGGGGGGAGAGAGGAGTGAACAATAGTGAGGGAAAAACAGATCAATGGAAGAAATGAAAATAAAAATAAATTGGTAAAAATAAAAATAGGGTGTAGGTGGAGGAGAGAGTTCACAGTCTGAAGTTGTTGATCTCAATGTTAACTCCAGAAGGCTGTAACGTGCCTCATCAGACGATGAGGTGCTGTTCCTTCAGTTTGCGCTGGGCTTCACTGGAACATTGCATCAGGCCAAGGACCGGGATGATGAGATAACAGGACCGGTAACCAAAAGCATGTTCAAAGTGTCTTAAGAAGAATTTTGAAGGACGTGGAGAAGTTTAGCTGTGGAATTCCCAGGACTTTAGGCCTAGGCAACTGGAGGAACAGCCCAACAGTAGTGAAAAGGTTAAAATATGGAATGCCCAAGAGGCCAGAATTAGAGTGGCACAAGTTTGTCAGAAAGTTTTATTTACTCGTTTGCCCACAGGATGTGGCCGTCACTGGATAGGCCAGCATTTATTGCCCTTGAGAAGGTGATGGTGAGCTGCCTTCTTGAATTGCTGCAGTCCATGTGATGTCAGAATGGCGTGTGGTTTGGGGGGAACTTGCAGGTGGTGGTGTTCCCATGTTTCTGCTGTCCATGTATGGGAGCTGATAGAGGTCATGGGTTTGGAAAGTGGTGTCAAAGGAGCTTTGGTGATTTGCTGTATGGCATCCTGGTAGTTGTTACACACTGCTGTCACTGTGCATTAATGCTGGAGGGAGTGAATGTTTAAACTGGTGGATGGGGTGCAAATCAACTGGGGCTGCTTTGTCCTGGAAAGTGTGGAGCTTCTTGAGTGTTAATGGAGCTGCACACTTCCAGGCTGTTATATTACGATATGTAATATATTTATTACTCTCTTAATCAAACTGAGTTGTTAAATGATAGCCGTAATCTTCCAGTAACGATTAAGTAATTTATTGAGTAATACAAACTAATCTCGTGAGTTCTTTTTACTTAATACTAAACTAGTAAAACAAATAAACAACTGTAGAATATTAATTATTAAATAACTTGATATAAAACTATGATAACTAATAACTTCTCACTAGCTTTCTCACTTCTGTTCTCTCTGCAATCCTGACACACACTCCTCTAAGAAAGAGCGGGTAAACATTTATATAGGTCCTGCTGTGAACAAAGAACAAAGAACAAAGAAAAGTACAGCACAGGAACAGGCCCTTCGGCGCTCCAAGCCCGTGCCGACCATGCTGCCCGACTAAACTACAATCTTCTACATTTCCTGGGTCCGTATCCCTCTATTCCCATCCTATTCATGTATTTGTCAAGATGCCCTTTAAATGTCACTTTCGCCCCTGCTTCCAACACCTCCTCCGGCAGCGAGTTCCATGCACCCGCTACCCTCTGCGTAAAAAACTTGGCTCGTACATCTACTCTAAACCTTGTCCCTCGCACCTTAAACCTATGCTCCCGAGTAATTGACCCCTCTACCCTGGGGAAAAGCCTCTGACTATCCACTCTGTCTATGCCCCACATAATTTTGTAGACCTCTATCAGGTCGCCCTTCAACCTCCGTCGTTCCAGTGAGAACAAACCGAGTTTATTCAACCGCTCCTCATAGCTAATGCCATCCATACCAGGCAACATCCTGGTAAATCTCTTCTGCACCCTCTCTAAAGCCTCCACATCCTTCTGGTAGTATGGTGACCAGAATTGAACACTATACTCCAAGTGTGGCCTAACTAAGGTTCTATACAGCTGCAACATGACTTGCCAATTCTTATACTCAATGCCCCGGCCAATGAAGGCAAGCATGCCGAATGCCTTCTTGACTACCTTCTCCACCTGTGTTGCCCCTTTCAATGACCTGTGGACCTGTACACCTAGATCTCTTTGACTTTCAATACTCTTGAGGGTTCTACCATTCACTGTATATTCCCTACCTGAATTCGACCTTCCAAAATGCATTACCTCACATTTGTCTGGATTAAACTCCCATCTGCCATCTCTCCGCCCAAGTCTCTAAACGATCTAAATCCTGCAGTATCCTCTGACAGTCCTCATCGCTATCCGCAATTCCACCATACTTTGTGTCATCTGCAAACTTAGTAATCAGACCAGTTACATTTTCCTCCAAACCATTTATATATACTACAAACAGCAAAGGTCCCAGCACTGATCCCTGCGGAACACCACTAGTCACAGCCCTCCAATTAGAAAAGCACCCTTCCATTGCTACTCTCTGCCTTCTATGACCTTAGCCAGATCTGTATCCACCTTGCCAGCTCACCTCTGATCCCGTGTGACTTCACCTTTTGTACCAGTTTACCATGAGGGACCTTGTCAAAGGCCTTACTGAAGTCCATATAGACAACATCCACTGCCGTACCTGCATCAGTCATCTTTGTGACCTCTTCGAAAAACTCTATCAAGTTAGTGAGACACACCTATTTCATTATTGAACGTGGACGCCAAATTGTTGGCAAAGGTACTGGCATCGAGGATAGAGGACTGTGTCCCGGGGGTAGTGCACGAAGACCAGACAGGGTTCGTAAAAGGGAGACAACTGAATGTTAACGTGCGACGACTACTAGGGGTGATAATGATGCCCCCAGTGGAGGGGGAGGCAGAGATAGTGGCGGCAATGGATGCAGAGAAGGCATTTGATAGGGTGGAGTGGGAGTATTTATGGGAAGTGTTAAGGAGGTTTGGGTTCGGGAACGGGTTTATTAGCTGGGTTAGACTTCTTTATGGGGCTCCAACAGCAAGTGTAGTGACAGGTCGACATAGATCGGAGTATTTCCGACTATATAGGGGAACAAGACAGGGATGCCCGCTGTCTCCATTGTTGTTCGCGTTGGCAATTGAACCTCTGGCCATGGCGTTGAGAGACTCCAGGAAATGGAGAGGGGTGATTAGAGGGGGAGAAGAACACCGAGTCTCGTTATACGCAGATGACCTATTGTTATACATGTCGGACCCAGCGAGGGGGATGATAGAGGTTATGCGAATGTTGAGGGAGTTCGGGGATTTCTCGGGGTATAGGCTAAACATGGGGAAGAGTGAATTATTTGTGATACATCCAGGGGACCAGAGTTGAGAGATAGAAGGCCTGCCACTAAGGAAAGTGGAAAGAAACTTCCGATACCTGGGGATTCAGATCGCTAGGAGCTGGGGAACCTTGCACAGACTTAATCTGACACGGCTGGTAGAACAAATGGAGGAGGACTTTAAGAGGTGGGACATGCAGCCTCTGTCGCTGGCAGGCAGGGTGCAGGCAATTAAGATGATGGTCCTCCCGAGGTTCTTATTTGTATTTCAATGTCTCCCTATACTAATCACCAAGACCTTTTTTAATAAAATAGACAGGAGCATCACGAGCTTCGTGTGGGCAGGGAAAGTTCCGAGAGTAAGGAGGGGGTTCCTTCAGCGCAGTAGGGACAGAGGAGGATTGGCACTACCGAATTTGGGCGATTACTATTGGGCCGCCAATGTGGCAATGATACGTAAATGGATGATGGAGGGTGAGGGAGCGGCGTGGAAAAGACTGGAGAGAAAGTCCTGTAAAGGAACGAGTTTAGAGGCGCTGGTGACGGCGCCGCTACCGTTCTCACCTAAAAAGTTTACCACGAACCCGGTGGTGGCGGCAACTTTGAATATCTGGGGTCAGTGGAGGCGACAGAGAGGGGTGCGGGGAGCCCTGGTGGGGTCCCCAATCAGGAACAACCATAGGTTCGCCCCAGGAAGAATGGATGCAGGATTTCAGAGCTGGTACCAGTTGGGAATTAGGAGGGTGGGAGATTTATTTATAGATGGGACTTTTTGCGAGCTTGGGAGCATTGAAGGAAAAGTATAAGTTGCCCTGGGGAAATTTCTTGAGACATATGCAGGTGAGGGCGTTTACTAGGCAACAGGTGAGGGAATTTCCGTTGCTCCCGACGCAGGGGATACAGGACAGAGTGCTTTCAGGGGTGTGGGTCGGAGAGGGCAAGGTGTCAGAGATTTACCGAGAGATGAGGGAAGAGGGGGAGGAATCGGTGGGCGAACTAAAAGGAAAGTGGGAAGAAGAACTAGGGGAGGAGATAGAGGAGGGTATGTGGGCTGATGCCCTAAGCAGGGTAAATTCCTCTTCCTCATGCGCCAGGCTTAGCCTGATTCAATTTAAGGTGCTACATAGAGCACACATAACGGGAGCAAGATTGAGCAGGTTCTTTGGAGTGGAGGACAAATGTGGGAGGTGTGGCGGGAGCCCGGCAAACCACGCACATATGTTTTGGGCGTGCCCGGCACTGGAAGGGTATTGGAAGGGAGTGACGGGAGTGATTTCGCGAGTGGTGAAGGCCTGGGTCAAACCAGGCTGGGGGTTAGCTCTATTTGGAGTTGCGGATGAGCCGGGAGTGCAGGAGGCAAAAGAGGCCGACGTTGTGGCCTTTGCGTCCCTAGTAGCCCGGCGCAGGATCCTACTCATGTGGAAGGAGGCGAAACCCCCCGGACTGAAGGCCTGGGTAAATGATATGGCGGGGTTCATTAAATTGGAGCAGATAAAGTTTGCCCTGAGAGGATCGGCTCAAGGGTTCACCAAGCGGTGGCAGCCATTTCTCGACTACCTAGGGGAACGTTAGAGGGAAGACAGATGACCAGCAACAGCAACCCAGGGGGGAGGGGGAGGGAGGGGGGAGGGGGGGGGGGGGCTTTTAGTTTAGTTAAGGTCAAAAGATAATGGGGTTTTGTTATCTGTGTATTGTTAAAAATTTCTGTATTGTTACGTTTGTTTTGTAAGAGGGGAAAAATTGTTGTTTGGGAAAAAAATTTCAATAAAATATATATTTTTTAAAAAGTTAGTGAGACACGACCCCCCCTTCACAAAACCATGCTGCCTCTCACTAATACGTCCATTTGCTTCCAAATGTGAGTAGATCCTGTCTCGAGGAATTCTCTCCAGTAATTTCCCTACCACTGACGTAAGGCTCACCAGCCTGTAGTTCCCTGGATTATCCTTGCTACCCTTCTTAAACAAAGGAACAACATTGGCTATTCTCCAGTCCTCCGGGACATCACCTGAAGACAGTGAGGATCCAAAGATTTCTGTCAAGACCTCAGCAATTTCCTCTCTAGCCTCCTTCAGTATTCTGGGGTAGATCCCCAGCATCCTAGTGTTCATTTTCCTGTTCTTGCTTAACACAGTCTGATCATGTATTATTTAATACAGAGATCACCACACAGGCAAGCGGAGATATTCCATTAGAGTGCTGACTTGTATGCTTGACAGTCTTTGGGGGAGTCAGGAGGTCTGCAGAATTTCAAGCTTCTGAACTGCCCTTGTAACACAGTATTTAAATGACTAATCCAGTTGAGTTTCCGGTGAATGGTACCTTGCAGGATGTTGATAGTACTGCATGGTTGGAGATTGGAGTTGGGGAGGGATGAGGCCTTGGCGATATTTGAAAGCTAGGAGCAGAATTTTAAAATAGAAGTGTTACCAGACTGGAAACCAATGTATGTCGGCGAGAACAGTGCTAATGGTGGACAGGACTTGGTGTGGATTGGTGTCAGCTGTGTCTCAGTTGGTAGCACTCTTACTTTTGAAATACAAGGATCGAGGCTCACTCCAGGACCTGAGTGTAAAAATCAAGACTGACACTGTTGGAGCCGCCATTCTTCAGCTGAGCTATTTAACAAAGGCTCCATTTGTCTGCTCGGCTGAATGTCAGAGATGCCGTGACACTACTTTGGAGAAGAGCAGGGACTCCTACTCCTATCCCTTGTGTCCTGACAAATATATATCCTACACCGGTAGCACAGTGGTTAGCACTGTGACTTCACAGCTCCAGGGTCCGAGGTTCGATTCCCAGCTTGGGTCACTGTCTGTGTTGAGTCAGCACATTCTCCCCGTGTCTGCGTGGATTTCCTCCGGGTGCTCTGGTTTCCTCCCACAAGTCCCGAAAGACGTGCTGTTAGGTAATTTGGACATTCTGAATTCTCGCTCTGTGTGACCGAACAGGTGCCGGAATTTGGCGACTACGGGCTTTTTGCAGCAACTTCATTGCAATGTTAATGTAAGCCTACTTGTGACAATAAAGATTATTATTATTATTGGGCGGGATTCTCCGACCTCCCGCCGGGCCGGAGAATCGCCTGGGGGCGGTAACCTCCGCCATGGCCGGCGCGGAGAAGAACCCCCCTGCGCATGCGCTGGGATCACGCCAGAACACGTTGGCGCTCCCACGCCATGCGCCAACTCCCGCCGGACGGCGGAGGCCCTTTGGCACCGGTTGGCACCAACTGGCGTGGCACGAACCCCCCCACGGCCGGCTGGTGCGGCACCAACCCCGCTGGCGCCGGCTTAGCCCCTGAAGATGCGGAGGATTCTGCACCTTCCGAGTGGCCCAACGCTGGAGTGGTTCACACCACTCCTCAGCGCCGGTATAGCCCGCCCCACCGGATAGCGGAGAATACCAGCCAAATGTCAGATAAAATAGATTCACTGGCCACTAGCACATTTCTGTTAATGGGGGTTGCTGTGTGCAGCATTTCCTACATTACAACAGTGACTACGCATCAAAATAATAAACGTCATTGTCTGCAAAGTTCTTTGAGATGTCCAGTGATTGTAAAAGCATCATGTTAATGTTTTCATCTATTAAGATACAGATGGCAACATTTTGGATCAGCTCAGGTTTACAAAGGGGCCAATATCGTGAGCCCAGGCTGGAGTGCATTGGAATAGTTCCGACATCATGAGTTGTGACAGACTGGTGTGACGACAATAATCTCTCCCTCAATGTCAACAAAGCGAAGGAGATTGTCATCGACTTCAGGGAGTGTAATGGAGAACATGCCCCTGTCTACATCAATGGGAACAAAATAGAAAGGGTCGAGAGCTTCAAGTTTTTAGATGTCCAGATCACCAACAGCCTCTCCTGGTCCCCCCATGCCGACACTATAGTTAAGAAAGCCCAGCAAAGCCCAGCAACGACTACTTTCTCAGAAGACTAAGGAAATTTGGCATATCACCTACGACCCTCACCAACTTCTGCAGACGCACCATAGAAAGTATTCTTTCTGGTTGTATCACAGCTTGGTATGGAGCCTGCTCTGCCCAAGACCGCAGGAAACTACAAAAGGTTGTGAATGTAGCCCAGTCCATCACACAAACCAGCCTCCCATCCATTGACTCTATCTACAATTCCCGCTGCCTCGGAAAGGCAGCCAGCGTACTTAAGGACCCCATGCACCCCGGACCTACTCTCTTCCACCTTCTTCCGTCAGGGAAAAGATACCACAGTTTGAGGTCACGTACCAACCGACTCAAGAACAGCTTCTTCCCTACCGCCATCAGACTTTTGAATGGACCTACCTCGTATTAAGTTGATCTTTTCTCAATACCTTGCTATGACTGTAACATTATATACTGCAGTCTCTCCTTCCTTCCCTATGTAAGGGATGCATTGTTTGTACAGCATGCAAGAAACAATACTTTTCACTGTATACCAATACATGTGACAATAATAAATCAAATCAAATCAAAAAAAAGCAGATGAGTCATGGCAGGAGGGCAGGGTCAGATTCTACGTTCCTGTCCCTTTTAGTTGAATAAGCAGCTGGCTGTTTCTATCTCAGCTTATACATTTCAAATGCTGACTTAGATAAGGTCATGGTGTTTGTCAGTTTGTCTCCCAACACAAAGCATATAAACAGGCATGGAGAGAAGTTTTTTTAAAGTCTGAGTCAAATAAAGCATCCACTTCTCTAAATTCCACCATATTTGGTGTGCAGAGAGATCAGAGAAACCAGGATTGTTTGAACACCACAGAGATGATTAAGGAGCGACCTGTTGAGAGAAAGTCCAATTAATCGGGGGGTATGATGAAGCAAGTGGAGGAGATGCAAGTCAAAAATCTACAGCCACGGCGGGTTGCCCGACAGCCCATGCGGCGAGCGACACAAATAACCGTTGACTTGAAAAACCGTTGACCAAAAAATCCCATCGGCTGCCAACGGTGAGCTGCTTACACCGCCAGGAAGGGAGGAGAGGCGGGGAGCTGGAAAATTCCAGCCACTGTTTCCTCTATCGAGTGGGTCAGTAAGCAGAGGGTGCGGAAGTAAAATAATTGGCTGAAGAGCTAGAGGGGAAATCAGAAGGATATCTTTTTTGCACCGTGTTGTTAAGATCTGGAATGCGCTGCCTGAAAGGGTGGTAGAGCCAGATGCCTTGGGAGAATTTCAAAATAGGTGACTAATTTGCAGAGTTGTGCGAGATAAAAGATGGGGAGTGGGACTAAATTGGACAATTCTTCCAAAGAGGCAACACAGGCTCCGTAGGTGGAATGGTCTCCGTCTGTGTTGTACGAATCGATGATTCTATGGTCTGAAACGAACAGATAAACAGAAGCAAACCGAAGGAGAATATAGATGTGGGGCAGTTGATAATCATCTTTGTAGCAGTTTGCTTTGCAAATTGAATGTGATGTTTGTTCGCTTTCCAGGTGCACCTGAGTACACTTCAGGTTGCATTTCGGAGCTAATCATTTCCAAGAATCCACAAAAATAAATTCTGAACTCTCTGGATGTTTTCATCGGGGATATTTCAGAGTAAAACCTGCAAGTCTGAAACCTGCAAGCTGGTGAAAGGAATTCAGGACCGGCAGTTGAAAGGAATTCAGGACCGGCATGTTCCTGGGAGGAAGAAGGATAAATACAGCAAATTTCGGGAACCTTGGATAACGAGAGATATTGTAGACTTGTCAAAAAGAAAAAGAAGGCATTTGTCAGGGCGAGTAGGCTGGGGACAGACGAAGGCTGTGTGGAATATAAGGAAAGTAGGAAGGAACTTAAGCAGGGAGTCAGGAGGGCTAGAAGGGGTCAAGAAAAGTCATTGGCAAATAGGGTTAAGGAAAATCCCAACGCTTTTTACACGTACATAAAAAGCAAGAGGGTAGCCAAGGAAAGGGTTGGCCCAATGAAGGACAGGCAAGGGAATCTATGTGTGGAGCCAGAGGAAATGGGCAAGGTACTAAATGAATACTTTGCATCAGTATTCACCAAAGAAAAGGAATTGGTGGATGTTGAGTCTGGAGAAGGGTGTGTAGATAGCCTGGGTCCCATTGAGATCCAAAAAGACGAGGTGTTGAGCGTCTTGAAAAATATTAAGGTAGATAAGTCCCCAGGGCCTGATGGGATCTACCCCAGAATACTGAAGGAGGCTAGAGAGGAAATTGCTGAGGCCTTAACAGAAATCTTTGGATTCTCATGTCTTCAGGTGGTGTCCCGGAGGATTGGAGAATAGGCAATGTTGTCCCTTTGGGAACTACAGGCCGGTGAGCCTTATGTCAGTGGTAGGGAAATTACTGGAGAGAATTCTTCGAGACAGGACCTACTCGCATTTGGAAGCAAATGGACGTATTAGTGAGAGGCAGCATGGTTTTGTGAAGCGGAGATCGTGTCTCACTAACTTGATAGAGTTTTTCGAAGAGGTCACAAAGATGACTGATGCAGGTAGGGCAGTGGATGTTGTCTATATGGACTTCATTAAGGCCTTTGACAAGGTCCCTCCTGGTAGACTGGTACAAAAGGTGAAGTCACACGGGATCAGGGGTGAGCTGGCAAGGTGGATACAGAACTGGCTAGGTCATAGAAGGCAGAGAGTAGCAATGGAAGGGTGCTTTTCTAATTGGAGGGCTGTGACTTGTGGTGTTCTGCAGGGATCTGTGCTGGGACCTTTGCTGTTTGTAGTATAAAAATGATTTGGAGGAAAATGTAACTGGTCTGATTAGTAAGTTTGCAGATGGCACAAAGGTTGGTGGAATTGCAAATAGCGATGAGGACTGTCAGAGGATACTGCAGGATTTAGATCGTTTGGAGTCTTGGGCGGAGAGATGGCAGATGGAGTTTAATCCAGACAAATGTGAGGTAATGCGTTTTGGAAGGTCTAATGCAGGTAGGGAATATACAGTGAACACTCAAGAGTATTGAAAGTCCGGGAGATCTACATGTACAGGTCCACAGGTCACTGAAAGGGGCAACACATGTGGAGAAGGTAGTCAATAAGGCATACGGCATGCTTGCCTTCATTGGCCGGGGCATTGAGTATAAGAATTGGCAAGTCATGTTGCAGCTGTATAGAACCATAGTTAGGCCACACTTGGAGTATAGTGTTCAATTCTGGTCGCCACACTACCAGAAGGATGTGGAGGCTTTAGAGAGGGTACAGAAGAGATTTACCAGGATGTTGCCTGGTATGGAGAGCATTAGCTATGAGGAGAGTTTGAATAAACTCGGCTTGTTCTCACTGGAACGACGGAGGTTGAGTGGCGACCTGATAGAGGTCGACAAAATTATGAGGGGCATAGACAGAGTGGATAGTCAGAGGCTTTTCCCCAGGGTAGAGGGGTCAATTACTAGGGGGCATAGGTTTAAGGTGCGAGGGGCAAGGTTTAGAATAGATGTACGAGGCAAGATTTTTACACAGAGGGTAGTGGGTGCCTGGAACTCGCTGCCGGAGGAGGTGGTGGAAGCAGGGACGATAGTGACATTTCAGGGACATCTTAACAAATACATGAATAGGATGGGAATAGAGGGATACGGACCCAGGAAGTGTAAAAGATTGTAGTTTAGTCGGGCAGCATGGTCGGCACGGGCTTGGAGGGCCGAAGGGCCTGTTCGTGTGCTGTACTTTTCTTTGTTCTTTGTTTTGTTCTAAGTTCAAACCCGATCAGTGATTTCCTGTCAGGATTTCTCGTAATAAACCCCGTTAAAAAGGGAAAAGTGCGTGTTGCACAAGCATAATGAATACCTCTGAGTGACAGTCATCCAATCAACGGAACAAGAGAATATCGTAAACCATTAGAGCAATGCTCCAGAGGGTTTATCAGGATTACGCGAAGTCCAAGGTTGGATTTATGTCTGATGATTTATTTGGACTTATCACTTTGGCGGTGATTCATTTGCCTTTTAAGCTGGTTCTATTAACCCGGTGCTGTGGTCCAGTGATCCATTTGCTTGGTGCAGGGGAAATCTTTTTGATAATACGATTAAATTTAAAAGAGGATCGCATGACATGAATAGCACTCATCATTTTATTTTTAAAATCTGTCAAGAATGGAAAACGATTTTCAGAGGAATGGCAGATTAGATAAACAGAACAATCTGCATTTATATAGCATCTGCCACAACCTCACCATGTCCTAAAGTCTTTTGCAACCAACCAAGTACATTTTTATGTGTAGTCATTGTTGTGATGTATGAAACATGACAACCAATTTACACACAGCAAGCTCCCACAATAGCACTTAAATAAAATGATCATAAAGTCCTTTTGGTGGTCTTTGTTGAAGGGGAAATATACCTTAAGTGGTAAAACTCAGAGGAATATAGAAAGTCAGGCAGACCTGGGCGCGCAGGTCCACAGATCTTTGAAGGTGGCAACGCAAGTTGACAAGGTAGTCAACAAAGCGTACGGAATGCTTGCCTTCATTGGATGCGGCATCGAATATAAAAACTGGCAAGTCATGCTGCAGTTGTATAGAACCTTGTTCAGGCTGCACTTGGAATATTGTGCACAATTCTGGTCACCACACTACCAGAAGGATGTGGAGGCTTTGGAGAGGGTGCAGAGGAGGTTTGTCAGGATGTTGCCTGGTCTGGAGGGTGTTAGCAATGTGAAGAGGCTGAATAGACTCGGACTGTTTTCATTAGAAAGACGGAGGTTGAGGGGCGACCTGATAGAGGTCTACAAGATTGTGAGGGGCATGGATAGAGTGGATGGGCAGGCACTCTTTCCCAGTGGGGGGCATAGGTTTAAGGTCCATGGGGCAAAGTTTAGTGGAGATGTACGAGGCAGGTTTTTTACGCAAAGGGTGGTGAGTGCCCGTTACGTGCTGCCAGGGGAGGTTGTGGAAGCAGATACATTAATGGCATCCAAAAGGCATCTTGACAACACATGAATAGGATGGGTACAGAGGGATGCAGCACAAGGAAGTGCTGAGGGTTTTGGCAAAGGTTGGTATCATGACCAGTGCAGGCTTGGAGGGCCGACGGATCTGTTCCTGTGCTGTTATATTGTTCCGTCTTGGAAATATATCACTGTCGCTGGATCAAACTCCTAGAATTCACTTCCTAACAGCACCTTTGGTGTACCCACCCCACATGGACTGCAGCGATTCAAGAAAGTAGCTGAGCACCTCCCTGTTAAAGGCAAATAGGGATCGGTAATAAATGGAATTAGAATTCTTGCAGTGCAGATGGAGGCTATTCGGCCCATTGAGTTTGCACTGACCCTCTGAAAGATCACCCTACCTTAGCCCACTACCCCGACCCATCCTTGTAATCCCACAGAACTGGCATAGGTTTGGACACTGAGGGGAAATTTATCACGGCCAATCCACCTAACCTGTACACCTTTGGACTGTGGGAAAATGGCCTCCTCAATAATGGCTATGATCAAAAATACATTCTCATTCTGAACCTCAAACAGATGTGCCACAGAGAGCATCCTATCTGGCTGCATCAGAGCTTGTTATGGCAACTGCTCGATCCAAGATCGCAAGAAACTGCAGAGTTTGGTAAACTCAGCACAACGCAACACACAGGCTTGCCACACTCACAGTGATTCAGTATTCGCCTCCAACTGCCTCAGGAAGGCAGACAGCATTATCAGAGACCCGTCCCACCCAGGCAATCCTTCTTCCGTCCCTTCCATCAGGCAGAAGGCACAGAAGTCTGAAGAGCCGCACATCCGAACACAGGAATAGCTTCTTCCCCACAGCTACAAGACTCCTCAACGTCTCCCCCTCGGACTGATCTGTTCCCTGTAAGAACACTATTCACGACACCCTATGCTACTCTTGCTCATGTATTTGCTTTGTTTGGCCCCTTGTTCCACACCGTAAGCAATCACTGTTTGTCGATGTACCATTTGTCAAAGAACTCTGTTGAATATTCATTTTGTCTACTATGTACGCACTGTGTACGCTGCCTCCGCCGCAGAAAAATACTTTTCTCTGTATTTCGGTACATGTGACAATAAATCAAATCAAATCAAAATCAATCAAAATCTGAATATAAATGTGCATTGTTGCTCATTTAGACACCCAGACGGCAGATTCACCCGGTGTCTGGGACTCAATGGCCGTGCCTGGGAGACCTCGCCTGAGCGCTGTTTAGTACTGGTAAACAAATGTGGACCAGTCATAACAGCACCTGGGTGGGTGGTCAGAGACAGGACAGGGTGGAAGCCTGGCACACCCTCCGGTACCATGCAGGCACACTGGCAGTGCCACCCTGGCACCACCAGATTGCCCAGGGGCACTACCAGGGTGCCAGGGGCATTGGATGGGTGCCAGACTGGCAGTGCCAGAGTGCCCAGGTGACAGCTTGGTACTGCTAGTGGTCAGGCCCGTGGTGGCCTTGCCAGGTTGAAGGGAGGTTCCCAGGGGCCTCCCCAAGGTTGGGAGTGTGAGGGGGTGGGGGTCAAAAGAGTGGTAGGGGACCTGAAAAGGCAGGGGGGGAGAGGTCGGGGCGGCCTTCCAAAATGATGCCCCAATCAGCGAGGAGCCTTTCCTGCTGGCGAGATCAGCTCGCCAGGAGGAAATCTCACTTTAAGTGCCACCTCAGTGGAGAGAATCTCCCCGAAGCCAAAAGAAGGGCAAAGTGCCATTGAATAACACTGCGGGAGCCAAGAAACACCCGGCTAAGCGTGTCGTTCAGCGGACATTAACTTTAGTCCGCTGAATCGCGTCCCTTATTTCTAACGTTTAGCAACACAAATAGAAAATCCCTTCAAACTACTTTTACCTTGCGAACACAAACTCAGTTGGATCCTGTATCTCACAAAACTGTGGCTCTATGATAGATTTAAGTAAATGGGGTCGATTTCACTTTGGACACAATTGCTCGGCTGGGCATCGAGTGTACGGAAAACTGCGCCAGTTTTGAGAGGAGCGTTTTTCCCCCCAGTTTCTACTCAGACGTATTTGCATATTTCCAACTCTGCTTGAATCAGTGTAATTGACAGAGTTTTAAAATGTTTTTTGTGAATGGCTGTTGCGGGGAAAATTTGTATCCGTGCATTGCGATCACTGCATCCAAAAGGTGGTTTGTGGCGGAACTGTTGTCAAGTGACAGTTAAACCCAAAACACTTCTTCAGTGTTTCCCTCCCTACCTCCTCCTCGAACCAAAAAAAAAGACAATCACTGTAAGGATCCCAGCTGAATAAAGATCAAGAGGGAGACTCGAGGGCAGGTAGAAGTAGAAAGAAGTTGAACCGTGACGTCACAGCCTGCAGGAAAGTGATTGGCTGTGACTGGTAAGTAGTTTTTATTTTCCCTGATGTGTTATCGTGTGGGGCACAGTGGTTGCTCAGTGAGTGCTTGCTGAGAAGGGGAGTAAATTTTTTTTTAAACTTACTGTTGGGAGTGTAAAAATGGCAGGCGATCCCAGACCCGTGTTATGCTCCTCTTGCTCAATGTGGGAGTTCAGGGACGCGGCCGATGCCCCTGACTCCTTCATGTGTGGGAAGTGTGTCCAGCTGCAGCTCCTGTTAGGCCGCTTGACGGCTCTGGAGCTGCGGATGGACTCACTTTGGAGCATCCGCGATGCTGAGGAGGTCATGGATAGCATGTTCAGTGAGTTGGTCACACTACAGATTAGGATTGGTAAGGGAGACAGGGAATGACCAAAAGGCAGAGAAAGAGCAGGAAGGCAGTGCAGGTGTCCCCTGCGGTCATCTCCCTGCAAAACAGGTATACCGTCTTGGATACTGTTGGGGGAGATGACTCACCAGGGGAAGGCAGTAGTAGCCAGGTTCATGGCACCGTGGCTGGCTCTGCTGCACAGAAGGGCGGGAAAAAGACTGGCAGGGCTATAGTCATAGGGAATTCAATCGTAAGGGGAGTAGACATGCGTTTCTGTGGTCGAAAACGAGACTCCCGAATGGTATGTTGCCTCCCGGGTGCACAGGTCAGGGATGTCTCAGATCGGCTGCAGGACAGACTGAAGGGGGAGGGACCGGTTCTGGAGGCGGTGGGACCATTTCAAATCGGATGGTCTACACCTGGGCAGGACTGGAACCAATGTCCTAGGTGGTGCTTTTGCTAACACTGTTGGGGAGGTTTTAAACTAATGTGGCAGGGGGGTGGGAACCAGATTTGGAAGTTAGAGGTCAGTAAAGAGGCAGCAACTAAAGCCAGTAAGGTACTAGATAATAAACTCAATGTGACTAAGGGGAAGAGTAGACAGGGGAGAGATGATGAACGCAAAGGGACAGTTGGTCTGAGATTCATTTGTTTCAATGCGAGAAGTGTAGCAGGTAAGGCAGATGAACTTAGGGATTGGATTAGTACCTGGGAATATGTTATTGGTATGACTGAGACTTGGTTGAGGGAAGGGCAAGACTGGCAACTAAATATCCCAGGGTATAGATGCTTCAGGAGGGATAGAGAGGGAGGTAAAAGGGGTGGAGGAGTTGCATTACTAGTCAGAGATGATATCACAGCTGTGATTAAGGAGGGCACGATGGGAGGATTCGAGCACTGAGGCAATATGGGTAGAGCTAAGAAATAGGAAGGGTGCAGTAACATTGTTGGGACTTTACTACAGGCCTCCAAAAAGTGAGCGTGAAGGAGAGGTACAAATATGTAGACAGATTATAGAAAACTGTAGGAGCAATAGGGTGGTCGTGATGGGAGATTTTAACTTCCCCAACACTGAATGGCACTCATGTAGAGTTGGAGGCGTAGATGGAGCAGAATTTGTAAGGAGCATCCAGGAGAGTTTTTTAGAGCAGTATCTAAATAGTCCAACTCGGGAAGGGGCCATACTGGACCTGGTATTGGGGAATGATCCCGGCCAGGTGGTTGAAGTTTCAGTCGGTGATTACTTTGGGAATAGCGATCACAATTCCGTAAGTTTTAGAATACTCATGGACCAAGACGAGAGTGGTCCTAAAGGAAGAGTGCTAAATTGGGGAAAGGCCAAGTATAACAAAATTCGGCAGGATCTAGGGAATGTGGATTGGGAGCAGCTGTTTAAGGGTAAATCCACATTTGAAATGTGGGAGTCTTTTAAGGAAAGGTTGATTAGAGTGAAGGACAGACATGTCCCTGTGAAAATGAGGGATAGAAATGGCAAGATTAGGGAACCACGGATGATGGGTGGAATTGTGAGACTAGCTAAGATGAAAAAGGAAGCATACATAAGATCTAGACGACTTAAAACTGCTGAAGCTTTGGAGGAATATCTCATACGCGCAATAAAGAGGGCTAAAAAGGGTCATGAAATATCTTTGGCTAACAGGGTTAAGGAAAATCCCAAAGCCTTTTATTCGTATATAAGGAGCAAGAGGGTAACTAGAGAAAGGATTGGCCCACTCAAAGACAAAAGAGGGAATTTCTGCCTGAGGTCAGAGGAAATGGGTGAAATTCTTAATGAGTACTTTGCATCGGTATTCACCAAGGAGAGGGACATGACGGATGCTGAGGCTAGGGATGGATGTTTAAATACTCTAGGTCAAGTCGGCATAAGGAAGGGGGAAGTTTTGGGAATTCTAAAAGGCATTAAGGTGGACAAGTCCCCAGGTCTGGATGGAATCTATCCCAGGTTACTGAGGGAAGCGAGGGACAAAATAGCTAGGGCCTGAACAAGTACCTTTGCATTATCCTTGAGCACGAGTTAGGTCCCGGAGGACTGGAGAATTGCTAATGTTGTCCCTTTGTTTAAGAAGGGTAGCAGGGATAATCCAAGGAATTATAGACCTGTGAGCTTGACGTCAGTGGTAGGCAAACTGTTGGAGAAGATACTGAGGGATAGGATCTATTCACATTTGGAAAGACAATAGACTTATCAGTGATAGCCAGCATGGTTTTGTGCAGGGAAGGTCATGTCTTATAAACCTAATAGAATTCTTTGAGGAAGTGACAAAGTTAATTGATGAGGGAACGGCTGTAGATGTCATATACATGGACTTCAGTAAGGCGTTTGATAAAGTTTCCCATGGCAGGTTGATGGAAAAAGTGAAGTCGTATGGGGTTCAGAGTGTACTAGCTAGATGGATAAAGAACTGGCTGGGCAACAGGAGACAGAGAGTAGTAGTGGAAGGGAGTGTCTCAAAAAGGAGAAAGGTGACTAGTGGTGTTCCACAGGGATCCGTGCTCGGACCACTGGTGTTTGTGATATACATAAATAATCTGGACGAAGGTATAGGTGGTCTGATTAGCAAGTTTACAGATGATACTAAGATTGGTCGAGTTACAGATAGCGAGGAGGACTGTCAGAGAATACAACAAAATATAGATAGATTGGAGAGTTGGGCAGAGAAATGGCAGATGGAGTTCAATCCAGGCAAATGCGATGTGATGCATTTTGGAAGATCTATTTCAAGAGCGGACTATACGGTCAATGGAAGAGTCCTGGGGAAAATTGATGTTCAGAGAGATCTGGGAGTTCAGGTCCATTGTACCCTGAAGGTGGCAACGCTGGTTGATAGAGTGGTCAAGAAGGCATACAGCATGCTTGTCTTCATCGGACGGGGTATTGAGTACAAGAGTCGGCAGGTCATGTTACAGTTGTATAGGACTTTGGTTAGGCCACATTTGGAATACTGCGTGCAGTTCTGGTCGCCACATTACCAGAAGGATGTGGATGCTTTAGAGAGGGTGCAGAGGAGGTTCACCAGGATGTTGCCTGGTATGGAGGGTGCTAGCTATGAAGAAAGGTTGAGTAGATTAGGATTGTTTTCATTGGAAAGACGGAGGTTGAGGGGGACCTGATTGAGGTCTACAAAATTATGAGAGGTGTGGACAGGGTGGATAGCAACAAGCTTTTTCCAAGAGTGGGGGTGTCAATTACAAGGGGTCACGATTTCAAGGTGAGAGGGGGAATGCTTAAGGGAGATGTGTGTGGAAAGTTTTTTACGCAGAGGGTGGTGGGTGCCTGGAATCCCTTGCCAGCGGAAGTGGTAGAGGCGGGCACGATAGCATCATTTAAGATGCATCGAGACAGATATATGAACGGGCGGGGAACAGAGGGAAGTAGATCCTTGGAAAATAGAAGACAGGTTTAGATAAAGGATCTGGATCGGCGCAGGCTGGGAGGGCCGAAGGGCGTGTTCCTGTGCTGTAATTTTCTTTGTTCTTATTTAAATTGCTGGTTCAAAAAACACACACACAGAACCATTTGCCAATAATATGGGAATGCATTGAAAAACGTAACTTTTAAAAATATTTTACTTGCATCCTTGCGCCTGCAGGAAACAGATTAATTTTCTGTGCCTCGTCAAACATCCATAAGCAAGTGTGATTAACAGGAATTTTCATTGGTGATTATTTCATGACCAGTTTTGGAGGCAATGTCGGTTTCCAACAAACAAGTGGCAAAGATCACAGCAACTCAATGTTGCGCTTAAAGTTCCACAATCCTTTGCACCACTGTGCCAATTTCAGCCGAATAAAACACCCAGCGTATCTTCACAGCAAGTCTACCACTAAAGCTAGGCTGTTACTCCAGCTCAGGCTGTGTGAATGATATGGGCCCTGTGACTGTTATTATGAGAATGGCGGAGCAGGCTCAATGGGCTGAATGCCTCACTCATGGGCCTAGGTTGCTTCCGGTCACACTACTCAACATTGCACAAAATTTAAGGAAGAGCAGTGCGCTCTTCCCAGTTCCTGATCAACATTCAGCACTCAACGAATCCCACTGAAACAAAGGAGCAGCCAGAAGTTCAGAATTAATTGTAGAAGACTGTGTGCCAAAGAAGCAAATCCGCATGTTTCCCAACCGGAAACCCTGGATAAACAGGGATATCCACTGCTTGCTGAAGTCTAGGTCTGAGGCGTTCAAGTCAGGCGACCCTGACCTCTACAAGAATGCCAGATATGATCTAAAGAAATCCATCAAAGATGCCAAAAGACAGTACCGGACCAAGCTCGAGTCTCAGGCTAGCCACACGGATCCCCGCCGTCTATGGCAAGGTATGCAAGACAGAACGGGCTACAGGATGAAGGCATGCAAAATCGTCGGCTCCAACGCACCCCTCCCTGATGAGCTCAACGGATTCTATGCCCGCTTTGAGCAAGAGGTCAGCGAGAGCGAGCCCGCCACCCCAGAAGCCGCAAATGAACTTGTATCTGAGATCACCACTGCAGACGTCAGAGCAGCCTTCTCGAAGGTCAACCCACGGAAAGCCACTGGCCCGGATGGGGTACCCGGACGAACACTCAGGTCTTGCGCGGATCAGCTGGCAGGGGTATTCGCAGACATCATCAACCTCTCTGTACAACAATCTGAGGTCCCTATCTGCTTCGAGAAGAAGACCATCATCCCAGTACCAAAACAAAGTCAAGCAGCGTGCCTTAATGACTATCGTCCAGTGGCTCTGACATCCATCATCATGAAGTGCTTCGAAAGGTTAGTTAGTCATAGCTCGAATCAACTCCAGCCTCCCGGGTGGCCTTGATCCACTACAGTTCGCCTACCGCTGCAACAGGTCCACAGCAGACGCCGCCTCCATGGCCCTGAACTCTACCCTGGAACACCTAGATAACAAAGACACCTCTATCAGACTCCTATTTATCGACTACAGCTCAGCCTTCAACACCATCATTCCTACGAAACTCATTTCCAAACTCCGTGGCCTTGGCCTTGGCTCCTCCCTCTGCGACTGGATCCTGAACTTTCTAACCCACAGGCCGCAATCAGTAAAGATAGGCAACAACACCTCCTCAGCATCCTACTGTACTCCGAATACACCTATGACTGTGTGGCCAATTTCCCCTCCAACTCGATTTTCAGATTTGCTGATGACACCACCGTAGTGGGTCGTATTTCAAACAACGACGAGACAGAGTACAGGAATGAGATAGAGAATCTGGTGAACTGGTGTGACGACAATAATCTCTCCCTCAATGTCAACAAAACAAAGGAGATTGTCATCGACTTCAGGAAACGTAGTGGAGAATATGCCCCTGTCTACATCAATTGGAACAAAGTAGAAAGGGTCGAGAGCTTCAAGTTTTTAGGTGTACAGATCACCACCAGCCTGTCCTGGTCCCCCCATGCCGACACTATAGTTAAGGAAGCCCACCAACGACTCTACTTTCTCAGAAGACTAAGGACATTTGGCATGTCACCTACGACCCTCACCAACTTCTACAGATGCACCATAGAAAGTATTCTTTCTGGTTGTATCACAGTTTGGTATGGAGCCTGCTCTGCCCAAGACTGCAGGAAACTACAAAAAATCGTGAATGTAGCCCAGTCCATCATGCAAATCAGCCTCCCATCCATTGACTCTATCTATAATTCCCGCTGCCTCAGAAAGGTAGCCAGCATAATTAAGGACGCCATGTACCCCGGATATACTCTCTTCCACCTTCTTCTGTTTGGAAAAAGATATCAAAGTTTGAGGTCACGTACCAACTGACTCAAGAACAGCTTCTTCCCTACTGCCATCAGACTTTTGAATGGACCTATCTCATCTTAAGTTGATCTTTTCTCTACACCTTGCAATAACTGGAACATTATATTCTGCACTCTCTCCTTCCTTCCCTATGTACGGTATGCATTGTTTGTACAGCATGCAAGAAACAATACTTTTCACTGTATACTAATACATGTGACAATAATAAATCAAATCAAATCAAATTAATTCATTTTATCGGAAGCTTTTGTGATGTATAAGAGAGACTGTCCATTAAAATGAAAGGCTTCCTTTTTTTAGTAGTTTCGAAAGCGTTTGGCGAGCACGCTAATAATGCATATTAGCAGTTACAGGGCCAATTAAAAATGTTGGGAATGTATAAATGTGTCAGAGAGTACAAGTCCATAAAACAATAATGCCAATAATGTAAAACCATTAAGAGATGGTGTCTATTTATAACCACTTTACTTGGAAACACTTTGACATGCCTAATTGTGATTGTATATGTGCAATGGCTTACTGACTGCAGAAATAAGATAGCGGGTGGTTCAGTTCTCACTTGTTTCTGCTAATAGTATCAGTGCAATTGGGCAGAATCGACCAAACGCAGCAAAAAGATTGAGGAATTGTAAATGCAAGTGAATCACACTCAAAATCACGTGCGTGTGTTTTCCACAGTCTTTTGATTCAAGATTTATTTTTCCTGAATCAGTCCTCCCTTACCAACAGAACAGTCCACCATCCCAGGTTAATATTGGAGGAGTTCCACTCATTGCATTCTACATTGCGGAAGTGTTTCAAATTGCATTCATTTTCTTTAATGTTCAAGCACATTTAAAAAATACTTTTCACATTGAACACCAGCTAATTTACTGAAAAGTTTATTCGTGTACGCCAAATGTAGCGAGTAAGTAGTTCAGTGTATGTTTATTTTCGATGGTTTTCAGTCTGGTTCCTTAAAGTGAGGACCCAACACCATTGTTACAAATGCTTATTTGTGTGACTGAACCTGTTCTCAGCTATAATCATAAAACTGCGCAATGTTGCCACCTTAACAACATCAAGGAGTACCTATTAACGAGAAGAACAAGAATCGATTATTTTTGTTACGCCATCCATTTACATTGGCTCACGGACGAGCTTATGTTTGTGATTATGCGAATGAATAATCATAATAATCATCTTTATATTCACAAGTAGGCTTATATTAACACTGCAATGAAGTTACTGTGAAAAGCCCCGAGTCGCCACATTCCGGCACCTGTTCGGGTACACAGAGGGAGAATTGAGAATGTCCAAATTACCTAACAGCACGTCTTTTGGGAGGAAACTGGAGCACCCGATGGAAACACACGCAGACACGGGGAAAACATGCAGACTCCGCACAGACAGTGAGCCAAGCCGAGAATCGAACCTGGGACCCTGGCGCTGTGAAGCCATCGTGCTAACCACTGTGCTACCGTGCTGCTGAATTGCAGCAAAAAACCTGAAATTTAGTCGACCCGTGCGGTTTTCAAGTGAGAGTGTGTAACTGGGTCCCCACCCCAAACAGGACAGAAAGAAAATGCAGCAGATTCTGAAAACGTGAAATAAAAGTGGTAAATGCTGGGCGATGGTCAGCACATCAGGCAGCGTGAGTGTGGAGAGAGGCAGAGCTAACAGGCATGATTTAATGGCCGCGTTGCACTTGAGTGAGAGCACGATGAGGCCATTGGATCACTGGAGAGGCCAAAATTGCTAACCGTGCCGGGCGGCGATCGGTTTGTGATCTCACTGGCCCCCTCCTGTTGGCAAAATCAGAATCCCACCGTGCCAATCTCCATGCAAATAACGGGAGTGAACCATGCTCTAACGGCCTCCCGTGATCTAACCGCCTCCCCAGCAAGTGGTCACGCGAGCGCCGATTCGTACTCCTTTTTAAAAACGTGAAGCTGGTGGAATGGCTGCTGCGGGGACCCGGGGAGGTGAGAAGTTCTCTTCGCTCCGGGACAATGAGCCCAGGGAAACTGGGGTTGCTCATCCAGCCCCCGAAAAGGGGGGTGGGGGCATTGATGCGAGGGGCTGCCCCTGTTGTAGGAGAGGGGGTTGGTCTCAGGCCTCGCAGGTCCACCAAACTGGCCCGTGGATTGTGTGCACCCATTACACAAGCAACCCAGGCCACTACCTGTCCTCTCCACCGACCACCCATAACTCCCACTGATCATGGAGGCCTCTGGCTATGCGGTTGAAGGCTACTGCTAATACAGAATTGGCAATCGTGATCACTTCACAGCTCCCAAGTGGATCCCCATGGGTAGGCGTGCCATATAACATGTAGGGGTTATTGCCCAGCATCCCACTCAGACCATGATGCCTGGACACTGTGACTGAGCACTGCAGGAAGCAACACCACGGACGCAGCGGCCAACATCCAAACACCCAGGGTCTGGGCCCCAGCATTGAGACATCTCGCTGGCCAGGGGTCGGTGTGAGCACCGGTGCGGGGACCTGCGCCCGGTCCAGGTAACATTACGTGTGGGTGTCTGGGGTACCGGGTGTGGGGCCTGGTGACCAGGGGCCCCACCGTGGCTGGGCGTGCGTGGGCTGGGTGTATCGGAAGGCAGGGGATGTGGGGGGGGGGGGGGTAGGGGGGGGCTAGGGAGAAGGTCCTGGGGGGGGTGGGAAATACCGCTTGTTGCCAGTCTCACACCCTCTCCAGTTCCTTACAGATATTCCACAGGATGGATGATTATCGTACCTCGTGGAAGCTACCCTGGAAGTTCTGGTAGCTGGCCAGAATGCCAGATGCCGGAGAAGGCAGTGGAAGAAGCATCGACTGAGACTCAAGGCAGCGGCCCATGTGCAGGGCCCCGCCCCACTCCCTGAGAACTCAGCCGCCCATCAGGCCAGGGAGGGACCCAGAGAAGTAGGACTGCGATGGCCCAAGGTGTACAGGCATCGCTGGTCTTTCGAACCGATAACGGACAACATGTGCTGCAGGAGGCTTTGCCTCAACAAAGGGACAATGGAGCACCTGTGCCATGCACTTCCAGACTTGGCACCATGTGGAGGAGGAAGATACCTACTCCAGGTGGCCATCAAAGTCACCGCAACCGTGAACTATTACGCCTCAGGACCATTCCAGGGCTTGAGCGGGGACTTGAGTGGCATCACACAAGCTACATCCCACAAGTGCATTTGTGAAGTCTCAAGCTCTTCTCATAAGAACATAAGAACTAGGAGCAGGAGTAGGCCATCTGGCCCCTCGAGCCTGCTCCACCATTCAATGAGATCATGGCTGATCTTTTGTGGACTCAGCTCCATTTTCCGGCCCGAACACCATAACCCTTAATCCCTTTATTCTTCAAAAAACTATCTATCATGGGGGAGACCACTGAGGATGGGCTGGCACTGTGGGATGGAGATCCAGCGGGAGAATGGATATCTCGTCAGTGGGAGGGCTGGGTCATTCTGTATGGCAATAACAACTCACGTGTCATCTGGGTGACGGCTGATGCATCCTCACCTCTATGTTGCCGACCGATCTGTCTTCGGCCAACCCTGCGACCTCCAGGGCGTGTTCCTCGTAGTGCCGCTCCGCTGCCCATCTGGACCTCTCCCGTCTGTTGTGGGCCAACTTCAACTGTGGGGACACAGAGTCCATTGTGAGCCGCGTGCTTGGTTCAACGTGGGGGTGGGGGAGTATGGGGGGGATGGGGAGTTTGGGGGGGTGCGCCATAGGCGGCAGAGCTAGACATGACATAGATGCTGGGTGGGAGTGGGGTGGTGCTAGGCGCCTGGTCATTAGGGGAGCGGTGGTGGTGGCGAGCGGGGGTGGGGGCAGTTCCAGGGGGTTGTTACCAACCACCCATGTGTTCCGCAGTGGCACTTATGGCACTGGGTGATAGTCCCCCTGGTGATGCTCACTGAGGTGATGGTCACTGCCACTTCCTCCCAGGTGGCACTAGCTGCCTGTGGCTGACCACCCAAACCCATCTGGAAAACAGGGAATCCCATCTGGTCTTAATTGCGTCCAACAATCTGGCCAGGTCGGAATCCTTGAATCGTGAAACTGGTTTCCTCAGTGGCATGGCGGCGAGCTGGGTGGGGTTTGCTCTGCAAGATATGTTTAAGTGCTGCTCCCCATGATGGCAGGGAGCTGGCAGGCACGGTCCTCGCAAATCAGATGGCGGGACCACCATTTGCGGCGTGAAGCCCGTGGGGCCTGGTTAAGTGGTCCAACTAATGATTGGTTCTGGTGACGGCCTCACCGGGCGCGCCCCCACATTTAGAAACGTTTCCGTTAAATCGTGCCCAACGTTTCAGACCAGTAACCCTTCGAATGAACATCATCATGAAACAATCTCACTCCCTGTTTCTTGGAAAGATCGTTCCTCATGATATGCCTAAGCAGAATATTTGGAAGAAGCAGATCAGTGCTAAAGAAATTTGTTCTAGGCTCCTGAAAAAGGTTGCCTCAAGACTGTTGCTTGCATTGAAATAATCATGACGTCTTATTCACCTTGACAAGGCTCTTTCATTAAATATTCCTGTTCAGAGCCCGGGATCTTGAAACTGGATCATGGGATAGGAACTAGGAACCTAGGATGATTTTAATAAGTTAGCATGATTTTAATCCTGGCTGTTATTCTCATGCAGCTATCGGTAGCTCATAGCTTAAACCAGCATGGGGTGAGTTCGGAGTCCAAAGACATTGGTACGGCGTAGTGTAGGCTGTCTTACATCCCCTCTCTGCACTGTCAACTATCCGTTGGGATTCTCTTTTCCCACCGGCAGCACCCCGCCGCCCTGGCCCGGGAGTTCCCAGCGGCGTGGGATGGCTTCAGTTGTAATTCCCATTGACAGGTGGCAGGAGTAGAGTATCCCGCCAACAGCGAATGACGCAACTCTGGCAAACATGCGGAATCGGGACCGGAGAATCCCACCCCTCATCTTCCAAATCTATTTTAGACTTTAGAACCATTTGTGGATGTTTTTGATTGAAAGGGTGAGATATTTTGCTTTCAGAATCCATTCACCTTCCATTTACATGTGCGATGCTGTCTAAGGCTGAAAATATGACGCATCAGGACAAGTTACAACTTTCAACAGATGATCTGTCTTTGTCACGTTGTTAGCGTGAGCTTTTATGCACAATTTGGCTTCCGCTATTCCCACAACACAACACTTAAGAAGTACTTCATGAACTGAAGAGTATTTTGACATGTCCCGCAGTGTGAAAGATCTTACATAAATGCAAGTCTTTTCTTCTGTTTTGTCTTTTTATACCTTGATCACCACTTAAAGTAGCACTGTTACTAATTTGCCTCCTGCGATGGCAGGATGTACCTTTACTTCCGAATACTATACACAGAGTCAGGAAAATCCCCAACTCTGCAAAGCCGATACAGGAGAATGTGCCCAGAATCTTTGTATTTCCGCCTTGAATGGGGAGGTTGCTAACTGGGGTCGGGCCTGCACCCTCCTCCCCCCTACCCCAGAACAGTGCAGAGGCAGTCACAGGGACCGCTGGGTGCCAAGGCAGGCTAGTGCTCTGGGACATTGTCCCAATTACAATTAAACAAAATAAAAATGGCCCTCACAGACTCCCCATGGCCCATCCATGCCATCTCATGCATCTGTACCCAGACCCATGGCCCCTCATACCCCCATGCCTACATCTACCCATCCCCGATACTAACTTAGTGCAAACCCATCCCCTGCACCAACCACCCTTTTCCCTTACACTGCCCATACAGACTCTCACAGTATCTACCATGGGCAGACCTCATGAGCCATGTTATTAAAAAAAAATTTTATTCCCCTTTTTCACATTTTCTAACCTCATGAGCCATGTTGAGATGAAATGAAACAAAGTTTTTAAGTGTTGGTTGAAGATTATGCAATAGTTAAAAAAAACTTTCATTAATGAGATTTAAATCCCTTCAAGTGCTTTATCCCCTTATAAAACAAACATATCCTTCAAGTACTTAATCCTAAATAATAATGAACAGCCATGGCCCCACATCAAAAATAGCTAATCTGTCAAAATAATATTTTTTTATTAGTATCACAAGTAGGCTTACATTAACACTGCGATGAAGGGGGCAGCATGTGGCAAAGTGGTTAGCACTGGAACTGCACCGCTGAGCACCCGGGATCGAATCCCGGCCCTGGGTCACTGTCCATGTGGAGTTTGCACATTCTCCCCATGTCTGCATGGGTTTCACCCCCACAACCCAAAAGATTATCATAGATTTTCATAGAATTTACAGTGCAGAAGGAGGCCATTTGGCCCATCGAGTCTGCACCGGCTCTTGGAAAGAGCAACCTACCCAAGTGGATTGGCCTCGCAAATTGCCCCTTAATTGGAAAAAACAAATAATTCGGTACCCTAAATTTATTTTAAAAACACTGCGATGAAGTTACTGTGAAAATCCCCAAGTCGCCACACTCCGGCGCCTGTTCGGCTACACTGAGGGAGAATTCGGAATGTCCAATTTACCTAACAAGCACGTCTTTCGGGACTTGTGGGAAGAAACCGGAGCACCCGGAGGAAACCCAGGCAGACACGAGGAGAATGTGTAGACTCCGCACAGACAGTGAACCAAGTTGGGAATTGAACCCAGGGCTCTGGCGCTGTGAAGCAACAATGCTAACCACTGTGCTGCCATGCCACCCCTATAGCCACTTGGAGTTGTCGATTTAACTGAACTTGCAGGCCCACCACTATGACAATGATAAATTATGGAAGCTCTAATCTTTACCTCAAAAACAGTGAAAAAGCAAGCAAATTAGATTTTCAACTCAAGTTGTTTTGTTTTCAAAAATTTAAAGGGTTGATGATTTAAATGACTTGACAGTTTCAAGGAGCTTATCCACTAATTACACCCCCACCCCCCCCCCGACAACGTGATTCAACTACCTCGCTGACCCTTCGCCAACATCCAGGATCTGAAATCTTCTCCCGATTATGCTACCCCTGACCACCTGAATACACTCCAAGTAGACTTTATTATCTCCCACCATTTGACTAACACCTCTCGATTTGAGCTGACTATCCCCTGACGCGATTACCCTCCCAACCTGCCCGAACTATCTACTGACCCATCTACCCATCTCACCCACCTGTCAACCTGATCACTACATCCACCTGCCATCCGATACATATGACATCCCACGTACATACCTGGGTGGCAACTTATTCCCCTGACACCCTGAACATCTACCATCTCACCCACCTGCTGCTCTATCCACTTGTCACTCTTCCCAACGTCCAACCTTCCCAACTGCCACCTTGCCCACCTGCCATATTTCACACCTTCCACCTGCTCAAGCTGCTACCTATTCACTTACCTCACCAACCTGCCGCCCTACCCATTCATTCACTCACCCAATTACGAACATTCACACTGGACATTTCAACTCGCCTTATGGGCATCTAGTGCTGGAAAATTCGCACCTCAATATGCCAACATCTTCATGCACAAGTTTGAACAGGACCTCCTCACTGCACAGGACCTTCAACCGATGTTATACACCAGATACATCGATGACATTTTTTTCCTTTGGACACACGGCGAAGAATCACTGAAACGACTACACGCTGACATCAATAAGTTCCATCCTACCATCAGACTCACCATGGACTACTCTCCAAAATCAGTTGCATTCTTGGACACACTCATCTCCATCAAGGACGGTAACCTTAGCCCACGGATAACCTCACGATGCTCCACTTCTCCAGCTTCCACCCGAAACACATTAAAGAAACCATCCCCTATGGACAAGCCCTCCTTATACACAGAATCTGCTCAGACGAGGAGGAGCATAACAGACATCTACAGACACTGAAAGATGCCCTTGTACGAACGGGATATGGCGCTCGACTCATTGATCGACAGTTCCAATGCGCCACAGCAAAAAACCGCACCGACCTCCTCAGAAGACAAATACGGGACACAACCGATAGAGTACCCTTCGTCGTCCAGTACTTTCCCGGAGCAGAGAAACTACGACATCCTCTTCGCAGCCTTCAACACGTCATCGATGAAGATGAACATCTTGCCAAGGTCATCCCCACACGCCCACTACTTGCCTTCAAACAACCACGCAACCTCAAACAAACCATTGTTTGCAGCAAACTACCCTGCCTTCAGAACAGCGACCACGACACCACACAACCCTGCCATGGCAATCTTTGCAAGACGTGCCAGATCATCGACATGGATGCCACCATTACACGTGAGAACACCACCCACCAGGTACGCGGTACATACTCATGCGACTCGGCCAATGTTGTCTACCTCATACGCTGCAGGAAAGGATGTCTCGAAGCGTGGTACATTGGCGAGACCATGCAGATGCTGCGACAACGAATGAACGGACATCGCCCGACAATCACCAGGCAGGAATGTTCCCTTCCAGTCGGGGAACACTTCAGCAATCAAGGACATTCAGCCTCTGATCTCCGGGTAAGCGTTCTCCAAGGCGGTCTTCAGGACGCGCGACAACGCAGAATCACCGAGCAGAAACTTATAGCCAAGTCCTGCACACATGAGTGCAGCCTCAACTGGGACCTGGGATTCATGTCACATTACATTCACCCTCCACCATCTGGCCTGGGCTTGCAAAATCCTACCAACTGTCCTGGCTTGAGACCTTTTTAACCTGGGGTTACCCCTATCTCTGGATATGTAAACACTTAATGAACTGCAAATGATCGCATTCTAATCATTGTCTTGCATCTTTGAATTTGTCTATATATATATTTCTGGAACATACCTCTTCATTCACCTGAGGAAGGAGCAGTGCTCCGAAAGCTAGTGTTTGAAAGAAACCTGTTGTACTTTAACCTGGTGTTGTAAGACTTCTTACTGGAAAAGGGGTCATGGCTTGTCTTCCTCTCAAGGACACAAGACTGTGATCGAGTTCTACACTCTGCATTTCTGAAGAAGTTGGACTCTGTAGATTCAGTCAGAAATGCAGAGCATGACACGTCTTTGAAAAGCCCAAGTGGAGCGGCAATCTGATGTAGTTCAAAGCCATTGACAAGCAAGAACTCCGAAAGAATAATTCATGGGAGCCACTTTTGTTTGAATAAGCTCTCATATCTGCACAATGGCGCACAAAGAAATAAAACATCTTTTTCTCTTTTGGGCATTTATTTTAATGGATCTATGCAACTTGCAATAAAATTTGGAAAGTAAACCTTTCATGGTTATGGTGACTTATTGTGTCTCTTCAGAATGTATGCATTGTCTGGCATTGTCTGGCATCTTTGAATCTGTCTATATATATGTTTCTGGAACATACCTCTTCATTCACCTGAGGAAGGAGCAGCGCTCCGAAAGCTAGTGACATCGAAACAAACCTGTTGGACTTTAACCTGGTGTTGTAAGACATCTTACTGTCTTCAGAATGTATTCACAGACAACAAATAATTTAAATGCAGCTACGATGGTCATGTAATTTCTACCTGATGTAGCATGTACTGAACTTTCATACCTTACTTCTGAATGAATAGTTACATTAGGAATGGTGTTTAATTTTCTGTGCCATAATAATTGCTTCTTGGTTTGGTTCCAGTCAAATGTTAAAACTTCTTTCCCACTTTGCTTTTCTACTTGGATGCAGATGTCATCAAGTTGGCAGATTCACCAGCTAGTCTCCCGAAAGTGCTAACGATTGAATCTAATGATAAGCATTAATCATCTCACGGATGGTTACATTTTGTCTTCAGTCAAATGCACGTCAAAGCCCACGATTAAGTGTGTGTATTAAGAAAAAAACATAAATAGCAATGAAATAAAGCGAGGTATTTTTTGCCAGCGGTATTTTGGAAAAGGTAGACTGAAAGCAAAGGGAGGTGGCATAGCCCTGCTGGTGAGGAACGGGATCAGTGCTGTAATGAGAAATGACATAAACACTGGAGATCAAGATGGGGATTCAGTCTGGGAGATATAAAGAATAGCAAAGGGGAAAAAGTCTTTGGTAGGAGTAATCTATCGGTCCCCAAAAAGTAATTCTGCAGTGGGGCACAGTAGAAACCAGGAAATACTAGGGGCTTGTAAGAAAGGTACGGCAATATACATGGGTGATTTTAATATGCACAGAGACTGTAGGAATCAAACTGGCACGGGTCGCCTGGAGGCAGAGTTCATTGAATGTATGAGAGATTATTTCTTGGAACAGTATGTTGGGAAGCCAACCAGGGAACAGGGTATCCTGGATTTGGTATTGTGCAATGAGGAGGGATTAATTATTGACCTCATAGTTAAGGATCCTCGCGGGAGTAGTGACCATAGTATGGTAGAATTCAAGATTCAGTGTGAGGGCAACAAAGTGGAATCCCAATGCCTTGTTTTGGCATTAAACAAAGGAAATTACATAGGCATGAGGACAGATTTGGCCCGGGTAGAGTGGGCAGGAAGGCTAATAGGTAGGACAGCTGATGAGCACTGGCATTTTTTTAAGGAGATACTCAATTCCTCACAACTAAAATATATCCCAGTGAGGAAGAAAGATGGTAAAAAAACACCCATGGCTAAACAAGGAGGTCAAGGACAATAGAAAGACAAAATCTAAGGTGTATCATATTGCAAAGGCCAGTGGCAGGCTGGAAGATTGGGAAACATTTAAAAATAAACAAAGGGATACTAAAAAAGTAATTAAAAGAGCCAAAGTAAATTATGAAAGAAAACTAGCACAAAATATCAAAAAGGATAGCGGAACTTTTATAAGTACATAAAAGGGAAGAGAGTCGCTAAGGTGTCATCATAGAATTTACAGTGCAGAAGGAGGCCATTCGGCCCATCAAGTCTGCACCGGCTCTTGGAAAGAGCACCCTACCCAAGTTCAGCACCTCCACCCTATCCCCATAACCCAGTAACCCCACCCAACACTCAGGGCAATTTTGGACACTAAGGGCAATTTATCATGACCAATCCACCTAACCCGCACATCTTTGGACTGTGGGAGGAAACCGGAGCACCCGGAGGAAACCCACGCACACACGGGGAGGATGTGCAGGCTCCGCACAGACAGTGACCCAAGCCGGAATCGAACCTGGGACCCTGGAGCTGTGAAGCAATTGTGCTATCCACAAGGCTACCGTCCTGCCCCGTGAATGATGATCCTTTGGAAGATGAAACCGGACAGTTAATAGTGGTGAACACAGAAATGGCAAAGATGCTAAAACAATAATTTGTCTCAGTTTTCACTGTGTAGGACACAAGTACCATTCCTACAGGAATGGGCAATTCAGAAGTAATAGAACTTGGAACAATCAACATCAATAGGAAAACGGTACTCAACAAACTATTGGGATTGAGGGCAGCCAGGTCCCCCAGGCCTGATGGCCGACATCCTTGGGTGTTAATGGAAGTGGCAGTGGAGATAGTGGATCCATTGGTTACAATATTCCAAAATTCCCTGGACACGGGAAAGGTTCCAGTGGATTGGAAAAATGCTAATGTAATGCCCTTATTCAAAAAGGGAGGGAGAAAGAATGGGGAAAACACAGATCAGTTAGTTTAATATCTGTTGTTGAGAAATTGTTGGAATCAATTATCAAGGAAGTAATATCAGGACATTTGGAAAGTCAAAACACTCTCCATCAGAGTCAGTACGGTTTTATGAAGGGCAAATCATGTTTGACTTATTTGCTAGAGTTCTTCGAAGATGTAACAAGCAAAGTGGATAATGGGGGTCCTGTTGATGTACAGAGATTGTTTCTTGGAACAGTATGTTGGGGAACCATACTGGTTGGTGGCACATAGCCGTTGATAAGGTGGCACACAAGGTTAATTCACAAGGTTAGATCACATGGGATGAGGGGTAATTTATTAGCTTGGATAGAAGACTGGCTGACGGATTGAAGACAGAGAATCGGGATAAAAGTTTTCTTGATGGCAAGATGTAAATAGTGGGGTGCCACAGGTTTGTCCTTGAGCCCCAGCTATTTACAATCTATATAAATGACTTGGATACAGGGATATAAGGTTCTCTTGCAAATTTAGATTTCACAAAATAGGTGGGGGAGTAAGTTGCAATGAGGAAACAAAAACTTTACAACTGGATATAGATAGGTTAGGAGAGTGGGCCAAAATGTGGCAGATGGAGATTAACGTGGCTAAGTGTGAGGTCATGCATTTTGGTCAGAAAAATGGGAAGGCAACTTATTATCTAAATGAGGAGAGACTTCGGGGTGCTCTGTTGCAGAGGGATCTCAGCGTTCTCGTTCATGAGTCACAGAAAACTAGCAAGCAGGTACAGCAGATAATAAAGAAAGCGAATGGAATATTGGCATTTGTAGCAAAAGGAATAGAGTATAAAGGTAAGGTAAAGAAGTGTTGTTGCAGCTATACAAGGCATTGGTAAAACCACACCTGGAGTATTGTGTACAGTTTTGGTCCTCTTATTTGAGGAACGATGTAGTGGCAATGGAGGCAGTTCAGAGGAAGTTCACTTGGTTGATTCCAGAGATGAGGAATTGTTCATATGAAGAGAGATTGAACAGTTTAGGCCTATACTCTGTAGAGTATAGAAGAATGATGGAAGATGTAATTGAGGTATACAAGATGCTGAAAGGTATGGATAAAGTAGACGTGGAGTTGATGCTTCCTCTTGTGGGGCTTTCTAGAACGAGAGGTGATAGTCTTAGGATAAGTGACAGCAAATTTAAAACGGCGTTGAGGAGAAACTATTTCTCCCAAAGGGCTGTGAATCCATGGAATTCACTACCCAGAGTGCAGTGAATGCTAGGACAGTGAGTAAATTTAAGGAGGAGTTAGATTTTTAATTGGTAATGGGTTGAAGGGTTGTGGAGAATGGGCAGGACGGTGGAATTATAGCCAGGGTGAGATCAGACATGATCGAATGGCACAGCAGACTCGATGGGCCAAATGGCCTAATTCTGCTCTGAAATCACTCAATGGGTGTATTCTCTCACCTGAGGTTACAGGTTCAAGTCCAACTTCAGTGTCTTCAGCACGTAACTTAGGGTGGCACTTAGTGCTGCACTATCAGAGATATAGGTGAACTGCATGTAAAAGGTCAAATGGCACTATTTGAAGAGGAGACGAGGGATTATTTTCAATCCGAGCTAATGCTTATGACCAACCAATGTCACTAAATTGGATTATCTGGTCATTACCTCATTGTTTGTGGGACCTTGCTATTCTCAAATTAGCTGCTGTGTTTCTTAAGTATAACAGAAATTAAAATTTGCATGTACTTCATTGGGTGAGAAGTAGTCATGAGAAGAATGTCATAAGGTCATGATCGGCATATATATACATGGAATATATTTTTTCTTTTTCATTTACATTAAGTGACATTTCAATGTTAAAGTAAACAAAAACCAAAGGTCCCTCCAGCCAACAGAATCTTCCGGTCCTGCTGACGTTGACCCCTTGAGGTAGCTTCCCGAGGGATGAGGCGGGTGTGTAGATAAAAGCCGATACACTTCCGCGGGGCCAGACGATCCCACTGGCGACCAGTAGCTCACAACATCCACTGGGGAAAATCCGGCAGCTATCTTCTCCTCCACGCTGAAGCTCCATTTGTGAGCACCCCCGGACATCTACTGGGACGAGAGAACTGTTTTACACGAAGGAGTACCAGATCGACAATGTCAAAACCCTGCAAACTTTACCCTTTGTGAAGTTTTTTTTCTTCAATTGTCCATGTCTGCTTTTCCTTTGCTTGTTTGTGTGTTTGCGCTTGAGTCATCTAAAAGAAAGATGTAGTTGCACTTACAGATTACAAATCGTACATTAACCAGTTCTTGCAAATTGTCTTTTTAAAAAAACTTTTCTTTTTAATAATAAATCATACTGAGTTTAATGAAGGAAACCTGGTTAAAGTCTATTATTCTGTGTCTAATGGTAGTGAAGGTGCATAACTGGCCATTTTGTTGAGTGAATTACACTTTTAAATAATGGTATGAATTGTGGAGTAGTGGGACAAGGTAAACTATGTACTCCTCCCATTCCAGACATAACAACTAGAAGTAATTTGATCGTCTGAATATTTGAGCAACAATATCACAGTCATTGGAGGACATTTCAAGATGTTTTTAAGACCATGAGACCATAAAGCCACAAGGCATAGGAGCAGAATTAGGCCATTCTGCCTATCAAGTCTGCTCCGCCATTCGATCATGGCTGATCTGTTTCTCATCCCCATTTGGAGGAAAATGCAGCCGGTCTGATTAGTAAGTTCGCGGATGCCACCAAGGTTGCTGGAGTGGCAGATAGTGTTGAGGATTGTCAGAGGATACAGCAGGACGCAAATAGGTTGGAGATTTGGGCAGAGAAATGGCAAATGGAGTTTATTTTGGACAAATGTGAGGTAATGCATTTTGGTAAGTCTAACATAGAGGGGAAATGTACAGTAAATGGCAAAACTCTTCGGAATATAGAAAGTCAGAGAGATCTGGGTGTATAGGTCCACAGATCTTTGAAAGTGGCAACACAAGTGGACAAGGTAGTCAAGAAAGCATATGGAATGCTTGTCTTCATTGGATGGGGCATCGAGTATAAAAGCTGGCAAGTCATGCTACAGTTGTATAGAAACCTGTTAAGGCAGCACTTGGAATATTCCTCACAATTCTGATCGCCACACTACCAGAAGGATGTGGAGGATTTGGAGAGGGTGCAGAGGAGGTTTACGAGGATGTTGCCTGGTCTGGACAATGTTAACTATGCGGAGAGGCTGAATAGACTTGCATGTTTTCATTAGAATGATGGAGATTGATGGGCGACCTGATAGAGGTCTACAAGATTGTGAGAGGCATTGATAGAGTGGATGAGCAGGCCTGCTTTCCCAGGGTGGAGGGGTCAGTCACTACGGGGCATAGGTTTAAGGTCTGTGAGGCAAAGTTTAGAGGAGATGTGCGAGGCAGATTTTTTACACAGAGGGTGGTGAGTGCCTGGAACGCGTTTCCAGGGTAGGTTGTGGAAGCAGAAACATTAATGGCGTTCAAAAGGCATCTCGACAAATACATGGACAGGATGGGTATAGAGGGATACAGCACTAGGAAGTGCTGAGGGTTTTCACCAAGGGTGGTATCATGACCGGTACAAGCCTGGAGGGCCGAAGGGCCTGTTCCTGTGCTGTAATTTAAAAATTATTTGTTTCTTCCTTCTTCCCATAACCCCTGATCCCCTTATTAATGAAGATTCTTTCTATCTCTGTCTAAAAGACACTCAGTGACATGGCCTCCATAGCCTTCTACGGCAAAGAGTTCCACAGATTCACCACACTCCAGCTGAATAAAGGACCACCCCTTCAGTTTGCGGCTGTGTGCCCTCTGGTTCTAGTTTTTCCTACCAGTGGAAACGTCCTCTCCACGTCCACTCTATCTAGGCTTCTCGGTATTCTGTAAGTTTCAATGAGATCCCCCCTCATCCTTCTAAACTCCATTGAGTACAGACCCGGAGTCCTCATCCGCTCTTCATATGACAGGTCCTTAATTCCAGGGGATCATTCTTGTGGGATTTCAAATTCAAAATACCTGGAGTGAAAGAAAATGATTAAAACGTTGAGTAAGATTTATCATTGGCTCTGGCATGTGTTGATCTGAAGTGGAATGCAACGAAATGCTGAAACGCAAATGCACATTTGTGAAATCAGAACAATGGAGAGAGACTTTTGCACAGATTAATCCAATAGTTAGTTGAATGTCAAGTTTGATGTAATGAGCTTTTTCTTTTTAATCATCTGTCTTTTGTGTTTGAGCTGATAATTGTAAAATTGTTATTTTGGTTGTGAAATTTCAAATGGGTTGCGGTCTGTTGTCAAGGGAGCATATTAACCGAAGGGTGATAGGTGTAATCTGTTAATCAGTAACCAAGGAAATGCCTCCACCTTCTGGCTTCATCACTACTTAACAAACGATGCAGCTATAAAATGAAGGGAAATTAAACGTAGAATAATTCTTTCTCGTAAAAATATTTTCCTGTCTTTGTGTTTCACAGAGGTGTGATATCAATGATTTAGGTGGCCAACTGCCTTCAGCAACTTTTGGAAGAAGAAAATGATGAACGAAAGGTGGTTGACCAGAAATGTTAACTCTTGCCCAGAATTTTGCCAGAGATGCAGGTAGCCAGAATTGGTAAACTTACCGATTCATTGGACCAACCCTGTAGAAAGACCCCCGAATGGAATGATTCACACTTCAGGGAGGTGTGTGTGAAATGGAGTCATTCCACCATCTCTGAAAGCAGTGTATAGGAGTCCATAGGGATGACCGAGTGTTGAGACAGACTGGGTAAAAGGCTCACCTCAATTCTCTGGTATTTCTGACCATTATGTCCCACACTCCTCCCCCCAGTCACAACCAAAGCAGCCCGTCTTGGGAGTGTTGTCCGTCTTGACTGCGCATGATACTGATAAGATCAATGGGCGGCACAGTGGGTAGCACTGTTGCTTCACAGTGTCAGGGTTCCAGGTTTGATGCCCGGCTTGGGTCACTGTCTGTGTGGAGACTGCACATTCTCCCAGTGTCTGCGTGGATTTCCTCCGGGTGCTCCGGTTTCCTCCCACAAGTCCCGAAAGACGTGCTTGTTAGGTGAATTGGACATTCTGAATTCTCCCTCTGTGTACCCGAACAGGCGCCAGAGTGTGGCGACAAGGGGCTTTTCATAGCAACTTCATTGCAGTGTTAATGTAAGTCTACTTGTGACACTAATAAAGATTATTATTATTGAAATCCTATCAGCAATTTGAAAGCACACAGAAATTCGATGGAATTCGGTGCTGTGTATTGATCTTCTTGTGTATGACACCTTGCAGTTTCACAAGTCTAAGTTGAACTGCCAAGACATCGCACTGTGTGTTGTGAAGTGGATTTCCTGCAATCCGGCAGCCACGTCCATTCACAATGTGCTGAGAAGTCTCATCCATGTGGCCAGAGTCACGTGCTGGGCTTTGCTTGAAATTCCATTTGTAGAAGGGACGTGGATGTCCTTGAATGGCGAATGTGGATCTTGTTGTGTGATTGAGGTCACATGCTGGAGGTTTGTCTGTCGGCTCTTTTTGGTGGCCATATTGGATTTAATAATAATAATCTTTATTGTCACAAGTAGGCATACATTAACACTACAATGACGTTACTATGATAATCCCCTCGTCGCCACATTCCGGCGCCTATTCGGGTACACAGAGGGAGAATTCAGAATGTCCAATTCATCGAACAAGAACGTCTTTCGGGACATGTGGGAGAAAACCAGAGCACCCGGAAGGAATCCATGCAGACACAGGGAGAACGTGCAGACTCCGCACAGATATATCTAGGTGTACAGGTCCACAGGTTACTGAAAGGGGCAACATAGGTGGAGAAGGTAGTCAATAAGGCATATGGCATGCTTGCCTTCATTGGCCGGGGCATTGAGTATAAGAATTGGCAAGTCATGTATAGAACCTGAGTTAGGCTACACTTGGAGTATAGTGTTCAATTCTGGTTGCCACACTACCAGAAGGATGTGGAGGCTTTAGAGAGGGTGCAGAAGAGATTTAGCAGGATGTTGCCTGGTATGGAGGACATTAGCTATGAGGAGCAGTTGAATAAACTTGGTTTGTGCTCATGGAATGACAGAGGTTAAGGGGCGACCTGATAGAGGTCTACAAAATTATGAGGGGCATAGACAGAGTGGATAGTCAGAGGCTTTTCCCCAGGGTAGAGGGGTCAATTACTAGGGGCATTGGTTTAAGGTGCGAGGGGCAAGGTTTAGAGATGTACGAGGCAAGTTTTTTACACAGAGGGTAGTGGGTGCCTGGAACTCGCTGTCGTAGGAGGTGGTGGAAGCAGGGACGATAGTGACATTTAAGGGGCATCTTGACAAATACATGAATAGGATGGGAATAGAGGGCTACGGACCCAGGAAGTGTAGAAGATTGTAGTTTAGACGGGCGGGTCGGCACGTGCTTGGAGGGCCGAAGGGCCTGTTCCTGTGCTGTACTTCTCTTTGTTCTTTGTTCTTTGTGGGAATCGAATCTGGGACCCTGATGCTGTGAAGCAACAGTGATAACCACTGTGTGACCGTTAACCCAGGGATTGTGGCATTTGGCCTTTACATCCAAACCTCCTTCCCTCAAAGGAATCGCAGAGCTCCAGAAAAGCTTGTGTGATTTGAGTTTGCATGCTCGAGCATGCTCGGTAGGTTTAGAAGGTCTTCATGGCAGTTCTGCGTCGGCATCAATGTGGTGAACATTGGTCAGCATTGTTGTTGCCTCCGGCGGTGCAAAATAACTGCCTTCATGCGGCACCACCCAGTTTTGTATAGCCAAATGGGGTTGGAATGCATTGCGGGGTGATTTAATTGACATATTTAATTGATAAAGTGAGTTGAATTATCCGAAGAGACTAATTCTGCTGCTGGGGCTTCCATGATAGTTAACAGAACAGGCTCAAGAGGCTGAATGGCCTACATCCATTGCTATGTTCCTCTATTTCTACTAAAATAGAGAGGAGGGACCAGCTTCCTGCACCAATCATGTGTTCACCCATTGTACATTAAGAAGTTCCAAGGTGAATTTGAAACCAGGACGCAAAGGCCAAGATTTTTGTAGCATGTTTTGCGGAGGCAGCCCTCCATTGGCCAGTGATAGGATCGTTCCCATTCTATGGCACCCCCCACCCCACCAACCCCACTGCTGCCGGAAAATGAGGAAAATTCCAGCCAAAGCTTTCCTTTATTGAGAGAGTTTATTGTTCAGTCTCACAGCTCACCTCTCCATCGCCCAGTGTCTCAGCTCTCCCCTATTTATAGTCTCTTTTTAATGAACAACAATCAATAAATCAAATTAATGAGAGGGGCGACAGCCCCTGGTGGTTCACTATAACAGAAGGAAAATCAATATTTCTCGAAGAAACTTACAAAATCAAACCAAAATGTCATTGCGGAGTATAATGATGCGTCTCTGCCCCCTTGGTGCCATCAGCCACAACCCCGCAACAATTCTCTTTTAGAAACAAAATGGTGACACTAAACAAAATCTCAGGAAAATTGTAAAATTAAAATATCGTCCCTTGGGGTGATGAAACAGCCCGTTCTTGACAGTGCCCGCAGATCCCCTCTTCGTATGTGCTCAAGACAATTAATACCCATCAGCTTTTTTTTAACATGAACAATATAATGGACATTAACAAACCTTACCAATTGATAAGACACTGATAGCAGATGATTGGGCTAACAACTAAATGGGTACTCGAGGTGCAATTAAATGCTAGGAAGGCATGTACGAAGGATGTGAGCTTCATGCATTTCCCACGGAGGCATGGGGAGAACGTGCGGACTCCGCACAGGCAGTGACCCAAGCCGGGAATCGAACCTGGGACCCTGGTGCTGTGAAGTAACAGTGCTAACCACTGTGCTACCCTGCCGCCCATGTATGCTTAACCTACCCAGGATGTCTATTTTAATAATAATAATAATCACTTATTACCAAAAGTAGGCTTCAATGAAGTTCCTGTGAAAAGCCCCTAGTCGCCAGATTCCGGCACCTGTTCGGGGAGGCAGGTACGGGAATTGGCTGCTGGCCTTGTTCTGTTTAGCCCACTGTGCTAAACCAGCACCTAATTTTATTTTATATTTTAAATGTTATATTTTATATTGTATACTATTGTAGCTAAGCCTTTGAACTGGGCTTTAGATATCCTGCTCCAAATTCTGCCAAAACTAAAGATCAACTTATGAAATTTCCACTGGCAATCACCTATTTCACAGACTGCGGATGTCAAAATAAGATCAACTGGACAATCTTACTGTAAGAGCCGAGCTTCAGTCATCAGAGAGGTTCATTTTTCACAACAAATATTGTTTCTAACTCCAATGTCTAAGCCGCAGAACAATGCAGACACCATTCAGTGACTTGAGCATCTAAAAATTGCACAATGAGCAATATACCCTACAAGCATAAGTTGAGAATTTTGTCTGAAGCTGTGTGTTCATCCTGGTTTTGCAATTACGTTTGAAGAGTCGCAGCAGCTTTTGGCAGTCGATCTCCAATTTAATTTGCCCCTTTTTTCCTTTTTCTATTAATGATAATATTGCTACTGCTCAAAAGATAGATCTCAATAAAACTTACTTCATTCTATACTTGCCTGAGCAAAACAATTTATTTCAAATTGTGAGAATGGGTGTTTTCTTTATATTTTGGGGAATATTGTGTTCTTTTTCATAGAATTTACAGTTCAGAAGGAGGCCATTCGGCCCATTGAGTCTGCACCAACTCTTGGAAAGAGCACCCTACCGAAGCCCACACCACCCTATCCCCATAACCCAGAAAGCCCACTCAATGAATACTAAGGGCAGTTTTGGACACTAAGGGCAATTTAGCATGGCCAATCCACCTAACCTGCACATCTTTGGACTATGGTTAGAAACCGGAGCACCCGGAGGAAACCCACGCACACACGGGGAGAACGTGCAGATTCCGCACAGTCAGTGACCCAGCCGGGAAACGAACCTGGGACTCTGGAGCTGTGAAGCAATTGTGCTAACCACTATGCTACCGTGCTGCCCTTCTGTAAAGAAGTCTGTGTGTGTGCATATGCCTGTGCGTGTGTGTTACATGGTGTGTGTTTGCATACATGTGTAAATGATTCAATTGACATGTGAAATGGTTGACAGAGACCATTTATCGGAGGTTTAAGACATAAAAGGATAACAGATGTTAGGTTTGTGCATTTATAATCAGATATTATGGTGGGTTTGAGGTACAAGGAGAAAGGTTGGATCTAATGTTTGCATTTTTAGATAAGTTGAGAGTTTGTTTGAATATCAAAGAGAAGTCAGAGGTGAACATAGAACATACAGTGCAGAAGGAGGCCATTTGGCCCATCGAGTCTGCACCGACCCACTTACGCCCTCTCTTCCACCCTATCCCCGTAACCCAATAACCCCTCCAAACCTTTTTGGACACTAAGGGCAATTTATCACGGCTAATCCACCTAACCTGCACATCTTTGGACAGTGGGAGGAAACCGGAGCACCCGGAGGAAACCCACGCAGACATGGGGAGAACGTGCAGACTCCGCACAGACAGTGACCCAGCGGGGAATCGAACCTGGGACCCTGGTGCTGTGAAGCCACAGTGCTATCCACTTGTGCTACCTGTGGTAGTATGCATTAGGGGTCATGTGGGACTGTGAAGCCGTGATGTCATTGGCTGACAGATCCCGGGTCCTGGTTGGCTGTTGACCTCTAGCTCCGCCCTGAAGGCGGAGTATAAGAACCAGGAGTTCTCCCCCGCAGGCCAGTCTGTTACTGAACTGCGGGGAACAGGTCACGCTTAATAAAGCCTCATCGACTTCATCAAGTCTTTGTGCGCTACACTACCGTGCTGCCCCAAGGTGAGGAGAAACATCTTACAAGAATTCCATGGGTAAACAGAAGAGAGTATATTTAATTTTATTGACCCTAAAAGCAGAGTCAAAATAGAAAAATGAAAGTATTTAATAATTTGGAAAAGTTAAGTTCAAAGAAGTGCTGAGGGCAGTTGAATTGTGGATAAAAGGGGAAAAAGATATTTTCGGAGATAGGGAGAGAGTTTGTGTTGGCTGTTTGGGGAAAGCTTCCTGAAAACAGTCCTGGGCTGCGAAAAGTTGCAGTTTGAGTCATCCATTCAGTTGAGCCATAAATGTCTTGAGCTGTGAAAAGCAGCCTGGTTTTTGAAGGCTTGTTGGATTTCCACAGCAGAGTGGAAGTGAGTCTGAGAGGCCGTGTAGTATGCTTTGATTAAAAAGACAACAGTTATGCCTTGGGTAATATTACAAGATTTTTATAGTTAAACATATGTGTGGGAATGTTGCCTGGGAGTGGATCTGACCAAGGAAGAAGTCTTTTGGGAGGCATTTTTGACAAGACCAATTTTAACTGATTAACTGCAATCTTGTGTGCTTAAGTTTTCTTTTCTTCTTTTAATCATCCTTTCAATTTTAAAATCGCAGAAGTTGATGCGATCAGTATGTTTACTTCTCATTTTCAGAATACAAAAAATAAGTTATGATCAGTAAGCCAAATTTCCCTCTGAAATTTGGTTTGCTCAGCAATTAACATATGCTGTGATCATAACGCACATCAAAATCATATCCGATGGTCACAATGTCACTGCACTGAAATTTAAATTCTCACTCTTCTTCCTTATGTTTCTTTTCCTTCGGGAAGCATGGTGGCACAGTGAGTTAGACCTGCTGCCTCACGGCGCCAAGGTCCCAGCTTCGATCCCGGCTCTGGGTCACTGTCCGTGTGGACTTTGCACATTCTCCCTGTGTTTGCATTGGTTTCACCCCCACAACCCAAAGATGTGCAGGCTCGGTGGATTGGCCACGCTAAATTGCCCCTTAATTGGAAAAAATGAATTGGGTACTCTAAAAAAAATTTTTTTTAAATGTTTCTTTTCCTTCTCCCTTCTCTGAAAGTTGGTTTTGTTTTGGGAACAGCCCTAATTACAGAACTAAAAATCTTGCATGCATTTACATAGTGCCAATTACAATCTCAGTACTTCCAAAAAATCCTTCCCATCCAATGAAGTACTAATGAAGTATAGTCACCATCTTAAGTCAATCCCTCCACACTGTACACATTGGGGGTTTACTCCTGTCACCTCCCATTTGACGTTTCACTAACAATAGCCAAGACAGCAAAATATAAAACAAGATAAGTAATATTAAACTGTCAGCAGCAGGCCAGCAGAAGAACTTTCACAGCAAAGACCAAAAAAAAACCTCCTTCAAAATTGTCATCAAAATGTGCTTCACGACACATACACAGAAAGACCAAATCAATTCTTGATGTAAGCATAGCTATTGCGGTATATTATTCTGTTTCTATTGCCAGTTAGCTGCCAGGGAACGAGCAATCAGAGCGCAAATGTATATTTTTTTGGAGATACACAGAAAGACATTGAAGGCATGTTCTACCTCAGCAGATTTTCCTTTATTAAAATCAGATGAAAATGTAAACAAAGGAATCCATCAGTTAGTTTATTAGTTACAATATCGCTGGATACAAGGCTTGGAAATTAATCCAAACCATGCTGCCCATTTGAATGGGACACAGAGAATGATACACATACCAGAATGAGTAAAGCCTCGAGCCCCAGTTCCATTAGACACAGGAGCGGCAACCACATGATGTCCCTAGACTACTTGCCATGAAGATAATTTCAATTTGGAGCTACTGCCAGGCTGACAATGCATCCCACCCCCTCCCCAACCATGCCCACCCCCCCCGCACCCCCCCCCCCCATCCCAACCACCGCCTAGTTGGTCATGGGAGAATGAGGCTATGGTTAGGGGGAGAGAGTGTACAGTGCGGATGGGGAGACAGCGATTGGGTAGAGACTCAGGGCTGTCATCAGCAGAGCGTAAACTGTAATAATTGGGAAGAGAGACATCAAGGATTTTTGCATCAGAGCAGGATCTGGAGGCCAACAGAAGGCCAGCAATGATCTTTGTTCCTTCAGTACAGCACTCCTCTACTTCCTGGAAACACATTCACATATCTATTTTATTAAAGTAAGTTTTTGCCAGTGATCAAAGAATCATAGAATTTACAGTGCAGAAGGAGGCCATTCAGCCCTCCGAGTCTGCACCGGCCCTTGGAAAGAGCACCCACTTAAGCCTTATCCCCGTAACCCAGTAACCCCACTTAACCTGATTGGACACTAAGGGCAATTTATAATTTCCAATCCACCTAATCTGCACATCTTTGTGGGCGGAAACCGGAGCACCCAGTGGAAACCCACGCAGACACAGGGAGAACATGCAGACTCCCCACAGACAGTGACCCAAGCCGGGAATCGATCTTGGGACCCTGGAGCTGTGAAGCAACTGTGCTAACCACTGTTTGACCGTGCTGCCCACGGTCAGGTTTCATGGTCAGGTTTCATGAGGACCAAGTTCCCTGAACCGATCTGCATTAGGCTCAGTGCAGTCTGATTTTACAACAAGGGTCACAAATGACATTAGACCATCCTCGTGTTATTTGCCTCAAGTTATGCCTTTAATATAGGCTGCAGCACACCTCCAACATGTCCCATCAAGTCACCGTGCGGGATAGTTTCATGTGATTGCATTTCTCAGCCAAAGTATTAAACTGTAAAGAGCACCAGGGTGAACCTTTCAACTTCCCACACCAGCCATATAATAAAAACGTAAAATATCAACTCGGACCTTCTGCAAAGTAGCAGGTCAGATCGTTGCTTCGCTCAACCTTTTCCGTGCCCTGACACTGCCCTGCGTTTCCTGCTGGGTGTTCCAAACTCGGCTTCTTTAGAAATGCGGAATGTATAGCTCCACAAAGAATTCCACCGCAAACCTGGAGCATCGGCATGGGTAGACTTCCACTGAGCCCCGACATACATCTTGGGTCATCTGTCTGTTTTCCGACCATCTCAATGCCAAACGTTTTGGGCCATGTCAACAAGTAACCATGAATTATTTTAAAAGGGAACATCACACATGTCCAAGCTTCTTGACTTATTTAAACAATCAACAGAAAGAGTAGGCAAGGATTTTTTCAATTATCCATGGGATGTGAACATCGCTGACAAATTCTAAAAATGGAAACAAAATACTTGGTTATTTTCTAAAGGAATTGAATTTGAAAGCAGCAAGGCTGTATTAAAGATTTTAGAATCTTATTTTGACCCTAATGAGAATAATGGGCACAATTTTGTTCTTCCTTTTGTTACGATCCCAGTTGATGTTGTTATGGGCGAGGCGTTTTCAGAACTCCAAAATGTATCATGGAGTTCAACCAACCTCTCCCTTTAATGGATTTGTTGCTTTTCCTAGCACACGGCTTTTCCCCTAGGTGTGGGATTACAATTATGGACACGTGGGTTTTTAAACACAAAACACTGTTTATTCCATGAACTCAACTTAACATCTTAAATAAACATTGGATCTCTTAACACCCCTTACTTCAAAAATAACTCAGAAAATATTGCAACAGTAAATAATTCCTTAAAATGTTCCTTCAAACTTCCAAGAGACTTAACACCTTTAAACAGAATCATATCAGGTTAAAGGCTTCACTATTATGAGTCTAAATCACCCAAATGATCCAGAGATAGTCTTTCATGGGAGGGATCCAGTTCACTGCAAAACACAGACACACACCCAGCTCTTTTCAAAAACTGAAACTAAAAACCTGCAAAATGGCTGACCTGAGCTGAGCTCCACCCACTCTATGACATCACTGTTTTCTTAAAGGTACATTGCTTAAACATCCAGTTCTTAAAGGCACTCTCGCATGACAATGTTATAACTGGATGGAAAGATCCCAGAGTTGAACGCTGGGCGTGATTTTCTGACCCCCCCCCCCCCCCGGCGGGTTGGTGAATCCCCAGGGGGTGGTGCGAATCCCACCCCACCACCCCGACGCCGGCTGCCGTATTCTCCGGTGCCGTTTTTCAGACGGGGATGGGATTCCCGCCACGCAGGTCGTGGGCCATTGATAGCGGCCCCACCGGCGGTTCTCTGGGCCCCGATAGGCCGAGCGCCCGTCCATTTTTGGCCAGACCCGCCGGCGTGAATCACTCAACTCACGTACCAGCGGGACCTGGCAGGTAAGTCGGCGGAGGTGGTCCTCGGGGGGGCACGGGGGATCCGACAGGCGGGGGGCCCCCACGGTGGCCTGGCCCGCGATCGGGACCCACCGTTCTGCGGGCGGGCTTGTTCTGTGTGGGCACTTCTTCCTTCCACGCCAGCCCCTGTAAGGCTCCTCCATGGCCGGAGCAGAGAAGAGAACCCCCCGTGCATGCGCCAAAATACACCAGCCGGGCCGCGCATGCCCGGAACCATGCCGGCCCTGCAGCGCATGCGAAAACTCATGCCGGCCTTTCAGCCGCCGGCTGGAGCAGCTCCAACCCCGCTGTCGTCCACTAGACAGGTGAGAATTCCTCACCTTGGGGGGTCGTTGACGTCAAGAGTCATTGCCACCAGAGGAACAGAATCATGTGACCACTAATTAATAATACAATATGCGATTACTCCCCCCCCTTAGTTTAGCAATAACACACAGGTTTTAACATGGATTACAATGTATATCTTAAGCTAAAATGGTCCCATTAAACACAAAGTCCCTTTTCAGCACACAAGATGACTGTGGTCAACACACTAGCCACTTTGAACTCCAAGTGATTGTTTCTGGACATTTCCTCAGAATCCCCCCCCCAGATGATTGTCATGTGAGAGTTTCCAAACTCCAGTCCCAAAAACAGACTTTAAAATATTCGCTCATAAATCAGCTTTCCCTTTGTAGTTTATATTCTGAAATCCAGACTAGGTTTTCTAAATCAAACTTTTAAACAAAGCTTCTGCTCCACTTTAAACAGTGTATCCAGTCCAGGATTTCATGCCAACCCCTTCTCCACTGCTGTGCAAACTGATCACAATTGCTTTAACTCTTGATTCCCGGATTGTATTAAACATTTGATCTACCTTTGAAGGCTGCTGTCCCATTTTAAATTTGGTTACTGCAGAAGTCTATTTAAAGAGTAAACTTTCCTTGAATTCTTCTGAACGTAACTTGGTCTCTGTATTCCCCTATATACACAACAGAATCACAGTTGGAGCCTAACCAACCCCTACACATACAAACACCATTGTCCAGCATGAATCTAACTATAGGTTTTACCCTTCCAGGTGCAGTAACATTAAATTAAACCCACTTAAAGCTCTCGCTTATTTATAATGTTCACCAATACAAATATAAATCCCTTAAAACTACCTTTGTTTTACTTACACTATTACAAAATGTGTAGTGCAATGAGTTAATAGAATAGTTATGGTAATAAGAGATGTAGGTCATGACATAACTGTGATATTAGCAATCATATGCTCGAGACCCTGCGGAGTTTGTATTCATGAGAGGCATACCTACTCTGTCACCTATCTTATAGATAGTATTCATAAACCAATTTGAAGAATGCACCAGAGTAAGACTGCAGTCTCTTTAGATAAGATAGACCAGGCATACCAGAAGCCTGCAACCACAGAAGAAGTATATGAAATGAGGAGGATGTAAAGGCTCTGGAGAAAGCAAAAGAGATTTACAGGGTTGATACCAGAACTGAGCAGTAAGAACTATGTGAAAGTAACCTGTTGGGTTTCTTCACATAGAAAAACGAATTTTGAGGGATGGCCGAGGCTTTTGAAATTATTCAGATTTGATAGGATAAACATAGACAAGGGGCTGAATTCTCCGCCATTGGGATTCTCCATTTTGCCGGCAGCCCGGGGAATTCCCGATGGCGTGGGGCTGCCCCACAATTGGAAACCCCATTGACCAGCCAACGAAACTGAGAATCCCGACGGCGTGCTGCCCCAGAAATCTGGTGCGGCGGGACGGGAACCCCGCTCAAGTTGATTCGATTTGTCGGGGAGTTCAAACCCAGGGCCCTTGGTACATAAAATAGTCACTAATAAATCCTATAGGGAATTCCGGAGAAAACTTTTATCCATGCAAAGAGTGGTGAGAAGGCGTTCCTTGCTACCATGCGTTCAACATCAGTGTGTTTGAGGGGAAGCTAGAAGATTTTAGTTTAGACGGGCAACATGGTCGGCACAGGTTTGGTGGGCCGAAGGGCCTGTTCCTGTGCTGTACCTTTCTTTTTTCTTTGTTCCTTGTTCCTTGTTCTTTATTCCTTGAGGAAGTTAGAAATGAGGGGTTAATCTGATAGGAAGAGATGGGGCAATGTATGTGTGGAGCACAAACACTGGACTGAACCAGATGTGTCAAATGGCCAGTTTCTGTGCACTAACTACCAGATAATTAAAAAGTCCCAGAGACGATGGGAATACAGGTTCCTGAGTGATGATAACTCACATTTTAATTGTTTTTTTAATGATGAGAAGTTGCATAGAATCATGTAGCAAATATCATTAAACCAACTATTCAATGATAATCCTCTTAACATCCGTCTCTTCATGTTTGTTGATACAGTGAAGAGATCATACAATCACAGCTACTTTGTTTTTATTTTCACTTTCTGGCAGTATTCCAGTTTTTGTAATTGCCTGTAAAAGATCTTAAGTGGCTGTGCATTTCATGCTTGAAGTAAGTTTCTGTATAGGATTAATGATGCACAGCTTGTACATCATGCAACCTGTGTCCGCAGGCAAGACATAAACACATTGCGATATTTCAGTTTTTTTAAAGTGATTCTTCTCCTCAAAATCAATGCTTTCTTCATACCTATAAAATGCTGTCAAGTTCTATGTTATATTTTCTTTCAGGTGGGACACCATTGACCTGGTGGATTGGGAGGACCAACGAAAGACAAACTTACTGGGGAGGTTCATCACCAGGTGTTCAGAAATGTGCCTGTGGATTGGAGGAGAGCTGCTTAGATGCCAATTATCACTGTAACTGCGACGCTGACAGAGATGAATGGTACTGTGACATTTTGAGACAATAGTGTGTTTTAACAGCTTTAGTCCAATATGTTAGAGTCTGTGTCCATGGTTCCAATCGTGTGTGTTCAATGCGGTCATTCATGTTTCAATCCAATGGGCCTGAACAAATGGGGGCAAGGAACCTCAAAATGAACCCTGCTTTTCGTGGAATTCTGTCCCACTTTGGAAGACCAGCAACATTTAGAAGGAAGAATCATGGGTAAATGTTATAACCCCAAAGGAATTTTGTGGGTACAGGACCATAAGGTGTCCCATGCCTCCCTGGATTATGAACTTCCCATTTAAGGAGGTTGGACTTCCTCTTTGAGGGGGCAGGGCTTCCCCTTAACAAGGAGAGCCAAGCTGCATAAAACCCCTGGCCTGGTTGCAGACCCTTACAGGAGTGGAGGAGTATTTGGAATGGTATTGTAATAAACATTGTTCAGTAATTTCTACTATCGTCTATGCATTCTGCTTATCGTGGATTCAACAGTAAACCTTCTGCATTTCCTCCCTGTCCCCCATGATGAGGGAATATTGGTTGAATTCTTGGGATACCAGGAGTATACCTTTATACCTTTGGTAGGTCTCAGTATAATTCTTGTCAAATGAACATGATAAGTACCCTTTTAGCAACGTAGGGTATAATAATGGCCTTGTTGCGCCCGACTTGGTGAGGCGATGAGGCCCTTTCATCTCGTGAGAGACCTTTAGCATTTGGATTGGATTGGATTTGTTTACTATCCCGTGTGCCGAGGTGCAGTGAAAACTATTTTTCTGCGAGCAGCTCAAACAGATCATTAAGTACATGAAAAGAAAAGAAAAGAAAAAGAAAATACATAATAGGGCAACACAAGGTACACAATGTAAATCGGGTAAATCGGCAATGGGTGAAGCGTACAGGGTGTAGTGTCAATGAGGTCAGTCCACAAGAGGGTCGTTTAGCAGTCTGGTAACAGCGGGGAAGAAGCTGTTTTTGAATCTGTTTGTGCATGTTCTCAGACTTTTGTATCTCCTGCCGGATGGAAGAAGTTGAAAGAGTGAGTAAGCCAGGTGGGAGGGGTCTTTGATTATGCTGTCCGCTTACCCCAGGCAGTGGGAGGTATAGATAGAGTCAATGGATGGGAGGCAGGTTCATGTCATAGACTGAGCTATCTTCACCACTCTCTGAAGTTTCTTGTGGTCTTGGGCTGAGCAGTTGCCATACCAGGCTGCGATGCAGCAAGGTAGGATGCTTTCGCTGTTAAGCTGTTAACCATCTCCACCTCGGCCCCATTGATGCAAACAGGGGTGTATACTGTACTTTGCTTCCTGAAGTCAATGGACATCTCTTTAGTTTTGTTGGCATTGAGGGATAGATTGTTGGCACTGCACCACTTCACTAGATTCTCTATCTCCCTCCTGTATTCTGACTCATCGTTATTCGAGGTCCGACCCACTATGGTTGTGTCGTCAGCAAACTTGTAGATGGAGTTGGAACCAAATTTTGCAATGCAGTCATGTGTGTACAGGGAGTATGGTAGGGGGCTAAGTATGCAGTCTTGCGCCCCAGTATTGAGAACTATTTTGGAGAAAGTGTTGTTCTTTATTCTTACTGATTCTGGTCTGTGGGTCAGAAAGTCGAGGATCCAGTTGCAGAGTTGGGAGCCAAGTCCTAGGTTTTGGAGCTTTGATATGAGCTTGGCTGGGATTATAGTGTTGAAGGCGGGGCTGTAGTCAATAAATAGGAGTCTGATGTAAGAGTCCTTGTTGTCGAGATGCTCTCGGGATGAGTGTAGGGCCAGGGAGATGGCGTATGCTGTGGACCAGTTGCGGCGGTATGCGAATTGGAGTGGATCAAGGCATTCTGGGAGTATGGAAGTGATGCGCTTCATAACCAATCTCTCAAAGCACTTCATTACGACTGATGTCAGGGCCACTGGATGGTAGTCATTGAGACACGTTGCCTGGTTCTTCTTTGGCACCGGTAAGATGGTGGTCTTCTTGAAGCAGGTGGGGATGAGAAACTGTCTCAAACAGTAATGAATCCAGAGTTGTTAACCTTTGATTCCTTGATGATGAGGTTTCAGCAAGCCCAATACACACCCACACAGGCCAGCATTCCATCAACATTCAAACTAGTGATAGAGAAAAGGGCGTAAAAGCAGGAACTGGTGACAAGGTGAAGCCAAGTTTCGGCAGCCTATCAATTGCAGAAGGGAGGGAAGGGAGGAGTAGCGAGGTGATGAGCTCTCCACCTTTGATGCCCTGAGAGAGACGTTGGGTTGTTTACCCTTCTGGCTGGGAGGGCACAAGGGGGCAGCACCCCTGTCTCCGAGCCGTAGTTTGTGTCGCACTCCAGGACTTGATGGCTATAAGGATGCTGAGCTCATAACACGGCCAAACAGGTTGAGGTTGATCCTCCAAATCCTCCCAACATATTCTGAGGGCAGACAGTGAGAGTGGGAGCGTTTCCTAGTCAGCCATTTGACGGAACGAATATTGGAGCCTCTACCATCACTGTCCATAGCGCCAGGTTACACCAAGCATGTAAAAGCGGACCAGTGACACTGCAACTCGGAGTCCCCGACAGAACTGGAACACACCACCAACACCATCCCTTTGGCTTGCTGCCTTTCCCTTTGAAGTTGTAGTTTGGCTCCACTTGGCTTTCCCATTGTGGGCTAACCAAGACCCACATAGAATACGTTTGAACCCTTATCCTGTCATTACATTCTTTAAATTATATTTGCAGCACGGAACTATGAAAATGAATGTTACTCTGTAGTTTAAAATTCTATCAACCTAAAATGCTTCCCCTCCCTCCCTGAAAACTGCCTCAATGGACTGTCACCGACCTTGACACTCCTGTCACACCTAGTACATGTTTGTGACCACCCATGTTCCAGTGTTGTGACTGGCATGGAAAAGGGGCTGGAATAAATGGTAGCCGGAGACACGTCTGTCAGTTGCATCACCTGAGTGTGTCTGCTCCATCGCCTGGGAAATCGGTTATGGCAGGTCTCTGGGACTCATCGGGTTGTAGCACAAAACGTTGGATGTCCCTGTCAGGCCAATCTGTTTTAAAGATCAGGCTCGAGTTCTTTCCCCTGGAATGATGGTCCCCTCACCATCCCAAAAGTACACCCGTTAAATCAGTGCTTGTTTCCCAATTGGTGACAGCTAATTACTACATTCCCAACAGTTAGCTCATCAGTGACAATGAGAGAATAAATGAAAATCACTCTGAGATTATTGGTTCGGAAGTAGCCTCATCCACTTCAGCCAACTAAACCCCTTTCTGTAACACATCACTCTTGACATTGCCTATCCAGAGATTCCTTGCTTTTCTTCCATATATCCCTGTTTGAAGAAAATAGCTTGCTAGGGATCGGGATGATATTTATATGGACCTACAGAAGGGAATTGATAAGGTTACACATGAATGGTTGTGACCAAAAATGAGAGTGTATCGAATTGCAGTTAACCTATTGGCATAGGAACTGATGAGGTGATGGTGGGGGAGGGGGTGGGGGCGGCATTGGGAGCAGAGATAATGGATATGGTCTCAACTGGCACAACACAACTGGTAGATTTCCCCAGGGTGCTTCCATTTTTATTATATTTATATTGGCTGCTGGAGGAATAGAAAGTCAGATACCCAAGTTAGGTGGCAGAGTGAAGATGGGAGCAAAAAGGCTGTAGTGAGACTGAAGGGTAGCAAATTAATTTAAAGAATTTTGTTCTGTGCTTTGCCTCCTTTTCCTATGAATAGTTGTTTGTTAAACAACTTCACTTTATTTACCGTGAGGCTTCAGTTGTACTAGAATAACCGCACTTAGCAGAAGAAAGCTCTTGGCAACCCATTGCATTCTGAGACATATCGAGGGTGAGATTTTCAGCCCCCCCAACCCCAACTCGACCCAGCCCTGCAGCGCGTTTGCCGGAGATGGAGGTGGCCTATAGTTGGCCACCAGTGGGATCTTCCATTCCCTCGGATGTCTATTTTGCGTGACTTGTACCATCTACAAGATGCACGGCAGTAATTCGCCAAGGTTCCTTAGATAGCACCTTCCAGACCCATGACAGCTACCATCTAGAAGGACAAAAGCAGCAGACATCTGGGAACCCCACCACGTGGAGGTTCCCCTCCAATCGCTCACCACGCTAACTTGGAAATATATCGCCGTTCCTTCTCTGTTGCTGGGTTAAAATCCTGGAACACCTTCCCTGACAGCACAGTGGGTGTATCTACACCATATGGACTGCAGCGGTTCAGGAAGGCAACTTACCACCTTCTGAAGGGCAACGAGGGATGGCCAATAAATGCTGGCCTAACCAGCTACGCCCACAACCCTTGAATGAATTTTAAGCATCCCAGCTTGAGTTTAGAATGCCAAATTGTTTGTGTTTTGATCTTTCTGCTGTCCGTAATGTCATAGCAGTGCTTTCAAATAGTTATGGGGCGGAATCCTCCGGTCTGCCAGGCACATGTTTCTCAGCGGCATGCCGTTGGTTGACAGAAGGATTCTATCTTCTCGGCGAATATCAATGGACTTTCATATTGTAATAATAATAATAATCTTTATTATCAAAAGTAGACTTACATTAACACTGCAATGTAGTTACTGTGAAAAGCCCCTAGTCGCCACATTCCGGTGCCTGTTCGGGTACACAGTGGGAGAATTCAGGATGTACAATTCACATAACAGCATGTCTTTCGGGACTTGTGGGGGGAAACCGGAGCACCCGGAGGAAACCCACGCAGACATAGGGAGAACATGCAGACTCTGCACAGACAGTGACCCAAGCCTGGAATCGAACCCGGGACCCTGGAGCTGTGAAACAACAGTGCTTCCCACTGCGGGGAGGGTCAGACTCCAGGGGGGGCCTCCACGACGGCCAGGCCCGCGACCGGGGGGGGGGGGGGGCTACTGATCAGCGGGTGCCCACAACCTGGAGGGGGCCTACCTCCTTCCGCGCGGTCCCGCTGTAGGACTCCGCCGTGTTACGCGGCGCCGGCACAGAAACGGCCGCCACGCACATGCGCAAACCGTCGCCAGCAGTGCAGGGCCGCGTATCGGCGCCGGAGCTGCGTGGAGCACTCCGCCGCCGTGCTGACTCCCTGAGGTCTGCTGAGTCACTGGGCCAGGAGAGCCGTTGACGCCGCATCAAAACTTAACCGGGATTTTGGAGGATCCCAGCAATGTTGTCCGCTCTGCCCACGCAACTGCTTCAAAATTTGGGATGAAAATGTTGTGTACATATTTCCAGTGCAGTGCAATGCAGCAAAGAGTTCAGCATATGGGTTTATTTCTTTCAATTTTTGAACATGTCTTGTAAGGGAGACAATTGGTTGCATTCCTGGACTACTTTCAGATTCAGGGTTGTCATTAGAACTAGTCAGCCAGCTTCCCAGGATGTTCCTGCATCTCCCAGCCCCAACCAAAAGCTCCTCACAAGTGAATGTTCCAGGTCACTTTGGAACAGCCAACAGCATTTCCCATGAAGGGGAAGATTTTTGCCCTCATATGACCAATAACAGAAGCAGAAAGTTGAGTGCAGAAATTTTTGCCACTGGCTGGAGTGGCAGTTTTCTGGCACTATCCTACGACTGGACTACTTTTCCAGAGGCAGACGGGAGGTCAGAAGGGCAACTCACCAAGAATGCACGGATAGTCGATTGAGATGGATTAATGGCTCATTCAGGCCATTTGTCAGAGCCTGACTGGGATTTCCCCGCGATGCATCAGGGACGAGGCCATTTGCTTGGAGATGGCTTTCCAGGGTCTGGATTGTGCAAATGCTCCAAACAGGCTCCCACAAATCATAGAATCATAGAATTTACAGTACAGAAGGAGGCCACTCGGCCCATCGAGTCTGCACCAGCTCTTGGAAAGAGCACCCTACCCAGGCCCACATACCCACCCTATCCCCATAATCCAGTGACCCCATCCAACACTAAGGGCAATTTTGGACACTACGGGCAATTTATCATGACCAATCCACCTAACCTGCACATCTTTGGACTGTGGGAGGAAACCGGAGCACCTGGAGGAAACCCACGCACACATGGGGAGAACGTGCAGACTCCACCCAGACAGTGACCCAGTCGGGAATCGAACCTGGGACCCTGGAGCTGTGAAGCAATTGTGCTAACCACCATGCTACCTATGCTGCCATGTCCACATCTGCAGCCACCCTGTGGAGAAATTTCTCTGCTACCATGGTGGTCATAGTGTTGTGGCTATTTATACTTTAAAATGCGCATGAGGGTGCCTCAGAATGGAGGTGCCTTCTTGCTCTCGTACTCAAATGGCAGGCTGCTGCTCCTTCCGAGCTGGAGGGACCTCAGTGTACCTGAACAGGTGCCAGAATGTGGCAACTGGGGGCTTTTCACAGTAACTTCATTGCAGTGTTAATGTAAGCCTACTTGTGACAAAGAACAAAGAACAAAGAAATGTACAGCACAGGAACAGGCCCTTCGGCCCTCCAAGCCCGTGCCGACCATGCTGCCCGACTAAACTACAATCCCCCATTTTAGGACAATAAAGATTATTAAATAATTAATTGTGCACTGTGGGCGGGGGAGGGTTAGAGCCTCCAATAATTATGTTGTGGGGTTGGGGATGTGTGAGCCCCAGATCCTTGTACACTGTGTGTGGTGGGGGGGGGGGGGGGGGGGTGAGTGAGGAGAGAGCCCCTGATCATTGTGCCTGGGGGCACGGGGGGGGGGGGGGCGGGGGGGCTGGTAGTGCCTCCGCTACCTTTGTGGTGGGGAGGGGTCACTGGGGAGAGTTTAAGGTCAGTCCTGATCGGGGTATGCTTTAAAGATGGCAGCCTGAGCTCTTTAAAGATGGCGGCTCTATGGGGTCCCGCCTCACCAGACTGACGGCACAAACCACGTTCGTTGATTTCCTTTTGTCAAGACCTGGCCTGAAAACTCAGCATTGCATCTGGAGAGATTTCTGGCAGCTTCCAGTCCGAGTCTGATACTGACAAATTGTTGACAAATTCCACCCAATGAACAAAACACTTTTCAGACATTTATTTTGATTTTTGTTATTCTGTCACTTAACCTGCCTGTCTGTATATTGTTGAATGGTAGTTTTGTGTATGCATATATATATATATATATATAAAACACAGGAGCAGGAGGAAGCCATATTTATTCCTCTCAAATAAATAGGACTTCCCGACGGATTGCAACCTCATAGTCTCCCAACCCGGAAAGCCCTTTTACCTACTTCCCAAAATCCACAAAAAGGACTGTCCGGTAGGCCCATTGTGTCAGCATGCTCCTGCCCCACCGAACCTATTTCCTTTCATCTTGACTCCATCCTCACTCCTCTGGTCCATTCCCTCCCCACCTACATCCGGAATTCTTCTGATGCCCTGTGTCATATTGATGGCTTCCAGTTCGCGGGCCCTAACCACCTCCTCTTCCGGTTAGGCACGCTACAGCCTTCCGATCTCAATATCGAGTTCAACAACTTCAGATGATTAGCTCTATCCCACTTCGACCCCTTTCTTTTCATCCCATTTCATTTTAACTATCTTTTACCTTTTATTTCTTACTTGTCTTTCTTTATTATATTCCCCCCTATCTTATCCCCCCAACTTATCCCCTCTTTTCTTACCTTTTTTCCCCTTACTTCCCCATTCCCCCCTTTTCTCATTTTAGCTCTCTCCCACCAATGTCCCCTTCCCCCCACATCTCCACATGATACAGCTTACCCTCTGATTTTAGTTTCTCTGCTGTTTGGCTTTTCGCACCTTTTATTCTCTCTGGGGACCATTAATGAAAATGAAAATTGCTTATTGTCACAAGTAGGCTTCAAATGAAGTTACTGTGAAAAGCCCTTAGTCGCCACATTCCGACGCCGGTTCGGGAAGGCTGGTATGGGAATTGAACCGTGCTGCTGGCCTGCCTTGGTCTGCTTTAAAAGCCAGCTATTTAGCCCTGTGCTAAACCAGTACTCTGCTTTAAAAGCCAGCTATTTAGCCCTGTGCTGAACCATTAGCACTCTCTTCCCTTGATTTCTGGGGCTATGGCTCATTTTTCATTCCCTCACCCCACAGTATAAATATCTCCCACTTTCTATGCATTTTAACTTTGACATAGAGTCATCTGGACTCGAAACAGTGCAGACGCGATGGGCCGAATGGCCTCCTTCTGCACTGTAAGTTCTATGAAATTCTATGAAACGTCAGCTCTTTTCTCTCCTTACAGGTGCTGCCAAACCTGCTGAGATTTTCCAGCATTTTCTCTTTTATTCCTCTCAAATCTGTCCTGTAGAATTCTTCAATGGCACCTTTCATTAATAAACCTTTCATTCAAAACAGCTGAAAAAGAATATCACTTTTTCCTAAACCCCATCCTGTCTGTTGTATCCTTTGAACTGCTCGGATAAGTTGATTTATTTGCCTTCAAGTGGTCGGTCTTTGATTCCTCTCTCCGTTCTCTCCTGTGTCAACGAGTCCAACTTCCCTCCCTTTATCCCCATTGCCCTGCAACTTTTTTAATTGTCCTATTCAGGTCGAAAGTTACTATTTAACCTGTTTCTGTTACCCTTTCAGACAGGGCACTCGAGATCAAAACAATTTAAATACTATGAAGGATTGTGTATTGCCAGCGCAGTGTTCAATGTTCGAACAACATTCGCTAGTGCTTATGTTAACGTCATTTTTTCAGGATCCAAATCACTTGAATGTATTCAATAACTCCACAGTAACCCATGTGAGGTGCTAATATCTGATTAGACTGTAGACCTGCTGTTCCAACTTATTAAAGGCCATGTAAGATGTTTCAATTTGCTTTGCAAACTTCTAATTATCGCCTTGCATTTTCCTCTGAAGCATAATCGTCTCTAGTTTGTGGAGAGGGTAGTGGAGCTAACGTTTCAAGTCTGGATGGCTCTTTGTCAAAGTCATCCAGACTTGAAACATTAGCTCCCTTCTCTCTCCACAGATGCTGTCAGACCTGCTGAGATTGTCCAGTATTTTCTGTTTTTGTTTCAGATTCCAGCATCTGCAGTAGTTTGCTTTTAGCCTCACCAGTTTGTTTAGGGGAGATGGTGGCGTGGTGGTATTGTCACTGACCGAGTAATCTTGCGGCCCAGACTAATGCTCTGGGGCACAGGGGTTCAATTCCCACCACGGCCAGCTGGTGGAACTTAAAATCAAATAATAAATCTGGAAAATAAATCTAGCCTCGGTCGTGGTGACTGTGACAGGCTATCATTGATTTTTTTGAAAATCCCATCTGGTTCTTTCATGTCCTGCACTGTAAATTCTCTGCTTTAGGGAATATCCAATACCCGGTCTGGCCTACAAGTGACTCCAGACCCAATGTGGTTGACTCTTAATTGCCCTCTAAAATGTGCAGCAAGCAAATCAGTTCAAGGACAATTAGGATAGGGCAACCTTAAACGCTGACTTTACCAACTGCGCCCACATCCATAGCATCACAGAATCAGAGAATCCCTACAGTGCAGAAGGAGGCCATTCGGCCCTTCAAGTCTGCACCGACCCACCAAAAGAGCACCTTACCTCGGCCCAATACCCCACCCTATTCCCGTATTCCCGTAGCCCCAACTAATCTTTGGGTGCTGAGGGGCAATTTAGCATGGTCAACCCACCTAACTTGCACACCTTCGGACTGTGAAAGGAAACCCATGCATACGCGGGGTGAATGTGCAAGCTCTACACAGTCACCTCAGGTCAGAATTGAACCCAGTGCTAACCACTGTGCCGCCATTAAATAATCAACAAGAAAAAATCTCAAAAAGCATTTACTTAGCAACTTTCATGACCTAAAGATGTCCCAATGATCTGTTTCAGCTGCTCGCAGATAATTACTTTGCACTGTACCACGGTACACGTGACAATAAACAAATCCAATCCAATGCAAGCTGCTTTACAGCCGATGAGTTTTCTTTAAACTATAGTCACTGTAGTGAAACAGTCAATTTGCGCACAGCATGCTCCCACAAGTTGCTACATAGATTATCTGTTTCAGTGTCCACTCTGTTGAAGAGAAATACCAGGAAGCATCAGTCACTGATGAAGTCATAGATAAGGATGGAAGCTTGGTGAAACATTTATGGCTCAAAGTGTGATTTCAGATAAAGCTGATAAAAGCAAATAGTCTAAATGGACACGAAAGGTATGGCCAGAAAGTGGATTGATAAAGCTAATAGATTAAAAGGGAACAAACTGTCCTGGACTTATTGGTTGCCTATATCTTGTTTTTGTGAGATCCATACATACGATTCCAGCCACTATTCAAACATATCCTTCACGTTCCGCAACCTTTAGGAATTATTTGGGACATTGGAACCGATTCTGGGGGAGGTGGGACCAGTACAAACCGGACGGTTTGCACCTGGGCAGGACTGGAACCGATGTCCTAGGGGGGGTGTTTGCTAGAGTTGTTGGAGAGAGTTTAAACTAATGTGGCAGGGGGATGGGAACCGATGCAGGAAGTTGGAAGGTAGTAAAACAGGGACAGAAATAAAAGGCAGTAAGGGGGAAAGTGTAAGGCAGAGAAGCCATAGTCAAAAATCAAAAAGGGCGACAGTACAAGGTACAGTGACTGAGGGGAGCTCAGTGAATAGGACCAGGAATACTAAAAGAAATAAAACGGGAAGTGAAAACATTAATGGTAAGCGATGTGGCAGGTTGTTACAGGAAGATGTGGGTTCGACGACAAGGAAAATTAGGAGAAAGGTTAAGAGGAAATATAACTTAGGAGAGGTTACTGATCGAGGTGTTAAGATTCAGAACAGAGGTAAAAAAGCCAACATAAGTGTACTTTACCTGAATGCTCGTAGTATTCCGAATAAGGTAAATGAGTTGATGGCGCAAATCATCGTGAATGACTATGATTTAGTGGCCATTACTGAAAGATGGTTAAAGGATGGTCACGACTGGGAGTTAAATATCCGAGGGTATCAAACTTTTCGGAAGGACAGAGTGGATGGTAAGGTGTAGCTCTGTTATTTAAGGATGACATCCGGGCAACAGTAAGGGATGACATCGGTGCTATGGAGGATAAGGTTGAATCCATTTGGGTGGAAATCAGGAATAGTAAGGCGAAAAAGTCACTGATAGGAGTAATCTATAGGCCACCAAATAGTAACATTATGGTGGGGCAGGCAATAAACAAAGAAATAACAGATGCATGTAGAAATGGTACAGCAGTTATCATGGGGGATTTTAATCTACATGTTGATTGGTTTAACCAGGTCGGTCAAGGCAGCCTTGAGGAGGAGTTTATAGAATGTATCCGCGATAGTTTCCTCGAACAGTATGTAATGGAACCTACGAGGGAACAAGTGGTCCTAGATCTGGTCCTGTGTAATGAGACAGGAGTGATTCAGGATCTCATAGTTCGGGATCCTCTCGGAAGGAGCGATCACAATATGGTGGAATTTAAAATACAGATGGAGGGTGAGAAGGTAAAATCAAGCACTAGTGTTTTGTGCTTAAACAAAGGAGATTACAATGGGATGAGAGAAGAACTAGCTAAGGTAGACTGGGAGCAAAGACTTTATGGTGAAACAGTTGAGGAACAGTGGAGAACCTTCCAAGTGATTTTTCACAGTGCCCAGCAAAGGTTTATACCAACAAAAAGGAAGGACGGTAAAAAGAGGGAAAATCGACCGTGGATATCTAAGGAAATAAGGGAGAGTATCAAATTGAAGGAAAAAACATACAAAGTAGCAAAGATCAGTGGGAGACTAGAGGACTGGGAAATCTTTAGGGGGCAACAGAAAGCTACTAAAAAAGCTATAAAGAAGAGTAAGATAGATTATGAGAGTAAACTTGCTCAGAATATAAAAACAGATAGTAAAAGTTTCTACAAAAACATAAAACAAAAAAGAGTGGCTAAGGTAAATATTGGTCCTTTAGAGGATGAGAAGGGAGATTTAATAATGGGAGATGAGGAAATGGCTGAGGAACTGAACAGGTTTTTTGGGTCGGTCTTCACAGTGGAAGACACAAATAACATGCCAGTGACTGATGGAAATGAGGCTATGACAGGTGAGGACCTTGAGAGGATTGATATCACCAAGGAGGTAGTGATGGGCAAGCTAATGGGGCTAAAGGTAGACAAGTCTCCTGGCCCTGATGGAATGCATCCCAGAGTGCTAAAAGAGATGGCTAGGGAAATTGCAAATGCACTAGTGATAATTTACCAAAATTCACTAGACTCTGGGGTGGTCCCGGCGGATTGGAAATTAGCAAACGTGACACCACTGTTTAAAAAAGGAGGTAGGCAGAAAGTGGGTAATTATAGGCCAGTGAGCTTAACTTCGGTAGTAGGGAAGATGCTGGAATCTATCATCAAGGAAGAAATAGCGAGGCATCTGGATGGAAATTGTCGCATTGGACAGACGCAGCATGGGTTCATAAAGGGCAGGTCGTGCCTAACTAATTTAGTGGAATTTTTTGAGGACATTAACAGTGCGGTAGATAACGGGGAGCCAATGGATGTGGTATATCTGGATTTCCAGAAAGCCTTTGACAAGGTGCCACACAAAAGGTTGTTGCATAAGATAAAGATGCATGGCATTAAGGGGAAAGTAGGAGCATGGATAGAGGATTGGTTAATTAATAGAAAGCAAAGAGTGGGGATTAATGGGTGTTTCTCTGGTTGGCAATCAGTAGCTAGTGGTGTCCCGCAGGGATCAGTGTTGGGCCCACAACTGTTCACAATTTACATCGATGATTTGGAGTTGGGGACCAAGGGCAATTTGTCCAAGTTTGCAGACGACACTAAGATAAGTGGTAAAGCAAAAAGTGCAGAGGATAGTGGAAGTCTGCAGAGGGATTTGGACAGGCTAAGTAAATGGGCTAGGGTCTGGCAGATGGAATACAATGTTGACAAATGTGAGGTTATCCATTTTGGTAAGAATAACAGCAAAAGGGATTATTATTTAAATGATAAAAAATTAAAACATGCTGCTGTGCAGAGAGAGCTGGGTGTGCTAGTGCATGAGTCGCAGAAAGTTGGTTTTCAGGTGCAACAGGTGATTAAGAAGGCAAATGGAATTTTGTCCTTCATTGCTAGAGGGATGGAGTTTAAGACTAGGGAGGTTATGCTGCAATTGTATAAGGTGTTAGTGAGGCCACACCTGGAGTATTGTGTTCAGTTTTGGTCTCCTTACTTGAGAAAGGACGTACTGGCACTGGAGGGTGTGCAGAGGAGATTCACTAGGTTAATCCCAGAGCTGAAGGGGTTGGATTACGAGGAGAGGTTGAGTAGACTGGGACTGTACTCGTTGGAATTTAGAAGGATGAGGGGGGATCTTATAGAAACATATAAGATTATGAAGGGAATAGATAGGATAGATGCGGGCAGGTTGTTTCCACTGGCGGGTGAAAGCAGAACTAGGGGGCATAACCTCAAAATAAGGGGAAGTAGATTTAGGACTGAGTTGAGGAGGAACTTCTTCACCCAAAGGGTTGTGAATCTATGGAATTCCTTGCCCAGTGAAGCAGTAGAGGCTCCTTCATTAAATGTTTTTAAGATAAAGATAGATAGTTTTTTGAAGAATAAAGGGATTAAGGGTTATGGTGTTCGGGCCGGAAAGTGGAGCTGAGTCCACAAAAGATCAGCCATGATCTCATTGAATGGCGGAGAAGGCTCGAGGGGCCAGATGGCCTACTCCTGCTCCTAGTTCTTATGTTCTTATGTTCTTATTTGACTTCAGCCATGAATTGATCAGTTGTGAAGCATCAACAATCTCCCGCTGCTTAAACCTAAAGCAAGATTTACCACAGATTTGAAACTGTATCAGTTTCAATCAAACATTCAGACATGCTGTGTGGCCATTAATCCCTGATAGCCAACACTGATTCCATTGGACAAGTAATCTTTAATGCAGTGATTGAAATGGTTACAAAGATACAATGCTAAAGGCGAGTGTCATTTTAGTTTACTTTCATTACTCGTGTAACATAATTAAAGTGTGGAGAGATTTTGGTTCAAGAGTGTGTTTGAAGGACAGCCTTACTTTTGGGCGATGGATGATGTGGGCCGAGATCTTCCGAGCAGTGGCAGTTGCCATAATATACACCAGTGTATCATGGTGCAGACACACACTGATGGGCACACAGTGGGACCAATCAACACACACAACACCGCAGCCAATCACCAGTGAGAGCACATGCACTATAAAGACAGGGGGCATCAGAGTTCCCGCTCATTCGGAGTTGCATCTAGCTAGGAGGACAGAGCTCACAGCCAGAAACACAGACATTCACCATGTGCTGAGTGCATCGACAGGTTAGGACAAGACAAAGGTCTTTAGTTAAAGCTCGTATCGTATTAACCCACAGTCTGAGTATGTTTAAACAGTTAATGCTTCAATAAAATAGTAATGCACTATTTCAAGTGTTGGTGATCTGTATGTGATCCAGAACACCCAACACATCATGATACCAGGGGTGGTGGGATATTTGCACTTCTTACACCTACCTGCAAGTGATCTGCCTTCCGCCAGCATTCCGTCATCCTGCAACATGGACAACATCAGCCCGCCGCCGCCGCTCCACGTCACCGGCAACCTCGGGGCCAACTGGAAGATTTTCAAACAGCGCTTTCAGCTCTTCCTCGAAGCCAGGAAAGGGAGGGCACATCGGAGACCAGGAAGATTGCTCTTCTCCTCTCCACAGCCGGGAACCATGCCATCCACATTTTCAACTCTCTCACCTTTGCAGATGACGAAGATAAGACAAAGTTCTAGACGGTCCTCCTCAAGTTTGACACTCACTGCAGCGTAGAGGTGAATGAAAGTTTCGGACGCTACATGTTCCAGCTGCGTTTGCAGGGTAAGGATGAACCTTTCCAATCCTTTCTCACGCACCTCCGCATCCTTGCGCAATCTTGCAGCTACGGGCCCACCTCCGACTCCATGATACGTGACCAAATCGTTTTTGGTGTTCAGTCGGACCCCCTACGTCAGCAGCTCCTCAAAGTAAAGCAACTCACCCTAGCGAATGCCATCGAGACCTGTGTCTTACATGAAAATGCCACAAGTCGGTATTCCCATATACAAGCAGCTGAAATGGTGCGGCAAGGTCCCCATGAGGCGGAACGGGTCCAAGTGATTGTGCACCTCCAGGGCCTCAGCCTGGATGAGGGCGGCCATTTCGCGCGCTTTTCGCGGACTCCTGCGCCTGTACGCACCAAACGAGGGGATGGCGAAGTTGAGGAACGTAATGCGTAGGCGCACACCATGCACGACCGCACCGCACATGCGCGGTGGCGCAACGAACTTGCTGACGCCACGACGTGCGGCAACTGTGGCTCCACCCACTTAAAGCAGCAATGCCCCGCAAAATCTCGACAATGCCTAAGATGTGGCAGACTTGGCCACTATGCTGCCTTCTGTCGAGCAGCTCAGCCTGCCAATTCATATCGCTTCAGCCAGCCTCGCAGGAATATTCGGGCAATTCAACCCACGGTCACCGAGTCCGATGCAGACCTCCCACACAGAAGTGACACCGAGGACCCGAAGGCGCCTTTTCGAGACGGTGTCGTAACGAAAAACAGGCTGTCCCCGAAGCAAAGACACCAGCCGCTGTCGGTATACAGCATCGATCCAGACGATGGGTGGTGTGCCACCCTGACGGTCAACCGGTCCCAAATACGATTCCGCCTGGACACTGGTGCCTCTGCCAATCTCATGGCGTGGTCTGCTTTCCAAAGCCTTCCTGTCAAACCAGCCATCCTTCCATCGGCCTGCCAGCTACTGGACTACAATGGCAACGTCATTCCTGCTACCGGCTCGTGCCAATTTGAAGTGACGCACAAGTCATGGAAAGCCATCCTTCCTTTCGAGATCATGGGCTCCTCGAAGGACTCTCTGCTTGGCGCACAGGCATGCAAGCTGTTGAACCTCGTTCAAAAAGTTCACTCTCTCTCTCCTGATGACACATCTGCCTTCCTGGACGCTGACTTCAGGGCGCAACTCGACGCCATCATCAACCAGCACCGCGACATCTTCGAAGGCGTGGGCATGCTCCCATATACATACAAGATCCTACTCAAACAGAACGCCACGCCTGTGGTGCATGCACCTCGCAGAGTCCCAGCCCCCTCAAGGACCGCCTCAAGCAGCAGCTGCAGGACCTCCAAGACCAAGGCGTGATCTCCAGAGTTACGGAACCAACCGACTGCGTCAGTTCCATGGTGTGCGTAAAAAAGCCTTCAGGCGAGCTGAGAATTTGCATTGATCCCAAGGATCTGAATCGCAATATCATGAGGGAGCATTATCCGATTCCCAAGCGCAAAGAGATCACATGCGAGATGGCTCCCGCCAAGCTCTTCACCAAACTTGACGCCTCGAAAGGTTTCTGGCAAATCCAGCTTGACAAATCCAGCAGGAAACTGTGTACCTTTAACACGCCCTTTGGCAGATATTGTTGCAACAGGATGCCGTTTGGGATCATATTGGCTTCAGAAGTGTTCCACAGGATCATGGAACAAATGATGGAAGGCATTGAAGGTGTTCGCGTCTATGTCGATGACATAATCATTTGGTCCACCACCCCGCAGGAGCATGTCAGTTGCCTCCAGCGCGTGTTCAAACGCATATGGGTGCAGGGCCTACGCCTCAACAGAGCCAAATGCTCCTTTGGTCAGACGGAACTCAAGTTCCTTGGGGACCACATCTCCCAGTTGGGTGTGCGGCCGGATACGGACAAGGTGGCTGCTATCACAGCCATGAAAATGCCAGAGGACAAGAAGGCGGTCCTCCGATTTCTGGGCATGGTCAACTTCCTAGGGAAGTTGAGGGGCTGTTTAGCTAAGGGCCAAATCGCTGGCTTTGAAAGCAGACCAAGGGAGGCCAGCAGCATGGTTCAATTCCCGTACCAGCCTCCCCGAACACGCGCCGGAATGTGGAGACTAGGGGCTTTTCACAGTAACTTCATTTGAAGCCTACTTGTGACAATAAGCGATTTTCATTTTTCATTTCAAGTTCATCCCTAACTTCTCCTGTCATACCACGGCTCTCAGGAACCTGGTCAGGAAGACGACAGACTTCCAATGGCTCCCTGCCCATGAGCACGAATGGAGAGAATTCAAAACAAACTCACCACGGCCCCGGTCTTAGCTTTTTTTGATCCAACAAAAGAGACAAAGATTTCGACCGATGCCAGCCAATCCGGCATTGGGGCAGTGCTCCTGCAATGCGATGAGGTCTCATCATGGGCCCCAGTTGCATATGCGTCACGTGCCATGACCCCCACGGAACAGCGCTATGCGCAGATAGAAAAGGAGTGTCTGGGCCTTTTGACCGGTGTCGTCAAGTTTCACGACTATGTGTACGGCCTTCCACAATTCACCGTCGAGACTGACCATCGCCCGCTGGTCAATATATACAGAAAGACTTGAACGACATGACGCCTCGCCTCCAGCGTATTCTGCTCAAGCTCCAGCAATGCAACTTCCAGCTTGTATACACCCCGGGCAAAGACCTAATCATTGCCGACGTTCTTTCCAGGGCAGTCAACACTCCGTGTGACCCAGCGGGATTCGTCTGTCAGGTTGACGCCCATGTGGCCTTCAATCTACCTGTCACGGATGAACGCCTCGTCCAAATTCGCTGCGAGACAGCGGCTGACCCTTTGCTACAGCGTGTCATGCGCCACCTAACAGATGGGTGGTTCAAGTGCCAATGTCCACAGTTCTACAACATCAGAGATGATCTGGTGGTAGTCGATGGTGTTCTCCTGAAACTGGACCGCATTGTCATCCCACACAGCATGCACCAGCCCGTCTTGGAACAGCTACATGAGGGCCACCTTGGCGTGGAAAAGTGCCGCCGACGGGCCCGAGAGGCTGTGTACTGGACCGGCATCAATGACGACATCGCCAACACAGTGCTCAACTGCCCCACTTGTCAGCGTTTCCAGCCGGCCCAACCACGTGAGGCCCTACAGCCCCATGAGTTGGTCACGTCCCTTTGGTCCAAGGTCGGCATCGACCCGTTCCACGCGCTGGGCAGGGACTATGTCTTGATTGTAGACTTCTTTCCCAACAACCCGGAGATGGTACGTTTACACAATATCACATCATCTGCAGTTATCCGTGCCTGCAAGGACACCTTTGCTCGACACACCTTCCACGTAACATCCTCCCCGAACAGGCGCTGGAATGTGGTGCCTAGGGGCTTTTCACAGTAACTTCATTTGAAGCCTACTTGTGACAATAAGCGATTTTCATTTCATTTTCACACGACATCCCACTCACTGTGATGTCGGACAATGGCCCCTGCTTCGCAAGCCAGGAATGGTCCAACTTTGCCAGGAGGTACAACTTTGTGCATGTGACATCCAGTCCCCTGTACCCCCAATCTAACGGCAAAGCGGAAAAGGGCGTCCACGGAGTCAAACGGCTCCTCTGCAAGGCTGCCGATGCTGGGTCCGATTTCTACCTCACCCTGCTGGCCTGTCTGTCGCTTGGCCCCACTGTCCACTGGCCTGTCGCCAGCCCAGCTGCTCATGGGTCGCACCCTGAGGACGACGGTGCCGTCCATTCATGTCCCAGACCTTGACCACGTTCCGGTCCTTCGCCGGATGCAACTGTCTCGTGCACAGCACAAGGTGGCTCATGACTCCCGTGCAGCTGATCTCCCTGCTCTGGCTCCAGATGACAACATCCGCATCCATCTTCCGGATGGTGGCTGGTCTGCAACCGCTGTGGTTCTTCGGCAGGTGGCTCCCCGCTCGTTCCTGGTTCGTCTACCGGATGGCTCCATTCTGCGCCGCAATCGACGTGCCCTTCGTCTCGTTCAGCGTTCGCTATGTGATCCTCCACCATTGCCACGCCCTCCTGTTGACCCTGACCTGGACTATGCAGAGATTCCGGTTACTCTGCATCCTCCTCTCTCTGATGCAGTCCAGCCCGCTCCTCAGCCAGCGGCTCCCGACCCACCCTTGAGGCGGTCAACCAGAATTCGTCGCCCACCTCAGAGACTTAATTTGTGAACTTTGTGGACTTATGGACTTTCTGATTTGTTCTGTTCTTCTGTTTAATCGTTCAAGTGGTTTGTATATAGTGTTCATCTCGTTATTCTTATGACACAGTTTTTCTGCACCAGGCACCTTCCCATGTAAATAGCTTAGTTTTTATGTACATAGTCCTGTAAATATTTCACACACACGTAGTCAGGAACATTCACCATACACTATTTATTGCCACGCAGGTACATTTTTTATAAAAGGGGGGATGTCATAATGAAATGAAAATGAAATGAAAATCGCTTATTGTCACAAGTATACTTCAAAATGAAGTTACTGTGAAAAGCCCCCACTCGCCACATTCTGGCACATGTTTGGGGAGGCTGGTACGGGAATTGAACCCTGCCTTGGCCTGCTTTCAAAGACAGCGATTTAGCCCTGTGCTAAACAGCTCCAATATACACAAGTATATCATGGTGCAGACACACACTGAGGGACACACTGTGGGACCAATCAACACACACAACACCGCAGCCAATCACCAGTGAGAGCACATACACTATAAAGACAGGGGGCATCAGAGTTCCCGCTCATTCGGAGTTGCAGCTAGCTAGGAGGACAGAGCTCACAGCCTGCAACACAGACATTCACCATATGCTGAGTGCATCGACTGGTTAGGACAAGGCAAAGGTCTTTAGTTAAAGCGAGTATCATATTAACCCACAGTCTGAGTATGTTTAAACAGTTAATGATTCAATAAAATAGTGTTGCACTATTTCAAGTGTTGGTGACCTGTATGTGATCCAGAACACCCAACACATCAGCAGTGATAGTTGGGAGGTCGAGGGAACGTTGCATGGAGGTTTGAGGGGGTGGGGGATGGGGGGGGGGGGTTACATCAGGGGTAGTCGGATGGTCAGGGGAGAGGACAATTGGGGCAGTCAGGCGTGCATTTACCCAGATGTTAATCTAGGTTTTAACCTGCCGACCATTTCCTGGGCAGCTACTCGGGTAAGTACCGCAGAACTGTTCCAAGTCTCTGACTCTAACCCAGAGGCGTTTGTGGAGGGTCCTGGGGAGCAGAGGAATTAGCAATCAGGAGCTGAAACCGTTCCTGACAATTCCCCATGTGCACTCGCACATCAGGACTTAGAACATAGAACATAGAACATAGAAAAATACAGCGCAGTATAGGCCCTTCGGCCCACGATGTTGCACCGAAACAAAAGCCATCTAACCTACACTATGCCATTATCATCCATATGTTTATCCAATAAACTTTTAAATGCCCTCAATGTTGGCGAGTTCACTACTGTAGCAGGTAGGGCATTCCACGGCCTCACTACTCTTTGCGTAAAGAACCTACCTCTGTCCTATATCTATTACCCCTCAGTTTAAAGTTATGTCCCCTCGTGCCAGCCATTTCCATCCGCGGGAGAAGGCTCTCACTGTCCACCCTATCCAACCCCCTGATCATTTTGTATGCCTCTATTAAGTCTCCTCTTAACCTTCTTCTCTCCAACGAAAACGACCTCAAGTCCATCAGCCTTTCCTCATAAGATTTTCCCTCCATACCAGGCAACATCCTGGTAAATCTCCTCTGCACCCGCTCCAAAGCCTCCACGTCCTTCCTACAATGCGGTGACCAGAACTGTACGCAATACTCCAAATGCGGCCGTACCAGAGTTCTGTACAGCTGCAACATGACCTCCCGACTCCAGAACTCAATCCCTCTACCAATAAAGGCCAACACTCCATAGGCCTTCTTCACAACCCTATCAACCTGGGTGGCAACTTTCAGGGATCTATGTACATGGACACCTAGATCCCTCTGCTCATCCACACTTTCAAGAACTTTACCATTAGCCAAATATTCCGCATTCCTGTTATTCCTTCCAAAGTGAATCACCTCACACTTCTCTACATTAAACTCCATTTGCCACCTCTCAGCCCAGCTCTGCAGCTCATCTATATCCCTCTGTAACCTGCTACATCCTTCCACACTATCGACAACACCACCAACTTTAGTATCGTCTGCAAATTTACTCACCCACTCTTCTGCGCCTTCCTCTAGGTCATTGATAAAAATGACAAACAGCAACGGCCCCAGAACAGATCCTTGTGGTACTCCACTTGTGACTGTACTCCATTCTGAACATTTCCCATCAACCACCACCCTCTGTCTTCTTTCAGCTAGCCAATTTCTGATCCACATCTCTAAATCACCCTCAATCCCCAGCCTCCGTATTTTCTGCAATAGCCTACCGTGGGGAACCTTATCAAATGCTTTGCTGAAATCCATGTACACCACATCAACTGCTCTACCCTCATCTACCTGTTCAGTCACCTTCTCAAGGAACTCAATAAGGTTTGTGAGGCATGACCTACCCTTCACAAAGCCATGCTGACTATCCCTGATCATATTATTCCTATCTAGATGATTATAAATCTTGTCTCTTATAATCCCCTCCAAGATTTTACCCACTTCAGACGTGAGGCTCACCGGTCTATAGTTGCCGGGGTTGTCTCTGCTCCCATTTTTGAACAAAGGGACCACATTTGCTGTCCTCCAGTCCTCTGGCACTATTCCTGTAGCCAATGATGACATAAAAATCAAAGCCAAAGGTCCAGCAATCTCTTCCCTGGCCTCACAGAGAATCCTAGGATAAATCCCATCAGGTCCCGGGGACTTATCTATTTTCAGCCTGTCCAGAATTGCCAACACCTCTTCCCTACGTACCTCAATGCCATCTATTCTATTAACCTGGGGCTCAGCATTCTCCTCCACAACATTATCTTTTTCCTGAGTGAATACTGACGAAAAATATTCATTTAGTATCTCACCTATCTCTTCAGACTCCACACACAATTTCCCATCCCTGTCCTTGACTGGTCCTACTCTTTCCCTAGTCATTCGCTTATTCCTGACATACCTATAGAAAGCTTTTGGGTTTTCCTTGATCCTTCCTGCCAAATACTTCTCATGTCCCCTCCTTGATCATCTTAGCTCTCTCTTTAGATCCTTCCTCGCTACCTTGTAACTATCCATCGCCCCAACTGAAACTTCACACCTCATCTTCACATAGGCCTCCTTCTTCCTCTTAACAAGAGATTCCACTTCCTTGGTAAACCACGGTTCCCTCGCTCGACGCCTTCCTCCCTGCCTGACCGGTACATACTTATCAAGAACACGCAGTAGCTGATCCTTGAACAAGCCCCACTTATCTAGTGTGCCCAACACTTGCAGCCTACTTCTCCACCTTATCCCCCCCAAGTCACGCCTAATGGCATCATAATTGCCCTTCCCCCAGCTATAACTCTTGCCCTGCGGTGTATACTTATCCCTTTCCATCATTAACGTAAACGTCACCGAATTGTGGTCACTGTCCCCAAAGTGCTCTCCTACCTCCAAATCCAACACCTGGCCTGGTTCATTACCCAAAACCAAATCCAACGTGGCCTCGCCTCTTGTTGGCCTGTCAACATATTGTTTCAGGAAACCCCCCTGCACACACTGTACAAAAAACGACCCATCTATTGTACTCGAACTATATCTTTTCCAGTCAATATTTGGAAAGTTAAAGTCTCCCATAATAACTACCCTGTTACTTTCGCTCTTATCCAGAATCATCTTCGCCAGCCTTTCCTCTACATCCCTAGAACTATTAGGAGGCCTATAAAAAACTCCCAACAAGGTGACCTCTCCTTTCCTGTTTCTAACTTCAGCCCATACTACCTCGGAAGAAGAGTCCCCATCTAGCATCCTCTCCGCCACCGTAATACTGCTCTTAACTAGCAGCGCCACACCTCCCCCTCTTTTGCCTCCTTCTCTGAGCTTACTAAAACACCTAAACCCCGGAACCTGCAACATCCATTCCTGTCCCTGCTCTATCCATGTCTCCGAAATGACCACAACATCGAAGTCCCAGGAACCAACCCATGCTGCCAGTTCCCCTACCTTGTTTCGTATACTCCTGGCATTGAAGTAGACACACTTCAAACCACCTACCTGAACACTGGCCCCCTCCTGCGACGTCAAATCTGTGCTCCTGACCTCTATACTCTCATTCTCCCTTACCCTAAAACTACAATCCAGGTTCCCATGCCCCTGCTGCATTAGTTTAAACCCCACCAAAGAGCACTAACAAATCTCCCCCCCAGGATACTTGTGCCCCTCAGGTTCAGATGTAGACCATCCTGTCTGTAGAGGTCCCACCTTCCCCAGAAAGAGCCCCAGTTATCCAGAAATCTGAATCCCTCCCGCCTGCACCATCCCTGTAGCCACGTGTTTAAATGCTCTCTCTCCCTATTCCTCATCTCACAATCACGTGGCACGGGCAATAACCCAGAGATAACAACTCTGTTTGTTCTAGTTCTGAGCTTCCATCCTAGCTCCCTGGAAGCCTGCCTGACATCCTTGTCCCCTTTCCTACCTATGTCGTTAGTGCCAATGTGGACCACGACTTGGGGCTGCTCCTCCTCCCCCCTAAGGACCCGGAAAACACGATCCGAGACATCACGTACCCTTGCACCTGGGAGGCAACATACCAAACGTGAGTCTCTCACGCTCCCACAAAATCTCCTATCTGTGCCCCTGACTAGAGTCCCCAATTACTAATGCTCTGCTCCTCTCGCCCCTTCCCTTCTGAGCAACAGGGACAGACTCCGTGCCAGAGGCCCATACCCCCTGGCTTACCCCTGGTAAGTCCCCCCCCCCACAAGTATCCAAAGCGGTATACTTGTTTCTCAGGGGAACGACCGCAGGGGATCCCTGCACTGACTGCTTTTTCCCAGCCCCTCTTACAGTTACCCACCTATCTCCAATCTTTGGTGTAACTAATTCCCTGAAGCTGCTATCTATGACACCCTCTGCCTCCCGAATGATCCAAAGTTCTTCCAACTCCAGCTCCAGTTCCCTAACTCGGTCTTGGAGGAGCTGGAGATGGCAGAACTTCCTGCAGGTAAAATCAGCAGGGACACTAACTGCATCCCTCACCTCAAACATCCTGCAGGAGGACCATTGCACTCCCTTCCCTGCCATTCCTCTAACTTTCTACCAAGATCTGGCTAACAACTAAATTAAATTATTTATAAAAAATAATAATATAATAAAATATGGTACTTACCTCAGACCAATGGGTTTTATTATTAGGTTAGAGGAGGAGGGCGGGTGGGAGACACTACACGTGTAGTGTCTCGGGTTTCCTCTCCACCAGAATTTATTGTTGAGGGTCTTCCCAGACGTCCGCGGGTCGACTTCCTATTCCCGCCTAAAACAGCTCCTGCTGAAATTGACTAACCAGCCAGCTCCACTCCCGCTGAAACTGACTCACCAGCTGTTCTCCCGCCGAAATCGACTGGCCTGCCCCTGCAAAGACAAGTGCTTTTAAAGGACAGACTTACCTCCCAGCAGCCACTTCCGCCCTGCTCCCGCTGAAACTGACTCACCAGCTGTTCCCCCGCCGAAATCGACTGGCCTGCCCCTGCAAAGACAAGTGCTTTTAAAGGACAGACTTATCTCACAGCAGCCACTTCCGCACTGCTCCCGCTGAAACTGACTCACCAGCTGTTCCCCCGCCGAAATCGACTGGCCTGCCCCTGCAAAGACAAGTGCTTTTAAAGGACAGACTTACCTCCCAGCAGCCACTTCCGCACTGCTCCCGCTGAAACTGACTCACCAGCTGTTCTCCCGCCGAAATCGACTTCCATGGGGTCCCGACGTGCACCTTCAGTCAAACGTCAAGACTCTGATGATACAGAGACCGCTGAAGCTCCTGGCATGACAACGTTTCTACGGAGGCCCATTGCCTTCGGTTGAAAAACGATTTGGTTTTATTCCACTTCATGTTTGTTATGACAAGAGTTTTCAATTCCTGTCTGCACTATACTAACACAGACAATAATCTGATTAAAACAAATTAAGTTATTACTGGATTAAGTAGCACAGGTAGTTATACAATACAATCACAGCAGCCACTGCGCAGCAGTGCACAGAGGAAGTTAACAACCCACCAAAACCCACCTCTAAACAAGTTTTCCTTTTTGTGAATAATTCCTATTGTGTCCCCTGTATTTCTAAATCCCAGGGTAACTTGCTCCCAGGGTTCTAGTAAGGAGTCGTACACACCAGGTTAAAGTCCAATAGGTTTGTTTGGAGTCACTAGCTTTCGGAGCGCAGCTGCATTAAACAAAGGACCTGTCTGCCCTCGCATTTGACAAAAACATTGGTGGAATTATTCTAACAAAGAGGAGTGAAGTCATTGAACGGCGGACAAGGCCGAATAAACCACTTCTGCTCCTACAGCTTACGATCTTAACTCTGTTCACCTGGCTGATATTTAACCCTCAGTAAACATCACAAGAATGGATCATCTGGTCATTAACACATGACTGTGGGATCTTACTGTGCGCACATTGGTTGCTGTGTTTCCCATATTGAAACAGCGACGACACTTCCAAAGTACTTCATTGGCTTCAAAGAGCTTCAGCACATCCGATACTCATGAAAGATGCGGTATAAATGCAAATCCTTTTTTCGGAGGGGAGAACCGTGCCATTGGCAAGTTGCACAATGGGCCAAATGGCCTCCTTTTGTGATGTGAACATCTACCAAACAATGACAGCATTAGTGAAAGAATTAGATAAACACTTGAGTCAGAAAATGATTAAAGAGTCTCGAAGGACAACTGAGAAATGGACTGAAGTAGATGGAGAGATAGCACAGGCCTAGAGGGTTGAATGGCGGCTATACCAAAGATGTGAATGTGTAGGATTGAAAAAGGTTTTTGATTTATGTCTTGAAAGCTGTTTTACCATTAAAGCGAGGTGCTTATTGAATTTATTATGTAATTTGTAAAACTGATTATTCTCAGTCATTGGATTTCCTGCTCTTCCCGTCTCAATAGATAAAAAACTGCTCAATGCTCCCTTCACACTAACTGTAGGATCATTGTGAAGCGAAGCCTCTTTTACTTCAGCAATTGCAATGTAAATGAAGCCAGGGCCCTGACATCGTAATTGGTGCAAAGAGAGCTTGGAACTAGCGATCCGATTTACACTCTCATATTTTATGTGCTAGCGTGAAACATTCAGGAGTTAATTGGCAGCCCCTTCTACACATCTCCTAATTTTAACTTCAGTGGAAAATAATCAGGAGAGTTGCAATAGGGACATGTCCCATTCTCCATCTCCCATTTTGCATGATTACAAGAAGCTAATGAGTTTAGTGTTAGTGTGACAAATAAAAACTAGCCGCATAAGAACTGGTCAATCATCTCAATGCAGGAAGGTTATGATGGATCTGTATAAAACACCCCTTAGGCCACAGCAAGAGTACTGTGTGCAGTTCAGGTCGCCACACTACAGGAAGGATGTGATTGCACTTGAAAGGGGGCAGAGGAGATTGACCAGAATGTTGTCTGGGCTGGAGCGTTTCAGCTCTAAAGAGAGGCTGGATAGGCTGGGGTTGGTTTCCTTGGAGCAGAGAAGGCTGAGGGGGAACCTGATTGAGGTGTACAAAATTATGAAGGACATAGATGGGGTAGATAAGAAGGCGGTGGCATAGTGGTATTATCACTGGACTAGTAAACCAGACACCCGAGTAATGCTCTGCAGACCCAGGTTCAAATCCCACCACTGCAGCGGGAGAAATTTTAATTGAATAAAAAAATCTGGTATTAAAAGTATAATGGTGACCATGAAACCATTGCCGATTGTCCTAAAAATCCATGTGGCTCATTAATGCCCTTTAGGGAAGGAAATCTGCTGTCCTTACCTGGTCTGGCCTACATGTGACTTCAGATCCACAGCAATGTGGTTCACTATTAACTGCCCCCTCAAGGGCAATTAGGGATGGGCAATAAATGCTGGCACAGCCTGAGATGCCCATTGAAACAAATAATTTTTAAAATGTTTCTGCTTAGTAGAGGGGTCAATAACCAAGGGGCATGGATTTAAGGTAAGGGAGAGGGGATTTGAGGAAAACCTTTTTCACCCAGAGGGTGGTGGGAATCTGGAACTCACTGCCTGAAAATGTGGCGGAGACGAAAAGCCTCACAAGTATGCATCACTGAGACTTAAGGGAACAGAGCTGATGTCTGCACAAGGGACAAAAAACAGGGTGTGCGTGAGGGAGAGTAATCATTTAATTAGGAATTAGATGTCAAACATGAACGTGAGAGTGCAGTTGGGTAAATCTGTAGCTGCAGAAATCTGTGTTTAGTGAAAAGTCAATAGCCCCATATCTAAAGAAGGATGTGCTGGCCTTGGAAAGGATCCAGAGGAGATTCACAAGAATGATCCCTGGAATGAAGAACTTGTCATATGAGGAACGGTTGAGGACTCTGGGTCTGTACTCGTTGGAGTTTAGAAGGATGAGGGGGGATCTTATTGAAACTTACATGATACTGCGAGGCCTGGATAGAGTGGATGTGGAGAGGATGTTTCCACTTGTAGGAAATCTAGAACCAGAGGACACCATCTCAGACTAAAGGGACAATCCTTTAAAACAGAAATGAGGAGGAATTTCTTCAGCCAGAGGGTGGTGAATCTGAGGAACACTTTGCCGCAGAAGGTTGTGGAGGCCAATTCACTGAGTGTCTTTAAGACAGAGATAGATAGGTTTTTGATTAATATGGGGATCACGGGTTATGGGGAGAAGGCAGGAGAATGGGGATGAGGAAACATCAGCCATGATTGAATGGCGGAGCAGACCCGATGGGCTGAGTGGCCTAATTCTGCTCCTATGTCTTCTGGCCTTATGGTCTTAAGTACTCGGGACTTTGAAAGTGCAGGCCTCATAAACGGCCTGCCTCCATTCCCAGGAATACCAACTTTATTCTTCAATAGCGTCAGCGTGTTATCCATTTCAATTTAAACCTACAATTTTGAGCCAGTTTTTCCCTCACCCCTTTCACCTCTAACCCTCTTAGCTCCCTTCACCCTCCTCACCCACCTACTATCCCCCTCACCAAATTATGGAAGTTATTGAAATGATCATGGGTGAGATCTTCCAGCTGTTCGCGCCAGAGGGATCTTCGGGTCCTGCTGGTGGCGCATCCCATCACTGGTTTCCTGCAGGTGCCCTGACGATCTCTGTCACAGCCCCAAAGAATCTGGAACGTTCTCATTGACAACGGTGGGACCAGACGGTCTGCCTCCCACCGACGAGACCCATACTGCGGGGAGGCCAGACAATCACCGCCCATAATTCTGTCAAAATAAACAAACATCCCTTAAATAGACACTCATAAAACCATTATCCGCCTCAGAAACTTGTAAATCTTCGAAGTCCCGTGAGACATCGATGGTCAAGATGAAAGAAAACATTTTAAAGGAACCTCTGTTGGGAGGGCTGAGAGTACACAATTTTTAGGTGCTGTTAGGTAATTTGGACATTCTGAGTTCCCTCTCACAGGGATGGAATGTGGCGACTAGGGGCTTTTCACAGTAACTTCATGGCAATGTAAGTCTACTTGTGACAATAAAGATTATTATTAAAACACCTGCCAAAGCCATCAAACTCACATTCCCCGGGACAGCCAAATAAATCAACTCATTATTCCAATCAGTGGAATTCATTCCTCCACTCTGCAGGCCTGAATTAAGATGGCTTTGAAAATCGCAGGGGCCGCCATTAAAATTCCCTGGAACATGCACTTCTAAAAAATATCATTAGCTTCTAACTATGAGCATACTGGGTTCACGATTCACCAGCTTTCACACACTGGTGGAAATGGCCAACATCAGAACCAGAAACTTCCAGATTTATTGCTCAGCCGCCATTCTGTTCAGGACCCATCTCCGCCCAACCCTTTATCTGGACCACAAAATTGCAGCCCTGGAACTCTGCAATTAAAATAGAAAATAGTGTATCAGGCAACACTGAGGATTATTTTCGTGTTTCACCCTGTCCTTGCCTGGAACGGGAAATGTGCTGCCTGACTTATGGCTGCAAGTCTTTTGGAAAATTTGCTTCAAACCTCACCTGAGAGAATTGGCAGCGTGTTATACCTAAAAATGAAGGTACTTGAGCAACTCTGATATTGGCATCGCTTTTCAAAAAAAAAAAATCATAGGTTGTGGGTGTGGCCAGCAAGGCCAGCTGATTCTGGGTCCGATATTTGGATTGACATGGTCAGGCCATTTCAGAGTCAACTACATTTCTTTGTTTCCTGGAGCCACTCCATTGGTAGATTCATGAAAATAGCATTTCACTGTTGCCTGACCATTGACATGATTTGAACGGTGTGAAGTAGATGTATTTGCTCGTTAGATTCGATCTAAATATGTAATTTCAGCCAATGTATACTTTGTGAAGATTCTTAATCATTGCTGAACAATGTTTCCAGCATTGACAGCTAAAATTAGAGGAATGGACTCTCATTCTTTAAGGTTTTAATGTTAGAGATTTTAAAAATCAAAAAATGTAAAATTTTAATTTATTTTAAATTTTCTTTTCTGTTTCCTTCTCTTTTTCTCTCTCTCTGTTAATTTTTCCCTCGCTTTATTTCTCTTTCTTTACCTGATTCGACATTGAATTCATTCATTTAATTTATAACCTATTCTTCAGTGTTGACCTAATTTCACTATCTTTCAATTTCTCATGTTTGGAACAAAACGAATGCAATAATTGTTACCTCAAATGTGATATTATGAGTCGATGGGCAGCACGGCAGCACAGTGGTTAGCACTGTTGCTTCACAGCGCCAGGGTTCCAGGTTTGATTCCCGACTTGGGTCACTGTCTGTGCGAAGTAGGCACGTTCTCCCCATGTCTGCCTGGGTTTCCTCCGGGTGCTCTGGTTTCCTCCCACAAGTCCCGAAAGATGTGCTATTAGGTAATTTGGACATTCTGAATTCTCCCTCTGTGTACCCGAACAGGCGTCGGAGTCTGGCGACGCGGGGATTTTCACAGTAACTTCATTGCAGTGTTATTGTAAGCCTACTTGTGACAATAAAGATTATTTTTAAAAAACAATCAGATCACAGATGCCCAAAATAAAACAATAAGGCAGCATTTGAGGTGATGGAAAGAGAGTAATCATTTGAGGTTGTAGACCTCTTAACAGAACTGGCAAACTTGATAGTTGTAGCAGGCTTTACGCATCTACAGAGGCAGGAAACAGGGGAAGGTGATAAAGGAACAAAAGGGAAGGATGCAGCAGAGATAAAATGGTTGTACAGGGCTAAATTTGAAGTGGTAACAGACCAAGTGAGGAAACACAAGATGGGTCTAGGAGAGGTGTGAATGACAAGAACAAAATCATCACCATCAGTTGCTTTCTGAGAAGAAAAAGGGAGATGCAGGGACATCTATTTATAGGGGATCTCATTCAGCAGCTGCAGTTTTTGAAGGGTAACAACTTCAGAAGAGACACAATCTTCTTGGTCCACACTGTGAAGGAGCAAAGGGAAACGCTTGTCTTTTTCGTATTTCTTCAATAGCAGCAAAGTCCTAATTCAGGTTAGGTTCAAGGCAAGTGTTAAGGAATGTGAACTTATTGTGTTTCCAGGATGTTTAGGGGTGGCAGCTGAGGACCAGGCATTCCAACATGCCCTGAGAGCTGTGACACATATACAGAGCTTTCCAGATTCTTTGAGGCTGTGACAGAGTTCAGCAGGGCACCCGCATGGTGGCATGGAGACTCGACCGCCCATGACCTGTGATAGTCGGAAAAGGATAAGACCATGTGATTGGATGTACAGGGAGGCAGAAGTGCTGCTCTCGGCAGGCTCCAGTGAGTGAAGGCCTGGGAGAAGTCCTGGGGAGCAGAGAAGGTGGCAGAAAATCAGTGGCACTATGTTGCAAAGGCTTATGGTTCAGGAGTAGCCTTGAGGGCCATTTATAACTCAGTGCGGACAGGAGCCTGGAGTTCAGAGTGACCCAGGAGAGTGTCAGCACAGTAAAGCTGGCAGCTTGCTGAAGAGCTGTAATTAGATGATGAAGTGTAACTTTGAATTCTGTGGAAGGCACTCCTAGGAAAAGAGATTGAATCATTGGGAGGTGTGCAGTCATAAAGACAATCTGAGACAGAGTGTCTTTTGAGGGAATTCAGAGGCTAGATCTTCAGAAGTGGAGACTTACAATCCCTCATGAGAGATACACAGAGTTTCAGTGAGATTGTGTAACTCAACAAGGAGACTGACATCTGCATGGAGTGTTGAGAAATCCATGGGATCTGTCTTGGTCACATCTGCCATTTATTGTGCAGTTTAATGTGTTCGACCGCAGCTAACCTGATAGTTTATATTTATCTATGGGAATCCTGAATGTTAGCGTATACGACAGATACTGTAAATAGTTAAACTTTTCTGACTTTGTGTAATAAATGTCATTTTATTCAGCTAAAGCCATTCAATCTATGGCTTTATTCTCTTAATAAGTACCTGCGATTTCAAACAGAACATTACTGGTCCCTAACCGCATTGTCACACAAGTAAGATGTATCACAAACAGTTCTCCTTCACAGTTCAGAACACCTAACCATGCATTGACAGGGCTTCCTCCAGCCACTGATTGAGATTAAGGGCTAGGTTGTGAGGTAAATTTGCGGTAAAATGGGGAATTGGCTGCAGCGAAGTAGTGACCTACACTAACCTGTCACTGGAGAGAGAGAGTGTGTCGGTTTTATGAAAGCCCATATAATTAGGATTGTAGGTTAGACATTGTTGATGAGAAAGGTTGATTTGTGGAATGAAATGTTGGGCTCCAGCTAATCAGAGTGACTGCCATGATGCAAGCTACCCTGTGTTCCATCCCTGTGGAAAATATGAGGATAAATGTTCCTTGAATCGATCCACGGATGTGTTTACATCAGAGAACATTCAAGTGACAAGATGATAATGCAGGATGGAAGGAGATTAAGGAAAATCCGGAACACTGTGAGGCTAGGTGGTGAGGGAATAATTTGCAGAATAATGCAGTGCATCCTTAGAAGCTTCAAGAGATCATATTTTCTCTTGCCCATCCTTTATAATGGTTGTTAAACTTTATTCCGCATTGCACAGCAGTCCAGAAGGTCATAGGAATAGCAATACAACCAATGCCACCTCCTTCCATTGAGTTACACTTGATTGCCTCCTGCTGCATTCCTCCAATTGCTTGTGTCATGGGAGTATCACTTTAAGAAATGTTTTGTCTTATCAAATGGCTTCAGTGATGTCATTGTGTGGGTGGAGCTGGGCTGTGGCTCTGAGTTTTACTTTAATTTTTGAACTGAGAGCTGTTGTGTGGCTCTGAGTTTTTCTGCTTTCATTTTCACATTTATGAACTGGATTCAGACAGAGAAGTCTTGTCTTGTCCCTCTCTCTCTGCACGGTAAAAGGTGTCTCCAGATTACTTTGATCACTTCCAGATCCACATTCCTTGTTCCAGGCCTACCCGGGTCCCCTCCCACAACTCCTTTACCTTGCTGACTATTTTCCACCCCTCCATCACTTTCACCTGGTCCATCTCAGACACTTGCCTTCCCTTCCTTGATCTTTCTGTCTCCATTTCCGGCAATAGACTATCAACTAATATCCACTACAGTTTGGTACCAACCCTGTGACAAACTATTCATTAGACGTTGAGAGACCTTGGAAAATTTAAAAGATGCGAAAAACAAATCAAGTATCAACATTGAAAGACGACTTTGATCCAAACCAAATAACTAGAGGTGTGGAAGGTAGAGACCTGGTTCACCAAAAAAAAGAAAAAAGTACTATCTACGTTAGCGGGTGAAATACATTTGACACCACATTGGGAAAGCACAGATCCAATACTTCTGAGAACACCTGATCATGTTGACTTTCCAAACGGTCTAAGAAATAATTGTGCATTAGTTCCTAACGCACCACAAATCTTGATTAAATCAGACCCAGGTTGGAGTCCAGACCTAATAATTCAAAAATCAGTAGAAGGATGGATAAGAGTAGAATTGTTAATTAAATATCAGATAAAGTATCCAAAATCACAATGGAATATCACAGAAGGAAGCACAAAACCAGACGTCGAAGATTTGACCAAAGTAAAGACCTTATTCCCTCATATGGAGGGAATGTCTAGAACAGCAGCCATAGTGAAGGGTAAATTGGTGGATAAATGTGAAATAACTCACATGGACACATCAATGGACGTTCAATATTCAGAAAAGAGGAAGCGCATAGTAAGAGTAGAGATCATAGAAAATTGAATGTATGAACAGAAGAACAAGGAGCAGGAGTAGGCCATTCAGTCCCTGGAACTCCCTCTGCCTTTTCATAAGACCATGGCTCATCTGATAGTAATCTCAAATGTTCTTGTGCCTGGAAGTGTAAAACCTAGTTAGATTCCTACTGGACAAAGATCTTTGTATGTGTGGGGGGTTTATTAAGCTCCAATTGTGTTTTTATTGTGCCTAGAGAGGACTGCAGCATGAAGAATAAATAGGCCAACAGAGGTACGCGGGTGTTGCTTTCCAAATGTAGCGTAACTTGTAAGGTAAAAAAGCTATTACGTTTTAGTTTTAGCTGGATATATTGCAGTTGGAGACAGGACACTGGGGAGTGTACATCTCAAGCAGGATAGCACAGTGGTTAGCACAGTTGCTTCACAGCTCCAGGGTCCCAGATTCGATTCCCGGCTTAGGTCACTGTCTGCAAGTTCTCCCCGTGCCTGCGTGGGTTTCCTCCGGGTGCTCCGTGTTCATCCCACAGTCCAAAGATGTGCTGGTTAGCTGGATTGGCCATGATAAATTGCCCTTAGTGTCCAAAAAGGTTATGTGGGGTTACTGGGTTACGGGGATAGGATGGAGGCATGGGCTGGGGTGCTCTTTCCAAGAGCTGGTTCAGACTCGATGGGCTGAATGGCCTCCTTCTGCACTGTAAATTCTATGATTCTATAAACTCTGCCAGGAGAAGCTGGACATGAAAAGGGAGTTGAAACGATGCAGGCTTCCAAAGAAGCAAGGTACTACCCAGACATTTAGGCATAAATTAACATTGTCAAATTGGTATAGTTTCAGGTGTAGTTTGCTAATAATGCTACCAAAGGAAATCTGGCCTTATTGGCTTTAGTTGTGTGTTTTCATTTTGTTTTCTTGAAAACGTCAGGATGAAAGTGGCATTCAACAAAAGATTCAATTCCATTAACTTTGGGTGTCATGGGAGGCTGAAATCCATGTTGCACTTTTGTCACCTGCAACTGTTTTACGAGCACTGCGAGCCACTAACACGGAGCCAAGTGACATGGGTCAATTTTAACCTAACTCACAGTTTAAGAGTGCTGCCTACAGTTCTGGTCATTGCACCACACGGAGGATGTGATTGGACTGGAGGGATTACAGAGGGGGTTTACAAGGGTGGTGCCAGAACTGGAGAGTTTTAGCTTTGACGAAAGATTGGATAGGCTGAGATTGTTCTCTTTGCAGCAGAGAAGGTGGAGGGGGGATTTAGTTGAGGTATAGGAAATACCAGGGGGCATGGATTTAAAACGATCGGTAGAAGGATTAGAGGGGAGTTGCGGAGAATGTTTTGCAGGCAGAAGGTTCTGAGGGGCGTGGAATTTACTGCCTGAATGGGTGGTGGGAGTGGAAACGCTCATCATATTTGGAAAAAAATGGGGGCTGGTTTAGCCCAGGGCTAAATCGCTGCTTTTAAAGCAGACCAAGGCAGGCCAGCAGCACGGTTCAATTCCCGTACCAGCGTCCCTGAACAGGCGCCGGAATGTGGTGACTAGGGGCTTTTCACAGTAACTTCATTTGAAGCCTACTTGTGACAATAAACGATTTTCATTTCGTTTTTACATTTCATTTCATTTTTCAAACAAACACTTGAAATGATGTTGCCAGATGGGCTACAGACCAAGAGCTGAATAGTGGAATTAGGTTGGATAGCTTTTATTCAGCCAGCACGGCCATAATGGGCTCAATTTGTCTCCTCCTGTCCCATGAACTTCGACAATTCTATAGACCCACCTGGAGAGAGATAGGCAAGGCTTTTGGTTGAAATGTTGGTCTTACAGCCATCCAATTTCACTCTCCATTGAAAGAAATGAAGAGTCGTAATGACCGAGGTATAAACCTGGCCTTCCATTCAATCCCATGGGTTTCCTGCCGCAGTTAGATTAAAATTACCCTTACCTTGACTGTTCCACACTGCGCTGTTTTCAGCCAAGATGAAATCCTGATTTTTTTTTTTTAAACATCCATGCCCCAGACAAATTCATAGGGACAGCTAACTGGCTTCTCAGTTTTCTGCTAGTCTGATGCAGGTGGAGAAAAAGATATACAAAAAGTCAACTGGCACTCTGTGTTTTACACACAAGGGACATGGAGTATAAAATGAATTGTGGAAAACATATCGTGAAGAATCACAAAAAGTGACAGCAGAAATTAGACTTTGTAATTGTAAAAAAAGGCTGGAAAAATTGGAGCCTTTCCTCCCCGGAATGGGGAAGACACAATTTAAAAATATTCTAAACCCATTTCTCTATACTTTCTCCACATGCTCTATTATTCCATTTCAGATCCTTACTTCTCCTGACTGCATAGTTTCTGCCTCAGTAGACACACATAATAAAGCATACCATACTTTGTTTCCTGTCGTGAAAACTCTGACTCCCTGTCCACTGACTCCATCTGCTTTTGTTTATTTTTTTCTTTTTCTTTTCGTGTGTCATGGGGGTTACCTTACTGGGAGTTACTATTGACCAGAAACTTAACTGGACTCGCCATGTAAATCCCGTGGTCAAAAGAGCTGGTCAGCAGCTAGGAATCTTGCGGCAAGTAACTCACTTCCTGACTGCCTAAAGCCTGTCCACCATTTACAAGGCATTAGTCAGGAGTGTGATGGAATACTCTCCCCTTGCCTGGATTTCCTTCGAAAGCCCCTAAAAGGATCAGGGCAGCAGGGACGTGGAAACACCACCACCTGGAAGTTTTCCTCTAAGCCACTCACCAGCCTGACTTGGAAATATATCACCGTTCCTTTACTGTCCCTAGATCAAGATCCTGGAACTCCCTTCCTAACAGCACTGTAGCTGTACCTATACCACATGGGCTTCAGTGGTCCAAGAAGGCAATTCACCACCACCTTCCTAAGGGCGAAGCCCTCATCCCTTGAATACTTTTTTTTAATGTACTCACGGCATTTATATTGTTGGAGGGAAGAAAAACCTCAAACTCTGTTTTCAACCGCATGGTGTTGGTAAAACTTAGTTTAATTTGGAAAAACTGTGTGCACACAGGAGAGATAGATTCTGCGACTATCCTGTAGCTCGCAAAAGTCAGCTCTGCCTGTCCTCAGAATTACGTGCATATATATTTAAAGTTCTTCGGAGTCACAAGCAGGTATTGCCGTCACTTAATCACTCGGAACAATAAAAAGTGATCAGTATGCATATTTTTTGGTCCCCGTAATGGGAAAACGATTAAAGAATACGATGTTTCCTGACAATCTCATGGGTTTGTGCTTAACATATTTAACTTCTAGAAGAGGTGCGAATGTGTTGGACAATGGATCCCTTAGACTTACTGGGGCCTCCTGTGTTTCCCTTTTCATATTCAAATGCTCTGTGAGGTGATTTTTATAATCCTCATTGACGTACACCTGTCCAGCCTTACAAGAAATGTCAACGTTGTTTTACACATTTGACACTGTCAAACACTATTTTCATTTTATGTATGCCAAAATTTTATATGTAAACATTTAATCATTTCCACTGTGGGTGACTTTAACCCCTTGCTTGCTGGTTTTCCCTTGGTATATGTTTAACCCCTTGCTGGTTTGTCCTTGACCTGTGCTATTACAATACTTTGAGACATCTTTATTCTACCAATCCTGACACATTATAGCAATTTTTTCCGCTAACACTCCCCCCTGATGGCTCTTGGTAATATACATACTCAAGAAAGCCATATAAACACTCCCTTCTCTCTGTTTGCCTCCTTTGGTTGAAAACATATTTTATAGCGATCTTGTGGATTTATCTTGCCTGCTCGCCCATGGGTGACTTCCTATCATTTTACTTATTTGTCGAAGACACCGACCGCACCTGATCCTATCGGGTGGCCAGCCCTACGGTTCCATGGAACGTGGCCTAAACAACATGGCTGTAAATTCCAATCACTCCTTTCTCTTCCCCTCCCCCATCTCGGACGAATGCCATTGGGATGTACTGAGGGGCAATTGGCCTTTCCCCTGCCTTTCTTTGCTTGCAGCACATAACTGTTGCCCATATCAGTACAGCACATGTCCCCAGGGTTATCCCTAACCTCACTGTCTCCCATACGCCTGCTGAACGATCCTCTCCGAATATGTCCCACCAGTGGTGTGCCTCTGAGAGTCCTATCTTGACGGCGGTCTGGAGCGCTAAGTTCACCTGAATTCTCCCCTTGCTAGCTGGTTCTGCAGACTGCCTGGTATAATCCTGGGCCAATTCGTGGCGCGTTTCATTGCCTCACGAATTATACTGCCCAGTGTCTTGTCAATGTACAGGGAATCGTCCCACTAGGCTCCGAATAAATACCCTGATGTGCTCCCTGGTAGGTGAAATTCTCCCACTGTCAATGAGTCTGTGACTTGCAAACAGAAGCTATGGCTGCTACCACAGAGTAAATCCGCTGAGATGATCTCCGTCTCCGGCGTTGTGAAGCACCACTGTGTCGGCCCCACCTGTATAGCTTTGAAGGCTTCCCGTAAAGGCAGTATGTTGACCATCACTTTGCTGGTATTAGACAGGGGCTCGAGAGTTTTACATGCACGCACGATATAATGTATTGATTCTGAACAGCACTCCACAGTGCTTATGTATGCCAAACCTTTGCTGTATGCAATGTACCCCCTGGATCCAGCTCAATAGACCCAGCCCTCCTGTACTGTCCCCAAGGATTCAAACCTGTGACTGTCCTCAAAGGTGCCCTTTGTTTGACTTTCCTGAGGGACCGCCATTATGAATCTCGTCCCTCCCTCAATTGGTTCGTCGCCTGGCCTGGTGACCACAAGCTCATGCCTGTCCCTATGTAAATTTAAGAGATTTAGCCTGTGTAGGGAGGCGAACAGATGCCGCGGGATGATTCCAGATAGTAAGTCTGTGATGTCAGCTTTGATACCGTCAATTGCATCCCATGCCAATGTATCGCAAGCCCTGCCTTTCGCTTGCTCTTCTGTGGTGTCAATTATTCTTGCTGATAGCATATCTAAGACTCGTACTAGCCCTTCTCCTTGTAGGTTTAGGCAGTCTGTGCATATTCAGTCCCATAAACTCCGTACTGCAGCCCCTTTCCTACTTCGGCTGTTATCCAGGAGGCATAACTGTTGGCCTCCGCTAACTGTGCTGAATTCATAACAGAATTTGCGCTGCCAAACAATCTGCCAACGTCCCCTAGGATACGGCATTTGCAGCTCCTGTATAACTTTGGTTCTGGGGCGATCCTGTAGGCATAGGATCGTCTATGGCTTCCTGCTGTCTGGTCGCTGCTCAAATTTTAGCACTAGGATGATCATAGCATTTGGAGCGCAAAACGTCCAATAACCTTGTAACGTTATATGTGACTTCTAGCGATACCATTGTCACATCATGTAGTAGTAATTTTGGCTGCCCAATCCTAACTAACCCGTCCGGGGGAAGTTCAACCATATGGGGGCATTTTGTGGGCTTTTGATATCCACAAGCGCTGAGATTGTAGCACCTTACATTGTGACATCCTAATCTGTCTATCACATGTGTGCAATATTCCTGACAGTACAACCCTCCAAGGCCAGGCTCCCACACAAAGGGGGGCAGACTGGCCCATCCGGCTGTTATATTTAAATACGGACCAAACACCCAAGCTTCCCCTTGTGATCCTGTTACATTGCATGTATATCCCCACATTCCCAAACCCATGTGTACATCATAAATCCCCTTTATGAGCAAATGTCCTTCAGTGTCCAGTTCAGTTTTTAGTCCCAAGTCGAAAGGGGTGGCAAACCACCCTCCTCCCGCACGTGTCTTCAGAAAGTGACATCCTGTGGGTCGCTTAATGCTGTTTGTCCACCAGTTGGCGTTGGCCCAGTCGCAGCCTGGATCTTTGAGTCCGATGGGTGTACCGGGTCTTTCAAGGGGCACCGAAACTGTGCGCTCACCACCGTCCTTCCCCATACGGTCGTGATCACTTGTGTTCGATGGCTGTCCGGTGTGACCCTCTCCAAGATCCACGTGGTCGGTTTCTTTATCCATTCCCGCTTTCCTTCTGTGGTGATTTGCACAGATTGCCCCAGGTGCAAGCATGTGTGGTCACTGATGAATACCGTGGGCGCCTCCCAGGTCTGTCCTAGGCGTATCCACGGAAGCAGGAATCTGTAACAAAGGATGGCATGAACCCCTCATAACCGGGGGAAGTTAGACCTCCTTTGGCTCCATGTATATTTTAATTTGAGTATCATGCTTCCATTTTGGCGTGCCTTTCATTTCAATTAAGGCACATGTATCCCCTGCAACAATCACTCCATGCCGTCTCACCCATCTGGGTGACTCAGACTCTGTCCCAGGCTTTGGGGTCTGGCTGCGGATGCAATCCCTTTCTTTCTCCCAATCTCTCACGCTCTGTGTGTCTATCACTTCTCCCTTTTAACTATGCAGCTACCCCGCTAGGAGCCTAATAAATTTAAACACTCTCTCCCTTGCATTACAGATCTCTGCGCCCCCTGTTACTATGTCCTCTGGGAGTGCCATAGTTCTTCCGGTCATTAATTCGAATGGTGTCAGTCCTGTCCCCCTTGCTCTTGTGGCTCGCATTTTCATGAGTACGGCGGGTAAAATCTTTACTCAACCCTGTCCTGTGTCTACTAAAGCTTTTATCAGACCGTTCCTAAAGGTGTGGTTTGTCCTTTCAATCATGCCTGAACTCTGGGGATGATACGGGACATGGAATCGCTGTTTGACTCCAAGCAGGGTACAAGCCTGCTTCATTACCTTGCCCGTGAAATGAGTGCCCTGATCTGAATCTAGCTGCAGTGGGACTTCCCACCGAGAAATTACTTCTTCTGCCAATATCCTGGCCACTGTCCTTGCTGTGCAATCCCTGCAGGGGAATGCCTCCACCCACCGGGTGAATCTGTCTATAATAACTAAGCAGTATCTTTTATTTTGTGACTGCGGGAGTGGTCCGGTGAAATCTATCTGCAGTTGCTCCTATGGCCCCCGTGGTCTGGGCTGAAATCTCATTCTTATTTTTGGGGATTTCCCTGGTTCGCATTGGGCACAGACTATACACTGCTGGCAGTGTATTGCTATCTCTCTACCCATCCCTTTCCACCACCAGCACCTAGACATTTGTTCGATCATTTTGTCCCTACCAATGTGAGCTATTCCATGGTAAACCTTTAATAATGTTTGCCTTATACACTGGGTGCAACTACCCTTTCTCCAAATTTCATCTGGATTGTGTTTTGCCCCCTCTCGCTTCCACTCCTCTTTCTCTTCCTCCCCCGCTGTTGCCTGCAACCTTCCCATGCTGTCTGGGTCTGGTTCAGGTGCCGCAATGGCTGACACTACTCCCCCTGGTCCCTCGGGGATCTGCTCGGTCAGGGCCTTTGCTGCCCTATCGGCATAATCATTGCCTTGCTGTTGCGGTGTTTATATCTTTTTATGGGCGGCTACTTAGATTACGGCAGCTTCTGCTGGGGCTCTGGCTGCTTCTACCAGGTCTTGTATGTGCTCTTCATGTTGCACGCCCCCCCACCCTGATAAAGTTATGTAACCTCGCCTAGCCTAAGTTATCATATAGTAATTTCATAGAATCTCATAGAATTTACAGTGCCGAAGGAGGCCATTCGGTCCATCGGGTCTGCACCGGCTCTTGGAAAGAGCACCCTACCCAAGCCCACACTTCCACCCTATCCCCATAACACAGTAACCCCACCCAACACAAAGGGCAATTTTGGACACTAATGAATCACTCCGAAAGCATACCGGCTGTCTGTATTTATGTTCACCCTCTTTCCTGCTGCTAATCTTAAGGCTTCTGTGAGAGCAATTAATTCTGCTACCTGAGCTGACCAAGTCCCCGGAATCTGGCTTCCCCTTAGTACCGTGCCTATTTTATTCACTGCTGCCCATGCGGTACGGGGCACCCTCTCATGATATTTCCGGGACCTATCCACAAATAATTCCCATACATCTTCCCCTCCCAGGGTTCCTCTGCTATCCCGCCAATCTCGCTCTCATCGACCTCCTCCACACAATTATGCTCCGTACCTTCTTTAATCATCATGGACGCAGGGTTAAGGGTTGAATCTTTAACTATCTGGATTATTTTGTCTGCCGGGAGTAAAATGCTTTCCCATTTCGCTTGGCGACTATCTGAAACTGCCCTTAATTTCCCTGCTTCGAATAGCTGTACTATGGAATGAGGGGAGTGAAGGATAACGGATTCTAAGAGAGTCACTGCTTCTGTTGCCTCTATCGTCCATGTGGCAGAATCCAGGGCCTGCGCACATCGATGTAAGCCTGCCACCACGGGATCCCGTCAACATGAGTAATAGGCTATTGGCCGCATCTTGTCCCTGTGTTTCTGACCTACCACAGATGTATAATGTCCCCCCTGATTGTCACAGTAGAGGTGAAAAGGTTTCGTCGAATCTGGCAACCCTAGCACTGGGGCTAAAGTGAGGGTCCTCTTGAATTTGTTAAAGGCTGTGTCTTGCTCTGGGCCCCACTCGACTCGCTCCCGGGACTGTCTCCCTCCCCTGGTCAATCCTTACAATGGCTCCGCAAGCTCGGAGTAATTCTCGAGAAAGTCCCTTCTGTAGTTGAATAGCCCCAATGCCTGCCTAACTCCTCTTATGGTCCGGAATTTTGGCATTTCTAAAATAGCTTTCTTCTGATCCCCTGGAATCTTTCTCTCCCCTTGTTTAATGTGGTATCCCAAGTACACCACCTTTCCGCGCCCAAACTGCGCCTTCCTGGGGTTGATCTGAAGGCCAACTCGCTGTATGGTTGCTAAGGTCCGGGTGAGGGCGGTGATGTGGTCTTGCTCCCCTACTGAAGCTATTAGGATGTCATCTACATACTCGAGTATGGTACTCTGTGTCCCGCTAAGGTTCACTTGGGCCACAACCTCGGCAACCAAAATGGCCGGACTATTGTGAAAGCCTTGGGGTAATCTAGTCCATGTATTCTGTTCTTCCCCTACGGTAAAATCTAATTTGTCCTGATGCTTTCCCCCCCACTGGAATAGACCAGAACCCGTTGGCTATATCTAAGACTGAGAACACATTCTGTTTTGGGCGAAGGTTATTCCAAATAGTTGTCAGATTTGCCACAATGGGGTATTCCCTTACCGCGTTCTTGTTTAAGCTGGTGTAATCTACCGTCAGTCGGTATGAGCCATCTGGCTTCCTCACCGGTCAAATTGGGGAGTTAGTGGATGAGTGGGTCTCTTTTACTGTCCCCTGAGCTTCTAATTCTTGCACTATCTCCCTTACTGCCTCGGTCGCTTCCCGTCTTATGGGATACTGCTGATGTTGTGGGTGTGGGTCTCCGGTGATGGTGACTGGAGTCACCTCCAGGCTCCCACAATCTTGCTTGTTTCTGGCCCATACTGCTGGATATGCTTGTGCTATTATTCCCCACACCCTCTGCTGCCCCCAGTCAGTGGTGACTGAAGCCATGCTGTGGATGCGATGCCAGGCCTTTCTTCCCCACTGACCTACATTGTATGGCCCTTTCCACTCAATGGCCTGTGTTTTAGTGTTTATTACTGCTCCCTATCGCTCCAGCCAGTCCATTCCTAATATAGTCCCCTCAGCAGTCTTGCATACCCAGATTTGGATTCTAACCGTGAAATCCCTGATTTCTAAAAGGGTCGGTTCGCTTAATGTGGCTACACAGACCCCATCCCACACACCCCCCTTATATGGGTTGTGTGACCGTTTAAGGGTAAATCTATATCAGTGATGGATATTGCGGCCCCGGTATCTATTAACATTGTGCAGGGCTGGTCCTCTAACAGCGCATCAATAAATATCCGGGAGTCCCTTTCCTTACCAGTGAGGGCTGAAACATGTCTTTGCTTTAGGGCACTGAACATCTTCGCTAAATCTTTAGCTGAAAACTGTATTACCGATCCTGGGGCACTCGATCCCCCACTGCCGTTTAGGGCTGTGGGACCTTGACCTTCTTTGCCCCCTCCCTTTGCCCAACAATTTTCCTGCTCGTGTCCTGGTCTCCTGCAATTCAGACACCTTAGGAGTCCCTGTTTGGGTTCTTTCTTGCTTTTACACTTCCTTGCAAAATGCCCTTCTTTCCCACAGTTGTAGCACTGCCTTCCTCCTTCTAATTTTCCTATGGCGCTAACCTTGGATCCCTTTCCCCTGTTAGCCTCTGCCTTCATAGCCCATGCTAAGATCTGATTAAAGTCGTTCCCTGCCGGAAGTCCCATATCTATGATCCTAGTTAGGTGCGGACCCATTCCATCCGTTAACATTTAAAAAAAGATTTTGTCATCTCTACTGGGGGCTACTGTCCCTGAACAATGCTTAAACGCCTCAAATTTCTTCTCTGCATAATCCTCGACCCTTTCTTTTGGTCCCTGTTGAAGTCAGGTGATCAATGTCCAATTTGGGCTACCTCTCGCTAGGGCAGTTCACACTGCCATTCTAAAGGTTGCAAAGCGGGCATCTTTGTTTCCCCCACCCTTCTGCGTGACCCACATGCGATCCCTATATGGTTGTGGCATGCTTGCCCATATGTGTGCGGGAATCTTTGCCTTTAACAATAAATGGATATCATCATTGGTTAACCCATGAGTCTCCCGTAATTCGTCCAGTTTATCTCAAAAAAGGTCATTATGGGGCTACAGGCAACGTTTCCTCCTTTTCCTCATAAGGAGTGGGTATGCATAATCCCCGTGCATTTCCTCCTCTGCACTGTCCCAGTCATCCCCATAATCACTCTCCTCATGACACGTGGTGCGGTCAGGGTCACAGTCCCCACAAATCTGCCCTGCGGTTTTCTCCTGTGCCCTTCCTGCGCGCACCTTGTAGCTGTTACTCTTGTCACCTGCAATTCTTTGCTCCCTATGTTCCTTAAAATTGCAGTTGCAATTCTTACCCCTTTCTCATACTTATTCTTGGTTTGGCCTGCCCACCAGGCCTTCTGCTCAGCCGCGGGTGCGTCTGGGTTGTATCCTTTCTCCCTCAACTTTGTAATTCATTTACTATTGTGGGTTACAATCGCCTGCACGATCGATCTCTCGGGCCCCCATCTATCTTTCCCTACCTTGCTCTTGCTGCCTGTTTTATCTGATCCGGCCATCTCTGCCGTTCACTCTCTCACACACACAAACCACTCCTGCGGGGTTCCTCCTCTGCGGCTCTACCCTCTCGCAGTTACTCCTGCGGCTATTCCTTTCTCACACTAGGTGAGATCCTTCTAACTCTTTCTGCCGTGGTATTTCGCCCTACGGGTTTTTACTTTTGACCAGGCACTTCAATCTCCAAAGCAAGTTCCTTTGCAAGTTTTCCTTAACTTAACTACCCGATCCCACACCCCGGTTTCCCCCAACGATTTTTACTTCCCCTCACGCGGTCAGACATTTCCTCCGTTTTGTTCTTTAAGATCGCAACTTACGTGGAATCGCTCCCTAACTATGGGTGGTAGATTAAAAGACACTCACCTGATTTGGAGCCACATAGTCGCCGGTCGTCCTGTGTTGATCTCCTGCCCTGACTACGCCAACTGTTGGAGGGAAGAAAACCTTAAAGTTCTCGACTGCGTGGTGTTGGTAAAACTTTGTTTAATTCGGAAAAACTGTGTGCACACAGGAGAGATAGATTCTGCGACTATCCTGTAGCTCGCAAAAGTCAGCTCTGCCTGTCCTCAGAATTACATGCATATATATTTAAAGTTCTTCGGAGTCACAAGCAGGTATTGACGTCATTGAATCATTCGGAACAATACATTCAGTATGCATATATTCTGGTCCCCGTAATGGGAAAATGATTAAAGAATACAATGTTTCCTGACAATCTCATGGGTTTGTGCTTAACATATTTAACTTCTAGAAGAGGTGCAAATGTGTTGGATAATGGATCCCTTAGACTTACTGGGGCCTCCTGTGTTTCCCTTTTCATATTCAAATGCTCTGTGAGATGATTAAATAATTTCCAATGTGGGTGACTTTAACCCCTTGCTTGCTGGTTTTCCTTTGGTATATGTTTAACCCCTTGCCTGCTGGTTTGCCCTTGACCTGTGCTATAACAATACTTTGAGACATCTTCATTATACCAATCCTGAACCTATAGCAATTTCTTCCGCTCACAATATTATTTGGAAACAACATTTTCATGAAGACTCCATGGACCTTTAAAAATGGCAGATGTGATTTGGGAGTGGAAGCCACCCACCCCAACCACCATTTCTTGCTGTTATGAAGTGAAGTTAATTAAATCTCCAGCCCATTAAAAAAATTAATACAATTAAAGTGAGAGTTGAAAAAATAAACCTCTGTTCTAGTTTCAATAGTATGTGCTAATATTTCCCCAAGGACTATCATTGTGACATTATGAATTTTTGGCTACTTTCCACAAGCGTGGAATGTGGCGACTAGAGGCTTACTCACAGTAACGTCATTGCAGTGTTAATGTAAGCCTACTTGTGACAATAAAGATTATTATTATTAGCAGGAATATCCTAAATTCACAATTTGATTGGCAACTCAAAGGATTAGTTGTCTTCTGATGTGATGTATTCTGATGAATACAGGATCATTTGTTTTTAGAAGGGATTAAGCATTTGAAATTCATAATTTTGAATGGGCTTTCATGATTGGGAATGTTTTTAATATGTTGAATAGATAAGTAGGTCTTGACTTAATTTTGTCTCAACATGGCTCCTGATGCCTGCCCATGGTGAATACTGGGTGAGTTGGTATAGAAAATGTAAGAAAGGACGGTTTGGTATGTTGGCATTAAGTTGGCATGGGGCATGAAGGTGGCATGGGAGTGGCTGGAGGGACAAGGGATGAGGGCTTAAAATGTAATAAAATGGTATGAGTTACTAGAGAACTAAGGCAAATCTTTTAGACAGCCTGCCTTAGCACCTTATGGCCACCCCTGATCTGCCGCTGGGGGGAGGGACCCGACTCCAACCCTCAACCGTCCCCTCAGAATGAGGATTGCATCATTTGAGAAAGTTTGTACCAAGATGGGTGCAATGAGTTCTAAGCACAAAAAATTTGGAGATGTCTGTACCGACTACCTTTCAATTCTAATTGGCTTCATCCATAATCGATCTTTAACAATTGAGATGCTTACCAAAGATTGTCCTATACCGCAGTCAGTGGAAAGCCCAAGTGATCTGAATCCACCTTCTTGGGTGAGCTCGCTCCACTCATCAGCAATTGTTGCTACATCCGTTTGATAACTTCACACCCCAGTTCAGTTGCAGTTTTTCACTCGATGTCATCTCAAGGCACAATGAAAGGACAAACTGAGTCTGACAGCGTTTCATTCGGACACTTATAGTTTGAAAAAGACTGGCACAACAACCAAATTTGCATTGCCTCAACTGTTAATTGAACAAAGAGGGACTATTAATCCTGAGATGTGTCCCACACAGATTAAATGCGAAAAGCTTATACCTCACAAATTTCCATTTCAATTTGAATTCAATGGTTCAAGAGTTTAAGGCATAATGTACACTAACAGGACATGATTTCCTCATCTCATGCAAGGAGTTGGAAAGTGCACAGCGCATTTGATTTATGTCAGTTGAGCTAATGAGCTCCTGGGCCCTTCTGCCATCTGAGCAACTCATAAACTGATTTAATAATCAGACTATCACATGCAGCTTCCAGTCTGCTAATAGGAACTCAGCTCAAGTCCTGATTGATTCAGCCAATATTCTAAACATTTTGCTTAAGGGAATGATTAGATAAAGAGGTTATTTATCCTTAGTAGTAGTGCTGCCATTAAATTTACATTGTTCCTGTACGATACGTTATTCTTGGAACCAAATCACTGTATATTTGTACCACTGCTGTAATAAAACCAGATGCTGGAGATACGTGTTAGGTCTTTAGTTATCTGGAAGACTGATTATTTTTTCTGAAGTGTCTTTGTTGGGCTCCCAGCTTGTTTACTCTGTAACCTTAAGCTCATCCAAAACTCTGCTACCGGTATCTGAATTTACCAATCCCATTTGCCCATCGCCCTTGTGCTCAAAGTCCTACGTTGGTTCCAGGTCCAACGAAATTTCAGTTTTAAGATCCTCATCCTTGCTTTCAAATCTACCTGTGCCCTTGAGATAGTCAATTAGGGATGGGCAGCAAATGTTTGCCTTTCCAGTGAAGTTCACATCCCATGAACGAGTGGAAAAGAAAGTCCCAGAGCACCTCACTATCAAACAACAATTTGACAGTGAGCTACACAGCGAGATCCAAGATGGGTGACCCAAAGATCGGTCGAAGAGAGGCTTTAAGAAGTGTCCCAATATTTTACCATTTTAAAGTCACTGTCTAAATGCAAGGTGCTCTTGTTATTAGTTTGGATTAATGTTCTCTCAGCTTGGTTTAATTGATCAGCCCATGCCGTGTGAAAGAAACAGAAGTGACCAGTCTTCGATTTATTTTGTAAATGTAAATCGCTTATTGTCACAAGTAGGCTTCAATGAAGTTACTGTGAAAAGCCCCTAGTCGCCACATTCCGGCACCTGTTCGGGGAGGCTGGTACGGGAATTGAACCGTGCTGCTGACCTGCTTGGTCTGCTTTAAAAGCCAGCGATTTAGCCCAGTGTGCTAAACCAGCCTCTTCTTTTGAAGTTAAGGATTTTGAAGTTAAGGATGCATTACGTGAGAACACAAAGCTTAGCATGGCATCAGGGGATATGGGGACAACGCAGGAAAGTGGCATTGAGGTAGATGATCAGCAATGATCTAATTGGATGGGGGAGCAGGCTCAATGGGCTAAATGATCTACTCCTGCTCCGAGGTTCCTATTTTAAAAAGTGGAGCTTTTTCAGAGAGTACGGTCTGGTGTATATTGATATGAAATGTGACATTTTGCTGCCATTGACCAATTTCACCAGCCCCTCCGCAAGTTTCTTCATTTCATTTCCAAGCCTAAACCACAGCTACCACTTCATCCCTTTCATGACTCTCTCCTTACCTTCATCTATTGTTGTTTTTGTCTTTTCAAATTCCACTAGCCACGGATGGAACTCTTAGATCTGGAAACCGAAGCTGCCTTCAAGAAGCTTGTTTTATTTTATGCCAAACACATCTTTAACAAATCTCAACTCTTCATCAAGCCCAAGTCCAACTGGAGCCAAACACTGCTCCACTGTCTGAGGAGATTCTGCTGAAGATGTCTTTAGCAGGATGCATAGAATCATGGAATTACAGAAACTTACAGCAGGGAGGAAGACCATTTGGCCTTTTGTACCTGTGCTAACTCTTTGATAATGCCATTGTGCTTTGCCCCACATCCCTGTCTTTTGATCTCAACCATGCAGGTTCCTCATCCTCAAATATCTTTCCGACTCCCTTTTAAAATTACTTATGGAATCAGTTTTCATCATATTTTCCGGTAAACGTCTAACAACTCTGAGTGAAGAGAAATTATCTTCATTTTCCCTCCAGAACCTTTTGCCTATGAATCAGAATCTATGTGATTGACCTGGTTGCCAAAGGTAAAAACTTATCATCTGCTAAGTTGTCTTTCTTCTCTTCACCATAAACCTCCCCACTCCTCCCCACCACCCACCGCCCCCTTCACCATCTCAACCATTCACACGTTTTCTCTATTTTATCAATACTGGTGGGGGGAGTGTGGGGGGTGGGGGTCCATTCTCTCTCCAATCCTTTCTCACTATGTCTTCCTCTTAAGTCCTGAAGATGCTACTCCACACATTCTTCATCCTCGCCACACAGTTGCGGTGATAAAATTAAGACACTTTGCAGCGTCTTAATCTATTCTTCCTGACGACTATCAGGATATTACTCCTTTGTTCTCCTGCTGTCTAACATAGAAGGGAAATATATCATAAATGACAAAACACTTAGGAATATAGAAAGTCAGAGAGATCTGGGAGTACTGGTCCACAGATCTTTGAAAGGGGCAACACAAGTGGACAAGGTAAACAAGAAAGCATATGGAATGCTTTCATTGGACGGGGCATCTGCAGGTTATGCTGCAGTTGTGTAGAACCTTGGTATGGCCGTACTTGGAATATTGCGCACAATTCTGGTCGCCACACGACCTGAAGGATGTGGAAGCTTTGGAGAGGGTGCAGGATGTTGCCTGATCTGGAGGGTGTTAGCTATGCAGAGCGGCTGAATAGACTCGGACTATTTTCATTAGAATGACGGAAGTTGAGGGGTGACCTGATAGAGGTGTACAAAATTATGAGGGGCATGGATAGAGTGGATGGGCAGGCACTCTTTCCCAGGGTGGAGGGGTTAGTCACCAGGGGACATAGGTTTAAGGTCTGTGGGACAAAGTTAGGAGGAGATGTGCGGGGCAGGTGTTTTACACAGAGGGTGGTGAGTGCCTGGAACGCTTTGCCAGGAGAGGTTGTGGAAGCAGATATATTAACGGTGTTTAATAGGCATCTTGACAAATACATGGATAGGATGGGCGTAGAGGGATACGTCACAAAGAAGTGCTGAGGGTTTTGGCCAAGGTTGGTATCATGGCCGGTACAGGCTTGGAGGGCCGAAGGGCCTGTTCCTGTGCTGCATTGTTGTTTATCTTTGTTCTTTGTCCACAAACTGCAAGCTTTTAATTTTCGAGCTTGACTACACATTCACCATCACTTCATAGTTTAACTGTTCATTTCTCTTTTATTGCTTTCGGCATTGACGTACGCAATGGTTTGGCTGTTTTAGAAAGTGAAAGTGGTTCAAGAGGTGATTACTTGCATTTTGAATGATAACACTCCTGTGAAATGTCTGCCAATGTTTACTGTGTTTTAGGTGCTATAGACATCAGTTTCGCTCAGCTGGACAGAACCTTTGTTTCTGAGTTCAAGCCCAGTCTTTGAAAAATCCCATGCCACGACCCTGTGAATATTATTTTCCCTGACTAATTCTCTTCCCTCAACCAACTCTACCAAAAGCAAATGGTTGGTAAATTCATTTGTTACTTGCGGGATCTTCCTGTGTGCAGTATTGTCAGTTGCATTTGCCGACATAGCAATAGAGGCTGTGCTTCAAACATAATCTATTGACTGTTTCAGATATGCCAAGGACTTGAACAAATCTATGCTAATGGCGACAGGAAATTGCTCAGTATAATGAGAAATTGTACAATGAGATTGATCTCTGAAAAAGAAGCAGACTTGGGTTTAATGACCTTTCCCGCGATTGAAAAATTCTTCTGTTCTTTTGGGACATTGACTGATTGAAAGAAATGCTGAGTACTTTTTAATGTCAGTGAGATTTACACTGCTCTTTGTTTTCTGTTCCTCATTGTTGGCAGGGCGAATGATACGGGTCTCCTTTCATACAAAGATCACTTGCCTCTGACCCAGCTTATAATTGGAGACACAAACAGGACAGATTCAAAGGCGGCTTACAGACTTGGGCCACTCCGTTGCAATGGAGACAGTGAGTAACGCTCAAACTTTGGGACATTACCTACTAACCTTTGCACAGCGGTTAGGTTATTGAGGAGGAAAATTTTTCGACACCGATTGCAACATCTGGGCAAATATCCTCTGCAAATTGCAAACCTAAAAAAAAAATATGGATTGAAATATTTACCATAAACACTGACTAGAGGACATGTTCATCAATGCATCTATAATATAACAACAGATGGCTATCCATGCCAATAAATATTTCCCTCATCCCTAGCACTTGGTTAGTGATTGTGAATGTCAAAGCATTATATTGAGCTTAGCAACGTATCAATAAGTTGTAAAGCTGTACTCTATTACACCTCAGAGTTCAGAAGACACTTGATGACCCAAATGATCCCAAAGTAGATAACAAAAGGATTCTCCAGAAACAGGGCTTGGTGCCAGAAACGTGTGTTGTACGTTTAGCTGTTCTGAGACGTATATATGAGGTCAGAAATGTACCCCAGATGCTTCGAACCACATTTTTTTTTCTTTTTACAAATCTTTTGTATATGCAGGTAAGCACTTTTTGTACAGTGGGTTATGAGGATATGGATTGCAATACTGGAGCTAGTGACTGAAACATGCCAGTGTTTAAGAACAGGTAAAGGAGGTTAAGGAAAGGGGATGAAGAGATATTCAAACAGATTAGGCAGGGGATTAAGATTAATTCTGGTGTGGAAAATAAGTCCTGCTCACCTGAAAATTGTGACCCTGGACTCATTGGGCTGAATGATCTTGTTCTGTATTGTTAATTCTCTGTTGTCTCGATATTACTGGAGGAGATATTAGACCATAAGACGTAGGAGCAGAATTAGGCCACTCGGCCCATCGACTGCTCCGCCATTCAATCATGGCTGATATTTTCTCATCGCCATTCTCCTGCCTTCTCCCCATAAACCCTAATCAGAGAGGAACCTCATTGGGTAGAAAGCCAGCTTGTCCGGTTGCACAAAATGGATGTTATCACATTGACTGGTCATTTACCCTTCGCCTCGGGCTGGATTCCCCGCCCTCCCAGCTGCGTCTCTCTCGGCAGCGGGAGGTGGCGAGCCAGTCGCTGGTCACGGGAATCTCTGCACCTACCGCTGTCAATGGGAATTCCATTGAAGCCACCCCACGGCGCTGGTAAACCCACTGGGGGTTGCTGGCGAGGCCAAAGATTCCCGCCACCAGCGACCATCTGGAGAATTCCGGCCTTAATGTTCAGTTCCATTGACTTCAAAACGGCAGAATTTCTGGTGAAGCATCTAACAGATGGCCAATAGATCACCGCTTTTATTGCACTGTCTGCTGCTTTAAGCAGGGGTGTTAATCCAAGAAGGTTAATGTCAGTATGGCTGAGATTTACCAGCCCAGCTGGGTCGGGTTCCCCTATGGCAGATGTGGCAAGTCTGTTAACTTTGGCGGGGCTGGAGATTCCCATCGGCGGGAGGGGCCGGAAAGTTCTGGCCTATGTAAACACAAAACCAAGGAATGTCATGCAAACACATCAACCATGTCGCCAAAGTCATTAATATTTGTGCTATGGTGACTGTGGAGGTCATTGACTACCTCTCTTTTGCAAAGAGCAGCTATACCCATTGAAGGCATGGGTCGCAGGTTGAGATATCCCTGTTTTCGAAGTAGGGCTATGACATTACAGCTCCAATTTGCTGCCCTGCCTTCCATAAAAGAATAAAGAAGCAAAACAGACCTGCATTTATATCGCACCTTTCACAACCACCAGACACCTTAAAGTGCTTTCCAGCCAATGAAGTGTAATCACTGTCGTAATATAAGAAACGTGGCATCCAGTTAGTGCACAGCAAGCTCCCACACGATAATGGGCTGGATTCTCTGGCCTCCCAGCCACGTGTTTCTCGGTAGGAGGAGGTGGCAGGCAGTTTGCTGGCAGCGCGATTCTCTGCTCCCACCACTGTCAATGGAAATTCCCATTGAAGCCACCCTACGCTGCTGGAAAACCCGTGGGTGAGGATGCACCGCCAGTGGAACCAGAGAGCCCCGCCGCCTGCAAACAGCCAAAGAACTCGGGCCAATATCTCTGTGCTGCGGCATCCAATTACCCCTTGTTTCTCTTGTTAGTAATCAACAACTGGTCTTCACTCGATCAAGTTGCAATGATTAAACCATCTGTATCTCTCAATTGGTTTAAAGTCACTCCAAGGCGTATATTATGCTGCACTTAATTACCCGAGGCCCCCTGGACGATATAATTATCTTTGAATCAACAACAGTCATTCATTACCCTCTGTGAACAATGTCAAAACCCTTGGTGATGTTCCCTTTATAAATTATCCTGTTTTTCATTTTGCTTCAATAATGTTCATGAACAGAGATCCATTTAGAAGCCAAGGAAGTAGCAATTAAAATATTTGCAATTGAACTTTCCTCCAGTATGATCTATCTTCCAATGGTGAGAACAGACTGATAAATTCTGACGCCAACCGTGGTAATTCATACCTTAAAATTAGGGTGTTGAGTTTTCCATTTGAGTCGAATTGGGAAATTGCTCATGTCTTTGCAGTGCAGCATTACGTGGACGATTGTGTGCTCATGATCTCTATGGGATTTGAACACACTACCTTCCAACACACAGTAAGAAGTCTTACAACACCAGGTTAAAGTCCAACAGGTTTGTTTCAAACACTCGCTTTCGGAGCACTGCTCCTTCCTCAGGTGAAATGTATTTTTACATTTACATAGAATTTACAGTGCAGAAGGAGGCCATCCGGCCCATCGAGTCTGCACCAGCCCTTGGAAAGAGCACCCTACCCAAGTCCACACCTCCGCCCTATCCCTGCAACCCAGTAACCCCACCTAACCTTTTTGGACACTAAGGGCAATTTAGCATGGCCAATCCACCTAACCTGCACATCCTTGGACTGTGGGAGGAAACAGGAGCGCCCGGAGGAAACCCACACAGACACGGGGAGAACGTGCAGACTCCGCACAGACATTGACCCAAGCAAGGAATCGAACCTGGGACCCTCGAGCTGTGAAGCAATTGTGCTAACCACTGTGCTACCGTGCACCCAAACTATCAGCAGTACAAGGGTTAACGTAGCGTCGAGAGTAGCCACCGAGGGAGCTGCAAATACAATTATATAAGTCAGTGATGCTAGACCTTAGGGGAGGTGTGTATGCAGGAGATAGCTGGTGAAGGTCATAACAGCATTTGTATGAGTAAGGTTAGATTATAGTTTATACCAGTGGTGAGATTACCAGTAGATGAGTGTAATCGGATGTTTTTGATCAATTCTGTATTTTTAAGGACTAAATGTCGAATCCCAGTTTTAGTACTGTAAATAAAATCATAGCTTTGAATAAGTAAAAGCTATTTTGTGGTCTTTGTGAGCACTACGCCAACCAACCTGAAACAAGCAACACAAAGAACACCACAAGGTCTATCAATGAGCCGAGTTAAAATGAGTTCTCAAGGAGTCTCCCTATCCCACATGTTAAGGAGTAAACCTACCACTGTCATTACTGACTCCATCTGAATGAATAGGAGTGTGGAACCCTCTTAAGTGTGTCTCAACTCTAAGCTGATATGTCACACTGCCTTTTTATGTCATCTCCAGGCTCAAAAAAGCATGCACATTTTTGTTCAACCTCAGTTTGAAAAGGACTGTGTATATTTATGTGCCCATACAGATAATTACTGGAATGCAGCATCATTTAATACCGAGTCCTCGTATCTTCATTTCCCCACATTCCACGGTGAACTGAGTGCGGACATTTCATTTTTCTTCAAAACAAGTGCGGCGTCAGGTGTGTTCCTGGAGAATCTCGGAATTAAGGACTTCATAAGGATCGAGCTGAACTGTAAGTATCATCTGACAGGAGCGCAAATGGGGAAAGATCTGTAAGCAAGCGATTCACACAGGGGTAATTGCCAGGAACCTCTGGTGCTGTGCGAGGATTCAGCAAAATCCAGTTAATGAGATCAAACCACCAAAAGTAATGAAGTCTTTTCATGCTGAGATGCTGTTAAGGAGGATAGCATGATGTGCCCTAAATATAACGGGTGGGATTCTCTTTCCTGCCAGCCCAGTTTTCCTGCACAGCGCGCCCTCACCGGCAGCGGGATTCCTCCGTTCCCGCAGCCGGCCAATGAGGTTTCCCATTGTGGCCACCCCACGCCGTCGGGAAGCCCAGGGGCATGGGTGCACTGCCGGCAGGGTGGAGGAACCCGCCGACGGAGAATCCCGTAGAACATTTATTAAGCCTCTTTCCACTGATGAACATCGACAGAGTGAGTCAGGGTGCATGTACAGTATCACACCTCCAGCACGTGGCTAAGAGCTAGTCTGGTTCATTCAGACAGAGTAACCACACTTAGGTTAGCAGAGAGCCGAACTCATAGAGAACGGTGCTAACTGTGCTACTGGTTCAATAAATCAGATTGAACTAACTTCAAGGTCTGGAGTATCTTTTGGTTAAAGCTGCATCCAGCTGCAGCCTGTGTTATCCCAGAGTACATAACACATCACCATCTAGTAGCTGGTCGTCCCTGACATGTATGAAATTTTCACAGGATGCGGTGACGGCATTGGTCTGCCCTCCCTGGGCCTACTGAGGCTCTCTCCCATGTTGTGTTATTTTACCAACAGCAGGGAGGGGGCCCATGGTATGAGGGAAGCTTTAGCTGCATCGGCTGGTGTTGGATAAGGTGGAACGCGCTCTGCAGGTCCCTTATGCCTATCAGAGACACAACCCGCCCGTCTCCTCCCCCCCTCTGCCCCAAGATCAGACTTCCCTTTTACCCTCAACACCCCCTCCTCTCCCCTCCCCCCAACCCTCCTCCCCTCCCCTCCCCCCAACCCTTTCAAACCAAGTCCACCTTACCCCTTAACCATGCCTGCCAACCTGACCCTGATAATCTATACCCCATTACCTAGGTGTCCAATTCCTGTGACCATCTCCGTTGGAGACAGATTAGAGTCCCAGCAGTGGCCACCGCTCCCATCGACCTTGAAGGGATCACAGAGCAGCCGGCTTTCGGATTGGTCGGAATCTCTCAGAGGCAGGACTTCCCGTACCTCAATGCTGGAAATCCCACCTTCAGCTAGTTAACAACCAATTGGCTGTTATGTAACTGGAGCAGCCATTCTCCATGTGCGTGGAGTCCCCACCACCTTTTAACTGAGAGGGTGACGGGGTCTGCTGCGCAACGTAAAGTCCAGGCGATGGAAATTTTAGCACCGAGGAGGACCATTCAGCGTACAGCAGTATTAGTTGTTATCAGAGCTATCTGCTTTGTTTGCCTCTTGCTTCTCTTTTCTTCTACCTACCATTTTGGCAAGTGTCTATGCAATTAAGAAATAAAACCTTTCATTTATGTAGTAACTGTTACAACCGCAGGATGTCCCAAGGTGCTTTATAACTAATGGAGGACTTTTTTTATTTGAAGTGCGGTCCCCATTGTAATGAGGAAAACACAGATGCCAATTTGCCGCAGCAAGCTGTCACAAAGAGCAATGTGATATTATGATGCGGATCGAGGGATAAATATTGATGAGAACACAGGGGAGGACTCCCTTACTCCTCTTCAAAAAAATGCCAGAGAGTCTTTTACATCCACTTGAAAGGAGCCTCAGTTTAACGTCTCATTCGAAAGACTTCATAGAAACGTAGAAAGTAGGAGCAAGAGTAGGCCCTCCAAGCCTGCTCCACCATTTATTATGATCAGGGCTGATCATCCAATTCAGTAGCCTGTTCCCGCCTTCCCCTCCATATCCTTTGATCTCTTTCTCCCCAAGAGCGATATCTGACTCCTTGTTTAGACCTCAACTGCTTTTCATGGTAGTGAATCCCATAGGCCAACACTCACTGGGTTACAAATTTTCTCCGCATCTCAGTCCTAAAAGGCCTACTGCGTATTCTCAGACTGTGGCCCCTGGTTCTGGTCTCCTGCACCATCAGGAACATCTTCCCTGTATTTATCCTGTCTAGTCCTGTTCAAAGTTTACAGGTTTCTATGAGATCCCCGCTCATTCATTATATTTACTCGACTCTAGTGAATATAATCCCCGCTCATTCATTATATTTACTCGACTCTAGTGAATATAATCCTAATTGACTCAATCTCTCCTCATGTCAGTCCCGCCATCCCAGCTATCATTCTGGTAAACCTCCAACAGTACAGCACTCCCTCAGTACCAGACTGGAATGTCAACCTAGATTTTTCTGCTCAAGTCTGAGGGGTGGGACTTGAACCCACAACTTTATTGCTGCAGCGGCACAAGTGCCACCATCCGAGTCATAGCAGACACCTAAAGTCTCTCTTAAATACTGTGATTTACAAGGCCTCACTCGCACTGTTGCAATATATTCTTCATCCTTCTTCTTCTGGTAGCTCCTCAAAGTGAGAAGGACGCTTATATATGAACTTACAAACTAGGCGAGGCATGCGGCCTCTTGAGTCTGCTCCACTATTTGATCAGATCATGACTGATCTGATTGTGGCCTCTACTTTCCTATCTGTCCCCCATACCCTTTGACATTTGAACAGTCAAGTACCTATCTAATTCAGCCTTAAAACTATTTAATGGCCCTACCTCCACAGGAATTCCATAGTTGATGCATTTTGACAGGAAGAACATGGAGAGACAATATAAAATAACGAGCAAAATTCAACAAGGGGGGCAGGAGCCAGAGGCATTATTAATGGGGCCATAAAGTACAAGAGCAAGGCGGTTCTGCTGAACTTACACAAGACACTAATTAGACCTCTGTTAGAACTGTGTACAGTTCTGGGCACCACACTATAGGATGTGAAAGCATTGGAGAGAGTGCAGAAGAAGTTTGCAAGAATGGTTCCAGGGATGATAAACTTTAGTTATCAGCATAGATTGGAGAGATCAGGACTTTTATCCTTGGAGAGAAGAAGGCCAAGAGGAGATGTTCAAAATCATAAGGGGACTAGACAGAATTGATAGGGAGAAACTGCTCCCCATTGTCAAAAAAAAAATCAAGAATGAAAGGGCACAGATTTAAGGTGATTTGCAAAATAAGCAAATGTGATGTGAGAAATATTGTTGACACACAGCGAGTGGTTCGGTCTGGTATGCACTGCCTGAAGTGTGGTGGAGGCAGGTTCAATCGAGGCATTCAATAGGGCGTGAGATGATTACTTGAATAGAAACAATGTGCAGGGGTGTGGGGGAAAAGGCAGGGGAATGGCACTGAGTCACGATGCTGGTTTGGAGAGCCGGTGCAGACACGATGGGCCAAATGTCATCCTTCTGCACGTAACAATAATCTGATTCTGCAACGGCTATGCGAGAGAAAAACAGTTCTCGTTATCTCTGTTATAAATGGGAGAGCCCTTGTGCAGGATTCTCCGATCCTCCCGCCGGGTCGGAGAATCGGCGGGGGGCGGCGTGAATCCCGCCCCCGCCGGCTGCCGAATGCGCCGGAGATTTGGCGGGGGCAGGAATCGCGCCGCGCCGGTCGGCGGCCGCTGGCAGCCTCCCACACCCCGGTGATTCTCCAGCCCGTGTTGGGCCGAGTGGCCGCCCGTTTTTTGCCAGTCCCGCCGGGGTATATTAGAGTAGGTCCTTACCGGCGGGACCTAGCACCGCGGTGGCCTCCAGGGTTCTCAGGGGGACGTGGGGGGATCTGGCCCCGGGAGTTGCCCCCATGGTGGCCTGGCCCACGATCGGGGCCCACCCGATTCTTCCACACCGGCGGCTGCAGCAGTCCGCCATTGCCGGTGCGGAGATGAAGCCCTCTGCGCATGCTCTGGGATAACGCCAGCACACGCTGGCGCTCCCGCGCATGCGCCAGCCGGCGGAGGCCCTTTGGCGGTGGTTGGCTTAGCGCCAAGCCCCTTCCCCGCCGGCTGGTGCGGCGCAAACCACTCCGGGGCCGGCCGAGACCCTGAAGGTGCGGAGGATTCCGCACCTTTGGGGCGGCCCGACGCCGGAGTGGTTCACGCCACTCCTTCCCGCCGGAGTTGCCCGCCCCGCCGATTACGGCAGAATCCCGCCCCTTATTTTTAAACTGTATCCCATAATTCTAGTCTCTCCCACAAGGAGCAAAACCCTGTCAGCGTCGACTCTGTCAAGTCCCGTCAGGATCTTTATATGTTTCAGTCCACGTTCATCAGGAGTCCAGAGTGCAGCCAATGTCAAGAACCTACATGTGGAATCTTTTAATGTGGGGAGGCCATTGTGCCTCAGCTGCCACATGTGGAATTCTGGCCGACAAAGAGACTGTCCTTCTCTTACCCTATCCTATTAACTAAATAAATGGTAACATATCTTCTGCTGTCCGTCCTCCTTTATGTTTCTGTTACTATCCTTTTGCCCCTTGTCACCATTAGTATATTTATTGTGTTCAGCAGAATGTCTCCAGGATGGCAGGAATTTGTATTTTCACATCCAATTTTGATGGCTGTTTTTCAAGACCGTAATCTGTGAGTGAAGTACATGGTATGACAAGGAACTGAAGTTGCCAGTTGACCCCATCAATAATAGTTATTTGGAGCTGAGAGGGGTGATTTGAGAGAGGTATTTGAGATTATTGTAGGGGGATGAGACAAGATGGATAGAAACAGACTGTTTCCCGTGATTGACAAGTCTATATTCAGTGGGCAGATATCATTAAATGTAAGAGCTTGAAGGGAGCGAATTGAAGATTTGTTTTTACTGGAAGTGTTCGAATGCTATGACATGCAGCACAGTGAAGCACAAAAACTCTGGCCAGACTTTCTCAAAGGAGGCAGGTCATTTCCAAGGTGCAAACCCGCCTCGTACATGACCCGGGAGCTGGTTGGCATTTTCGATGAGGCAGAGGTCTTGATGGAGTGGAGATGGGTCAAGCAGCCAATTAGTGGCCGGGTACAATGTGAGGGGGGGGGGGGTCACGGTAATGGAGACAGCACACAAGAGAAGCGGGTCAACTCGGCAGCCAATAAGAAGGACCGTCATCTTCAATTTGGCCAGGGCAAATGGAGTGCTGGAAGATAGGATAAGGGCGGGTGCCGTGAGAATTATTAAAATGTTGTTGATGCGCCATAGAATTTTTGTATAGATCACAGAATACTTTTTCAACACCGCCAAAAAGAGGCTGGAGTTGTTCAGCTTCACAACAGCCAGCTGGCCCTGGGAAAATTAGCAAAAGACTTCAGCAAACTTCTTCTTGGCCTTTTGGCTCAGAGCCAGTGTCGTATCAAGCCCGGGATCAGGTGAAATGCCTGCTCTTGGTCAGTTTGGATTGAACACTCAATCCAAACTGTTGTGACAGGAACCATGAATTCGATTCAATTTGAAGTCGAATTGGTTTTTGGAGCAATTTGAAGCCCTGCGCACTGGATTTGTAACTCTGAGAAAGGAATAACATTTAAAAATAAAAGAGAAATTTGCTCAATTAACAATGTTGGTGAAGGCACTATCCCCCCCCCACTCCCCCACCCCTCGCCCCACAAAAAAGCTGGCAGGGTCAGGAACAGAGGTGACAGACCAGTACACAGGCCATTGGAGCAATTTTCTTTGGTTGCCTCTCTACTTGCCAATCGATTTGGCTCATGGAAAAGGGAACACAGGGATTTGGGAGCAAGGTAGGCATGGTTAGGTGGGGTTACTGGGTTACGGGGTTAGGGTGGAGGTGCGGGCTTAAGCGGGGGTGCTCTTTCCAAGGGCTGGTGCAGACTCGATGGGCCGAATGGCCTCCTTCTGCACTGTAAATTCTATGATATGAAATTGAAACTACTGATCATGTAGAAGAACGCCAGCACCGATTGGTTGGGATGACCGACGGTCCTTCTCCATTTGGTGTTTATGTGGCTCCAACCCCACATCGACGTACAAAGAACAAAGAACAAAGAAATGTACAGCACAGGAACAGGCCCTTCGGCCCTCCAAGCCCGTGCCGACCATACTGCCCGACTAAACTACAATCTTCTACACTTCCTGGGTCCGTATCCTTCTATTCCCATCCTATTCATATATTTGTCAAGATGCCCCTTAAATGTCCCTATCGTCCCTGCCTCCACTACCTCCTCCGGTAGTGAGTTCCAGGCACCCACTACCCTCTGCGTAAAAAACTTGCCTCGTACATCTACTCTAAACTTTGCCCCTCTCACCTTAAACCTATGCCCCCTAGTAATTGACCCCTCTACCCTGGGGAAAAGCCTCTGACTATCCACTCTGTCTATGCCCCTCATAATTTTGTATACCTCTATCAGGTCGCCCCTCAACCTCCTTCGTTCCAGTGAGAACAAACCGAGTTTATTCAATCGCTCCTCATAGCTTATGCCCTCCATACCAGGCAACATTCTGGTAAATCTCTTCTGCACCCTCTCTAAAGCCTCCACATCCTTCTGGTAGTGTGGCGACCAGAATTGAACACTATACTCCAAGTGTGGCCTAACTAAGGTTCTATACAGCTGCAACATGACTTGCCAATTCTTATACTCAATGCCCCGGCCAATGAAGGCAAGCATGCCGTATGCCTTCTTGACTACCTTCTCCACCTGTGTAGCCCCTTTCAGTGATCTGTGGACCTGTACTCCTAGATCTCTTTGACTTTCAATACTCCTGAGGGTTCTACCATTCACTGTATATTCCCTACCTGCATTAGCTCTTCCAAAATGCATTACCTCACATTTGTCCAGGTTAAACTCCATCTGCCATCTCTCCGCCCAAGTCTCCAGACAATCTAAATCCTGCTGTATCCTCAGACAGTCCTCATCGCTATCCGCAATTCCACCAACCTTTGTGTCGTCTGCAAACTTACTAATCAGACCAGTTACATTTTCCTCCAAATCATTTATATATACTACAAAGAGCAAAGGTCCCAGCACTGATCCCTGTGGAACACCACTGGTCACAGCCCTCCAATTAGAAAAGCATCCCTCCATTGCTACCCTCTGCCTTCTATGGCCTAGCCAGTTCTGTATCCACCTTGCCAGTTCACCCCTGATCCCGTGTGACTTCACCTTTTGTACTAGTCTACCATGAGGGACCTTGTCAAAGGCCTTACTGAAGTCCATATAGACAACATCTACTGCCCTACCTGCATCAATCATCTTAGTGACCTCCTCGAAAAACTCGATCAAGTTAGTGAGACACGACCTCCCCTTCACAAAACCGTGCTGCCTCTCACTAATACGTCCATTTGCTTCCAAATGGGAGTAGATCCTGTCTCGAAGAATTCTCTCCAGTAATTTCCCTACCACTGAAGTAAGGCTCACCGGCCTGTAGTTCCCGGGATTATCCCTGCCACCCTTCTTAAACAGAGGAACAACATTGGCTATTCTCCAGTCCTCCGGGACATCCCCTGAAGACAGCGAGGATCCAAAGATTTCTGTCAAGGCCTCAGCAATTTCCTCTCCAGCCTCCTTCAGTATTCTGGGGTAGATCCCATCCGGCCCTGGGGACTTATCTACCTTAATATTTTTTAAGACACCCAACACCTCGTCTTTTTGGATCACAATGTGACCCAGGCTATCTACACCCCCTTCTCCAGACTCAACATCTACCAATTCCTTCTCTTTGGTGAATACTGATGCAAAGTATTCATTTAGTACCTCGCCCATTTCCTCTGGCTCCACACATAGATTCCCTTGCCTATCCTTCAGTGGGCCAACCCTTTCCCTGGCTACCCTCTTGCTTTTTATGTAAGTGTAAAAAGCCTTGGGATTTTCCTTAACCCTATTTGCCAATGACTTTTCATGACCCCTTCTAGCCCTCCTGACTCCTTGCTTAAGTTCCTTCCTACTTTCCTTATATGCCACACAGGCTTCGTCTGTTCCCAGCCTTTTAGCCCTGACAAATGCCTCCTTTTTCTTTTTGACGAGGCCTACAATATCATTCGTCATCCAAGGTTCCCGAAAATTGCCGTATTTATCTTTCTTCCTCACAGGAACATGCCTGTCCTGTATTCCTTTCAACTGACACTTGAAAGCCTCCCACATGTCAGATGTTGATTTGCCCTCAAACATCCGCCCCCAATCTATGTTCTTCAGGTCCCGCCTAATATTGTTATAATTAGCCTTCCCCCAATTTAGCACATTCATCCTCGGACCACTCTTATCCTTGTCCACCAGTACTTTAAAACTTACTGAATTGTGGTCACTGTTACCGAAATGCTCCCCTACTGAAACATCTACCACCTGGCCGGGCTCATTCCCCAATACCAGGTCCAGTACCGCCCCTTCCCTAGTTGGACTGTTTACATATTGTTTTAAGAAGCCCTCCTGGATGCTCCTTACAAACTCTGCCCCGTCTAAGCCCCTGGCACTAAGTGAGTCCCAGTCAATATTGGGGAAGTTGAAGTATCCCATCACCACAACCCTGTTGTTATTACTCTTTTCCAAAATCTGTCTACCTATCTGCTCCTCTATCTCCCGCTGGCTGTTGGGAGGCCTGTAGTATACCCCCAACATTGTGACTGCACCCTTCTTATTCCTGATCTCTACCCATATAGCCTCACTGCCCTCTGAGGTGTCCTCTCGCTGTATAGCTGTGATACTCTCCTGAACAAGTAGCGCAACTCCGCCTCCCCTTTTACATCCCCCTCTATCCCGCCTGAAACATCTAAATCCTGGAACGTTTAGCTGCCAATCCTGCCCTTCCCTCAACCAGGTCTCTGTAATGGCAACAACATCATAGTTCCAAGTACTAATCCAAGCTCTAAGTTCATCTGCCTTACCCGTAATGCTCCTTGCATTAAAACATATGCACTTCAGGCCACCAGACCCGCTGTGTTCAGCAACTTCTCCCCGTCTGCTCTGCCTCAGAGCCACACTGTCCATATTCCCTAGTTCTCCCTCAACGCTCTCACCTTCTGACCTATTGCTCCCGTGCCCACCCCCCTGCCATACTAGTTTAAACCCTCCCGTGTGACACTAGCAAATCTCGCGGCCAGGATATTTATGCCTCTCCGGTTTAGATGCAACCCGTCCATCTTATACAGGTCACACCTGCCCCGGAAGAGCTCCCAGACGTAGTTGACTCAATTGCCCTCAGTTTTCAGAGTAATAGGGACAGGCAATAAATTCCAGCGTTGCCCACAATGATGTGAACAGATTTTTTAAAAATGTGAATGATTTTACTTGAGTGAGCTATCACAGGGTGGTCAGGGCTCGTGGAATCCGTATCCCAATATTGATCAGCACCTTCAGGCAAAGGAAGAACATTCCTAAAAAGCATAACTTGTCTTTTAGCAGAAGTCTGTTTTGGTAGCGAACACAGGCCAGTGAGAGGGATTGGAAGGACCCATGGTCTTTTTTTTGCTCTGTCCATGAAGAGAAGCCTTACATGTGGGCAGCTTGGTAGCACAGTGGGTAGCACTGTTGCTTCACAGCTCCAGGGTCCCAGATTTGATTCCCGGCTTGGGTCACTGCACAGAATTAAAGGATATGCTTGGTGAGAGAAAGTGGAAGGAGGCTCATGTCGTGCATAAACACTATGTCGCTTGTGCGGCCAGGGGTGGCATGGTAGCATAGTGGTTAGCACTGTTGCTTCACAGCACCAGGGACTCGGGTTGGATTCCCGGCTTATGCAACTGTCTGTGCGGAGTCTGCGCATTCTCCCCGTGTATGCGTGGGTTTCCTCCTGGTGCTCCGGCTTCCTCCCTCAAGTCCCGAATGACGTGCTTGTTAGGTGAATTGGACATTCTGAATTCTCCCTCTGTGCACCCGGACAGGCGCCGGAATGTGGCAACTAGGAGCTTTTCACAGTAACTTCATTGCAGTGTTAATGTAAGCCTACTTGTGACAATAAAGATTATTTTACATGGTCAAAGGCACAATTGACATTTGAGGAGAAATTAGTGTCCCATGTCGTTGAATTGGAAAACAGTGCCGCACAGCTAAATGACACTCACGTGGCTGTGTTACGTTTGGCTTTTGCAGCTCCAGCGGAAGTCCTCTTCTCATTTGACGTCGGGAACGGCCCTTTCGTGGTTGCTGTGGTGTCGCCCTCTCAGCTGAATGACAATCAGTGGCATTATGTTGAGGCAGAACGCAATATCAAAGCAGCATCCCTTCGAGTGGATCACCTGCCACGAATAGCTCGAGAGGCCACGGCTGACGGACACATCCATTTACAGCTCAACAGCCAGCTATTTGTAGGTAGGAGGCTCACTTCTGAAAAAAAAAGTTCTATTAATCTGTCGTCAGCACTTTGACTGATTACCCTTTTCATTTACTTTCTCACTTGGCTGCCTACATTAATAGTACACAAACTAGGAGAGGTCCGCATTGCAAAGAAAATCCCATTTTCTGCTGTGATGCAAAGCATTTTTTGCTCATTGCCCATCAAGGATGCGAGCATTCTGTGAGTGAATCCTGCCAAGTTTACAATTACCTAGCGGGGAAACCTAGCGACTGAAAACATTTGGTTACTTACAGGACGTAAGATTAAGAGTAAATATTGCCAGTGGTAATTCTAATTGACAAACAGAACAAATGACTTGTGTTACTTCCTGTGAGTGAGGTAGGAAGCAATGGATTTAGGGAACTGATATGTGATATTCGGTGTCTTTGTCATGACAGAACATCAGGTGCTGCTCCTTATGTTATGAAGCCTGAAGCTTGTTCAGTGCCATGTGTTCTGGATGTGTTAATACATCCAGAAGTGCCCATTTCAAACCAGTCATGTGTGAGGCTTTCTAACTAGATGAAAAGTGTTTCCATGACTACTAGGCTACACAGTACAGTTGTACAGCCTGAAGAACACTCCTATTAAGCACCCATGTAAAATATGAGTGCTGCAGAGGAGGCTGTTCCCCTCAATCTCAATCTATGATGTTGAAGGTGGATTGCAATTTTACTTATTTCTTTGTCACTGATTCTGTTCACAGTTTCTGTGCTACATTACTGTTACAGGAGAAATGAAACTCAGTGGAGCATTACTGATGATGCCATATGGGCCTCTTGTTCATTAACTCTCCCTAATAAACTGGAAGGGGTGTTGTTCAGGAAGGGAGCCTATGGCTTGTCATTGGGTCGAATGTTCCATGGAGCGGCAATCGCGGTCAGATTTCCTCTCTGCCCCTATTTTCTCACCTTAGGTGGAGCTTCACATTTTTCACCACAAATTCCAACCTGGGCCTGCTGAGAAACGCTCCTGCAGGCCTTCAGTGTTGCATAGAATTGTTCGGGGCAATGACACCGTGCCCCTGTTTGTACAGCACTAATTGCCATAGGCCGGCAAGTTTAAATGACCCTGCCACTTTGACAGGAGAGAAGATATGTGTAAGGCAAGTGGGTGAGGAGCAAGATGAGTCAGGGGGTTGGGGTTGGGAGGGTGGAGTCTCAGGTAGTGGAGGGGTTTGGGGGCTCGGGTCATCTGGTCTGTCGGATTGTGGGGTGGGGGGGGTTGGTGAAGTCAAGAGGGATTTGGGCAGTCAGTGGTTGGGGGATAGTTGGTTGGTTGGTGGGGAGGTTGGAGGTAAGGAGGACAGGGGAGTTCATGTGGTGGGGGGCCGGGTGCTCAGACGGGTGGGGTCGATAGTTGAGGTGATGGAGGGGTAGTCAGGTGATGGAGGGATAGTTGGAGATGGCGGGGGGGGGGGGGGGGGTGAGTGTGGTAGTCAACAGGAGGTTTGGAGGTTCAGTAGCATAGTTACCCAGGAGTTTGAAATGTTTTTATTCCATCTAATATTTCCTGGGTAAATATTCTGCCAAATAAGATGGAACCATCTGAAGTTTCCGACTATGAATCGGAGTTTCAGAGGGTTATGGATGCTGGGTCATTGCCCAATGGAATTTGAAACTTCAGGAGGAATTCCAATCCAGTCCTTGCATGGGAACATACAAGGGGTCCCTCAGAGTATCTTCTGGAGAATGTCTGAGGTACAACCCTCTGGGGAATGAATGATCTGGGCCAATGTTCACCTGGTCTGTGAGCACAGTTATTTGAAATGTGCATGAATTCATTTTACATCAGTTTATTATTTCAACATTTTATGAAGGGCCTGGAAGAGTCAATAAATGGCTGGTGAAGAGTGGGATAGCCTGTACTACCCACCTGGTCACGCCACCCCCACCCCCTCACCCCACCCCCCAACTATATCAGCAAATAAGTAAGAGGTATAAAGAATCTTTGACCAGACACTGTTACTGACCAGTTTTTGGGGGAAAATACTGCCAACCGTAAGTGACAGTTCATCCTGAGCCAATTAGAGGATTTCTGCAAGAGAGTTTAAGAAACAAAGAACAAAGAAAAATTACAGCACAGGAACAGGCCCTTCGGCCCTCCAAGCCTGCGCCGATCCAGATCCTCGATCTAAAACTGATGCCTATTTTCTAAGGATATATAACCCCCTGCTTCCTGCCCATTCATGTATCTGTCTAGATACATCTTAAATTACGCTATCGTGCCCACCTCTACCACCTCCACCGGCAATGTGCTCCAGGCACCCACCACCCTCTGCGTAAAGAACTTTCCACGCATTTCTCCCTTAAACATTTCCCCTCTCACCTTGAACTCGTGAACCCTAGTAATTGAGTCCCCCACTCTGGGGAAAAGCTTCTTGCTATCTACCCTGTCTATACCTCTCATGATTTTGTAGACCTCAATCAGGTCCCCCCTCAACCTCTGTCTTTCTAATGAAAATAATCCTAATCTACTCAACCTCTCTTCATAGCTAGCGCTCTCCATACCAGGCAACATCCTGGTGAATCTCCTCTGCTCTTTCTCTGAAGCATCCACATCATTTTGGTAATGTGGCGACCAGAACTGTATGCAGTATTCCAAATGTGGCCGAACCAAAGTCTTATACAACTGTAACATGACCTGCCAACTCTTGTACTCAATACCCCTTCCGATGTAGGAAAGCATGCCGTATGCCTTCTTGACCACTCTATCGACCTGCGCAGCCACCTTCAGGGTACAATGGAGCTGAACACCCAGATCTCTCTGTACATGAATTTTCCCCAGGGCTTTTTCATTTAAGCAGCAGTTCTTCAAAGACCTCCTGGCTGCTTCTGAGACCTCCTGGCTCGCGATCAGGGCATCCTGCTGTAATGTTGAGGTTTTTAGCTTAAGACCGACTCTATTCTAGTACCCAATTTTGTTTAAGAGTTTACTGAGTATATTGCACTATTAGAACATAAGAAATAGGAGCAGTCTGTATGACCCTTCCAACTTGTTTCACCATTCAATAAGATCATGGTTGATCATTTTGACCTCAATTCCTGTCAGGTCCCCAACAAGTCGGATTCCACCAGAGCCCAAGAACCTATTGTTATCAGCCTTGGATAAGCAGCCACAATCCTTTCAAGGATATTATTAAACTAGAAAGAGTGCAGAAAAGATTTACTAGGATGGTACCGGGACTTTATGGGTTGAATTATAAGGAGAGGCTGGATACGCTGGGGCTTTTTTCCCTGGAGCGTAGGAGGCTTAGGGGTGATCTTATAGAGGTCTATAAAATGATGAGGGGCATAGCTAAGGTAGATAGTCAACATATTTTCCCAAAGGTAGGGGAGTCTAAACCTAGAGGGCATAGGTTTAAGGTGAGAGGGGAGAGATACAAAAAGTCCAGAGGGGCAGTTTTTTTCACACAGAGGGCGGTGAGTGTCTGGAACGAGCTGCCAGAGGCAGTAGTGGAGGCGGGTACAATTCTGGCTTTTAAAAGGCATTTAAATAGTTATGTATAAGAAAAGAATAGAGGGAAATGGGCCAAATGCAGGCAATTGGGACGAGCTTCGTGGTAAAAACTGGGCAGCATGGACAAGTTGGGCCGAAGTGCCTGTTTTCATGCTGTAAACCTCTACAACTCTATGACTAAAGTCGCAAGTAGGCTTCAAATGAAGTTACTTTGAAAAGCCCCTAGTCGCCATATTCCAGCGCCTGTTCGGGGAGGCTAGTACAGGAATTGAACCGTGCTGCTAGCCTGCTTTGATCTGCTTTCAAAGCCAGCGATTTAGCCCTGTGCTAAACCAGCCCTCTATGAAGAATTTCAAAGATACATAGCAATCCAAATGAAGCAATTTTTCCTAACCTCGGTCTTAAATGATCGATCCCGAATTCTGAGAAGATCCCTTCTAGTTCTGAACTTTCCAGCCAGGGGAAACACCGAGTTGGATTTTCCTGTCCTGACATCGGACTGAATCACCTTGGGCAGGGTTTAGAAATAGAAGGTGGGAGTTGATTCAGGTATCCTGGCCCCCGATTCCAGCAGCGGCAATTTTCCTGGGCCTGGATTAAAGGGGCAGACCTGGTGCTCACACACCCCTGTCCCAGTGTTGCCGGTTCCATTGAGGAAATGTGCATGTCATGGAGCATCCCACTTTTCACAGAGCCGGGATTGATACTTCAAACGTGTACACCTAATGTCCTAAGTGTAATGTTACCAAGACATATGTTCTAAATTTAAATTGGAGTTGGGATCCATGTGAAAGGTGAGTTTAAAAGGTGTTCATAACTTCACCTGTTATACTGAAACGCTCTATCCTGAGCTATATGTGTTTTTGATAATCCTACTGAGTGAGGACAGTGCTTTGTTTTGAAAAAGGTAAATGACCATTAAATAATTTGTTTGTCAGGTGACTTCTGGCATCTGGCAAGCTGTAGAGGCAAGGAACAGCATTTTGAAAATGGGAAAGTGTTCAGACACATTACAGTTATCCATTTGATGTGTGTTATTTGACATTGTGCAATAATTAAATCCAAAGATGCTGGTGTTAAATGTTCCCAGAGTCTAAGTTCTCGTCTTTGTAATAACCCTCACGAGACCCACGGGGACACCACAATTGATCTCCCCATGGGACTTGTGGAATATGAGCTCCCCCGCCAGTGGGCAGAGGCCTGCCAGTCTGGGACTTATAAATCTGCCTCAGAAAAGCCGGCCCGGACCAGGACCGGCATGATTGGTAGTCCCGTTTTGGATCTTTGGACTGTAAGCTTCATTGCGGGTTTTACTTTGTGTCAGTTTATTAAATACTATTTAACTTACCTTCTCAGATCCCCAAAGCTTTTATAATCTTGAAGTTAAGCTCTGGCATCTGTTTGGCTGTTTCAAAGATTTGACAGATGGCTGAGCTTCTGAATGTCTTAAAAGGCTTTTATGCATTAAGCTTCGGAGTATTTCTTGCCAGAACTGTGGAATGGAATTTTGTCATGGATGGTTAGCTGATTTTTAAACCCACTAATGAACATACAAGAATATGAATTAAGAGTAGGAGAAGACCATTCCAGCCTGTTCCCAACTTCCCAGTAAAACAATAGTGTGACCGGACGCTGCTGGGTAGGAGGTGGAATGGCGATGACAAGAAATCTTCTGACTCCCGATTCACACCTCCGAGCTGTAAATATGGTCCAAAACTTCAGTTTCTACCCTTTCCCGTCCTCAGAGAATTTTAAGTATTTCAATGAGACCATCTCCTATTCTAAACCCTTTCTCGTCCAGTACTTCACTGGAGCGGAGAAACTATGACATCTTCTTCGAAGCCTTCAACACGTCATCGATGAAGAGGAACATCTTGCCAAGGCCATCCACCCCGCCCCCCCCACCCCGCTACTTGCCTTCATACAACTGCATAACCTCAAACAAACCATTGTTTGCAGAAAACTACCCAGTCTTCAGGAGAACAGCGACCATGGCAACCTCTGCAAGACGTGCCAGATCATCGTCATGGGTACCGCCATTACACGTGAGAACACCACCCACCAGGTAACATACTCGTGTGACTTGGCCTCTGTTGTCTACCTCATATGTTGCAGGAAAGGATGTCACGAGGCATGGGACATTGGCGAGACCATGCAGACGCTGCGACAATGGATGAACGGACATCACGAGACAATCGGCAGGCAGGAATGTTCCCTTCCAGTTAGGGAACACTTCAGCAGTCAAGGACATTCAGCCTCTGATCTCCGGGTAAGCGTTCTCCAAGGCGACCTTCAAGACGTGCAATAACACAGTATCATCGCATAGAAACTGATACCAAGTTCCACATACATGAGTACGGCCACAACCGGGACCTTGGATTCGTGTCGCATTACATTCACCCCACACCATCTGGCCTGGGCTTGCGAAATTCTACCAACTCTCCTGGCTTGCGACAATTCACACCTAAATATCCTGTGATTATCCCTCTCTCCAGTCACTCCATCTGGACTTGTAAAGACTTAATTACCTGCAAAGACTTGCATTCAAATTATCGTATTGCATCATTGACTTTGCCTATATATGTGTTTCTGGTACCCACCTCTTCATTCACCTGAGGAAGGAGCTGCGCTCCAAAAGCTAGTGATTCGAAACAAACCTGTTGGACTTTAACCTGGTGTTGTAAGACTTCTTGCTGTGCTCACCCCAGTCCAATGCCGGCATCTCCACATCAAACTCCAGAGAGTATAGGCCCAATCTACTCAACCTTCAGTCGTGGGACAACACCACCATCCGAGGAAGAAACCCAGTGAACCGTCGCTGTACTTCCAAGATAAGATTTTTCGTCTGTGCATGTAGAGACCAAGTACTGAATTTCTGGGGCTCTCCATTGTCAGAAATGGACTTGGCGGGATGCTGGTCACGTAATCAGTATTGGGATGCCATTCCCAATGCCAATTTGCGGGAGGTGAATTCAGGCCTGGGAAGGCAGCCCGTCCCATAGGATGGACAGGCAAATAGGCTCATTAAGAGGTTTGCTAAAGGTATATTTAGGAGGCCAACTGGAATTTTCCAGTCAAGCCTCAAGTTTCTCAATGTGATGGTGGGCACAGTATCTGCTCTTAGGCAGCCACCCAGTGGCAGACTGGGATGCCAACGTTTCTGGCAGGACTGCTCACCCTCCTTAATTGTCTGGATGGGGAACAGCCGAGCGGCCGCTCTGTAGAGGGTCTCCCCACCATATTGGTGGCTTGGCTGTTTTTTTCTTGTTTTCTAAGTAAAGTTTTTAAACAGTGGCTGAGAAAGGAACTTCTTGTTGAGGCACCTTCTCAGTTACTTAGGTACTTCAGATGTGTGCTCTCTGAAACTGGAAGGCCTCTGACTGGTCCTCCAGCTTTGAGAGCCTGATGGATGACCTTAGCTGGACAGGGAGTCTGTCTACGTGACAATTAAGGGCTAACAGGCATGAAAATCTTATTTTTAATCCATTTCCCCCTGGAGGCTGGTTTCCTACCTCCAGGTTCAGCCCCCACACTGCGTACAATACCCCAGGTGTGGTTTCACCAAAAGTCTGCATAATTAGAGAAACAGTTCCTTACTCTTGTACTCCAGACCCCTTGCAATAAAAAAAAACGCGCTGTACCTTCCTTTCTTTTAAAATCAATTTAGAGTACCCAATTATTTTTTTCCCAATTAAGGGGCAATTTAGCATGGCCAATCCACCTAACCTGCACATCTTTGGGTTGTGAGGGTGGAACCCACGCAGACACGGGGAGAATTGCAAACTCCACATGCACAAACTAGAAGGGCTTGAGGTTCATAAGGAGGAGGTGTTAGCGATTCTGGAAAGTGTGAAAATAGATAAGTCCCCTGGGCCGGATGGGATTTACCCTAGGATTTTCTGGGAGATTGCTGAGCCTTTGGCTTTGATCTTTAAGTCATCTTTGTCTATAGAAATCGTGCCAGAAGACTGGAGGATAGCAAATGTTGTCCCCTTGTTCAAGAAGGGGAGTAGCGACAACCCCGGTAACTATAGACCAGTGAGCCTTACTTCTGTTGTGGGAAAAGTCTTGGAAAGGTTTATAAGAGATAGGATGCAAAATCATCTGGAAAGGAATAATTTGATTAGAGATAGTCAACACGGTTTTGTGAAGGGTAGGTTGTGCCTCACAAACCTTATTGAGTTCTTTGAGAAGGTGACCAAACAGGTGGATGAGGATAAAGCAGTTGATGTGGCGTATATGGATTTCAGTAAAGCATTTGATAAGGTTCCCCACGGTAGGCTACTGCAGAAAATACGGAGGCATGGGATTCAGGGTGATTTAGCAGTTTGGATCAGAAATTGGCTAGCTGGAGGAAGAAGACAAAGGATGGTGGTTGATGGGAAATGTTCTGACTGGAGTCCAGTTACTAGTGGTGTACCACAAGGATCTGTTTTGGGGCCACTGTGGTTTGTTATTTTTATAAATGACCTGGAGGAGGGCGTAGAAGGCTGGGTGAGTAAATTTGCAGATGACACCAAAGTAGGTGGAGTTGTGGACAGTGCGGAAGGATGTTGCAAGTTACAGAGGGACATAGATAAGCTGCAGCGCTGGGCTGTGAGGTGGCAAATGGAGTTTAATGAAGAAAAGTGTGAGGAGATTTATTTTGGGAGGAATAACAGGAAGACTGAGTACTGGGCTAATGGTAAGATTCTTGGCAGTGCGGATGAGCAGAGAAATCTCGGTGTCCATGTACATAGATCCCTGAAAGTTGCCACCCAGGTTGAGAGGGTTGTTAAGAAGGCGTAGGGCGTGTTAGCTTTTATTGGTAGAGGGATTGAGTTTCAGAGCCATGAGGTCATGTTGCAGCTGTACAAAACTCTGGTGCGGCCGCATTTAGAGTATTGCGTGCAATTCTGGTCGCCGCATTATAGGAAGGATGTGGAAGCATTGGAAAGGGTGCAGAGGTGATTTACCAGATTGTTGCCTGGTATGGAGGGAAGATCTTATGAGGAAAGGCTGAGCGACTTGAGGCTGATTTCGTTAGAGAGAACAAGGTTAAGAGGTGACTTAATTGAGGCATACAAGATGATCAGAGGATTGGATAGGGTGGACAGTGAGAGCCTTTTTCCTCGGATGGTGATGTCTAGCACGAGGGAACATAGCTTTAAATTGAGGGGAGATAGATAGAGGACAGATGTCAGAGGTAGGTTCTTTACTCAGAGAGTAATAAGGGTGTTGAATGCAATGTATGCAACAGTAGTGGACTCGCCAACACTAAGGGCATTCAAATGGTCATTGGATAGACTTTTGGATGATAACGGAACAGTATAGATGGGCTTTAGAGTGGTTTCACAGGTCGGCGCAACATTGAGGGCCGAAGGGCCTGTACTGCGCTGTTATGTTCTATGTGCAGGTGCGGCTTAAGTGCTGCTCGACCTTGTGAGTGGGGGGCTGGCGAGTGCAGTGCCGGCGAATCAGCTGCCGAGACGCCCGTGAGGCCTCATTAAGTGGACCAGTTAACGTTGATAAGCATTGCCGACATCGCTTGGCCGAACGCCAAGAAGCTTGCGGCAATTCCTGGTCGCTACCACACCAAGAAATCTTTCCGGAGAAACGCGCCCAGTGACTTGAAGAGCGTGTGGAGGAGACTTATTAGCATGCTTCTGGTGGGGACAGGGGTGGGGGGTTTGCGGGTGCATATCCAACCATGGGATTGTGTATGGAGAGGATCTTTCCACTTGGAGGAGAAACTAGAATCCGAGGGCACAACCTCAGACTGAAGGGACGTTCCTTTAAAACAGAGATGAGGAGTAATTTCTTCAGCCAGAGGGTGGTGAATCTGTGGAACTCTTTGCCGCAGAAGACTGCGGAGGCCAAACCACTGAGCGTCCTTAAGACAGAGATGGATAGGTTCTTGATCAATAAGGGGATCAGGGGTTATGGGGAGAAGGCAGGAGAATGGGGACGAGAAAATATCAGCCATGTTTGAATGGCAGAGCTAAATCAATGAGCCGAGTGTCCTAATTCGGCTCCTATGTCTTATGATCATCTGTTCTTATGCACGTCCTCCCTGAATCTGCGTGGGTTTCCTCTGGGTGCACCGGTTTCCTCTCACAGACAAAAGATGTGCAGGTTCGGTGCATTGACCATGCTATAATTGCGCCTTAATGTCCAAAGATATGCAGATTAGGTGGGGCTGTGGGTTTATGGTGGGGGAGTGGGCCTTGGTAGCGTGCTCTTTCAGAGGGTCGATGCAGATTCGATGGACCAAATGGCCTCCTTCTGCACTGTCGAGTTTCTATGTATTCCATTGAAAAGGCAGGGTTCAGTTAGGGGGAAATTCTAAAGACCTCAATTGTTCTCGTTAGGGCAGAAAAGGGAAAGCAGATTTAATGAGGTCCACATTATGACGGGTTTTTATAGAGCAGATCGGGAGGATCTGTTCCCCACAGGCAGAAAGATTGGTAAGCTCTGTGGATGTACCTTCACCACATGAACTGCAGATGTTCAAGAAGATGCCTCAACAGCAGCTTCTCAATGGCAATTCAGAATGGACAACATAGGCTGCTCCAGCCAGCGACGCCCACATTCCATCAAGGAATAATTGAAAAGTGGAGAACATAGATGTAAAATAATTGGCAAAAAAAAAAGCCATTGGGAAGATGAAGAGGTTTAGTTTTAAAGAGTGAGTTTCTTTGATCTGGAATGCACTGTTTGAAAGTGCGGTGGAAGCAGATTAATTAATAACTCTCTTTTGATTTGATTTATTATTATCACATGTATTAGTATACAGTGAAAAGTTTTTTTTTTTTGCATGCTGTACTAACAATGCATACCGTACATAGGGAAGGAAGGAGAGACTGCAGAATATAAAGTTACAGTTATAACCATGTGTAGAGAAAAGATCAACTTAATACGAGGTAGGTCCATTCAAAAGTCTGATGGCAGTCGGGAAGAAACTGGGGCGAAATTCTCCCCCAACGGCGCGATGTCCGCCGACTGGCGGCAAACACGGCGCCAATCAGACGGGCATCGCGCCGGCCCAAAGGTGCGGAATGCTCCGCATCTTTGGCGGCCTAGCCCCAACATTGAGGGGCTAGGCCGACGCCGGAGGGATTTCCGCCCCGCCAGCTGGCGGAAACGGCGTTTGGTGCCCCGCCAGCTGGCGCGGAAATGCGGCGCATGCGCGGGAGATCCAGCGGCCGCTGTCAGTTTCCCGCGCATGCGCATTGGGGAGAGTGTCTTCCGCCTCCGCCATGGTGGAGACCATGGCGGAGGCGGAAGGGAAAGAGTGCCCCCACGGCACAGGCCCGCCCGCAGATCGGTGGGCCCCGATCGCGGGCCAGGCCACCGTGGGGGCACCCCCCGGGGTCAGATCATCCCGCGCTCCCCCCCAGGACCCCAGAGCCCACCCACGCCGCCTGGTCCCGCCGGTAAATACCAGGTTTGATTTACGCTGGCGGGACAGTCAATTTCTGGGCGGGACTTCGGCCCATCTGGGCCGGAGAATCCAGCGGGGGGTCCCGCCAACCGGCGCGGCCCGATTCCCGCCCCCGCCCAATCTCCAGTACCGGAGACTTCGGCGGGGGCGGGGGCGGGATTCACGGCGGCCTACGGCCATTTTCTGACCCGGCGGGGAGTTGGAGAATGACGCCCCCGTTCTTGAGTTGGTTGGTCCGTGACCTCAAACTTTGGTATCTTTTTCCTGACGGAAGAAGGTGGAAGAGAGTATATCCAGGATGCGTGGGGTCCTTAATTATGCTGGCTGCCTTTCCGAGGCAGCGGGAATTATAAATAGAGGCAATGGATGGGAGACTGGTTTGCGTGATGGACTGGGCTACATTCACAACCTTTTGTAGTTTCCTGTGGTCTTGGGCAGAGCAAGCTCCATACCAAGCTGTGATACAACCAGAAGAAGGCTTTCTATGGTGCATCTGTAGAAGTTGGTGAGGGTCATAGCTGACATGCCAAATATCCTTAGTCTTCTGAGAAAGTAGAGTCGTTGGTGGGCTTTCTTTTTTTTTCTTTTTTATAAATTTAGTGTACCCAATTAATTTTTTCCAATTAAGGGGCAATTTAGCGTGACCAATCCACCTAACCTGCACATCTTTTGGGCTGTGGGGGCGAAACCCACGCAAACACAAGGAGAATGCGCAAACACCACACAGGCAGTGACCCAGAGCCGGGATCGAACCTGGGACCTGTTGCTAACTTTCTCCTTGGTTCAATTGCTCTGTTTTATTACCTTTGCTCTCGAGTCGCCAGGTATCTTTATGATACCGCCACGAGGTTCAAGTCCAAGTAATGATCAATAACCCAATACACTGATTAGTAAGATTCAAATCAAAGCACATTTATTATACACAGTAATCGCTACTCATGCACAAATTCTACGTCTAAGCTACTTCTACAACTGACAGGCCTATACTTAACTTCGGACTGGCCCACCAGGTCAGGGGAACAAATGGCCTTTCGTTCGGGTTCTGAGTCTACGGGATTCGAAGTTGGTACGGATTGGTAGCTAGGAACACCTATCTCGTGGTGAGCGTTGAATTAAGACTTACGGGCTTTCGGCGATCACTGCACCGGTCACGGACAATGTTGGTTTGTGTTGCTGGGTGACCCGGGCAGGACGAAGAGGTGAAGAGGGCTGAAGAGAGCTGAAGAGAGACCGATTTGAACTTGGGGCTTAACTCTTATAGTCCCCAGGGGTTTCCCGCCTTTCGGGGCGGACCCTGTACCTGGTCCCAAGTGATTGGACATTGTCCCAATCGCTTGGTTCGATTTCTCCAATACTGGAGCGGTTCCCTGATCAATGGGCGGTCTTGAGGTGCTCGTTCACCTCCTTTGTGTTGGCTCCTGCTGGCGCCGAGGAGTCTGGCTTCGCTTTGTGTGTCCAAAATGTTATTTATTGTTCCCGGGAATTGCTCATCAGTATGCAGATGGCTGCTACATTGTTATGGTGATGGTCGCTGGTATCGATGTTGACTGGCCTTTGCAGAGGTAAATACACAGCAAACCTGCAGCTGCTGGTTTCTGTCAATGTTGGCTGACTTTCCCATCAGCCTTTGCCATTCACCATTTTAAATCGGGAGCTGGCCAATTTAGGTTGCTACAGACCTCATTGCCGTGAGGCAACAATGCTAACCACTGCGCCACTGTGCTGCCCGCTTGGTGGGCTTTCTTAACTATAGTATCGGCATGGGGGGTCAGGACAGGCTGCTGGTGATCTGTGCACCTAAAAACGTGAAGCTCTTGACCCTTTCCACTTCATTCCCATTGATGTAGACAGGGGTATGTTCTCCACTACACTTCCTGAAGTCGATGACAATCTCCTTCGTTTTGTTGACACTGAAGGAGGAATTATTGTCGCCGCACCAGTTCACCAGATTGAACACGTGTTCTGACCTCTACTTAGAAAGTAAACATTTTCAGAGCATTGAGGAAGGAGCAAGGGGACTCAGGTGGAATGGATAGCTCTTTCAGATGGACAGCACAGGCTCAATAGGCTGAATGGTTTCCTGTTCTGTAAGCCTCTATGATTCTTCAGGCTCAGTTGGAGAATACACCAGCTACTTTGTCAAACTAAGGCATACAATCCAGGGGGCGTGCTGCTTTGATCCTGTTGTCTGCTGAGTTCACTGATCTAAGTCAGAGCGGCGGTAGAGCTTCGTAGTTGCCTGTGTCACCTTTAAGGAATGGGAGAGGAAAAGGCAGGCGTGGATTTCAGTCCAAGGATCTCTCCTGATATGTGTGTGGATATAACTGAGCTCATCGGTGTAGCCTTGCCAGTAATGAATGGTGAATTGCAGAAAAACACACAGCCACGCTCCACCATGAGCCAGTGCTCTCAGGAGAGCAACCAAGAAAACAAAAACAGAGAAAAATAGCAGAGCAGTACGGCAGCAAGGAAAGCGAGCACCGATTTAGAATGAGCACAAGATATCAAAGAAAAGACGGAAAAGTCACTTCATTCAGCGGGCGCATAGAGTGGAGAACCTTTGCCGCAAACTGCGACTGAAGACAGACGAAGCTTTGGAAGAATATCGGGAATGTAGGACCAATCTGAAACGAGGAATCAAGAGGGCTAAAAGGGGTCATGAAATATCTTTAGCAAACAGGGTTAAGGAAAATCCCAAAGCCTTTTATTCATATATAAGGAACAAGAGGGTAACTAGAGAAAGGGTTGGCCCACTCAAGGACAAAGGAGGAAAGTTATGCGTGGAGTCAGAGAAAATGGGTGAGATTCTTAATGAGTACTTTGCATCGGTATTCACCGAGGAGAGGGACATGACGGATGTTGAGGTTAGGGATAGATGTTTGATTACTCTAGGTCAAGTCGGCATAAGGAGTGAGGATGTGTTGGGTATTCTAAAAGGAATTAAGGTGGACAAGTCCCCAGGTCCGGATGGGATCTATCCCAGGTTACTGAGGGAAGTGAGAGAGAAAATAGCTGGGGCCTTAACAGATATCTTTGCAGCATCCTTGAACACAGGTGAGGTACCGGAGGACTGGAGAATTGCTAATGTTGTCCCTTGTTTCAGAAGGGTAGCAGGGATAATTCAGATAATTATAGACCGGTGAGCCTGACATCAGTGGTAGGGAAGCTGCTGGAGAAGATACTGAGGGATAGGATCTATTCCCATTTGGAAGAAAATGGGCTTATCGGTGATAGGCAACATGGTTTTGTGCAGGGAAGGTCATGTCTTACCAACTTAATAGAATTCTTTGAGGAAGTGACAAGGTTGATTGATGAGGGAAGGGCTGTAGATGTCACATACATGGACTTCAGTAAGGCATTTGATAAGGTTCCCATGGTAGGCTGATGGAGAAAGTGAAGTCTCATGGGGTCCAGGGTGTACTAGCTAGATGGATAAAGAACTGGCTGGGTTACAGGAGACAGAGAGTAGTAGTGGAAGGGAGTTTCTCAAAATGGAGAACTGTGACCAGTGGTGTTCCACAGGGATCCATGCTGGGACCACTGTTGTTTGTGATATACATAAATGATCTGGAGGAAAGTATAGGTGGTCTGATTAGCAAGTTTGCAGATGACACTAAGATTGGTGGAGTCGCAGATAGTGAAGGGGACTGTCAGAGAATACAGCAGAATATAGATAGATTGGAGAGTTGGGCGGAGAAATGGCAGATGGAGTTCAATCCGGGCAAATGTGAGGTGATGCATTTTGGAAGATCCAATTCAAGAGCAAACTATACGGGAAATGAAAAAGCCCTGGGGAAAATTGATGTACAGAGAGGTCTGGGTCTTTTGGTCCATTGTACCCTGAAGGTGGTTGCACAGTTCGATAGAGTGGTCAAGAAGGCATACGGCATGCTTTCCTTCATCGGAAGGGGTATTGAGTATAAGAATTGGCAGGTCATGTTACAGTTCTATAAGACTTTGGTTCGGCCACATTAGGAATACTGCGTACTGTTCTGGTCGCCACATTACCAAAAGGATGTGAATGCTTTGGAGAAAGCGCAGAGGAGGTTCACCAGGATGTTGCCTGGTATGGAGGACGATGGCTATGAACACAGGTTGAGTAGATTAGGATTATTTTCATTAGAAAGACGGAGGTTGAGGGGGGACCTCATTGAGGTCTACAAAATCATGAGAGGTATAGACAGGGTGGATAGCAAGAAGCTTTTTCCCAGAGTGGGGGACTCAATTACTAGGGGTCACGAGTTCAAGGTGAGAGGGGAAAAGTTTAAGAGAGATATGCGTGGAAAGTTCTTTACGCAGAGGGTGGTGGGTGCCTGGAACGCATTGCCGGCGGAGGTGGTAGAGGCGGGCACGATAGCATCATTTAAGATGTATCTAGACAGATACATGAATGCGCAGGGAGCAGAGGGATACAGATCCTTAGAAAATAGGCGACAGTTTTAGATAGAGGACCTGGATCGGCGCAGGCTTGGAGAGCCGAAGGGCCTGTTCCTGTGCTGTAATTTTTCTTTGTTCTTCTTTGTTCTTTGTGGCGGAAGCAGAATCCATAAATACCTTTAACAGGGATTTAGCTTGATGCTTGAAAACTCAAAGGATATGTGGAGCAAGCAAGAGTGGGACTAGTCGAGATAGAGTGAGATGAAATTTATGTTTGAAGGCCTGAATTGCTTGCTTCTGTGACCTCTGATTCTCCAAGAAATGGGAGGGCTCCTCCATAATAACACAAGAAAGCACAGTTAATGGATTTAATAGCCCGTGAACAATTTTTTTTTTAACCTGGAAAGAGACGAAATAATGTTGGATGATATGATAAAATTGTCCCAATCGTCTATTGAAAAGGCATTAGTAAGCCACAAGGGAACTAAAAAACAGGTCAGTCAGACAGCATACATTTTTAAACTGCAAGTTAAATGGCTGAATGGCCTTCTGGCATTGAGTGCTCTTTGTTAAAATGCAATTTACTTGACTTTACTCCTTCCCCTCCTCTCAGACCCCTGTCAATGCCTTTCTAATATGTCTGCTATGAATTGTACAATGGCTGCCCTGATGATTTTGCCTCTCCCCACTCTTCTCTTCCCCGCCCCCCCCCCCCCCCCTCCCCCCCTCTTTCTTCCACCTCATACTGGAAGGCCAGTGGCTTCTGCTTGATGTTTCCTGCACAGGAGCTGGTGTTGGCATCATTGCTCCTGCATTGCTGGGGTGCTTGGCTCTGGTGTATGGCATAGCATTGCCAATACTTGCATGGCTCACTTCTGTGTCCTGAACTGCTGATTGTTTTCCAATATGTTTGTGACCCACTCGGGAAATGTAAGCGTAACAGAAAGTTAACGTTAAAATTCCTGATGATTAGTGATTTCCAAAATAATAATAAGAAGAAATTATAATAAATAATAATAATAATAAATGGTGGATAACCAGATTTGACATAAGTGACAAAGAATAAGGGGAGGATGAGTTTTTTTTTAACACTGCAAGTTGTTACGATTTGGAACGCACTGTCCGAAAGGAATATTGACAGTCAAAAGGGAATTATGTGTTACCTGTTCAGGAATAAAACATACTTCCATTTGGGTAAATGACTGGAGTGTGGGACTATACTCCGAAGAGACTTTACAAACAGACGGCACAAGCACGCTGAACTGACTGGCCTCTTTCTGTGTTGTATAATTCTCTGATTGCCTACCACATCTTGCAAAGCCTATGAGTGAAACATTGCAATAGCGGTGTGGGCCATTGAACCCCTTGACCCTGTTCTGCCATTCAGCCAGATCATGAAGGATTTTAACCCCCATCTGTCTGCTGTGGTTCCGTAACCTCCAGTACTCTTGCCCAATAAACATCTTTCAATCTCAAGGTTTGAGATTTTCAATTCACCCGGGGAAATGGCTTCTCACGCTCCCAACTCTCTTAATAATCTGAAACACCATAATAAGACCACTTTGTAATCTTCCATTCTCAAAGGAATAGGAATCTACTTTACGCAGCCTGTCCTTGAGTAGTTTTGTTTAGGGATCATTTTGATGAGTTCTGTGCTGCACCTTCTCCAAGGCCAATATATATTTTCTGGAGTGCAGTGTACAGTGCACTATTCTGAACAGAGCTTTATATAACTGGAAGGCAACTTCCATTCCTTTGTCTGCAATATAAGGCCTGACATTCCATTTGCCTACTTAATTACTTTTTGTGCCTGTCCATTATCTTTTAGTGGTCCATTAGAATCACCTAACTGCACGGTTTGCCACTATCGTATGTTGAATGCAAAAGTTCACTTTTGTCAACCATGCTTCAGATTTAAGTTGCGGTTGAACCAGTTTTCATCAGAAACTTTAATCCATGCTTCTATTTAGAAAGCCCAGGAAACCCACACTCCTTTTTAACCATTGTCTCAACCTGCCCCATCACCTACAACTCCTTCAGCCCCATTAGAGTTGTACCGTATAATACTTTTCTCCCCATCTCAATCTTCACACCAAAATGTATCACTTCGCATTTCTCTGAGTTAAATTTCACCTCCCACATGCTGACCATTCCACCAGTCTATTTCTTCTTTGATGTCCGTAGCTATCCTCCTCACAGCTCAGCAATATTTTTGGACCATCTGTCAATTTTGCGATTTATTTGTCACCTGCGGTTTTTAAACAGAATGCTCAGAGGGCGTGCGGTGTGAAAAGTAGGCAGAAATGAATGAGGGGGATGATGACTTAAAACATTACAATTGTTTACATACATCATGATCAGAAATGGTTAAATCTTACCCATTGCTACTTATCAATGAGTGCTAGTCAAATGTCTAAAATTCACTGCTCCGTCCTGCAGTTCGCTGGCAAAATGGCCTCTTTGCACTGGTCCATCTTATCAGTTCACTCTCAGGAAGGAGGAATAGCTCGCACCTTGAAAGCTCCGATTTAAATTGCGTCTATAAATTATATTTGAAAGGAGGAAACACTAAAGAAAGCTCGCCTGTCAGCAGCGCTTGGGATGAAGAAAAGAGTTCATGATCAGTTTAAAACAGTACATTTGCGGCACTGGAGGGGTTCTGGAGAGGAGTGGCGGGAGCAATATCTCAGGTGGTGAAAGTCCGGGTCAAGCCAAGCTGGGGGTTAGCAATATTTGGAGTAGTGGACGAACCGGGAGTGCAGGAGGCGAAAGAGGCCGGCATTCTGGCCTTTGCGTCCCTAGTAGCCCGGCGAAGGATCTTGCTACTGTGGAAGGAGGCGAAGCCCCCCAGCGTGGAGGCCTGGATAAACGATATGGCTGGGTTCATAAAGTTGGAGAGGATTAAGTTAGCCTTGAGAGGGTCGGCGCAGGGGCTCTACAGGCGGTGGCAACCGTTCCTAGACTATCTCGCGGAGCATTAGAGGAAGATCGGTCAGCAGCAGCTGCAAACTGGGGGGGGGGGGGGGGTCCTGGGAGAGGGGGGGGGGACTGCCTGGGAGGGTGGATGAGCAAGTGATAACATGGGCAGCACGGTAGCACAAGTGATTAGCACTGTGGCTTCACAGCGCCAGGGCCCCAGGTTCGATTCCCCGCTGGGTCACTGTCTGTGCGGAGTTTGCACGTTCTCCCCGTGTGTGCATGGGTTTCCTCCGGGTGCTCCGGTTTCCTCCCACAGTCCAAAGACGTGCAGGTTAGGTGGATTGGCCATGCTAAATTACCCCGTAGTGTCCATAAGGGTTGGGAGGGGTTATTGGGTTGCGGGGATAAGGTGGAAGTGAGGGATTAATGTGGGTCGGTGCAGACTCGATGGGCCGAATGGCCTCCTTCTGCACTGTATGTTCTATGTAATCTATGTAATGAAGGGTTGGGGAAACTGGCAGAAAGACATGTAAATATATAATTTTGCCATGTATATATCTTGCTCTGCGCGATTTCTCGTTATTTTGTTACGGGGGGGGGGGGGGGCGGTTATTGTTTGTAAGGGAGAAAAATTGTGTTAAAAAACTTTAATACATATATTTTTTTTTAAAAAACAGTACATTTGCATTCATAGAATCAAGGAATTTACAGTGCAGAAAGAGGCCATTGTGTAACCCAGTAACCCCACCTAACCTTTTTGGACACGAAGGGCAATTTAGCTTGGCCAATCCACCTAAGTGCACATCTTTGGACTGTGGGAGGAAACCGGAGCACCCGAAGTAAAGCCACGGGGAGACTGTGCAGACTTCGCGCAGACAGTGACCCAAGCGGGAATTGAACCTGGGACCCTGGAGCTATGAAGCAACTGTGCTAATCACTGTGCTACTGTGCTGCCCATTCTGGGCATTCTGAGGTAGTTTCATTGTGGCCAGGGAGCGGACCATTCTGTCATCAGACGAACAGAAACTCCACTGAAATGAGCAAAATACTGCAGACCGTAGATTCTGAAACAAGGACAGAAAATGCCGGACAATCTCAGCAGGTCTGACAGCATCTGTGGAGAGAGAAGGGAGCAAACGTTTTGAGTCTGGATCACTCTTTGACAAAGCTTTGACAAGAGTCATCCAGACTTGGAACGTTACCTCCCTTCTCTCTCCACAGTTGCTGTCAGACCTGCGGAAATTGTCCAGTATTTTCTGTATTTTTTAAATTATTCATTCATGGGGTGTGGTTGTCGCTGGCCGGGCCTGCATTTATTGCCCACCTCAAACTGAAATGACTGAGTGGCTTGCTGGTCATTCCAGAGGGCATTTAAAAGTCAACCACATTGTTGGAGTCCCGTGTAGGCCAGACCAAGTAAGGATAGCAGATTTCCTTCCCTAAAGGGCATTAGCGTAGGAATTATTTACAACAATCGACAATGATTTCATGGTCATCGTTAGTGTTTTAATTGCAGATTTTTATGAATTCAAGTTTGAACATCTGCCATGGTGGGATTTGAATGCGGATCCACAGGGAATTACCCTGGGTTTCTGGATTACTAGTCCAGTGATAATACCGCTACACTATTGCCTCCCTCTAGGGAGAGAAAACAAGAGTTAACCTTTCTAGTCCTTTCGGCTCTTCATCAGAACTGAAGAGAGGGAGATATTAAAATGTAGCTGTGAGAGATTGCAACAAAATGTAGCAACTTTAAGAACAAAAGACAGGTGGCCTGGTGTAAGAGGAGTGGGATTTACATTGAGACAAAAACGTGCATTGAGAAACTCCACTGAAATGGATTTACCCATAGTTTGGTTTGCAGCTTGTTGAGCTCGTGTGGCTGGTTGACCAATGCAGATCAGTTGCCCGGCTGGTCAAATAATACAGAGTTCATTGTCAAAATTCACTACTGTTAAGACTGGGTTGAATCTTATTTTCGCTATACATTGGTACGAGAAAATGAAAAGTAGTCTGAAAAATTGTGAGGAATGCAATCTTGAAAAGTTATTACAAGCTTTGCTGATTGTATAATGTTGCAGAAGAGTTTGGAGTGAATAACTGTGAGTTTCTTATTTCTTTCTCATTCTTTTTAGGCTGAATTTTTCAATAACTGCATTAGTTTGTTTACCCTGACATTAATTGAACATTCACTTATATTTCCATAGGAACACACTTACTTGCTGAATAGTCTATGTATGCACATTTGCATTTGTCTCGCTACTGATGCAAATGCCTAACTTTTGGCTCGAAAATTCTTTAAGTTAGCAGTTTTGCCATTTTAGCACATGGCTGCCTCTGCATCAACATAAAGTGGTTCCCGATGCTTATTGACGCAAAAAGGGAAAAATGATACGGGCATTTCCTTCAGTTGATGTAATCTGAGTGGAGATTACTCTGAAAGGTTCCAGGAGGCAGTATCTGCACCACTTAGGCTTCACGCCAGGGCGAGCAGACCTGATGCTAAGTTGAAAATGTTTTCCAGTTGAATTGCTGAACCTTTTTAATGTGGAAGAAATGGAGAAAGGAAGGCGTGCATCTGCATAGATAGTGTATCTCTCAGACTTTCCAGACGTCCAAAAGACAGCGAGTGAAAACTTTTGAAAGTCAGGCAATGCTGCAACGTAAGAAACACAGCTGTCAATTTACGCACAGCAAGATCCCACAAACAACATTGCGATGATGATCAGATCTGCTGCTGTGACGTTGCTTGGGATGAATATTATTAGCCAGGTGTGATGAACGGTTTCTGCATTATCATCATGTAAGGTGATGTCCCCTTTAAGACCGGGCTTGGAACCCTGGGGACTCCGCCTCTGGCTCCGCCCATCTGGGAGCCATACATAAAGGGCTGCCTCATGGTCTGTATAGCAGTCAGCTCTCGTCCATAGCTGTAGCATAGTTATTAGTCTAATCAAGCCTTCTTTACAGATTAATCTCTAAGCATCATTATTGAGGGTACCTCAATAGTTATTAGTCTAATAAAGCCTTCTTTACTGTTTAATCTCTAAGTGTCATTATTGAGGGTACCTCAATTTATTAGACTAAACTAGATTCAGGATGGACGCAGGCCTAAAACCAGAGAAGCTCAATCTGGAAGCACGAACGCCGGAGGCAAAGGAAATGTTTAAATTCTGGCTGCGGTGCTTCGAGGCCTACCTGGACTCCGCAGAGATTCCCATCCTGGGGCCACGCAAGCTGCGTCTACTCCACGCCCGGGTGAGTCACAGAATCTCCGCCACACTCGAAAAGGCGTCGACTTCTGAGATAGCGATCGAGTTGCTCCGCAAGCGGTTTGTCAAACCCGTCAATGAGGTGCACGCCCGGCATCTGCTCTCTACCTGCCGGCAGCGCTCGGGGGAATCGCTCGATGAGTTTGTTGAAAAACTCACCGCGCTTGCCAGGGACTGTGACCATCGGGATGTGACAGGGGCAGTCCATATGAACCTACACATCAGAGATGCTTTCGTGTCTGGCATCCGCTCAACCTACATCCGGCAGTGGCTGCTCGAAAATGGGGCAAAAGACCTCCAGGAGACGCTAACGCTCACCTCCTCGCTGGAGGTGGCCCGACATAACTTGGGTACGTACCCCGCGGACTCTGCCAGCCCCCCCCGGACTTCCTCAGACTCAACCGTATTACAGGCCTGCGCCACGCGGCGACCCGCTCACCATGGGGGCACACCATGCTACTTCTGCGGGCAGGGCCAGCACCCACGACCACGCTGCCCAGCCTGCTCCGCGATCTGCAGCGACTGCGGGAAGAAAGGGCACTTTGCGAGGGTCTGCCTGGCCAGACCCAGGGGCCAGAAAAACAGCCGGCCCGAAAATCAGGCTCTCAGGCCCGCAGGCCTCGCAATGCTGCTGCGCACCGACCCGACATGCCCTCTTCTGACGCGTCGTCAGCCTCGTGCGAATCCTGGGAGCGGCCATCTTGTCAGCGGCCATCTTCTCGACCTGACACGCGCAGCCAGCTACGGCGGCCATTTTACGAGCCCGACTCGGCTGAGGACTCCGACTACCCGCGACTGGGTGCGATCACCCTTGATCAAACTCGGCCAAAACACCTGCAGAACTCCATGATGCGGGTCCAGGTCAACGGGCACGACACTGCATGACTCTTCGACTCCGGGAGCACGGAGAGCTTTATCCACCCTGAAACGGTAAGGCGCTGCTCCCTACGCACCCATCCCGCATTCCAAACCATAGCCCTCGCATCTGGGTCCCACTCGGTACAAATCACGGGGTACTGTATTGTGGATCTCTCGATCCAGGGTGCCAAATTCACCTGTTTCAAATTATATATCCTCCCTCACCTCTGTGCCCCCCTGCTGCTCGGACTGGATTTCCAGTTCAGCCACCGAAGCCTGACACTGAAGTTCGGCGGACCCTTGCCCCCCCTCACGGTGTGCTGCCTTGCGACGCTTGAAGTCGCACCCCCCTCGCTATTCGCTAACCTCACTCCTGACTGTAAGCCCGTCGTCACCAGGAGCCGGTGCTACAGTGCCCAAGATTTGGCTTTTATCAAGTCAGAGGTCCAGCGTTTACTGGGAGAGGGGGTCATCGAGGCAAGCAACAGCCCTTGGAGAGCGCAAGTGGTGGTAGTCCGGTCCGGGGAGAAGAAACGGATGGTCGTGGATTATAGCCAGACCATAAACCGATTCACGCAGCTTGATGCGTACCCCCTTCCTCGCATCGCGGAAGTGGTAAATCGGATCGCCCAATACCGCGTCTTTTCGACGGTCGACCTCAAATCCGCCTACCACCAGCTCCCCATCCGACCAAAAGACCGCCCCTATACTACCTTCGAAGCAGCCGGCCGGCTCTTCCACTTCCTCAGGGTCCCCTTTGGTGTCACAAATGGGGTCTCCGCCTTTCAAAGGGCGATGGACCAAATGGTGGACCAGTACTGTTTGCGGGCTACATACCCGTACTTGGACAATGTCACCATCTGCGGCCATGATCAGCAGGACCATGACACTAACCTCAAAAAGTTCCTCCAGACCGCCCAAGCCCTTAACCTGACCTATAACGAGGGCAAATGCGTTTTCCACACCACCCGGCTGGCCATCCTCGGCTATGTCGTGGAAGACGGGGTTCTAGGTCCCGACCCCGACCGCATGCGTCCCCTTAAGGAACTCCCTCTCCCCCGCAGCCTCAAGGCCCTCAAACGGTGCTTGGGGCTTTTCTCCTATTACGCCCAGTGGGTCCCCAAGTATGCGGACAAAGCCCCCCCACTCCTAAAGACCACCACTTTTCCCCTCTCGGCTGAGGCTCAATTGGCCTTCAACCGCATCAAGGCCAACATCATCAAGGCCGCCATGCACGCGGTGGACGAAACCATCCCTTTCCAGGTAGAGAGCGATGCATCAGACATCGCCCTGGCTGCTACCCTCAATCAAGGAGGCAGACCAGTAGTGTTCTTCTCCCGAACCCTCACCGCCTCCGAGGTTCGACACTCTGCAGTCGAAAAGGAGGCACAAGCCATTGTGGAGGCTGTACGGTGCTGGAGACACTACCTAGCCGGTAGTAGGTTTACCCTCGTCACCGACCAACGGTCGGTCGCCTATATGTTCGATAACACGCAACGGGGCAAAATAAAAAACGATAACATTTTGAGGTGGAGGATCGAACTCTCCACCTACTCGTACGATATCAAGTATCGTCCAGGGGAGCTCAACGAGCCCCCAGATGCCCTGTCCCACGGCACATGTGCCAACGCGCAGGAGGACCGCCTGCAAGCCATCCACAATGACCTCTGCCACCCGGGGGTTACCCGGCTCGTCCATTTCATCAAGTCCCGCAACCTACCTTACTCAACCAAGGAGTTCAAGGCCATGGTCAGGGCCTGCCAGGTCTGTGCGGAGTGCAAACCACACTTCTATCTGCCAGACAAGGTTCGGCTCGTGAAGGCCTCGGGCCCCTTTGAGCGACTGAGCGTGGACTTCAAGGGGCCCCTCCTGTCCACCAACCGTTATGCCTATTTCCTCACCGTGATCGATGAGTCCTCCCGTTTCCCATTCGCCATTCCCTGCACCGACATGACCTCAGCCACAGTGATTAAGGCACGACACAGCATCTTCACCCTGTTCGGTTTCCCCGCTTATATCCACAGCGACCGGGGTACATCGTTTATGAGCGATGAACTGCGTCAGTATCTGCTCAGCAAAGGCATCGCCTCGAGCAGAACGACCAGTTATAACCCGCGGAGAAACGGGCAGGTGGAGAGGGAGAACGCAACAGTGTGGAAGGCTGTCCTTCTGGCCCTGCGGTCTAGAGGTCTTCCAACCACCCGCTGGCAGGAGGTTCTACCCGATGCCCTACACTCCATTAGGTCACTCCTCTGCACGGCCACGAATGAGACCACTCACGACCGATTGTTTCTCTTCCCCAGGAAGTCTACCTCCGGGGTCTCGCTTCCACCTTGGCTGATGACTCCGGGACCTGTTCTTCTCCGGAGGCACGCGAGGAGCCATAAAACGGATCCCCTAGTTGAAAAGGTCCGACTGCTCCACGCCAACCCCAGTTATGCCTACGTGGAGTACACCAACGGCAGTCAAGATACGGTTTCCCTCCGGGATCTGGCACCCACTGGATCCTCCACCACAGACGCCCCTTCCCGCGCCGCTCCCCTGCAGGACCCGTCGCCCCCTACAACACACCCCCTTCCGGCCCTACCACCCATTGGTGAGCTCTTACCCCCCCTTGCGCCCCCCCTTTACACACCCCGCCGGCGCCGGCTCCGCTACCCCCGGCCCTGCCTAGTTCCTCTGCCCCGACCCGGACCGAAGCTCCGACCGCTGTGCTCCCGGATGTGCCCTCAACCGGGACGTCCGTGCCCGCCGCACCACCGCCCGAATTGAGGAGGTCGAGGAGGACGATCCGGCCACCGAGACGGATGGACCTATGATGGCACTTCACCCCCGCCAGACTCCTTTTTAAACAGGGGGTGAATGTGATGAACGGTTACTGCCTTATCATCATGTAAGGTGATGTCCCCTTTAAGACCGGGCTTGGAACCCTGGGGACTCCGCCTCTGGCTCCGCCCATCTGGGAGCCATACATAAAGGGCTGCCTCATGGTCTGTATAGCAGTCAGCTCTCGTCCATAGCTGTAGCATAGTTATTAGTCTAATAAAGCCTTCTTTACTGTTTAATCTCTAAGCATCATTATTGAGGGTACCTCACCAGGGAAATCGGGGAGAGCTCCTCCACTCCTCTTCATAATTGCAATGTGGGGTCTTTTACCCTCAGCGGAGAAGTCAATGGAGCCTCAGCTTTAGGTCTCATGCAAAAGATGTCGCCTCTGACAGTGCGGCAGCCTCTCATTTCTGCACTGGAGTGCCAGCATAGACTTTGTGCTCAAGTCTATGGAGTGCAGGGGGGTGGGGGGGGTCGGCATTCTGGCGCAGTGGCGAGCACTGCTGCTTCAAAGCGCCGAGGACTCGGGTTTGACCCTGGCCAGGGTTCACTGTCCGTGTGGAGTTCGCACATTCTCCCCGTGTCTGCGTGGGTCTCACCCCCACAACCCAAAGATGTGCAGGGTAGATGGATTGGCCGTCAATTAAAAAATTAATTTTTGGAAAATATTTTATATAAGTCTGCGGAGTAGGGCTTGAAGCCACAACCTTAGGTCTCGGAGCCATGACCACCACCCGCTGAGCCACGGCTGACACTGTGAAAGAACTGACATTCCCACATACGTCCTCCTCAACATTAAAATGTAAGGAGTTCTCACTGCCAGAAATTCTAATTTTGGAGCTTTCCCTCAGCTGACCTATCCTCAATATGCAGAATTCTACCCAGGACACCATCTGGCATGCGTATCCCGAGAGGAAGCAAGAGTGGAAACGCGCAGCTGAGCCATCCCTTTCCTGGGATCACCTCGTGCAGCAGAGGCCAGAGATCATAGAATCTCTACAGTGCAGAAGGAGGCCACTCGGCCCACCGAGTCTGAACCAACTCTTGAAAAGACTACCCTATCTAGGCCCACCCGCCAACCCTATCCCCATAACCCAGTAACCCCACCTAACCTGCATACCTTTGGACTGTGGGAGGAAACCGGAGCCACCCGGAGGAAACCCACGCAGACACAGGTGGGGAATGCAAACCCCACACAAACAGTCACCTGAGGCCGGAATCAAATCCGGGTCCCTGGTGCTGCGAGGCAGCAGTGCTAACCATTGTGCCCCTGACTTCCTACCTCTGCTGGCTCCTGCATTAAAATGTGACCTGTGCTGGACTGTATTTCACAGGCTGCTCACCCAGAAAAACCACTGAGGCAGAATTCAATTTTACTTTAATCTTTCCTGCTCGCCATAGAGTGGCTCCTCTCTGCTGTGTGTTCAATCACCTCCCTCCACGCTCCCCAGCAATGACAGAGTTATCTTTCTCCATCACCTTTCTCTTCATCAAAGTCAAAATATTTGTCCACTCTCCACCTATCAATAAGGATTAAGTAGAACAAGTTATTTCCATAAGATGATCAGGCTAAGCACTGCATTTTTAAAATTATCTTGGCCACATCTCCTCATTACTTTTGATGCACGTTCTGGTTTGATGCGTGAAGTGAATTTGTCAGTGACTCTGACACTTGGCGCATCCCTCGTGAAACTAATTTCCATGTTAATTGAATCAGAGGGGTTTGAATATAATGTTGCTGGAAAATGCAGTTAAATCTGTAATAAACCCTGAATGGTGCGAGTGCTATTTCCATTAAAGACTGAGCTGGGCAGCACGGTGGCGCAGTGGGTTGGCCCTGCTGCCTCACGGCGCCGAGGTCCCAGGTTCGATCCTGGCTCTGGGTCCCTCTCCGTGTGGAGTTTGCACATTCTCCCCGTGTTTGCGTGAGTTTCGCCCCCAAAACCCAAAGATGTGCAGGCTAGGTGGATTGGCCACACTAAATTGTCCCTTAATTGGAAAAAATGAATTGGGTACACATGTTTAGACCAAAAGTAAAACATTTTTAAAAGAAAAAGAAAAAAATTAAAGAATTAGCGATACTCATTTACTGCTCGCTCAGTAAATCGGAGATGCCAGTTCCCTGGGCGCTAAATGTTCGTTAATTAATTGATTATTATAATTCTTAGCTGGGTTGGCCATGAACACATGGGATCTTGACATTTTTATACCGTGTGCCTGAAAGCTATCACGGCCTTTGCTACATGATCAGGTCAGTGTGGTGTATGTTCCGGCGGATTGTGCGAGCGCTCAGGAATGTAATTTCAGTCAAATGTTCAGCTTTTCTATTATTAGCTATTACTGGCAAAGCTCACCAAAAAAATATATAGTAAATTAGTTTCAAGACAGCTCGATGGAGAAATTTGTTCAGCAGTTTTCTGGGCAGGTTGGATGCTGTAAATCTGAAATAAGCAGTCGTTTTGGAGGGGCGCAGCCCCAAGACTTTATCAAGGCTGTGAAATTATCGTTTGATTTTATGGTCAATCGTGTCAAAATGCTGGGCGCCGAACCCATTCCTATGCTCTGGTCCCCCACCAGGGGCAGCAGTGAGCTACACGCCCCGTTCCAGCCGCACCATGTAAATCGGTCATTTGCACCAATTTGGATGTAATTTACGGCCAGGTGAGTGTTCTCCAGGTGAGTGTTCTCCAGGTGAGTGTTCCCGAAGAATTGTGTCCATTCAATTAGGAGGTTCCTCGAAGTAGGTCTCTTCTGAGAAAGTGTCTTCCAGGCATTGATGCCTGTGTTTCATTTCTTGAGGTAAGCCTTCTTCAACACTTCCTTTGCCCTCCTTTTGTTCGGTAGCATTCCTTGAGCTGCGCAAAGAAGATTTGCTTTGGCATTTGGCACTCTTAACATCCCAAGCATGTGGCCAGATGAGCAGAGTTGGTTTTGGATGATCATGGCCTTATTGCTGGTGCTCCTGGCTCCTTCAAGGACACTACTGTTAGTCCACCTGTCCTCCCAGCTGATGTGGAGAATCCGTCTCAGACAGCATTGGTGGTACCTCTCCAGGTCCTTGAGGTGGCGTCTGTACGTAGTCCAAGTTTCTGAGCCATATAGAAGAGCTGAGAGGATGACTGCCTTGTACACAAGGATCTTGGTGTCAGCACAGATGTCACGGTTGTTGAAGACTTTCATCCTTAGGAATCAAAAAGTGGCACTTACGGATAGGATACGATATTGGATCTCCGCATCGAGGTGGGTTGAGCAAAAATATAGTGTTGCCAAAGCAATAAATTGATAATTAATAAATGTAATTAATAAAGATCCCAATTAGAGTGTGAGAGGGACAGATTCTGTCTGGCTCACTACCAATCTTCTAAGGCTCATTCGCTCACCCTCATCTGCCATATGAGTGGGTGTGATTGTGTGTTAATGTGTGGGGTGATAATCAATAGGAATCCTGAGATTGTGAGTGAGCCAGATACACACACAATCCCACACACACTCTCTCTTTCTCCCCAGCACTCACTCACTCAGTCTCTCTCTCTCTCTCTCTCTGTTTCTGTGTCTCCCACAGTACTCTCTCCCCGAGCACTGTCTCACTTTCCCACTCCTCCCCAGCCTAGCCTGCCTCCACATAGCTTGGCAACCAGCCAGCCTCCTCCCCGGCCTGCCTGGCACGACACAGCCCAGCAACCAGCCTCTTCCCTGGCCCCGCCTGGCAAAGCAATCAGCCTCCTTGCCCGCCTAGCCCGACACTGCTGGGCCCGGCCCCTGACACCCCCTCCCCACCTCCTGCCCCCTCTCCCAATAGCTATTATGTGTTTTTGAATGAACATAGAAACATAAAAAATAGATGCAGGAGTAGGCCATTTGGCCCTTCAAATTAAGTGCATTGGGAGATGGTGAATGTGGCGAGAATACCTGTTGGCTAAACAGAATAGGATGTAAATACTTTGTTAAGATGGTGTACGCATGCAGTTAAGCATGGGGTTCAGCAAGGAAAGTATTGGACAAGTCTAGTATGTAAGTCAGAGAAGTGTGGATAAGGATTTCAGCAGCAATGATGTGGGTAAAGCGATTGCAGAAGTGGAAATAGGTTGTTTTGTTTGGCCCCTTGTTCCGCACTGTAACCAATCACTGTTTGTCGATGTACCATTTGTCAATGTTCTCTGTTGATTATTCTTTTGTCTATTATGTACGTACTGTGTACGTTCCCTCGGCCGCAGAAAAATACTTTTCACTGTACTTCGGTACATGTGACAAGAAATCAAATCAAATCAGCCAGTGTCAGTAGGTTGGCATGACTACATATCATTTGATATAATCTTATTGGGAAGTTAACAAGCGGATGGTGTCCAGATCAAAGAAATGTCATTTTTCTGGACTCAAACAGGATGCTTTACTTTCACCAATAATGTTAATGTAGATAATTGCAGTGCTTGCCATGGCTCAGGCCAGTGTTCTACAAACTTTTTTTCCAGGGACCCATTTTTACCAACCGGCCAACCTTCGGGACCCAACCCGGCCGACCTTCGCGATCCATGCCGGCCGACCTTCGCGACCCACGCCGGCTGACCTGCGTGACCCACCATTTTCTCTTACCTTGTTTGCTGCTGACAAAAATGGAGGAAATGGTTTTGGGTACCTTAGGCCCTCGTACACGCTCCTCCAATGGAACCTGTTGGATGAAGGTGAAGCCTTCTGGTGTCGGAAAGTATGGAGTCTCCATCTGTCCAAAGTTCTGAATTTTTGTCCTGTAAAATTTGATCAAATAAACCCCCCCCCCCGAGCTTGTAAAAAAAATAAAAAATAAATGAAAAAAATGAATAAATTCCCCGAACTTGTAAAAAAAATAAAATGAATAAAATAAATGAAAAAAAAAAAAATTAAATGAATAAAATAAATGAATAAATGAATAAAACCACTACAGAACTCGTAAAACAGAAAGCTGCAACCATTTAAAAAATAGCGGCCGCACTTGTGCATTTGCACATGCGCCGATCATCGTGCGCGCATACGCAATGCGGCCAAATTTTTTTTTTACATGTTCGCGGCCGCTTGCAGCCGGCGTTATGAAAAGCTGGCTGCTGCGCGGGGATTTGCGCGACCGGGAGCACCGCGGATAACGGCTCCGTGACCCTCGCGACACCCGCCCGCGACCCACCCGCGGGTCGCCCCCCCCGACTTTGAAGAACACTGGCTCAGTTGGCAGCTCACTCAGGAGCTCACTCGCCGCCGCACCAAAAGGTTCTAGGATCAAGTCCTGGTCTAGGCTTGAACACAAAAATCAAGGCTGATAATCGATAACAGAGCAGTTTAGTGTCAGAGGTGCCGCCATTCAGGTGAGATGTGAAACAGAGACATCTCTCCCCTACGCCACTCAGGTGGGCGTAAATGTTCCCGTGGCACTATTTCAAAGCAGAGCAGGAAAGTTATCTCCGGTGTCCCTCAATCAACGTCAGAAAAATCACATTATCTGGTTGCTATTGGACTGAAATTGAGACAAATTTCTATCCCGGAAAGCAAAGGTCTGTCTCTGAGCCAGAGGGCAGGACTTTCAGCACTACCCATGGCATGTTTTGTGGCCTGGGATTGGGAGCTTCGGGTCTCACTGTTGTTGATGGGTTTTCCTGTTGTTTGCATCCTCTGCCGCCAGGGAGCCAGCAACAGGGGGTTGGCATTGGCGGTATTGGAAGATTCCTCCCAGCAGGACCTGTGGAAAAATTGCAGCCCCTCTCCCGCCACGGTGTGCTTTCTGGCTGCGAAGGCGGGAAGCCTTTGGCCACCAGCAGCATCTTCCAATCCCACCAGTGCCAACGGCGATTTACGTGGCTTGTCTGTCCTGTCGCTGGAGGACGGGCCAGTGGGGGGTGGGGGGGGGGGGGTGGAGGGGGATGCTTCCCTCCATCAGCAGGACCGGAAGATTCTGCCCATAGAGATCAGGAAGCTCCAAGGTTGTACCGATGCGGAGTATGATTTTTTTTTTAATTTAGACTGCCCAATTCATTTTTTTCCAGGTAGGGGGCAATTTAACGTGTCCAATTCACCTACCCTGCACATCTTTGGGTCGTGGGGGCAAAACCCACGCAAAAACGGGGAGAATGTGCAAACCCCACAGGGACAGTGACCCACAGGCGGGAACAAACCTGGGACCTCGTCGCCGTGAGGCAGCAGAGCTAAACACTGCGCCACCATGCTGCCCACCAATGCTGAGTATGATGACCATAATTCAGGCAGGGGTCGAGGCAAGGAGATTGTCTTTAGTGCACAGTTGGAAAGGAAGGGAAACAGATCAGGAATCTTGACCTTCAATTATCATGTACCCACCCCTCACTGGCATTGGGTTTTGTCCACGATGCCCTCCACAGTCAGAAAGACTGCCCAGTGCTCAACATGGCTCACACTGATGACTATTGAGTCAACGTGTTAGAGGGGCAGCCATTGTTTATGGAGCTGCACTTTAATGAAGGAGTCAACATCATGACACTGGAGGAGGAAAGGAGGGGTGGAGGGAAACATTTAATAAAAATAATTAAAGAAACATAAGTCATGGGGACACGTACAGCAGTTACAATCTGGTGAATCTCAGATGAAACAGTTGCTCGAGATGCACAATGGAAGTGACAGGGTTGTAACAGGGAACATGATGAGCTTGCAGTGATGACAGGTTAGCATGTACTCACCTCAGCGATTAGTCGAGTGTCAGGTAAAATTGCATCAATTTATACATACCACAAGCAGGTTTACAGAATTCTACATAAATAGGAAGACCAGACCATGCTGTGGGATAAACAAGACAGGGTGGGAGCAAGTATAAGTGAAACAAAAGACAAAGAAGAATGTAAGAAAAACAAATAAACAGCAACCTCGAATAAAAAGATTGAAAAGAAAAAGAAAATGGATAAGGAAATAAGAGACTAGGGATACGATTTAATAGAAAAGAAACAGATCCCATTTTGGGCTATCAGCGCCGAGGATGACCCTGCTGTTAAACGGGACTCTGCTTCATTTTTGGGCCTCAGAGAGGAATGCCCCACTGAGACTGCACTTAGGTTCCTTTCCTGCACTAACGAACTCAGCTCAGCCGTGCAAGAAAAGATTGGGGCGCCAAGGCCCAAATGTACCAATTAATATGAATAATAATAATAATAAGAGTAAGAATAATCTTTATTATTGTCACAAGTAGGCTTACATTAACACTGCAATGAAGTTTCTGTGAAAATCCCCCAGTCACCGCATTCCAGTGCCTGTTCAGGTACAGCGAGGGAGAATTCAATATCCAATTCTTCTAACAAGCACGTCTTTCGGGACTTGTGGGAGGAAACTGGATCACCCGGAAAAAAATGGACGGCTTTGTATATCTTTTGATTTAATCCTTTCACAGTTTTGAACCCGCCATAAGAAATAAGGGGAGGTTGAGAAGTCAAGGGCACCTTTAAAATAATGGCTGTCGCCTACTTCCTGTTTGTGAGCCCTCTGCTGCATGACGTCCCGGCTTGCGGGCTTGATTGGGCATGAAGCCCTAATTTGTATCCCTAAATGTCGCCTTCCCACTGCCTGTCGAATGCTTGATATGCTGTGCTCAGACAGCAAGGGCGAGAATGAGGGGACCACTCACTTTCCGCACCCTGCACCTCCCTCACCATAAAGGTTGTCTGTGAAGGTGCATGCTGATGCAAAATCAATGACGCAAAGACAAGAGTAGGATGTTACCGAGGCTTTATTACACTGAGATGCGTGGCCTCCTACAGCAGCTGACGAAATGGCTGCTGTATGGGGAGCACACATATTTATACTCCGCCTACTGGGTGAAGCCAGCAGGCAGGAATCTACCCCCGTACCTGTAGTACAGGGGTCTTACCGTAAAGCACCTATGTCAACATCCTATATATACAATATGTACATCAGTGGTGACTACCACACATGCCAAGTTTCTTTTTAAATGTCAGGCCGACTGTTAGAAATGCCCAAGAAAGTATGGGAACGTTTTTGTTGCATTTTTGTTGGTGCGTTCCCATCTTGTGTTCAGAAAAAATTGTGGGGAATGGAAAATTCTAGCATAATGTGGGACACCCTTCCGCTGTCTTCTGAATCGAAACTAGGCCTGACAACGTTCCTGACTGTTTCAGCTCAGTCGCAGTTTGAGTTTGAAGAATTATGCCACCGAGGCTTTCTGTTTTATCCCTGGTCGTGCTGCATCCCAGATATTAAGTGCACAAAATTATACTTTACCCTGTGGAATGCGTGGCCTCAGAGTTTGCGGGGGAAAATAAATGCGGTAAAACCGTACGAATGTAACTCTCGTCTATTTCAACGCTTACCTTTGTCCTCCGATTCGGGCAGATGCAGGAGTTCATCCAAGCTGCTCGGCACATATCTGCGTTTTTGCATTTCAGTGATTTCACGTATATCGCCTTTGAGTATAATTCCGAGGCTTCAATATTGGACCTGGTCAAGCGTGGAATTAACCATTCAATTAATCTGTGCCACAGAAAACTCTGATTCTCATAACTAATGAGATGCAAAGCCAGTGATTGTGATTTGACATTATCCATTGTTTCACAACCTCAGTCATTCAGGCTGGACCCGATTTGTCTCTTCATTTAATGCTGCATGTCATCTGGTTTTATTTTTGACTGGTCATTAAGGTGGCATATTCTTTCATCATTTGAATCATTGTATCTTTCCTGTCATCTGATTCAGAAATTACATGCTTCAGTCATCTTGTTTAAGGCTGTTATTAATACTGTTATCAGCACCCTCATTCATGGTTTTTCAGATTCACTTGAACATTCTCTCATATCAAACCAAGCATTGAATTACCTGTCCATCGTTCCTCTCCAAAGTTTTATCTATAATTGTTCGGAGGGACATGGAGAGTCAAAATGAAAACTGCGGTCAAAAGATTGCTAAAGTCACAGGGAAAGTGGACAGTGGCGTATTTTTAGCTACAGACTGGTTTTGGCTGGGTAAAAGCTCATCCACTGCAACGGAAAGAAGACTGGGCTATTTTACCTCCCAGATCTCAGTAAACCGGCATTGATCTACTTTCCCAGCCAAGTCAGAATTGTGGATGCCATACATTTGGGAGCTGGAGGGCAGGTCAGCACCCAGCATCATTCTTAAATCCCTTTCTCTACTGTTTCAATCAGGACGGTCGAGTTAAAATGGCCTCTCCTGAATATTCCTAATATAACAGAGCCAGGCAGAATGCGTCAAAATTGAACATAAAACATAGAACTTGAGTTAAGTTATCAAAGCTGTACCAGGAAATTTCCACAGCCCAAATGCTGATCCTGAAATTACTGGTTCGTTAGCCTTATATTTACAGTGAGAAAAACAATTGTGCCTGTCTGAATCAGGCAAGTCTATTCCTCCTCCTTCTTGGGCAGTCCCCCAGGTTCGAAGGTGACTTGCTTCCACTCAGGGGCTGTGGGTCTTGCGATGGTTGAATAGTTTAATCCCGGATCTACAGCTTCTGCCACAGGTTCAGCAGGTGCTGTTAGACGAGATAGGTGTGTGGGACGCTCTGGACTCTGCGCTTTCTTTCCATTGTTTACATATGGCCTCCGCTGTTCCACCCTGTGATCCTCGAGGCGATTGGCGCCTTCACGGATGCTTCTCCAGTTTATGCATTCTAAGGCAAGCGATTTCCATGTGTCGATGGGGATGTTGCATTAATTTAGGGGGGCTTTAAGAGTGCCCTTGTAGCGTTTCCTTGCTCTCCTAGTGATCGCTTGCTATTGCGGAGCTCGGAGTAGAGCACTTGTTTTGGGAGTCTTGCGTCGGGCATGCAGACAATGTGGGGCCTAATAACCAAGTCTATTCCAGTGGTAGACTAAAAATGCTGTTACAATTTCATTCCAATCCTCTTTCTGCACCCAGTGGTGCACCAAGGCAGACTTTCGTCTGTTCCCATAGCTAGTAATTCCCAGAACAGGTCACTCGTCTGTTGCGAGAGACATATCGCTTGAGGGGCGCAACTCCGCACCAAGTGTGGCTGACCAGGAATCTCACCCGCTTTTACTGCCCACCGCTGGTGTTGAAAGGATTTTCATGTTTAAATTCTACTACCTGTTTTGGCACATTGTGAATGCACTCGGGTGGAACTCAAACACAGAGAGCGGGATTCTCCGACCCTCCGTGCCGGAATTGCGCCCAGCACGGTGGGGGGGGGGGGTGGAGAATAGCCGTTCACGCCGAACATCCGGCGAGACGGCGCTTCCGCGATTCTCTGCGGACCCGCCAGTCGTGCATGTGCGGTCGACGCGACGCAGGTTGGGGGCCATTGAAAACGGCCCCGCGGCGATTCTCCGCGCTCGACGGGCTCGTTGGTTTACATGTGGTCTCACCCGGCGGGACCTCGGCGTCCTGGCTGCGGGGGCCGTCCTGGTGGGGGAGCGGGGGGGTGGGGGGGGGGATCCGACTCCAGGGAGGCCTCCACAATGGCCAGACCCGCGATCGGGGCTACCGATCGGTGGGCGCGCTCATTCCGCGGGGGGGCCTATGTTCCTCCGCGCCGGGCCCCTGGAGGGCACCGCCATATTGCGCGGGGACCAGCGGGGAGACAGCCGTCGCGTGCATGCGCGTACCCCCGCCGGCTGTTGTGTGCATGCGCAGACCCGCGCCAGCCGTGCAGCGGTGACAAGATCACCTAACAATTGTGTTAGACATACCAGCAGAATCTCCGGCAGCAGCGCAGTCCTCCCAACGAACTCAATGCAGTCTATGCTCAGTTCGAGCAGGAAACCATCCAACCGCTGTTAACTACCCCAGCAGCCACGGACATACCCATGCCCACCGTCACAGCTTCCGAAGTCAGACCGACCTGCCTGAAAGTGAACCCTTGGAAGGCGACGGGTCCAGACCGGGTCCCGGGTCGTGCAATCAGATCCTGTGCGGACCAGCTGGCAGATGTGTTCATGGACATCTTCAACCTCTCCATACTCCGTTCCGAGGACCCCACCTGCTTCAAGAAGACCACCATCGTACTGATGTAAAAGAAGAACTAGGCAACGTGCCTCAATGACTATCGTCCGGTGGCCTTGACATCGATCATTTTGAAGTGCTTTGAGAGGTTGGTCATGAGGCGCATCAACTCTATACGCCCAGAATGCCTAGATCCACTGCATTACGCATACCACCACAACCGGTCCACAGCTGACGCCATCTCACTAGCCCTACACCCATCCCTGGAGCATCCCGTCAACAAGGACTCCTACAGCAGACTTCTGCTTATTGGAGCTGTATTGACTACAGCTCTGCCTTCAACACCATAATCCCAGCCAAGCTCATATCAAAGCTCCAAAACTAGGGCTTGGCTCCTCAATCTGCAACTGGATCCCCGACTTCCTGATCTATCGACCTCAATCAGTAGGGATAAACAACAACACCTCCTCCACGATAGTCCTCAATACCGGAGCCCCGCAAGGCTGCGTACTTAGCCCTCTACTATATTCCCTATACACACACAACTGTGTGGTACAATTTGGCCCCAACTCCATCTACACGTTTGCTGAAGACATGGCCATAGTGGGCCGAAGCTCGCACACGATGGGCTTCAAATTCCTAGATGTGCACATCATCAAATATATGTCCTGGTCCACCCTTATCAATGCTATGACCAAGAAAGCACAACAGCACCTACACTTCCTCAGGAAACTAAGGAAATTGGGCATGTCCACATTGACTCTTACCAACTTTTATGGTGCACCGTAGAAAGCATCCTATCTGGCTGCATCACAGCATGGTATGGCAACTGCTTGGCCCAAGACCGTAAGAAACTTCAGAGAGTCATGAACACCACCCAGTCCATCACACAAACCTGCCTCCCATCCATTGACTTTGTCTGCACCTTCCGCTGCCTTGGGACAGCAGGTAGCATAAACATAGACTCCTCCCACCCGACTTATTCACTCTTCCAGCTTCTCCCATCGGGCAGGAGATACAAAAGTCCGAGAACACGTACAAACAGATTCAAAAGCAGCTTCTTCCCCACTGTTATCAGACTCCTAAACTACCTTCTTATGCACTGATCTAATCTCTTCACACATCTTCTCAACTAAGTAGTTCTACACTTCTGTATGCTTCACCCGATGCCTGTGTCTATGTATGTGCTTTGTGTGTTTTATGTTTGCCCTATGTATTTTCTTTTCATGTCCGGAATGATCTGACTGAGCTGCACGCAGAACAATACTTTTCAGTGTACATTGGTACATTTGGCAATAAACAAATCCAATCCAAATCCAATTCAATTCTTACATCCTGCCATCCTTTCAGGTTATCACCATATTAGTGGATAATGGTTCTGCGGTAGGCACTACACAATAACAAGAACTTGCATTTATATAGTACCTTTAATGTTGCAAAGCATCCCAAGGCACTTTACAGGACCATAGCCAGGCAAAAGTTGACATTGAGTCAAAGGAAGAGATTGTAGGAATCGTGACTTAGACCTTGGTCAAAGAGTTCGATTTTAAGGAGCACCATAAAGATCGAGATAGAAGCACACAAATAGTGCAGGGTTTAGGGAGAAAATTTCAGTCCTTGGAGTCCAGAAAGTTGAATTGGCATGGTCAATGAAGATGAGCATTGAAACTGGGAGACTTTAAGGCTTAGCATATCGCCTATTGGTGGTACAGACCAGAGAATCAGACATGGGGGTCAGTCTGCCCAATATTTTCTAACCATTCATTTATATGGAGACAATTGGGCCTTAACCTCCATTACCAATTAGTCAACATGCACTCTCATCAAATGAGGTCCCGTAATAAAGTGATGTGCGGCAATTCTTAAGCCAATATATTTTAAAGTTCAAATAAATTGACTCACAAAGTGCGTGCGTTGAGCCTCCAGGTTGTAATGAATGGGAAATGAATTGGATAATTCATAGCAAATAAGGTGGAATGATCTCTGGCAATGGCAGTAATTGCACAGCCGGGTTAGCACAGAATCAAAAGGAGCTCTGCTGTTCACCAACTTTATTGGAGTGAATAAATGGATTAAGAAATTCAAAAGGCCAATCCAGAAATTCTGCTACAAATCGACCTGTGGAAGGAGGTACAAAGTTGAAACGAGTGAAAGGTAAATTTGTGATATTCTTCCAAAGTTCTTCCTTACACAAAGAGTAATCAATGTTCAGAATGGGTTTCCATACTGGAGGCAAGAACTCTGGAATCATTTACGAAACAATTAAACGCTGCAATGCGAGATCTAGAGACAGCCCAAACGTTCTTCATTATCCATAATTATCTCACAATACAGCAGGAAACAGCAGCTATGTGCAGAGATCCAGGTGCTAAGTAATGGAAACTAATTGGATATATTCCTGACAACTTCATTTTTCAGGACTATAGTTGTCCCTGACTGATTGTAGGCATCCCTGACAGTAAATGACTGTGCAGAAGTATATACTTACTCAAACCCTGTTGAGAGATTCTTATCATACCTGAATCTCATTTGTCTTGTGTTCGTGCACAGAATAAGACTGTAGATTTTAACTTCTAACTCGGCAACAATGGGCTCCGTCTCCTCAAAGGGATTACAGAATCATAGAATTTACAGTGCAGAAGAAGGCCATTCGGCCCATTGAGTCTGCACCGGCTCTTTGAAAGAGCACCCTACCCAAGCCCACACCTCCACCCTATCCCCATAACCTAGTAACCCTACCCAACACTAAGGGCAATTTTGGACACTAAGGGCAATTTAACATGGCCAATCCACCTAACCTGCACATCTTTGGACTGTGGGAGGAAACCGGAGCACCCAGAGGAAACCCACGCACACACGGGGAGAACGTGCTGACTCCGCACAGACAGTGACCCAGCCGGGAACTGAACCTGGGACCCTGGAGCTGTGAAGCAATTGTGCTAATCACTGTGCTACCGTGCTTGTTACCCTTTATCCCAAATGTGCGAGGTGCACCAACTCAAATATTAAACAATAGCTCAATATGCGCTGACGCTGAATTTGGTCAGCATTCAAGATTGGTGTTCTGTGGGAGAATTGTGTGGTTCTGAGCAATATCTTCCTTTGAAGAAAATGGCATGACATTTAGAATATTCATGCTGCAATCAGCATGTTGCAAATAAATACCTACAGGTCATTCCAAAGAAGAATTATACTTATTTAGTTTCTTATCATACTTCTCAAAATTGCACTGCCCTTCAAATTACTTCATTGCTTCAAATGTAGCAGCCATTTTGCAGCTTGGAAAACCCTCAGGAAAGAGCAATGAAATGAATTATCATTTCATTGGGTTTCCATCGAGGGAGGAAACCTGTCATTACTCTTCTATGAATTGCGCTAAGGCATATCTAACGTTAACTTATCTACCAGCACGTGTAAATTGAGGGATTACTTTAATGCTTCATTGAAACAACAATATCTCAGAAAATGCAGCATTTTCTCAATACTTCAATGTTAGCAGCTTAGGTTACTGGACTTAAGAGACCAGGACTTAAATTACCCAGAAGGAAAAGTGTTACTAACTGAGGTTAATCAAGATTATTACTGTATTAAAGAAGTTGGGCCAAGGTTTCTTGGCTATTCCTGTGCAGTTTTGCTTGGAGACGGTTTGAATGGCTGCAACCTCTGCCATGACCTGGATACATCAGGTCGCAGACAAGTGCTGGGGTATTTCTTGAAGATTAGCGAGGGGTGGAACCTCCATCTGTCATTTAGAAGGCCTTCTGTGTCACAGAGGGTGAGGTTGGAGTGTGGGTGTTTTCTAACGTGGAAGTTTCCTGTCCTCTCAGCCTCACCGAGACACGGCACAGCACAAGGTCAGAGAGTGGTAGACCCAGTAAGAGGCTAATGTGAAAGGTCATTACCTACTGGGAAAATGGAGGAGTCAGGTTATTGGAATTTATGAGCCTCCTCGGCTATTCAACTAGATCATGGCTGATCATCTACCTCACCGCCATTTTCCCCCACTATCCCCATATCCCTTGATGTCCCTTGATGTCCATTGATTTTGATTGTGGACAGGCTCATTGACTGAGGTTCCACAGGCCTTCTCCACCTTCTGAGTGAAGAAGTTTCTCCTCAGCTCAATGCTTAGGGTCTTTACCCTGAAGGATCAATTGGGTAATGTATGTTAAACTGTGGATCACAGGCACATTAGGTACCCCGACCCCATGGCATTTAATGTGACAGGATCAGCAATGAGGAGTGCAAGCTGGTATGATCCGATGAAAAGTGTCAAGATCTCATCTGGGCCGTGTGGCAACAGTGAGTGGCAAAGAAAAAGTGTGTCAGTAAATCCAATTGGGAATTCAGGAGAAATCACTTTACCCAAGTGTCGCCATCATAAGGAACGATTGGGCCGAATAGAATCGATACATTTCGGAAGAAACTAGATATAGGTACCTAAGTAAGAAAGGAATTAAAGGATATGCTGGGTGAGAGAAAGTGGAAGAAGGCTCATGCAGTGCATAAACACTACGTCGGTTGCGTGGCCAGGGGCGGCACGGTAGCACAGTGGTTAGCACTGTTGCTTCACAGCACCAGGGACCCGGGTTCGATTCCCGACTTATGCAACTGTCTGTGCAAAGTCTGCACATTCTCCACGTGTCTGCGTGGGTTTCCTCCGGATGCTCCGGCTTCCTCCCTCAAGTCCCAAATGACGTGCTTGTTTGGTGAATTGTACATTCTGAATTATCCCTCTGTGTACCCGAACAGGCACCGGAATGTGGCGACGAGGGGATTTTCACAGTAACTTCATTGCAGTGTTAATGCATACCTACTTGTGACTATAATAAAAATTATTGTTATTATTACGAGATCAAATGCACGATTTCTTTGCTGTAAATTCCATGTAATTTTTCCTTTCAAAGAAGACAGGGTTTTTCATTTTCATATAGTCCCGACAGTGCAGAAGGCAGCCATTCGTCCTATCGAGTCTGCACTGAGTCTCTGAAAGAGCACCCTATCCCCCAAAAATACTTTTCACAGTACCTCAGTACACGTGACGATAAACAAACATATACAAAATACAAATACAACCCCATCTAACTTGCACATCTTTGGACACTGAGGGGTAATTTTGACATGGCCAATCCACCAAACCTGCACAACTTCAGACTATGGGAGGAAACCGGAGCATCCGAAGGAAACCCATGCAGACACGGGGAGAATGTGCAAATGCTACACTCCCAAGGCAGGAATCAAGGTCCCTGGTGCCGTGAGGCAGCAGTGCTAACCACAGTGCCACCGTGCTTTGTGAAGTTAGTGCCCTTTGAAATATGCATGAATTTTGTGTGATGCAAATGACAATCATATCCATAAAACAGGATTAAACTTATAAAAGTCCGAACAACTGCAAAGATTGCCTAAATATTCTCTGAAGTTCTTACCTCTTCCTTACATCACCTGGCTATAAATGATGACATATTAATTGGACCAATGTTTTTCCTTTGGATTTGTGCAGATTCAGTAATGCCTCCTATGTTTTTAAAAAAATATAAATTGAGAGTACCCAATTCATTTTTTCCAATTAAGGGGCAATTTAGCATGGCCAATCCACCTACCCTGCACATCTTTTGGGTTGTGGGGGTGAAACTCCACACGGACAGTGACCTAGAGCCGGGATCGAACCAGGGACCTTGGCGCCGTGAGGCAACAGGGCTAACCCACTGTGCCACCATGCTGCCCTCATGTAGGGAGGCATTGAATGACTCATTTTATCAACATAAAGATCACTAACATCCAAAAGAATTATCATAATGTACTCTCAGAACCCAAATGTGCACCAATGAATGGAAAAGGGAGTATTCACTTTGATATTCACCTAAAGCTACTTTGATCTAAAAGAAGGTGTTGCGGGGGGGGGGGGAGTCAACTCAGGCCAATTCAAAGAGAGCAACTTTAACTCACTCCCAGTGAGTTCTTCCAGTGAGCCAGAGAAGACACAGCCAGAGTGAGACACAGCGAAGAGTGAGTTTGGGAATTTGAAGCTAGGTGGGAATTTGAAGCTGGGTGGGGAGGAAGTGCTTTTTATCCCTGGTAAGTGACTGGTAAGTAGTTTCTCTTTTCATTTGTCTATTTATTTATTTTTTCCTTTATTTTTTGGAATTGTAGTTGTAAGTTGACCCAAGGTTTAAGACATGGCAGGAGATCCCAGACCCGTGACATGCTCCTCGTGTGTGATGTGGGAGCTCAGGGACGCATCCACTGTCCCTGGCTCCTTCACATGCAAGAAGTGTGTCCATCCGCAGCTCCTGTTAGACCACTTGACGGCTCTGGAGCTGCGCATGGACTCACTTTGGAGCATCCGTGATGCTGAGGACGTCGTGGACAGCACGTTTAGCAAGTTGGCCACACCGCAGGTGAAAGTTACTGAGGGAGATAGAAAATAGGTGACCAAAAGACAGAGCAAGAGTAGGAAAGCAGTGCAGGTGTCCCCACGGTCATCTCCCTGCAAAACAGATATACAGCTTTGGATACTGTTGAGGGAGATGGCTCACCAGGGGACGGCAGCAGCAGCCAGGTTCATGGTACCGTGGCTGGCTCTGTTGCGCAGCAGGGCAGGAAGAAGAATGGCAGGGCTATAGTGATAGGGGATTCAATCATAAGGGGGATAGACAGGTGGTTCTGCGGATGCAATCGAGACTCTGCATCTGGCCGCATCTGGAGTATTGTGTTCATTTTTTGTCTCTTTACCTGAGAAAGGACATATTGGCACTGGAGGGAATGCAGAGGAGATTCACTAGGTTGATCCCAGAGTTGAGGGGATTAGATTATGACGAGAGGTTGAGTAGACTGGGACTGTACACATTGGAGTTTAGAAGGATGCGGGGGGATCTTATTGAAACATATAAAATTATGAAGGGAATAGATAGGATAGATGCGGGCAGGTTGTTTCCACTGGTCGGGGAAAGCAGAACTAGGGGGCATAGCCTCAAAATAAGGGGAAGTAGATTTAGGACGGAGTGTAGAAGGATCTTCTTCACCTAAAGGGTTGTGGATCTCTGGAATTCCTTGCCCAGTGAAGCAGATGAGGCTCCTTCTTTAAACGTTTTTAAGAAAAAGATAGATACCTTTCTAAAGAATAAAGGAATTCGGGGATATGGTGTACGGGCCGGAGAGTGGAGCTGAGTCCACAAAGATCAGCCATGATCTCATTAAATGGCGGAGCAGGCTCGAGGGGCCAGATGGCCTACTCCTGTTCCTAGTTCTTATGTTCTTATGTTCCAGGATGGTATGTTGCCTCCCTGGTGCAAGGGTCAAGGATGTCTTGGAGCGGCTGCAGGACATTCTGATGGGAGAGGGTGAACAGCCAGCTGTCGTGGTGGACCAATGATATAGGTAAAAAACGGGATTAGATCCTACAAGCTGAATTCAGGAGTTAGGAGTTAAACTAAAAAGTAGGACCTCAAAGGTAGTAATCTCAGGATTGCTACCAGTGCCACGAGCTAGTCAGAGTAGGAATGTCAGGATAGCTAGGATGAATGCGTGGCTCGAGAGATGGTGCAAGAGGGAGGGATTAAAATTCCTGGGGCATTGGAACCGGTTCTAGGGGAGGTGGGACCAGTCCAAACTGGACGGTCTGCACCTGGGCAGGACTGGAACCAATGTCCTAGGGGGGTTGTTTGCTAGAGCTGTTGGGAAGGGTTTAAACGAATGTGGCAGGGGGGTGGGATCCAATGTAGGAAGTCGGAGGGAAGTAAAACGGAGCCAGAAACAAAAGACAGTAAGGGGGAAAATGTAAGGCAGAGAAGCCATAGTCAAAAATCAAAAAGGGCCACAGTACAGGGTACAGTGACTGAGGAGAGTGTGAAAAGGGAGGTGGCCAATGCAGGATTGAGGGTGTTGTACCTAAATGCGCGCAGTATACGGAAAATGGTAAATGAGCTTGTTGCGCACATTGAAATTTGCCGGTATGATGTTGTGGGCATCACAGAGATGTGGCTGCAAGAGGATCAGGGCTGCGATCTAAATATCCAAGGATATATGTCCTATTGAAAGGACAGGCAGATGGACAAAGGGGGCAGGGTTGCATTGTTCGTAAGGAATGAAGTTAAATCGATAGCAAGGAGCGATATAGGATCAGAAGGCATAGAATCTCTGTGGGTAGAATTGAGGACTCGCAAAGGTAAAAAGACCCTGATGGGAGTTATGTACAGGCCCCCTAGCAGTAGCCAGGATGTGGGGCAGAAAATAAATCAGGAGATGGAAAAGACATGTAAAAAAGGCAATATTACAATAATCAAGGGGGACTTCAATATGCAGGTGGACTGGGAAATTCAAGTTGGTAGTGGATCCCAAGAAATGGAATTTGTGGAATGTCTAAGAGATGGTTTTTTGGAGCAGCTTGTGACAGAGCCTACTAGGGAACAGGCAATTCTGGATTTGGTGATGTGTAATGAGGCAGACTTGATTTGGGAACTTAAGGTGAAGGAACTCTTAGGGAGCAGTGACCATAATATGATAGAATTTACCCTGCAGATTGAGAGGGAGAAGCTGCAATCAGATGTAACAGCATTATAATTAAATAAGGGTAACTACAAAGGCATGAGGGCGGAGCTGGCTGGAGTTGATTGGAAAAGGAGCCTAGCAGAGAAGACAGTGGAACAGCAATGCCAGGAGGTTTTGGGGGTTATTAGGGAGGCAAAACAGAAATTCATCCCAAGGAGGAGGAAACATGCTAAGGGGAGGACAAGGCATCCATGGCTGACGAGGGATGTCAAGGACAGCATAAAGGCTAAGGAAAAAGCATACAAAGTGGCGAGTATTAGTGGGAAACGAGAGGATTGGGAAGCCTTTAAAAGCGAGCAGCGGACAACTAAAAAAGCAGTAAGGGGGAGAAGGTGAAGTACGAGTGCAAGCTAGCTAGTAATATAAAGGAAGCTAGGAAGAGAATTTTTCAATATATAAAAGGTAAGAGAGAGGCAAAAATAGACATTGGACCACTAGAAAATGTGGCTGGAGAGGTAATAATAGGAAACAAAGAAATGGCAGACGAACTGAATAGTTACTTAGCATCAGTCTTCACGGTGGAAGACACCTGTGGATGCCAGAGCTCCAGGAGAACCAGGCGGCAGAGGTGAGTGGAGTCACCATTCCTAAGGAGAAGGTTCTGGGGAAACTGAAAGGTCTGAAGGTGGATAAGTCACCTGGTTCGGATGGACTATACCCCAGGGACCTAAAAGAGATAGCTGAGGAAATTGTGGAGGCATTAGTGATGATCTTTCAGGAATCACTGGAGACAGGAAGGGTCCCAGAAGACTGGAAGGTGGCTAATATAACACCACTGTTTAAGAAGGGAGGGAGGCAGAAGACGGGAAATTATAGGCGGGTTAGTCTGACTTTGGTCATTGGTAAGATTTTAAGAGTCTGTTATTAAAGATGAGATCGCGAAGCACTTGGAATTACATGGTAAAATAGGACGGAGTCAGCACGGCTTTGTCAAAGGGAGGTAGGTCATGACTGACAAATCTGTTAGAGTGCTTTGAGGAGGTAACAAGAAAGTTAGACTAAGGAGAATCAGTGGACGTGATTTATTTAGATTTCCAGAAGGCCTTTGACAAGGTGCCGCATAGGAGACTGTTAACTAAGGTAAAGACCCATGGTGTTTAAGGGTATGATCCTGACATGGATAGAGGATTGGCTGACTGGCAGAAGGCAAAAGAGTGGGGATAAAGGGGTCTCTGCTGGGACCACAACTTTTTACAATATGCATTAATGATCTGGAAGAAGGTACTGAAGGCACTGTTGCTAAGTTTGCAAATGATACAAAGATCTGTGGAGGGACAGGTAGTATTGAGGAAGCAAGGGGGCTGCAGAAGGATTTGGACAAGCTAGGAGAGTGGGCAATGAAGTCGCAAATGAAATACAATGTGGAAAAGTGAGAGGTTATGCACTTTGAAAGGAGGAATCTAGGCATAGACTATTTTCCAAATGGGGAAATGCTTCGGAAAGCAGAAGCACAAAGGGACTTGGGAGTCCTTGTTCACGATTCTCTTCAGGGTAATGTGCAGGTTTAATTGGCAGTTAAGAAGGCAAATGCAATGTTAGCATTCATGTCTAGAGGGAGAGAATACAAGACCAGGGATGTACTTCTGAGGCTGCATAAGGCCCTGGTCAGACCCCATTTGGAGTATTGTGAGCAGTTTTGGGCCCCATATCTAAGGAAGGATCTGCTGGTCTTGGAAAGGGTCCAGAGGAAGTTCACAAGAATGATCCCTGGAATGAAGAACTTGTTGTATCCCAGGACTCTGGGTCCGTACTTGTTGAAGTTTAGAAGGATGAGAGGGGATCTTTTTGAAACGTATAAGATACTGTGAGGCCTGGACAGAGTGGATGTGGAGAGGATGTTTCCACTTGTAGGAAAAACTAGAACCAGAGGACACCATCTCAGACTAAAGGGACGATCCTTTAAAACAGATGAGGAGGAATTTTTTCAGCCAGACGGTGGTGAATCTGTGGAACTCTTTGCAGCAGAAGGTTGTGGAGCCCATGGCACTGAGTGTATTTAAGGCAGAGATAGATAGGTTCTCGATTAATAAGGGGATCAGGGGTTATGGGGAGAAGGCAGGAGAATGGGGGTGAGAAAAATATCAGCCATGATTGAATGGCGGAGTAGTCCCGATGGGCCAAGTGGCCTAATTCTGCTCCTATGTCTTATGTGGAGCCCAGCGAAAAATCAATGCAGTGTTAAATGACAGCTCTGATATACACAAGGATTTGCCTGTACTTCCAAGTTATTATCCACGGAAGGATGCTGAAGAGGTAGCCGGAGGACTAATTATACAGATCAGCCGAGCACAAATAAACCAGCAATGTGAATTGGCTTCAAGGGTAACAGCACCAAAATATTAACTGTAATTGAACTGAAAAGATATCTATAAAAATGATCAACGGTTGCTAATGTGAAGGGTCGTACTGACTCCTGAAACTACATACCGCAAACTCTGGTTATTAAATCATTTCCTTTCGCTGCTGCCACATCTTGTGTGCTGAAGACAGAGTGGTGGCCAGGCTAGAATACACTTAACTACAAAGGACCGATATCGCTTGCTGTCAATGCTTTTACATTTTTGGAGACATCTTCCACAAATTGTCACCTCTTCGTCTCTTCTTCAAGGTGATTCATGTGATGCAGGCAGGCAGAGTTACATCCCCCGTTTAATTAAAATTGCAGCCAGAACCCATTGTTGGAGCAGTATCCATAAATTATTTTAAAAGGCAATTACATGGTTGATCGTGAAGAGGAATATTAAAGGTTGCTCTGGATGTGCGGAAGGACGGATGGGATTACATTCGATGGATTGTGGAGGTGTTCCCAGCGCCACAGACTTGATGGGCGGAATAGCCTCTTTCTGTACTGTGGCTGTCATGATATTCAAACACACACATCATGATAGACACACCAACAGACAAATCAGAACACACAGCAGGTAGGGCAGTAGATGTTGTCTATATGGACTTCAGTAAGGCCTTTGACAAGGTCCCTCATGGTAGACTAGTACAAAAGGTGAAGTCACACGGGATCAGGGGTGAACTGGCAAGGTGGATACAGAACTGGCTAGGCCATAGAAGGCAGAGGGTAGCAATGGAGGGATGCTTTTCTAATTGGAGGGCTGTGACCAGTGGTGTTCCACAGGGATCAGTGCTGGGACCTTTGCTCTTTGTAGTATATATAAATGATTTGGAGGAAAATGTAACTGGTCTGATTAGTAAGTTTGCAGACGACACAAAGGTTGGTGGAATTGCGGATAGCGATGAGGACTGTCTGAGGATACAGCAGGATTTAGATTGTCTGGAGACTTGGGCGGAGATATGGCAGATGGAGTTTAACCTGGACAAATGTGAGGTAATGCATTTTGGAAGGGCTAATGCAGGTAGGGAATATACGGTGAATGGTAGAACCCTCAAGAGTATTGAAAGTCAAAGAGATCTAGGAGTACAGGTCCACAGATCACTGAAAGGGGCTACACAGGTGGAGAAGGTAGTCAAGAAGGCATACGGCATGCTTGCCTTCATTGGCCGGGGCATTGAGTATAAGAATTGGCAAGTCATGTTGCAGCTGTATAGAACCTTAGTTAGGCCACACTTGGAGTATAGTGTTCAATTCTGGTCGCCACACTACCAGAAGGATGTGGAGGCTTTAGAGAGGGTGCAGAAGAGATTTACCAGAATGTTGCCTGGTATGGAGGGCATAAGCTATGAGGAGCGATTGAATAAACTCGGTTTGTTCTCACTGGAACGAAGGAGGTTGAGGGGCGACCTGATAGAGGTATACAAAATTATGAGGGGCATAGACAGAGTGGATAGTCAGAGGCTTTTCCCCAGGGTAGAGGGGTCAATTACTAGGGGGCATAGGTTTAAGGTGAGAGGGGCAAAGTTTAGAGTAGATGTACGAGGCAAGTTTTTTACGCAGAGGGTAGTGGGTGCCTGGAACTCACTACCGGAGGAGGTAGTGGAGGCAGGGACGATAGGGACATTTAAGGGGCATCTTGACAAATATATGAATAGGATGGGAATAGAAGGATACGGACCCAGGAAGTGTAGAAGATTGTAGTTTAGTCGGGCAGTATGGTCGGCACGGGCTTGGAGGGCCGAAGGGCCTGTTCCTGTGCTGTACATTTCTTTGTTCTTTGTTCTTTGTAACACCACAACCAATGACAGAAAGATATAAAAGCACAGACACGACCCTCGGTGGTCAGTATTAGCTGCAAAGGAGGACCAGGACACATCTGCCACCAAACACACTCAGGGAGACAGCACGTGCAGAGTATCCAGAACGAACTGTATTATAAGAGTTAAAATAAAATAGAGTTGTACCACATACAACTGTGTTGGCTCATCTGTGCACCAGAGCACCCAACACCACATGGTACAGGAGTGGATCGATACCTGCCGGCATACCTCAGTGTACAGAGACAACCAGCAGTGCCCAGGCAAAATGATAGAGCTCCCGGTTCCGCAGCCGCTCCAGTGCCACGGCGACCTCCGCGAAAACTGGCGGCGATTCCGGCAATGGTTCGAATTGTTCCTGGTGGCAGCTGAACTCCAAGACCTGGATGATAGCGAAAAAATTGAATTTCTCCTCACCATCGCCGGTGCAAGGGCAAGAGAAATATTCACAAGGTTCAGGTTCTTCAGGAGGCAGCAAAGGTACGATTACCAGGCAGTCCTGGACAAATTCTCCAAGTACTGTGAAGAAAACGCAATCCAATCGGCAAATAAAGGTAAGAAAAGCTGCAGTACTCACCTCGTGGCTGGGATCCCGGAGCCCGAATTCCCAGAGGCCGAAATCCCGGGCCTGAGAGAGGGCTGGGTCGAGGTCGGCGGCCATCTTGCTAAAGGTATCACGCTAGCACAGTTGCGCGAGCAGTGCGCAGAACCGGAAGTATCGTTTGCGCATGCGCGAGATGCTGTGCATGCGCAGTCAAGAAAACGGCCATCGGTAAAGGAACAGCGATCTGAGCATGCGCAGTCGCTTCCTACGTGCTACATACCGAGCGTCAGGATGTTAGAGGCCCCAGACTGCACCAATTTAAAGAGGAAACGTCCCAAATCCAATTTAAAAGGGAAACGTCCCAAATCAAAAAAACAAAAATCTGTTAAAGCTGTAAAACAACCTTCCCTCACCTGGAATGACAGCACAGTGCCGCAAATTGACCCAGGAGATGAATTTGACCTCCGAAGAACCCTCCGACAAGCAGTTACCTACGCACAAGCCGATGATTCCGACCTCGAATACTTCGATGACGATCTTTACAGTGTTTCCGGACCTCGCGAGCCCAATGATAGCTCCGTGGTCCTATACGACTATGACTCGGACGAACCTTTCGTGTTGCACATTGGCGGCCCCCACATTGAATCCGACGCAGATGCGGATTCATTTTTCGGATTTGAGGATCTTCAATCCAGCAGATATGACGTTCCAACTTATCAGTACCGGATGATGCTGCAGCCTGACATTAACAGACAGGGAGCGGTGCAAGCACACGGAGAGCGCCCTGCTGCCACACAGAGCGTGGTCCACGTCCCGCTCAACGTTCCCGACTCTATGAAAGAAGACATGCAAGACTCCAGAGCGCAGTCCTCGCATGAACCAGAAGTGACTCCAGTATCACAAGCCTCCACAGCAAGCTCGTGGACAGGCTCCACAATTGCAGAAATGCAAGACTCCAGAGCGCAGTCCTTGCACGGACAAGAAGTGACTCCAGTGTCACAAGCCTCCACAGAGAGCTCGTGGACAGCCTCCACGATAGAAGCAACGCAAGACTCCAGAGCGCAGTCCTTGCACGAACAAGAAGTGACTCCAGTGTCACAAGCCTCCACAGAGAGCTCGTGGACAGCCTCCATGATAGAAGCAACGCAAGACTCCAATGTGCAGTCCTTGCAGGAACAAGACCATGAGGGTCTAGCAACCTCTCCTGACCAACCAGCGGTAGATGATGCAAGTCTGCCATGCTCACGTGAACAGCAAGAAGGCTATAACAGCCTACCATGCTCCACTACACAGCAGCATGACCATGAAGGTCTCTCATGCTACAATGAAGGGCACAGCGCTGATGACTGTTCAAGCCCAACTGAAGACAAGCCAAAGGAATCGCCTCGTCCAAGCCCGAAGAAAAAAGGTTTATGCGCTGACCTTCAGGATCATTATAGCCGAACAGAGATTAATAATGCTGCACGGCCACAGAAGGATGCTGAGGATTTGCTAAAGAAATTTATTGAATGTTTAACTTGCACGGAGCAGACTGAGAATTGCCAGTGTTTTAGTACGGATCGAAAAAATGGACAAGACATTGATCCTCAGGTAATGGAAATAACACAACCTGAATCATATCTACAGCAGGGACAAATGTCTCCCTTCAACACAACGCCGCAAAATCCCAACTTCGGAGACCAGCAGTTAGTCAGTAATGACTCTTCAAACCTTGAGGGGAACATTAATTGCATTGAACCTATACACACTCCACTGATAAATGAGCAGAACATTGGAGCAAGAATCCTGAGGACACCGACATCGAGTAGCCAGATAACGAATTTAAAACCCACAGCAGTTTCAAGTGAACCAAGTGTGCTTTCCACTAATGGTGAAGATGCAGATAAGGTCGACCCGATTATCCATTGTACCACACTAACCCCAGTGATTAAGCAGTTATGTATGGGGAGTATAATGTGGGCAATTGAGAACAGTAAAAGAGAGACTGTGACCATGCCAGTCCCAGCAAAATCAGACCCAGAGACCATGAAGGCATGTACATTAGACAAAGATACATATGAGGTACCTGAGAAGAAAAGTGAAACGGAATGTTCTTTGGAAAATAGTACAATGTCGATAGAAACATTGGATCCTATATTCGAGACCATACATATGGGAGAATTTGGGGGTAATAAACAAGGTTCTGCAATGTCTGGGGGAAGATTTAAAATTCCAAAGAAGAAAAGCCCAAATGAAGGACAACGGCAAGACAATGACAGTCCACCGACATGGTGTGCACCACCAGATGAAAACTCTGACAATTTATCCAACCCTAGTGAACAGCAAGCTGCTAATGAGGATCTATCCACGGAATGTGAGACGAGTGACGACAGCATCCCACTTCCCATGCAAAAGGTGCAAGGTGACAGACCTCGTCTAGTGCGTACCGAGGCACTCGACGATCACGGTGGGACCACTGACGACTGCGGTGGCGGCGCACCGCTTCCACCCTCGATGGCTCGAGCCTCTCCACTGGTTGGTGCATTCCTGCATGTTCCGACTCCAGAAGTGCAGCTTCAGGGAATCTCGGCTGCCTCCAGTGAACCTGTTGGGACTCCGGACGGGGGGCATCGACGGAAGGCAGACCGGACTCCAGATGGGGAGCAGCCAAGCGCCGACTCTGATTTGCGCACGCCAGACCTTGCTCCGGACGGGCGGTGTCGCGGCCTCGGTGATGGCACGCTCAGGGTGACAGCGGATGCCACGGCGACAGGGAATGGATCGCGTGGCAGTCCCACTGGGTCGGCAGTGGCAACCAGCACCGGCGGTCCAAGATGGACACACCAATTCGCGCCATCGCCAGACGTTGATGCGAGCAACAATTCTCTCTCCAAGGCGACATGCTTCGACGTTTCTCTGCGGAGTCGCCCTTCCGGCACAGCAGGTGGCCGGAACCAGCGTGCACGGTCTCGGCCAACTTCCACATCTGGCACAGTCATCGCCTTGCATGATATTAGTGATGGTGCTACTTCGATGGCAACGACCCATCGGCTACAAGATGCCGTCCACCACAAACATAAAAAGAAAAAAGACTCCACCTTGTTCCTGGCATGCAGGGCGGATGGATTGGTGCGTCGGCGCAATCAGCGAGCTTTGCGCCGCCTTCCACGCTCGCAACTGAACCGTACGCACACGCCGGATCCTCCACTGGTTCCCAAGGATGACTTCGTGGAGATGCCACGGATCATGCCCCTTCCATCGCCACCAGAACCAAATCTCCACAGCTGAACCGGCTTGAGGACCAGCCCATTCTTGAGGCGGTCACCCATTAGACTGGACTTATAACGCTGTTCATACGTTCAAAAAGTCAAACACTTCTGTATTATAACCTGTTGTTGTTTATTGTTCCAGATATCGTCTGACCAGACCAATGTTCACGTTTTTTTTTTTTTCTCTCGTATCCAAGTTTTGTTATGGTACAACCTTGTTAGTGTGACGCACCCGACATCGCCCCATGTAAATAGTTACGTCATATACACACGCTGTACACAACACACACACACACTCTTAGATGCACTCACGACACAATTATATTTATAACCACGTAGGCACATATCTTTGTAAAAAGGGGGGATGTCATGATATTCAAACACACACATCATGATAGACACACCAACAGACAAATCAGAACACACAACACCACAACCAATGACAGAAAGATATAAAAGCACAGACACGACCCCCGGTGGTCAGTATTAGCTGCAAAGGAGGACCAGGACACATCTGCCACCAAACACACTCAGGGAGACAGCACGTGCAGAGTATCCAGAACGAACTGTATTATAAGAGTTAAAATAAAATAGAGTTATACCACATACAACTGTGTTGGCTCATCTGTGCACCAGAGCACCCAACACCACAGTGGCAATCTCTGAAATTGTGGGCCCAGCTAATATGGATGACGCTTGTTCTTCAAGTATGGATTTTGCTCAGATACTCAAACGTGGTGACATAACCCAGCCATGCTTCTTGAGTTGGTGAGTAGCTGGCACCAGTTTTGCTTATGTGGATCGAACTGAGACTGCATGAAATACCATCACCACTAAATCACCAGTCTCTACACAGGATGCATGGGATGGACGGGCGGCATGGGAGCACAGTATTTAGCACTGTTACCTCACAGCACCAGGGTCCTCGGTTCGATTCCTGCTTGGGTCACTGTCTGTGCGGAGTCTACACATTCTCCGCGTGTCTGCGTGGGTTTCCTCCGGGTGCTCCGGTTGCCTCCCACAAGTCCCGAAAGATGTGCTTGTTAAATGAATTGGACATTCTGAATTCTCCCTCTGTGTACCCAAACAGGCTCCGGAGTGTGGCGACTAGGGGCTTTTCACAGTAACTTTATTGCAGTGTTAATATAAGACTACTTGTGACAATAATAAAGATTAGTATTATTCTGAGACTCGTAATATCGAGACCGGGACTATTTAAAAAAATAATAATTCTATCATGGAATGTGGGCATTGCTGGCGAAACCAGCATTTATTGCACATCCCTAGTTTCCCTCGTGCTGAGCCATTTCAGAGGGCAGTTAAGAGTCAACCATGTTTCTTGTGTGTCTGAAGTCAGACCAGGTAAGAATGGCATCAGTGAACAGCTGGATCTTTATGATAATCAACAAAATGGTTTCCTGGGGCGCGATTCTCCGACCCCCCACCGGGTCGGAGAATCGCCGGGGGCTGGCGTGAATCCTGCCCCCGCCATGTCCCGAATTCTCCGCCACCAGAGATTCGGCGGGGGCGGGAATCGCGCCGGTCGGCGGGCCCACCCCCAGCGATTCTCCGGCCCGCGATGGGCCAAAGTCCCGCCGCTGTCAACCCTCGCCCGCCTGCGTGGATTAAACCTTCTTTTGAATGGCGTGACAAGGCGGCGCGGGCAGGCTCCGGGGTCCTGGGGGGGTGGGCGCGGGGCGATTTGGCCCCGGGGGATGCCCCCACGGTGGCCTGTGCCGCGATCGGGGCCCACCGATCCGCGGGAGGGCCTGTGCCGTGGGGGCACTCTTTTTCTTCCGCCTTCGCCATGGTCTTCACTATGGCGGAGGCGGAAGAGACCCCCTCCCCTGCGCATGCGCGGGGATGCCGTGAGCGGCCGCTGACGCTCCCGCGCATGCATCGCCCGGCGAAGACCTTCGGCGCCGGCTGTCGTGGCCTTTCCCGCCAGTGGCGGAGCGGAAACCACTCCGGTGCGGGCCTAGCCCCTCAAGGTGAGGGCTTGGCCCCTAAAAGTGCCACTCCATTACGCCGGAACCCCCCGCCCCACCGGGTAGGTGAGAATCCCGCCCCTGGTCACTGATACTGAGACTAGCTTTTAATTCCAGATATTATTGATTGAAGGTAAATTCCATAAACTGCTGTGGTGGGATCTCTCCGGAGCTTTAGCCTGGGCCTCCGGATTATTAGCCTAGTGACAGTTCAACTGTGCCACTGTCTCTTGCAGTGATCTGGTGACATGAGTTCAAATACCTGCCGTGGCACTTGGGGACTTCAAATTCAGTTAATTAAATAAACTTGGAATAGCAAGCTGTCTCCAGTAACAGCAATCATTGAACACATGGATTATTAGGGGGGAAAAAGCCATCTGGTTCACCAATGGTCTCCAGAGGAAGGAAGCTTGCTGTCCTTACCCAGTCTGGGCCTACATGTGACTCCAGACCCCAAAACGATGTGGCTGATTCTTTTGAAATGGTCACAAGGTTACCCAGGACATCAGGGAAAGTGGTGTCGGGAGGCCTCAGAAAGTAGCTTCCATGCGCTGAAAGAAAGTATTATAGAATCCCTACAGTACAAAAAGAGGCCATTAGGCCCATTAAGTCTGCACTGACCCTCTGAAAATGGACCCTATCTAGGGTTAGGCCCCACTCTATCCCAGTAACTCTACCTAACCTTTTGGACACTAAGGGCAATTTATCATGGCCAATCCACCTAACCCGCACATCTTTGGACTGTGGGAGGAAACCGGAGCATCCGAAGGGAACCCATGCAAACACGGGGAGACCATGCAAACTCGACACAGACGGTCAGCGGAGGCCTTAATTGAACCCAGGCCCCGGTGCTGTGAGGCAGCCGTGTTAACCAGTGTGCCATCATGCCGCCCTCTATAGAAAGAAGGGAATGTCGGAAGGAGGTCCTGATCTTTGCCGTGCCCCGATATCCTGCAGAAACAACCCCGCTATTCCGAAGCAATCGGTTAAAAAAATTATATTTTTAACTCGTGTTCATACTCATAGAATCATAGAATTTACAGTGCAGAAGGAGGCCATTCGGCCCATCGAGTCTGCACCGGCTCTTTGAAAGAGCACCCTACCCAAGCCTTCACCTCCACCCTATCCCCATCACCCAGTAACCCCACCCAACACTAAGGGCAATTTTGGACACTAAGGGCAATTTAGCATGGCCAATCCACCTAACCTGCACATCTTTGGACTGTGGGAGGAAACCGGAGCACCCGGAGGAAACCCACGCACACACGGGAAGGATGTGCAGACTCCGCACAGACAGAGACCCAAGCCGGGAATCGAACCTGGGACCCTGGAGCTGTGAAGCAATTGTGCTAAACACTATGCTACCTCTCGCCCTGGCTGCTGTTCCTGGCACATTTTGCTTGGTGTGGAATCCAGCACTGTTCATGTTAAAATAACAGATGGATGAATCATTTTTCTTTTATCAATGTAATTGCGTATTTAGCGCACAGAAGCTTTATATAATCTTGGCATTAATCATCGTGATGATAGCTATTTGCACAACTATTGCCTCAATCCATTTCCCCGGGAGTTGCTCACCCTATTCGTGACAACCTCGGTTCAAATGGACAGTGTTATATGTGCTGCAGCCAATATGAAGCAGAGTTGTTTGAATTCTCTTCTCCGGAAAAGTGCAGATAGCAGTGGAGCAGGAATCAGGCAATCAAGGCTGCACCTGAGGAACTAGTTGCCAGATTTTCCGAGCATGTGCCCTGACTTCCCTACTTTTGGCAGATGGGAACATGGGACTTTGATGCAGGAATGGACCATTCAGCTCTCCGAGTCTGCTCTGATTTTCAATAAGTCTGTTGCGGTCGGTGGAGGACCAAAACTGTGCACTGAAATCCTGACATTTGTCCCCAATTTATTACTGTGTAGATATAGTGAGGAAAGTTTAATAATAATCTTTATTCGTGTCGCAAGTCGCTTCCCCGAACAGGCACCGGAATGTGGCGACTAGGGGCTTTTCACAGTAACTTCATACTTGTGACAATAAAAAGTTATTATTATTATTAGTAGTAGTAGGCTTACATTAACACTGCATTAACATTGCAATGAAGCTACTGTGAGAATCCCTAGTCGTCACACTCCGACGCCTGTTCGGGTACACAGAGGATGAATTCAGCATGTCCAATTCACCTAACAAGCACGCCTTTCAGGACTTGTGGTAGGAAACTGGAACACCCGGAGGAAACCCATACAGAGAGAACGTGCAGACTCTGCACAGACAGTGACCCAAGCCGGGAATCGAACCCAGGTCAGAGGATAGTCAGAGGCTTTTCCCCAGGGTAGAGGGGTCAATTACTAGGGGGCATAGGTTTAAGGTGAGAGGGGCAAAGTTTAGAGTAGATGTACGAGGCAAGTTTTTTACGCAAAGGGTAGTGGGTGCCTGGAACTCACTACCGGAGGAGGTAGTGGAGGCAGGGACGATAGGGACATTTAAGGGGCATCTTGACAAATATATGAATAGGATGGGAATAGAAGGATACAGACCCAGGAAGTGTAGAAGATTGTAGTTTAGTCGGGCAGTATGGTCGGCACGGGCTTGGAGGGCCGAAGGGCCTGTTCCTGTGCTGTACATTTCTTTGTTCTTTGTTCTTTGTTTGTCCCTGGAGGTGTGAAGCAACAGTGCTAACCACTGGGCTACCGTGCCGCTCCAGAGAGATGGGCCAGTAAACTCATTCTAATTTACAGAACCCAAGGGATGTTTAACATGCACTTTGAAGTGTTTCCTGCTGTCAGCACGGTAAAATGTAGCTATCAGGTGGCCTGCCTCTTTTTTGTTAGCCTGCATGCCCTTCTACTTGCTGTGGGATCAAGGCCTATTGACAAGCAGTTAATCCACTTTTAAAAATATGAAGCAGAGACACCTCCATGTTGGGTCTGGAATTTTTCCAGGGAGGGATTTATGCTGACCACAGCGACCACCAAAACAGGATGTACTGACGCCTTAGAAAAGCCGATCATTTCAAGTCTGGGATGCGGATCATAAATTTGCGGAGAGCTACACTGTTTTTTTGCCAGGACGTGCCAGTCTTCATCAGTTCTCCAAGGCCACCTCTCCACCCGAGTTAACTATTAAGTGAGAAGCTCTACGAGCTGTTTAGAAAGCATTGTGTGGCTGATTGACGATCTGCAGCCTCTAATCCAATTCACGTCCAACGAAGGAACCAACGTTTTCCCCTCTAACTCTTGAAAACTGTACAAGTGGAGCTGGAAATAGAGAGCTCTGTGCGACGTGAGGACCAATTGCCAGCTTTTCCAAAATTTCAACATGGTTTGCTTATCGGTGGATGATCACACCTCCAAGCTAAGTCTCCAGATGTATTTGATCAACGGAATCTACATTCCCAAAGTGCCATGACGCTATTTGATTCTATGAGTGCTAATTATTAGGCCCGGCCCCTAGATCACTGGTCCCAAACCATCGGATTCTGCTGCTGCTCCCAATAGCTGGAACAGATGGAATGTACAGTTAACGGATATGTTTTTAAAACATGCATGAAAAGTAACGGGGCGCACAAATGAAAGAAAAAGAAACCTTGGCTCCAAGACAAAACATTTATTCATGGAATTGTAGGAATTTATAACACAGAGGAGGCCAATCAGCCCATCATGTCTGCCAGACGACAAAGAACAATCCAACCTAATCTCGCTTTCCGTGTTTGGTCTGCAGCCCTGTGGGTTACGGCACTGCGAGTACATCTCCAAGTGTTTTTTAAATACAAGGAGGGTTTTGTGCTTCCAACAAGCTTGAAGGCAGTGAGTCCCCAACTCCCAACAAGCTTTGGGTTCAAAAGAAAGTTCTGCTCACCTCTTCACTGTTCCTCTTACCAGTTAATTTAAATCTATACTCCTGATTATTGAACACCTTGAAATGGGTTCCTACCCAGATTATTGAAGCAATTTATCATTGTATGCACCTTTATTAAATCTTCATTCGGTCTCTGTTCTCAGGAAAGCAGCCTACCCAAGCTTTCCTCGCAGATAGCATTTTCCACCCCTGTCAATATCCTTGTAAATCTCCTCTGTACCTTCTCTAGTGCAACCACATACTTCCTGTAATCTGGTAATCATAATTGCAGGCCGTACTCTAATTGCATTCTAACTAGTGTGATGATAAGTAGATTGTCAACTGTACTATCATCTGTATGTAAATAATAATATATGTATAACTGTTGTAGTTCCAGCATCCGGCCACCAGGTGGTGTGAGTATACAGACACGTGTCCCGGACACACCATGGGCTGGATTCTCCGTTTCAGGGACTATGTCCCCATGCCGTTGTGAAAACTGTGGCCTTTTATGCCAGAAAAACTGTATTCACAGTACTGCAGGGGGCTAGCAGGGACCCGTCGTGAAACTCCATCTGCAGATACGGGCCCCCACACTTCCAGGTCAGAGGCCACGCATGCGCTCAGTGGCAGCCTCCAGCGGCCATGCCGTGCTCCATGGCGGACTCAGACCGTGGAGCTGGACCGTGTAAATAGTACCCCCGATCGGCCACACACCCGACCCGGACCGCCTGCCCCCAAATCGCCCGGCCCAAAAATAGCCACGCGAGTATCCCGAACGACCGGGACCATGTTAGATCCATGCCGTCGGGGCTTAGGCTGGTCGGAACGGAGAGTAACGGGGCAGGCCTCTGGCAATGGCTGCAGGTAGGGGATATGCGGCGTGGCGCACTCTCCAAGTGGGCGGGAGATTCGCCGAACTGCCGCCTGTCCCGATTCGATGCGCGGAAATGGATTCTCCGCCCCAGCGCCGGATGCGATTTTGCCGTCGGGGTATGGAGAATCCAGTCCCATATGTTCCAGGAGAAGGTGTTAGTAAGGAGTTAGTAGCAGTCGCACATTAGAGTAGCTCTTGTATCTTACTGTAAATTAGCGTTGGACAATTATTCCCAACTGTATTAATCGTAGACATTTTAGTAACTCGTTAGTGTAGTGTTAAACTTTGTTTATAAAACAAAGTCTAATGTTCTTTGTTCACACGGCAATATCAAGATTCAACATCAGCCTAATCAAAGAACATTATAACTAGTGCATTATACAGGTCCAGCATAACCACTCTGCTCTTATGGTCTACAATTCGGTATATATAATATGATAAATATGAACACATAGGCCTTCTAAACCACCTGATCACTCTGTCCTGCTACAGACAAGAATCTTTGGACATCCACTGAAAGATCACTCTCTCATTTGCACTCCTCAGTATCCTACAGTTTATTGACCCGTAACTATCGGTGGCAATTGAGTTGGAGTGCCATTACGCTCGCAGTTACACTGCAAGCCAGTTGCTCCTATCTTATGACTCAGGAAAGGCGAGATCTGTATCGTGCAGCAGGCACCGGGACTACAGTTGAGGGCAGCTGAGAAGTAGGTAACTAAGCCATGCCCCCTTTTTATAGAACTAGCTGCCATAAACCATGTAAGTTTAAAGTCCAGCTAAGTTTTAGGTCTTTAATGAGCCAGAGAGAATGTAAATGTGAAAGGCAAGTGGGTAATATTTGATTGAGGGAGGGATAGATGGTCTACCCTGGGGTGGGAAGAATTTAAATCAGGCCGGGGGGAGGGAGATGAGGGGGCATCAGGTTCGGCTTGGTGGGGGAGTGGGGTTAGGTTGGGCCTTGGGGATGGGAGTCAAATCAGACCTTGGGGGAGGGTAGGGAGTCGGGTCAGGCCTGAGGGTGTGCAAGTTCAAAGTTGGGACAGGCCTGGAGATGGCAGGGGAGTTGGATCAGGAGTTGGTGGTTGGGGGGTGGGGGGGAGCAGGGGGGGGAGGTCAGGAGTTAGGCCTCGGAGTGGGTGGAGATGGGAGTCGGATTGGGCTGGTGGTGGGGGCAGACAGGGGCCTGACCAGTCAGGAGTTAGGCCTGGGTGTGGGTATAGTTTGGGGTCAGATTGGGTCGGTGGAGTGAGCAGACAGGGGGTTGACCCCTTGCCTTGATAATCTGCACAATGCTTCACCTTCCATTTGCCACTTTTCTGTCGTACTGACCGGCCCATTGATATCTTCCTGCAGTCGACGGCTTTCTCCCTCATCATCAACCGCACAGCCAATTTTTGAATAATCTGCAAACTTCTGAATTACGCCCCCTACACTTAAGCCAATTGAAACAACGAGAGGATACAAGGAACCCAGAAATCTCATAGTTGTGTTTGGAAAATATCCAATTAAGGAGCAATTTAGCATGGCCAATCCACCTACCCTACACATTTTTAGGTTGTGGCAGTGAGACCCACTCACACACAGGGAGAATGTTCAAACTCCACACGGACAGCGACCCGGGGGCGGGATTGAACCCGGGTCCTCGGCACCGTGAGGCAGCAGTGCTAACCACTGCGCCATGGTGCCGCCCTCACTATTTGCACAGTTGAGATTGAGAAAAATCAGAGAGCTGAGGATAGATGAGAGATTCTTTCAGAAAACTGGTTCAGCATGTGAGGAAAATGGCCTTACAGCACTGGACAACATTACAGCGGGCCAGATATCATCCTTCAATATAAGAATTAAAGTCTGTTAACTGATTCGAAGAAACTAGAGTGAAGATTGACGTGTGGGTGTCACACCTAAACACATAGACGCTTGTCTCCTTGGGACAAATGATAACAAAAGATGATAGATGCAATGCTGAAGTCAGGAGAAGGATAGAGATCGCCTGGTGTAATCTTGTGAAGATGAAGGATGTGTTGAGAACAAGAACATTCTAGATTGTATCAAGGAAAACACTCATAAGACAATTCATTCTATCCACTTTGCTGTATGCCTCAGATATCTGAACAATAAATCAAGATCTGTTGAAGAAAATAGAGGCTTTTTGAAGCTTAATGCTGAGATTTATGCTTAAAATTCCACATGTCGAAAATAAGACGAATGAGGAGGTGCTTGAAATTGGAAAAGAAAAATAACTCTTCCAAAGTCCATGGCATCCAGGAAATGTCAGTACTTGGGTCATTTTATCAAACCTGCAAAGCTGAAGACTGTATCTCGAGGCCAAAATGGTGAGCAGCAGAAAAAGGAGTCGACCTAAGCCATAGCTGGATGACGGATAAGACAGAACGGTCGCAGATGAGCTACAGTGGATGTGTGAGAAAGGCACAAGACAGGCGTGCGTGACATGCAGTTACAGCAGATCTCCCGGTGGGAGTAGCTACAAGCATGCCAAACTGATGTGGGAAAAGTAGAAGATTTTTTTGCAGATGTGCTTCAGGGGGTTGTGGTAATACCAGGTATTGCGGTACCAGAGAGAGGAATAACCATTGGCTAGACTGCGGGGTCTACCATTGGGCAATGTACATAGCCCCGCCCTGAGAGGCGGGGTATAACAACCTGTGCCGTCCCCAGCAGCCTTCACTTCTGTAACTTCGCTGCTGGGTACAGTTCGATCTGGTTAAAGCTGAATCGATATGTCTCCACGTGGACGCAAGCGTATTGATTGTGCATCAATTTAATCAGATAAGTACTTTTGAAGGATGGATCTCCGCATCAAGCCGGCGTGCCTTCAGCTCAGCCCGCACGCAGAAAACTCCACCGGGATTTTTAAGCATTGGCTGGCATGCTTCCAGAGCTACCTCGAGACGGCTGCCGACACCCCCACGGAAAGGCAGAAAATGCACCTCCTACGCTCGCGGGTCGGCCCGGCGATCTACCCCCTGATCGAAGGGGCGGCGAACTACGATAAAGCCATGGAACTGCTGGAAGGACACTACATTCGTCCACTTAATCAGGTCTACGCCCGTCACCTGCTGGCAACGCGACGGCAGAGCCCAGATGAGACGCTCAAAGATTTCTACAGGGCACTGATCGTGCTGGGCCAAAACTGCGGCTGCCCAGCGGTGACGGCGAACGAGCATTCCAAACTCTTAATTCGAGACGCCTTCGTGGCAGGTATGATATCCCCCGATATTCGCCGAAGGCTGCTCAAAATGGAGACGCTGGGCCTCGCCGAGGCCCGGGCCTTGGCAGGGTCTATGGACGTGGTGTACAGAAACGCCCTGGCGTACGCCCCCGCTCGTGGCACCCCACCGCGCCAGCCCCCCCAACTTACCCGCCTAACCCCCAGACTTACCCGCAAACTCCGCAGGCCTGCGCTGCAAGGCGCCCCGCTACCGCCGCCGGCCAACGCTGCTTCTTCTGCGGCCAGGCGAAACACCCGCGCGCGCGCTGCCCGGCCCGCACCGTCACCTGCAAAGGGTGCGGCAATAAAGGCCACTATGCCGCGGTCTGCCTCGTCCGCACGGTGAACGCGGTGTCCAGCGACTACCCTCAGCCATTCGTCCAGCCGCCCGCCGCACAACCACAGCCGTTCCTCCACACCCCGACCGTTCCAGGCCCACCGCCGCACTCCCTTTTCACAGCCCCGCCGGCCCAATGAGCACCACAGTTTTTGCCCTGCCAGGCAGCGTCGCTGCCACAGCCTTTCTTCTCCACGGCAACCACGCTGGAGGAGTACACGCAGCCATTTGGTCCCTCGCCGACCCAATCGTCAGGGTCTCCGTCCCCGAACTCCACGGGCGACCCCTGGCCGGCGCCATCCTGGATGGGGCCTCAAGCCCCCAGCGCGGCTGGCTACGCACTGCCGGGCCAGAACCCCTCGCTGCAGCTGGCCTCCGTCACATTGGAGCAGCATGCGCTGCTAGTTTACTCCTCCCCACCCAAAACGCCGCAGCTCCAGGCCCCGACCGCCCACCTTTCCCCGCCCCGCACCGTGGCTGCAGTCTTCTGCGCACCCGGAACGACGCAGCACGCCCCGCTCCAGGCCCCGACCGGCCAGCGTTCACCGCCAAAAACGCCGCGGCACGCCCCGCTCCAGCGCTCACCTCCACCCCCCTGCCCTAGGGCCACGGCCGACCCACGGGCGCAGTCTTTCTGGCGGGTCCCGGCCGTCCAAGGCCCACCTCCGCCAGTTTGCTCCTTCCCGCCGCCATCTTCCGAGTCCCCGGACTCCACGTGCGATCCATGGCCGGCGCCATCTTGGATGGGACCTCAAGCCCCCAGCGCTGCTGGCTACACGCCGCCCGACCAAAACTCTGTGTTGCAGCTGGCCTCCGCCACGCTGGAGCAGCGTGCGCCGCCAGCTTGCTCCTCCCCGCCGCCATCTTCCGAGTCCCCGGACTCCACGTGCGATCCAAGGCCGGCGCCATCTTGGATGTGGCCTCAAGCCCCCAGCGCGGATGGCTACGCGCTGCCTGACCAAAACCCGTGATTGCAGCTGGCCTCCGCCTCGTGGGAGCAGAGTGCGCCGCCATTGTGTCCCTCCCCGCCGCCATTTTGTTTCTCCCCGCCGCCATCCTCGGAGTCCCCGGACTCCATGTGCAAGCCATGGACGGCATCATCTTGGATGGGGCCTCAAGCCCCCAACACGGGTGACGATGCGATGCCCGATCTTCACTCCTTGCTGCAGCTGACCTCCGTCACCCTGGACCAGAGTCGGCCCCGAACGCTAGCAAAGGCCACCACGACGATCGGCATCCACGGCCACGTGATGTCATGCCTCATCGACTCCCGGAGCACGGAGAGTTTCGTCCACCCCGACACAGTAAGGCGCTGTTCTCTGGTCACCTACCCCACCCAACAAAGGATCTCCCTGGCCTCCGGGTCACACGCAGTGCAGATAAAAGAGTTCTGCCTCGCGAACCTCACCATCCAAGGCAGGGAATTCAGTAATTTCCGCCTATACGTGCTGCCGCATCTCTGCGCAGCCACCCTTCTGGGACTGGATTTCCAGTGCCACCTACAAAGCCTTACTTTTAAATTCGGCGGCCCTATACCCCCCCCTTACTGTTTGCGGCCTCGCGACCTTTAAGGTCGACCCGCCTTCCCTGTTTGCGAACCTCACCCCGGATTGCAAACTCATCGCCACCAGGAGCAGACGGTACAGTGCCCAGGACCGGACCTTCATCAGGTCTGAGGTCCAAAGGCTGCTGAAGGAAGGGGTCATCAAAGCGAGTAGTGGTGGTAAAGACCGGGGAGAAGCATAGGATGGTCATAGACTATAGCCAGACCATCAATCGGTTTACGCAACTGGACGCGTACCCCCTCCCCCATATAGCCGACCTGGTGAACAGGATCGCGCAATACAAAGTCTTCTCCACGGTGGATCTCAAGTCTGCCTACCACCAGCTACCCCTCCGTACTAGTGACCGCCAGTACACTGCCTTCGAAGCAGATGGGCGGCTCTACCACTTTTTAAGGGTTCCCTTCGGTGTCACAAACGGGGTCTCGTTCATCCAGCGTGAGATGGACCGAATGGTTGACCAGTACGGCTTACACGCATCGTTCCCGTATCTTGATAACGTCACCATCTGCGGCCATGGCCAGCAGGACCACGACACCAACCTCCGTAAATTTCTCCAGACCGCGCACCTCCTGAATCTGACCTACAATAAGGAGAAGTGCGTGCTTAGCGCCGACCGTCTAGCCATCCTAGGCTACGTAGTGCGAAATGGAGTCATAGGCCCCGACCCCGAACGCAAACGCCCCCTTATGGTGTTCCCACTCCCTCACTGCCGAAGGCCCTAAAACGCTGCCTCGGCTTTTTTAGCTACTATGCACAATGGGTCCCCAATTACGCCGACAAGGCCCGACCCCTAATCCAATCCACGACCTTCCCCCTGTCGACGGAGGCCTGCCATGCCTTCAGCCGCATCAAAGCGGACATCGCAAATGCCACGATGCGTGCCATCGACGAGTCCCTCCCCTTCCAGGTCGAGAGCGACGCGTCTGACGTAGCTCTGGCCGCCACCCTCAACCAAGCAGGCAGGCCCGTGGCTTTCTTCTCCCGCACTCTCCATGCTTCTGAAATTCGCCACTGCTCGGTCGAAAAGGAGGCCCAGGCCATAGTGGAAGCTGTGCGGCACTGGAGGCATTACCTGGCCGGCAGGAGATTCACTCTCCTCACGGACCAACGGTCGGTGGCCTTCATGTTCGATAATGCACAGCGGGGCAAGATCAAGAACGACAAGATCTTGCGGGGGAGGATCGAACTCTCCACCTTCAATTACGAGATCTTGTATCGTCCCGTGAAGCTGAACGAGCCTCCTGATGCCCTATCCCGCGGCACTTGTGCCACCGCGCAAATAGACAGCCTCCGAGTCCTCCACGAGGACCTCTGCCACCCGGGAGTCACCCGGTTCTTCCATTTTGTTAAGTCCCGGAACCTGCCTTACTCCATCGAGGAGGTCAGGACTGTCACCAGGGACTGCCGAATCTGCGCGGAGTGCAAACCGCACTTCTACCGGCCAGAGAGGGCGCATCTGATCAAGGCTTCCCATCCCTTTGAACGCCTCAGCATGGACTTCAAAGGCCCCCTCCCCTCCACCGACCACAACACGTACTTCCTTAACGTGATTGATGAGTACTCCCGGTTCCCATTCGCCAGCCCCTGCCCGGATACGACCACAACCACCGTCATCAAGGCACTCCAAACTATTTTTACGCTGTTCGGTTTCCCCGCATACATCCACAGTGATAGGGGGTCCTCCTTTATGAGCGACGAGCTGCGCCAGTTAATGCTTAGCAAAGGCATCGCCTCGAGCAGGACGACCAGCTACAACCCCCGGGGAAACGGGCAGGTAGAAAGGGAGAACGGAATGGTCTGGAAGACCGTCCTGCTGGCCCTTTGGTCCAGGAATCTCCCAGTCTCCCGCTGGCAAGAAACCCTCCCAGTGGCCCTGCACTCCATTCGATCACTGCTATGTACTACCACGAACCAGACACCTCATGAACGTCTCGTTGTTTTCCCCAGAAAGTCCTCCTCGGGGACCTCGCTCCCAACCTGGCTAGCAACAGCCGCAACCGTCCTGCTGCGGAAACACGCGAGGGCGCACAAGTCGGACCCGCTGGTCGAAAGGGTCCACCTGCTGCATGCCAACTCCCAATACGCCTACATAGCATTCCTCGACGGACGCCAAGATACGGTCTCCCTCCGAGACCTGACGCCGGAGCACCAGGCACGCCCGAGCCACTGCCACCCCCACCCCCCCCCCCCCACCCCCGTACCTGACCAGAGGGTCAGTACTGCCGCAAGAACCCCGACCCGGAGCCGAGCAGGCACCGACCTTCCAAATTAGACTCTCCAAAATGCATCACCTCACATTTGTCCGGATTAAACTCCATCTGCCATCTCGCCGCCGAAGTCTCCAAATGATCTAAATCCTCTGACAGTCCTCATCGCTATCCGCAATTCCACCAACCTTTGTGTCATCGGCAAACTTACTAGTCAGACCAGTTACATTTTCCTCCAAATAATTTATACATACTACGAACAGCAAATGTCCCAGGACTGAACCCTGCGGAACATCACTAGTCACAGCCCTCCAATCAGAAAAGCATCCTTCCATTGCTACTCTCTGCCTTCTATGTCCTAGCCAGTTCTGTATCCATCTTGCCAGCTCACCTCTGATCCCATGTGACTTCACCTTTTGTACCAGTCTGCTATGAGGGACCTTGTCAAAGGCCGTACTGATGTCCATGTAGACAACATCCACTGCCTTACCTGCATCAGTCATCTTTGTGACCTCCTCGAAAAACTCCATCAAGTTAGTGAGACACGACCTTCCCTTCACAAATCCGTGCTGCCTCTCGCTAATGCGTCCACTTGCGGACGGACCGGAAGCGTTCTGCAAAGCGGTCGCCCAGTCTACGTTTAGTGTCTCCAGATGTTGTCAGATCTGCTGAGATTGTCCAGCATTTTCTGCTTTTGTTTCAGATTCCAGCATCCACAGTCATTTGCTTTTATCTTAGAGGAGCGGAGTTGTGGAGCGGCAAAGATAAAGCTGAATTCAGTTCTGAGTAGGAACGGACTGAAGAAACTAGTGACTGTGGTGGTTTGGGTCACACATTCACCAGGCTGCCAAGTGGAAGTTTGATTATCTAACACTCACTTTTCTCACATTCATTTTTAGCTTCACCTGTAAAAAGCGATGGAAGGTTATTGGTGGCCGACACAGATTAATCTTGCCTGATGCTGAGCATTTGACCAAAAGCTTGGTCAATGTGAGAGGTCTTACAGTTCTGGTCACCGCATTATAGGAAGGACGTGGAGGCTTTGGAGCGGGTGCAGAGGAGATTTACCAGGATGTTGCCTGGTATGGAGGGAAAATCTTATGAGGAAAGACTGATGGACTTGAGGTTGTTTTCGTTGGAGAGAAGAAGGTTAAGAGGAGACTTAATAGAGGCATACAAAATGATCAGGGGGTTGGATAGGGTGGACAGTGAGAGCCTTCTCCCGCGGATGGAAATGGCTGGCACGAGGGGACATAACTTTAAACTGAGGGGTAATAGATATAGGACAGAGGTCAGAGGTAGGTTCTTGACGCAAAGAGTAGTGAGGCCGTGGAATGCCCTACCTGCTACAGTAGTGAACTCGCCAACATTGAGGGCATTTAAAAGTTTATTGGATAAACATATGGATGATAATGGCATAGTGTAGGTTAGATTGCTTTTGTTTCGGTGCAGCATCATGGGCCGAAGGGCCTGTACTGCGCTGTATTGTTCTATGTTCTATGTTCTATGTGCTGACTATGCGGGGACATTTCGACTGGCATGTCAACTCAAAAGGGCGAAAATACTTGTCTGCTTCAATAAAGTTTGCCCTGGATTTGACAGGTGGCAAGGTCCCAGAAACAGCCTTAGCTTCTGCATGGGGAGGATTTTAGCTGCTGTGGCCTGGTCACGGGTGGCAATGGAAGGGGCATGATCCGTGGCATCTCCACGAAGTCATCCTTGGGAACCAGTGGAGGATCCGGCGTGTGCGTACGGTTCAGTTGCACTTCTGGAGTCGGAACATGCAGGAATGCACCGACCAGTGGAGAGGCTCGATCCATCGAGGGTGGAAGCGGTGCGCCGCCACCGCAGTCGTCAGTGGTCCCACCGTGATCGTCGAGTGCCTCGATATGCACTAGGCGAGGTCTGTCACCTTGCACCTTGCACCTTTTGCATGGGAAGTGGGATGCTGTCGTCACTCGTCTCACATCCCGTGGATAGATCCTCATTAGCAGCTTGCTGTTCACTAGGGTTGGGTAAATTGTCAGAGTTTTCGTCTGGTGGTGCACACCATGTCGGTGGACTGTCATTGTCTTGCCGTTGTCCTTCATTTGGGCTTTTCTTCTCTGGAATTTTAAATCTTCCCCCAGACATTGCAGAACCTTGTTTATTACCCCCAAATTCTCCCATATGTATGGTCTCGAATATAGGATCCAATGTTTCTATCGACATTGTACTATTTTCCAAAGAACATTCCGTTTCACTTTTCTTCTCAGGTACCTCATATGTATCTTTGTCTAATGTACATGCCTTCATGGTCTCTGGGTCTGACTTTGCTGGGACTGGCATGGTCACAGTCTCTCTTTTACTGTTCTCAATTGCCCACATTATACTCCCCATACATAACTGCTTAATCACTGGGGTTAGTGTGGTACAATGGATAATCGGGTCGACCTTGTCTGCATCTTCACCATTAGTGGAAAGCACACTTGGTTCACTTGAAACTGCTGCGGGTTTTAAATTTGTTATCTGGCTACTCGATGTCGGTGTCCTCAGGATTCTTGCTCCAATGTTCTGCTCATTTATCAGTGGAGTGTGTTTAGATTCAATGCAGTTAATGTTCCCCTCAAGGTTTGAAGAGTCATTACTGACTAACTGCTGGTCTCCGAAGTTGGGACTCTGCGGTGTTGAGTTGAAGGGAGACATTTGTCCCTGCTGTAGGTATGATTCAGGTTGTGTTATTTCCATTAACTGAGGATCAATGTCTTGTCCACTTTTTTTTTTTCGTACTAAAACACTGGCAATTCTCAGTCTGCTCCTTGCAAGTTAAACATACAGGTAATTTCTTTAGCAAATCCTCAGTATCCTTCTGTGACCGTGCAGCATTATTAATCTCTGTTCGGCTACAATGATTCTGAAGGTCAGCGCATGAACCTTTTTCCTTCGGGCTTGGAAGAGGAGATTCCTTTGGCTTGTCTTCAGTTGGGCTTGAACAGTCATCAGCGCTGTGCCCTTCATTGTAGCATGAGAGACCGTCATGGTCATGCTGCTGTGCAGTGAAGCGTGGTAGGCTGTCATAGCCTTCGTGCTGTTCACGTGAGCATGGCAGACTTGCACCGTCTGCCGCTGGTTGGTCAGGAGAGGTTGCTAGACCCTCATGGTCTTGTTCCTGCAAGGACTGCGCATCGGAGTCAAGCGTTTTTTCTTTTGTGGGGTCTGTCCACGAGATCGCTGTGGAGGCTTGTGACTCTGGAGTCACTTCTTGTACATGAAAGGACTGCACTCTGGAGTTTTGCATGTCTTCTTTCATAGAGTCGGGAACGCTGAGCGGGATGTAGACCACACTCTGTGTGGCAGCAGGGCGCCCTCCGTGGGCTTGCACCGCTCCCTGTCTGTTCATGTCAGGCTGCAGCATCATCCGGCACTGATAAGTTGGAACGTCATATCTGCTGGGTTGAAGATCTTCAAATCCGAAAAATGAATCCGCATCTGCGTCGGATTCAATGTGGGGGCCGCCAATCTGCAACACGAAAGGTTTGTCCGAGTCATAGTCGTATAGGACCACGGAGCTATCATTGGGCTCGCGAGGTCCCGAAACACTGTAAAGATCGTCATCGAAGTATTCGAGGTTGGAATCATCGGCTTGTGCGTAGGTAACTGCTTGTCGGAGGGTTCTTCGGAGGTCAAATTCATCTCCTGGGTCAATTTGCGGTCTGGGGCCTCTGACATCCTGACGCTCGGTATGTAGCATGTAGGAAGCGACTGTGCATGCTCAGATCGCTGTTCCTTTACCGATGGCCGTTTTCCTGACTGCGCCTGCGCAGCATCTCGCGCATGCGCAAACAAAACTTCAGGTTCTGCGCACTGCTCGCGCAACTGTGCTAGCGTGATACCTTTAGCAAGATGGCCGCCGACCTCGACCCAGCCCTCTCTCAGGCCCGGGATTTCGGCCTCTGGGAATTCGGGCTCCGGGATCCCGGCCACGAGGTGAGTACTGCCGCTTTTCTTACCTTTACTTGCCGATTGGAGTGCGTTGTCTTCACAGTACTTGGAGAATTTGTCCAGGACTGCCTGGTAATCGTACCTTTGCTGCCTCCTGAAGAACCTGAACCTTGTGAATATTTCTCTTGCCCTTGCACCGGCGATGGTGAGGAGAAATTCAATTTTTTCGCTATCATCCAGGTCTTGGAGTTCAGCTGCCACCAGGAATATTCGAACACTTGCCGGAATCGCCACCAGTTTTCGCGGAGATCGCCGTGGCACTGGAGCGGCTGCGGAACCGGGAGCTGTAACATTTTGCCTGGGCACTGCTGGTTGTCTCTGTACACTGAGGTATGCCGGCAGGTATCGATCCACTCCTGTACCATGTGGTGTTGGGTGCTCTGGTGCACAGATGAGCCAACACAGTTGTATGTGGTACAACTCTATTTTATTTTAACTCTTATATACAGTTCGTTCTGGATACTCTGCACGTGCTGTCTCCCTGAGTGTGTCGTGTAACAGGTCTGTCCTTGTCCTTGTCTCCAGCTAATACTGTCCACCAGGTGTCGTGTTTGTGCTTTTATATGGTTCCTGTCTTTGTCTGTGATTGGTTGTGGTGTTGTGTGTTCTGATTTGTCTGTTGGTGTGTCTATCATGATGTGTGTGTTTGACTATCATGACAATCTCAACATAGATCGGGCAGCAACAAACCAACAAAACAAGGAGCAGGATCTGGTGTATTGCTGCAGGCTTTAAAGTAATAGCCTCCAATGCTGTAAGTAAGTTCACAGTGTCATTTCAGCCTAGTGGCAATGGAAGAAGAGAAAGCAAAGCGACCCCAGCCTTCAGAATTGAAAACAAAAAGATAAGTTTGTTTGATCAGAGGATGCAGTCTTGCGACACAAGCACTCACCTTCTGTGGCTGGTCCCGAAGACATCAATCCATAGAATTCTGGCAATGCAGAAGGACGCCATCCGGCTGATTGAGTCTGCACTGAACCTCTGAAAGAGCACCCTATCTAGGCCCACTTCCTCTGCCCTATCCCTGAAACCCCAACTAACCTGCACATCTGTGAACACTGTGGGGCAATTTAGCGTGGCTAATCCACCTAATCTGCAGTACTTTGGACTGAGGGAAGAAACCGAAGCAAGCAGAGGAAACCCACGCTGAGACAGGGGAAAGGTGCAAAGGCCAGAGAGATAGCCATCCAAGGCCGGAATCATACTCGGGTCCCTGGTGTGTGAGCCAGCAGTGCTAACCACTGTTCCACCATGTCGCCCATACGTTAAATGATATTCAAGAAAATAACAAAGGATGTGTCAAACAAGGAAGTTAGACAAAGGAGAACCAGTGGACATGATTTATTTAGATTTCCAGGAGGCCTTTCACAAGGTGCCGCATAGGAGACTGTTAAATAAGTTAAGAGTCCATGGTGTTACGGGTAAGATTTCATATATTCCATAGAATTTACAGTGCAGAAGGAGGTCATTCGGCCCATCGAGTCTGCACCGTGTCTTGGAAAGAGCACCCGACCCAACCCCACACCTCCACCCTATCCCCATAACCTAACACAAAGAGCAATTTTGGAGCAATTGGCCAATCCACCTAACCTGCACATCTTTGGACTGTGGGAGGAAACCGGAGCACCCGGAGGAAACCCACGCACACACGGGGAGAACGTGCAGACTCTGCACAGACAGTGACCCAGGGCCGCGAATCGAACCTGGGACCCTGGAGCTGTGAAGCAATTGTGCTAACCACTATGCTACCGTGTGCCATTGATCCTGGCATGGATAGAGGATTGTCTGACTTGCAGAAGGCAGAGTGTGGAGATAAAGGGGTCTATTTCAGGATGGCAGCCGGTGACTTGTGGTATGCCTCAGGGGTCAGTGCTGGGCACCACACCCTTTCACAATATACATTAACTATTTTGAAGAAGGAACTGAAGGCACTGTTACTAAGTTTACAGATGATACAAAGATATGTAGAAGGACAGGTAGTATTGAGGAAGCAGGGGGCCGGCGGAAGGACTTGGACAGGCTAGGAGAGTGGGCAAAGAAGTGGCAGATAGAATAGAATGTGGAAAAGTGTGAGATTATGCCCTCTGGAAGGAGGAATAGAGGCACAGACTATTTTCGAATTTGGAAAAATGCTTAGGAAATGCATAGGAAATCAGAAGCACAAAGGGACTGGGGAGTCCTTGTTCAAGATTCTCTTAAGGCTAACGTGCAAGTTCAGTCGGCAGGTGGAAGGCAAATACAATGTTAGCACTCAACTCGAGAGGGCTAGAATACAAGACCAGGGATGTACTTCTGAGGCTGTATAAGGCTCTGGTCAGACCCCATTTTGAGTATTGTGAGCAGTTTTGGGGCCCGTATCTAAGGAAGGATATGCTGGCCTTGGAAAGTGTCCAGAGGAGGATCACAAGAATGATCCCTGGAATGAAAAGCTTGTCGTATGAGGAACGGTTGAGGACTCTGGGTCTTTACTTGTTGAAATTTGGAAAGATGAGGGGGGATCTTCTTGAAACTTACAGGATACCGCAAGGTCTGGAGAGAGTGGACGTGGAGAGGATGTTTTCACTAGTAGGGAAAACTAGTACCAGAGGGCACAATCTCAGACTAAAGGGACGATTCTTTAAAACAGAGATGAGGAGGAACTTCTTCAGCGAGAGAGTCGTGAATCTGTGGAACATTTTGCTGCAGAAGGCTGTGGAGGCCAAATCACTGAGTGTCTTTATGACAGAGGTAAATAGGTTCTAGATTAATATGGGGATCAGGGGTTATGGGGAGAAGGCAGGAGAATGGGGGTGAGAAAAATATCAGCCATGATTGAATGGCGGAGCAGACCTGATGGGCCGAGTGGCCTTATTCTGCTGCTATGTCTTATGGTCTTATGGTCGAAACTGCTTACACAATACTTGCAAGGGATTGTAATGCATTTGTTTATTTCAGGTGGGAGATTTCCCACACCTAATAATTTTACCATATGGAATGCATGGCATTTACAGGACTTGTCAGCTCAGGTCTCCGTCTTGTTGGTAACACCCTGAGTATTGGAGTACAAGGATATTGCATACAGGAAATTGAATCCCAAAATCTGAAACTTCACTTCGAAAACACACTTCCCTTTGAGAACAGCCCTGAAGAGAACATCAGAGAATAAAGAAAATGGCCGGGATTCTCCGCCGGCATGATTCTCTGTTGCGCCGGTGCCCGGGGTGTTTCCTGACGGCGTGGGGCTGCGCCACAATGGGCCGGCTGGCGTAACGGAGAATCCCGCCGGCCGATCGGGGCAGAAATGCGGCGCGGCGGGGCGGAAAATCCCAGCCAATGTGTTGATAACATTACGTATGCAAAGGTGCGAAAACTGGCATAAACACCATTAGCGAACTGACAATGTAACCATCACCTCCCTTAGCAAGAAAAGCATGTGGAAAAACAAATCTGAGGAGAAGTCGATGGGTGGAGCTGAACAGTGAAATGTCGGGACAATGATTGCATAGTGTCTGTAGTCTAATTAGAATAGGTGACCCGACCAATAGTACATCCTCTGAATGCCTTCCAACCAATACATAGATGCTGCATATGATGCTGGCCGAACCGGAGGTACAATTATCAAGGATTTTGAGCACAATGTGTATTGCTCATCTCTTTGAGGAATATTTTTGAAAGAATATTGATGGTTATGATTCACAGCTGTCACCATCGAATTGTGTGGGGGAATTGAAGGTAATGTTGCCAAATAAAAAAATGGGAGCACATCCAACTTAGTTTCTATTCCCTCTCTCTGCACTCGCACGCACACACATGTATGACTGCTTAATTAGAGAAAACATAATTTGCCAGACGCCAAGTTAACTGTTGATTAAGCAGAGTGTTACAGACAGGAGGAGGAATAATTTAAACAGCCTTGAATTCTCCACTCACTGTCCGTCAGTGAAGAAAGAGGTGCTTTTGATTTCTGATTTCCCCCATTCCTAAATTGCAGCATGTTTAAGGGACATCTTGACAAATACATGAATAGGATGGGAATACAGGGATACGGACCCAGGAAGTGTAGAAGATTGTAGTTTAGTCGGGCAGCATGGTCGGCACTGGCTTGGAGGGCCGAAGGGCCTGTTCCTGTGCTGTACATTTCTTTGTTCTTTGTTGTTCTTTGTTTTCGCCAAACCGTCAAATTGGAGTGATCCAAACCTATATTAATAAACACACGGCAAACTTGAAGTAAGGTAAAACAAGAATGTAATAATAATAATAATAGCTTATTGTCACAAGTAGGCTTCAAATGAAGTTACTGTGAAAAGCCCCTAGTCGCCACATTCCAGCGTCTGTTCGTGGAGACCGGTACGGGAATTGAACCCACACTGCTGGTCTTGTTCTGCATTACAAGCCAGCTGTTTAGCCCACTGTGCTAAACCAGCCCCAGATTGGTTGGTGGTTTTACACACAAAAAATGCAGGAAGAGCTTTTGCAACATTCATTCTGTTTAGCACTCATAAAATAAAGGGTGGATAAGATGAAGAAAGGGGTACAGGGTAAAATCGTAATTAGAGTTATGGTTTTACATGAATCCAGGGTCAAGCATCCAATGGTGTATTCCTTCAAAGGGCAGTTGGCTGACTTACAGGGTGATCAATCTTTCCAGAAGTGAAAGCTTCTGTGATGGGAGAAGGCATGTAGAGGTAAAGTTGTTTTGACAGCAAATATGCAGAAGTTCCAGTAGTTCATAGACCAGGCAATCTACCTGGATGGATCTCTTTCTGCTGCTATCGGTTGGATTGTAGAATGGTAGCCCACCTAGGCTCAGTTCCAGGGGGTAATATCCACAGGTTCTAGCAGCTTGGGGGAGGTCATGGTACACTCCCACTTCTTCTCCTGGGTGATGGACAAAGGATGTATTTTTCTCGGTCGGGCATCTTGAGGTGTTTAATCGAGGACTCGGGGTCCCTTTTGTCCTTTGCAGACATTCCGTCTCCGTGGGCCGTAACTCTGCCTTAGAAATGTAAAGGGCATTGGGGCATTACTTTAGGATTTAATTGTCTGCAGTCACAGATAACATTTGCACCTCTCCAAAGATAACATTTGCACCTCTCTAAAGATAATAAGGTCCCGGCTGGTTTCTGAAGGTTAGAAATCCCTCTGGTATGAGTGGGGAATGTCTGGGCCATTTTAAAAATAAAAAGAATAGGTGTACCACAAGGATCTGTTTTGGGGCCACTGCTGTTTGTCATTTTTATAAATGACCTGGAGGAGGGCTTAGAAGGATGGGTGAGTAAATTTGCAGATGACACTAAAGTCGGTGGAGTTGTGGACAGTGCGGAAGGATGTTACAAGTTACAGAGGGACATAGATAAGCTGCAGCGCTGGGCTGAGAGGTGGCAAATGGAGTTTAATGCAGAAAAGTGTGAGGTGATCCATTTTGGAAGGAATAACAGGAAGACAGAGTACTGGGCTAATGGTAAGATTCTTGCAGTGTGGATGAGCAGAGAGATCTCGGTGTCCATGTACATAGATCCCTGAAAGTTGCCACTCAGGTTGAGAGGGTTGTTAAGAAGGCGTACGGTGTGTTAGCTTTTATTGGAAGAGGGATTGAGTTTCAGAGCCATGAGGTCATGTTGCAGCTGTACAAAACTCTGGTGCGGCCGCATTTAGAGTATTGCGTGCAATTCTGGTCACTGCATTATAGGAAGGATGTGGAAGCATTGGAAAGGGTGCAGAGGAGATTTACCAGAATGTTGCCTGGTATGGAGGGAAGATCTTATGAGGAAAGATGATCAGAGGATTGGATAGGGTGGACAATGAGAGCCTTTTTCCTCGGATGGTGATGTCTCGCACGAGGGGACATAGCTTTAAATTGAGGGGAGATAGATATAAGACAGACGTCAGAGGTAGGTTCTTTACACAGAGAGTAGTAAGGGTGTGGAATGCCCTGCCTGCGACAGTAGTGGACTCACCAACACTAAGGGTATTCAAATGGTCATTGGATAGACATATGGACGATAAGGGAATAGTGTAAATGGGCTTTAGAGTGGTTTCACAGGTCGGCGCAACATCGAGGGCTGAAGGGCCTGTACTGCGCTGTAATGTTCTATGTTCTATGTTGATATGTAAAAGAAAATTACTGCGGATGCTGGAATCTGAAACAAAAGAGAAAATGCTAGAAAATCTCAGCAGGTCTGGCGGCATCTGGAGGGAGAGAAAAGAGCTGACATTTCGAGTCTGATGACTCTTTGTCTCTTTGTTAGAACAAAGAACAAAGAAATGTACAGCACAGGAACAGGCACTTCGGCCCTCCTAGCTCGTGCCGACCATGCTGCCCGACTAAACTACAATCTTCTACACTTCCTGGGTCCGTATCCCTCTATTTACATCCTATTCATGTATTTGTCAAGATGCCCCTTAAATGTCACTATCGTCCCTGCTTCCACCAGCTCCTCCGGTCGCGTGTTCCATGCACCCACTACCCTCTGTGTAAAAAGCTTGCCTCGTACATCTACTCTAAAACTTGCCCCTCTCACCTTAAACCTATGCCCCCTAGTAATTGGCCCCTCTACCCTGGGGAAAAGCCTCTGACTATCCACTCTATCTATGCCCCTCATAATTTTGTAGACATCTATCAGGTAACCCCTCAACCTCCGTCGTTCCAGTGAGAACAAACCGAGTTTATTCAACCGCTCCTCATAGCTAATGCCCTCCATACCAGGCAAAATTCTGGTAAATCTCTTCTGCACCCTCTCTAAAGCCTCCACATCCTTCTGGTAGTGTGGCAACCAGAATTGAACACTAGACTCCAAGTGTGGCCTAACTAAGGTTCTATACAGCTGCAACATGACTTGCCAATTCTTATACTCAATGCCCCGGCCAATGAAGGCAAGCATGCCGTATGCCTTCTTGACTACCTTCTCCACCTGTGTTGCCCCTTTCAATGACCTGTGGACCTGTACACCTAGATCTCTCTGACTTTCAATACTCTTGAGGGTTCAACCATTCACTGTATATTCCCTACCTGCATTAGACCTTCCAAAATGCATTACCTCACATTTGTCTGGATTAAACTCCATCTGCCATCTCTCCGCTCAAGCCTCCAAACAATCTAAATCCTGCTGTATCCTCTGACAGTCCTCATCGCTATCCGCAATTCCACTAACCTTTGTGTCGTCTGCAAACTTACTAATCAGACAAGTTACATTTTCCTCCAAATCATTTGTATATACTACAAACAGCAAAGGTCCCAGCACTGATCCCTGTGGAACACCACTGGTCACAGCCCTCCAATTAGAAAAGCATCCTTCCATTGCTACTCTCTGCCTTCTATGACCTAGCCAGTTCTGTATCCACCTTGCCAGCTCCCCCCTGATCCCGTGTGACTTCACCTTTTGTACTAGTCTACCATGAGGGACCTTGTCAAAGGCCTTACTGAAGTCCATATAGACAACATCCACTGCCCTACCTGCATCAATCATCTTTGTGACCTCCTCAAAAAACTCTATCAAGTTAGTGAGACACGACCTCCCCTTCACAAAACCATGCTGCCTCTCACTAATACGTCCAGTTGCTTCCAAATGGGAGTAGATCCTGTCTCGAAGAATTCTCTCCAGTAATTTTCCTACCACTGAAGTAAGGCTCACAGGCCTTAGATTATCAGTTCCCTGGATTATCCTTGCTACCCTTCTTAAACAGAGGAACAACATTGGCTATTCTCCAGTCCTCCAGGACATCACCTGAAGACAGTGAGGATCCAAAGATTTCTGTCAAGGCCTCAGCAATTTCCTCTCCTGCCTCCTTCAGTATTCTGGGGTAGGTCCCATCAGGCCCTGGGGACTTATCTACCTTAATATTTTTTAAGACGCCTAACACCTCGTCTTTTGGGTGCTCAATGTGACCCAGGCTATCTAAACACCCTTCTCCAGACTCAACATCTACCAATTCCTTCTCTTTGGTGAATACTGATGCAAAGTATTAATTTAGTACCTCGCCCATTTCCTCTGGCTCCACACATAGATTCCCTTGCCTATCCTTCAGTGGGCCAACTCTTTCCCTTGCTACCCTCTTGCTTTTTATGTACGTGTAAAAAGCCTTGGGATTTTCCTTAACCCTTTTTGCCAATGACTTTTCGTGACCCCTTCTAGCCCTCCTGACTCCTTGCTTAAGTTCCTTCCTACTTTCCTTATATTCCACACAGGCTTCGTCTGTTCCCAGCTTTTTAGCCCTGACAAATGCCTCCTTTTTCTTTTTGACGAGGCCTACAATATCCAAGGTTCCCGAAAATTGCCATATTTATCCTTCTTCCTCACAGGAACATGCTGGTCCTGAATTCCTTTCAACTGACACTTGAAAGCCTCCCACATGTCAGATGTTGATTTGCCCTCAAACATCCGCCCCCAATCTAGGTTATTCAGTTCCCACCTAATATTGTTATAATTAGCCTTCTCCCAATTTAGCACATTGACCCTAGGACCACTCTTATCCTTGTCTACCAGCACTTTAAAACTTACTGAATTGTGGTCACTGTTCCCGAAATGCTCCCCTTCTGAAACTTCTACCACCTGGCCGGGCTCATTCCCCAATACCAGGTCCAGTACCGCCCCTTCCCTAGTTGGACTGTCTGCATATTGTTTTAAGAAGCCCTCCTGGATGCTCCTTACAAACTCTGCCCCGTCTAAGCCCCTGGCACTAAGTGAGTCCAAGTCAATATTGGGGAAGTGAAGTCTCCCGTCACCACAACCCTGTTGTTTTTACTCTTTTCCAAAATCTGTCTACCTGTCTGCTCCTCTATCTCCCGCTGGCTGTTGGGAGGCCTGTAGCAAACCCCCAACATTGTGACTGCACCCTTCTTATTCCTGATCTCTACCCATATAGCCTCACTGCCCTCTGAGATGTCCTCTCGTAGTACAGCTGTGATATCCTCCCGAACCAGTAGTGCAGCTCCGCCACCGCTTTTACATCCCCCTCTATCCCGCCTGAAACATCTAAACCCTGGAACGTTTAGTTGCCAATCCTGCCCTTCCCTCAACCAGGTCTCTGTAATGGCAACAACATCATAGTTCCAAGTACTAATCCAAGCTCTAAGTTCATCTGCCTTACCCGTAATACTTCTTGCATTAAAACATATGCACTTCAGGCCACCAGACCCTCTGTGTTCAGCAACTTCTCCCTGTCTGCTCTGCCTCAGAGCCACACTGTCCCTATTCCCTAGTTCTCCCTCAATGCTCTCACCTTCTGACCTATTGCTTCCGTGCCCACTCCCCTGCCGTACTAGTTTAAACCCTCCCGTGTGACACTAGCAAACCTCGCGGCCAGGATATTTATGCCTCTCCAGTTTATATACAACCCGTCCTTATATAGGTCACACCTGCCCCGGAAGAGCTCCCAGTGGTCCAGATAATGGAAACCCTCCCTCCTACACCAGCTGTTTAGCCACGTGTTTATCTGCTCTTTCTTCCTATTTCTAGCCTCACTGGCACGTGGCACAGGGAGTAATCCCGAGATTACAACCCTACAGGTCCTGTCTTTCAACCTTCTGCCTAGCTCCCTGAACTCCTGCTGCAGGACCTCATGCCCCTTCCTGCCTATGTCGTTAGTACCAATATGTACAACGACCTCTGCCTGTTTGCCCTCCCCCTTCAGGATGCCCTCTACCCGTTCAGAGACATCCTGGACCCTGGCACCAGGGAGGCAACATACCATCCTGGAGTCTCTTTCACGTCCACAGAAGTGCCTATCTGTGCCCCTGACTATAGAGTCCCCTATTACTATTGCTCTTCTGCGCTTTGACCCTCCCTTCTGAATATCAGAGCCAGCCGTGGTGCCACTGCTCTGACAAAGAGTCATCGGACTCGAAACGTTAGCCCTCTGATGTTGATATATATTTTCCTTCCTGTCTCCTGACTGTGGCTCAGCTCCCCGTTGGAGAAACAGAAATTAATTTCCTTTCTTTTTTAACATGGCCTTAGGGAAGGCAGAATAGAAAGTGCCTTTCATTCACTCATTCATTCGTACTGGCACATTAGATGCACAGATAGCAGGGAGAGAATGGCAGCTCCATGCTGAAGAGGGACATCTGTTCAGTGCTAGAATTCTGACTTCCCCCTGTTGGGATTCAAGCATTCCAACCTCCTGATCAAGCACTCAGGACAAGAGGTAGAGTTCAACAGATCTCTGTACTGAGTCAACTAGCTGAATATAGTCCTCGGAGACAACGCCATCTTCGCTGATCACAGATGAGGATATAATCAGCTCTGGTACTGGATCTACTCTCAATTTGACATGACTGAATTCCACCTACACCTTATGGATTTAACTCCTAATTTCTGGACAACAGCAGAGATTCCGCCTCAAATTAGTGACAAAATAAACAATGGGATGAACTGTGCAATCAGTGTCAGCAAATTTACTTTCTAATGCCTGGCATGTTTAAACTTCTTCTTCGAACCCCATTACTTAAAAGCAGAAAGATATGACCATTGAATTATTGTGGATCAGTTGTATCCCGCTGATATTGTTTTGTGACTCAAAATGCAACTCAGCTGTCAAATGATACAAAAAGTCAAAGACTTTGGACAAAATCCAATTCAGGCAAAAAATAGACTTGTGGAGATTTTCCGTCAAATCTTGCAAACAGCGCATGTTACTAAGGGGGCATAAGTCCTTGTGCCTATTCTCAAATCGCTCTGATGAAATTAAATACTGGATGCTAAACATTGAGTTCAGTTCGTGACTCTTGGTGAAGAATATGGAATAAGACAGCATTATATACAGCAGTAAAACTCAAGCTGTCCTATACACCAGGGAGTCACATTGTGGGTAAATCAAAGAGATCGGGATCTGAGGACTGGTAAGCATGAGATGGGAGGGTATGCTTAGAATTGAGTTCATGAGAGAAAAATACAGTGGGTTCATTCAGCAATGACAGGTGAAATAGTTTGGATATTCATGATAGTCGAGGCGCATTGTGTTCCCAACTAGTAATGCAAGTATGGGGGAAGAAACCCAGGCAGAAGGCTCAGGACATTCTGTTCTGAAACTACAGTTGAATCTGCAAATGTATCATGGGAAAGTGCAGTAAGAGATTGTAATTGTGGATTTGACATGTTGGAGACAGTGGGTGGAAATTCCATTCCCTACCCACCTCATGGAATGTTTCGTGGTACTGGAGGTAGTCCATCATTGGTCATTGACTTCCCATTGAAACCATCCTACGCCGCTGGTAACCCACGGGCAGTCGGGCACTGCCAACGGGAACAGTCGAATCGCTACGGCCAGAATATTCCGGCCATCATTGAATTGATGTCCATTCAGCTATAGATCTTCATGCTTTTTACATGTTATTCTCTGGGAATAGTCAGCAGCTCATTTACACTCAGAAAGGTTTCCGAAACATCACGTGGGGCAAATGGCCAATTCACCTGTTTTGGTGGTGTTGGTTGAGCTATGACTATTGGCCAAGATATTGGGAGAACTTGCACATTCACCTGAACAGGCACAAGGATCTGGCATTTAATGCCTTGCCCAAAAGACAGAGGACAGAAAGTTGCTTAAAAAATGGCGAAGTGTTAGGTTCTGACTAAAACCGTTGCCTTTCTCCCCAGAAACAGATTCAGGTTTTCACTCCAGGTATTCTGACGCTTTGTCAAAAAAAAGAAGCGAGGGGAGACTTGCGCCATCATTCTGGCAGGAATGGGGGCTCATAGAACCAGCAGGCCCAATTGCACAGACATTGGGCCGATCTCAAAGTGCAGTTCAAGCACCCACTCCCCAACTCCGGATATAACCTCTGAACTGCTAGGAGGGATGCCCCCGAATGCCTCACGTCCGGCTAAACCTGTTGTAAACCATGCCAATAATTAGTGAGGGGTGATCATTTGGACTGGGGGCTGCTAATAACATTGAAATGTGTTCAAATTTATTAATATGAAGTTTGCGCCCTTTGTGGGCGTGAATCTCATGTCGGCGCCGGTGAAGGGCAGGGAAAATCGGGAAACGCGATCACTTTGGAGAGTATCAGGGCCGGGATTCTCCGGTATCCGACGGGCTGGCCGTACTGGCGCCGAGAAGTGGCGTGAACCACCCCCTCAGCACCTTCGGGGACTAAGCCGGCGCTGGCGGGGTTGGCGCTGCGCCGACCGGCGCTGAAGGGCCTCCGCCGGCCGGTGCGAGTTGGCGCATGCGCGGGAGCATCAGGAAGATCTAGTGTAATCGCAGCACATGCGCAGGGGGTTTCTTCTCCGCGCCGGCCATGGCGGAGCTTTACAGCGGCCGGTGGGGAGGGCAAGAGTGCCCCCACGGCACAGGCCCGTCCGCAGATCGGTGGGCCCCGATCGCGGGCCAGGCCACCGTGGGGGCCCCCCATGGGGCCAGATCCCCCACGCCCCCCCGAGGATTCCGCAGGCCGCCCACAGAGCCAGGTCCCGCCGGTAAGAACCTTGTGTAATTTACGCCGGCGGGAGAGGCCAAAAACGGGCGGCTACTCGGCCCATCGCGGAGCGGAGAATCGCCGGGGGGGGGGGGGCGCTGCCAATGGCCCCCGACTGGCGCAACGCAATTCCCGCCCCCGCCAAAAAAACGCCGCCGGAGAATTCGGCAGCCGGCGGCGGGGCCACCCCCCCGCCGATTCTCCGGCCCGGCGGGGGGTCGGAGAATCCCGCCCCATGTTTCCCAATTCTAGTGAGATTTCTACCGGCAGCCGCCAATCCCGTGGATGGCGAGGGCAGGCTCAAAATTCCGCCCACAGTGTTTCCTGACCAGGATTGGGAGGACGTACTTCCCATGTTCCTCATTGTTTAGAAGGTGACTCCAGAATAATTAGGCTCCTAATTTCTAGGTTTTATGTTTTTCTGAACTTGGGTGAAAATAAAATGATCTCCGGGTCCTCACACAGAACTTGGATTAATCATCAAAATAATTTTGAAGGGAGTTATAGAAGATTTTAAATAAACCATGCATTACCTTGACTGGCATTACTTCAAGGTAGCTCAAGATCATAGGACAAGGGGGTACAGCTCAAAATGATGTCCGAAAGAACACCTTTACATAGAGTCATCAGCTTATGTCATGGACAAATAGCAAAAAAGTAGCATGAATTCAAAGGTCTAGTGCACGGCCTGAAAGGGTCTCCCTCAAATTATATATGTTTTGTCGGTTAGCTGTGTTCTCAGTATGCAATCCTCTTTGGAACGTTATTCAGCGATTTGTGCCCAATACAATACATAATTTGCTGAAAGTGTATACAACATTGATCCTACAGAAAGGGGTGGAGAATTTGCTGGCCTCTATCTGAACTTTACTGGGAAATTAACAATGTGAGGTTCACATCTGAATATTGACTGTGATTTCGCTGGAGAGGGGCATCGCATGGTACGTCCTGTTATACTTATTTTTGCACATTTAGCTTTTAATTTTTTAGCTCACATATTTTCAGGAAGTGCAATAAGGGCATCAGGAAATTCAATGAGAAATGGGACAGGACATGTACTTAACCAAGGTGGTATAAGAACTGAGAAATAGACAGAGGAAGGATTAAGAAGAAGACTGTATAGAGTTGGTAAATTTATTTTCAAATCAGTGAAATAAAAAGAGAAATAAAGAGAGGGAAAGAAAGTTGCATTGAAGGAGAGAGAGAAAAAAGACAAGTAAGAAGTTTTGTTTCCAAAATTGACGTACTTAAAATCTCTAACAACAATTCATAAATCACGAAAGGAATGAGACTGCACATTTTTAATTGCTCACTTCCAGGAACAGAAGTTAATTAAGATATATTAACATTCATGTTGTTAAAATAGGAATTAAGCTATTAATTAATCAATTGACTTTACGTTACAATATTAATAAGCAATTAATATGCAAATCCAACAATGTCACGAAGTGCACGGAGAGGTTAAGTGTGAGATGCTGTTTTTCACAAAGTGAACAGCAAAGCAATGCAAGTTACCCAGCAACTGGTTGAAAATTGCAATTAATGGAGTGTCCCTTCCTCTTCCACAATTTTCTGGCCAATTTTCACTTTCTTAACTGTGGGCTAAATTTTACATCCTCTCCAGCAGGGCATGTTTCCCATGGTTGGTGGGTGGGGGGGGGGGGGGGGGGGGGGCATCCCACCATCTTCCAGCCACCCTTCAGTTCATTCCCATAATATGGGAGGGGGAGGAGACACTGAAATCGGCAAACCACTCAGCATATTTAACTAGATAATTAATGGCCAATTGGGCTTGTTATCAAGCCAATTATCCGTGATAATACAAAGGTGGGGGGTTACTCTTTGGGGGCTGCCCTTTGCAGATCATAGAGCGGCCACCTGCTGTTGTTAAACACCCCCTCCTTCCTACCCGCTGCCTCCTTTAAGCCCTCCCCCACCCAACCCTTTAAGCTCTCCCTTGTCTACCCAAACCCTCTGGGTCCAAGATCTTGGACTTCCCTGCTCCTGGGATCCAAAGCCTTGGAATCCATCTTCAGCACCAGCCCTGACAGTAATCACAGATGCGTTCCTAACGCTGTTCGAGACTTATGGAGCTGCCAGCTAATCATGCCATCCACCCCTCCCCGCTTATTCAGCCCTGGTTCTTTAAGACATCATTATTTTACCAGCAGATTCTGAGCCATTGCATTGACCCTTAAATTCGGTATTCATTCCCTGGGGGTGGAAACGATCCAGTTGAACCCGAGAAAGAAATGGTTAAATCATATGGCATAGAAAAGAGAACGATCGGAAGCTGAGGGAAGCTTCACTTCTCAGCAATGTAAGCTGCTTCAGGATTGAGGGTGTTCTAAACTGGCCTTAACAGCATGATTTATATTTAATGAGGAATGGATAGCCTGTAGAAGTATTTAAAAGGTGTTCAAAGTTTTATAACAGTGATAAAGTCTGTTTGTGATATTGGCTTTCTGACAAAACCTCTCTTCTCAGAAATGCATTGGCTCGAGCTCTGTGTTTATCTGGAAATACTCTATTAGCTTTTGGAATTACCTCACGTGGACTTTGAGTAGCGTAAGGGAGGGAGACATCATCAGCCGGATGATATATAAGGAGAGGTACAGGACTGTTAAATGTGGGTTTTGCATGTACTGATATATCTCGACATTTGAATACACAGCAGGGTATTCTTTTTTGTTTAGAAATTAAACTTGGTGTCAGGTTCATACTGGAAAGTCTTCCACAGTCGCATAAGGTGGCACAGTGGTTAGCAATGCTGTCTTAAATCACCAGGGACCCTGATTTGATTTCGGCCTTGGGTGACTGTGTGGAATTTGCACGTTCTCCCCGTGTGTGCATGGGTTTCCTCCGGGTGCCCCGGTTTCCTCCCACAGTTCAAAGATGTGCGGGTTAGGTGGAGGTACAGGGTAGGGCGGGGGTAGTAGACCTCGAGAGAGAGTGCTCTTTCAGAGGAGTGATGCAGACTCGATGGGCTGAATGGCCTCCTTCTGCACTGTAGGGATTCTATGATAAGGGTCACATCTAACTAGTGGCCATTTGGTCAAAGCATTTAGTCCATGGCCTGTGGACCTGGAAGGAATGTTGGCCAGAATTCTCCGGCCGATCGCTGGTGGCGGGGTGCTGTGGTCCCATGGGCAGCTCACCCTGGCTAGCTGGTTTCCCAGTGGCGCGCAGTGGTTTCAATGGGAATTTGCATTGACAACGGCGTGAACAGAGAATCCCACTGCCAGCAAATTTTGCACAGGCTCCCGTCGCTTGGGCGTGAGGCGGTGAATCCAGCCCATATAAAGAGCATGGGTTGAATTCTCTGCCGTCGGGATGCTCCATTTTGCTGGCAGCCCGGGGGTTTCCCGATGGCGTGGGGCTGCCTTACAATGGGAAACCCCATTGACCAGCCGGAAAAACGGAAAATCCCGGGCGTGCTGCACCAGACAAACCCGCCCCATTTATTTATACAGCAGGCTGCATTCTCCGCTGCGCGATGCCTGAAGCAAGAATTGCAATTGGGCCGAGACTCATGCAAAGCGGAAAAACATCAATTTTGCGGCCAGCACCAATTCTAATGACACGGTCTGGTCCCTCACTGGCAGCGATATCGAGGTTCGCATCACGCGCCACCTGATCCATGCAAAACCATAATTTGCATGGTTTTTATTATCATTAGCGGCTTGGACACTTCATGCTCCATCCCTCTGCGATGCTCCGCCCCCTAAGGCTGAGGTCCCGCAGGCGCAAATTAGTGCAAGTATTTATAAGCGGGGCTGGGCACCATGACTGCGGAGGAGGAGCGGGAGGCTAAATAAAGCCTCCAAATGCCTCAAAGATTGTTGGGCTTGCTGTGGGGTCGCTGCCCGGGCTTGGGGCAGTGGCAAGGAATAACTTAATACCAAGTCTGTGAACCCAGGGTGTCACACTCGGGATCAGACTGCCGTTGCTACAGTATGTGTTTTAAACGCACCACTTTGGTGCTCCCTACAGGCTCCTGGCTGTTCACTGCTGAGTGTTGCCTGTGTCCTTTGAATGTTCAGAGATCACCTGCATACCCTCATATCCCAGCTGTTTCATCAAGGGGATAGAATCATAGAATCATAGAATTTACAGTGCAGAAGTGGGCACCACGGTAGCATAGTGGTTAGCACAATTGCTTCACAGCTCCAGAGTCCCAGGTTCGATTCCCGGCTTGGGTCACTGTCTGTGCGGACTCCGCACATTCTCCCCGTGTGTGTGTGGGTTTCTTCCGGGTGCTCCGGTTTCCTCCCACAGTCCAAAGATGTGCAGGTTAGGTGAATTGGCCATGCTAAATTGCCCTTAGTGTCCAAAATTGCCCTTAGTTTGGGCGAGGTTACTGGGTTATGGGGATAGGGTGGAGGTGTGGACCTTGGGTCGGGTGTTCTTTCCAAGAGGCGGTGCAGACTCGATGGGCCGAATGGCCTCCTTCTGCACTGTACAATCTATGAGAAGGAGGCCATTCAGCCCATCGAGTCTCCACCGGCCCTTGGAAAGAGCACTCGACGTATCTAACCTATCCCCATAACCCAGTGGCCCCCACTTAACATTTTTTTTGGCAATTTAGCATGACCAATCCACCGAACCCACACGTCGTTGGACTGTGGGAGGAAACCGGAGCACCCGGAGGAAACCCACGCAGACACAGGGAGAACGTGCAGACTCCACACAGATAGTGATCCAGACGGGAATCGAACTTGGGACCCTGGAGCTGTGAAGCAACTATGCTAATCACTATGCTACCATGCTGCCGTGGATAGGCTCAATCAGGGGCCCCAAAAGGTGTTGGCACTCCTCAGAAGCGGTGCGCCACTGCGGAGGAAGCAGGGGATCAGCAGAGCTCGCCCCAACCAGATGACACCTGCACCGTGGCCTTTGGAACCCTCCCTGGTCTCACCAGCAATCCTCACCCCTCAGGATCACCAGCTGTCTCTTTCTGGTGAAGCTGGCATCGCTGACTGCTTCTGCCACCAGGCGCTGTTAATAAGGGCGGGCATGAGTCTGCGGCACACGCCCTGGGAAAGAGAGTGGCCCTCCTCTCCGCACTGGCATGGGACTGTGGGTTTACCTTAGACTCCAGAACCCATGGAGGGGGTGGGCAGGTCTTCTGTGAGTCATCTTGGTGGCTGCAGTGACTGTGTCTGTCGTACATGGAGCACTTATGAACAACTCCAGCTGGCAGGCATTTTGGGCCTAACTCTGGCCCCAGCAGTTACAACGGCCACTGGGCTGGGAATTGCTCTCAATTCACTCCGGCAGAGTGCTGGCCCATTTGCATGTCCTGACTCGCTTACCAAATCGCGCCCCAAAAAGGAACGCAAATCTCATGCTATTCAGGCCCGCCGGCAAAAATCAGTCTCGCAAACGGAGAAATACAGTCAGTACATTTCACAGCCTTCGGATACACCAAAACTAATGAAATATTTTTGAAGAGTATGTCAATGTTTTAATGTCGGGAAGCAGAGCAAACAATTTACACAGTGTCAGATTCCACAAACCGCAGTGAGGTAAATGACCAACGAATCTGATTTCTTCCCAGGGATGTTAGTTTCGACAGTTCACCAGGGAGAATTAGATAGTGCCACAACCTATTTTCCAACCCATTGAAAGAACAGATGGGGCCTTGGTTTAACTGCTCATCCAAAAAACAACACCTCCGTTATTGGAGGATCCTCTCAGTAGTGCACAGAATCCTTGGGTTACGTGTGCACAGTTTCTGGAGTGGGGCTTGAACACACAACGTTTGCCTCAGAGGTGAGAGAGAGAGAAACTAGAACCAATCACTCGCCCGCCACCATTTGGGATGGGAATTGCGACAATTTTTCTAAACTCTTTCACAGGATGTGGGTGTCGCCGGCCAGGCCGGCATTTTTGTTGCCCATCCTTAATTGCCCTTGAGAAGGTGGTGGCGAGCCACCTACTTGAACTGCAGCAGTCCATGCATTGTAGGTACGCTCACAGTGCTGTTAGAGAGGAAGTGTCAGGATTTTGAACGTCTGACATTGAAGGAATGGCTATAGAATTCCAAGTCAGGATGATGAGTGGCTTGGAGGGGAATTTGGGGGTGGCAGTGCCCTTGTCCGTCCAGGTGGTAGAGGTCGCGGGTGTGGAAGGTGCTGTCAAAGGGAGTTGCTCAGTGAGTTGCTGCAGTGCGTCTTAGACCCTGCTGCCTCTGTGCATTGGTGGTGGAGAGAGTGGATGTTGAAGATGGTGAATTGCTTTGGTGACCTGGATAGTGTTGAGATTCTGGAGTGTTTTTCGAACATCCAGGAAGGTGGAGAGTAATCCATCACATTCCTAACATGTGCCTTGTGGATGGTGGATAGTCGCTGAGGAGTCAGGAGGTAAGTTACTCCAGAATTCCCAGTCTCTGACCTACTCTTGTAGCCACAGTATTTATATAGCCAGTCTGGACCAGTTTCTGGTCAATGGTAACCCCAGCATGTTGATAATAGAGGGTTCAGCAATTGTCGTGCCTTTGAACATAATGGGGAGATGGTTGAAATCTCTTTTGTTGGAGATGGTCATTGCCTGGCACTCGTGTGGTATGAGCGTGACCTGCCATTTGCCTAAGCCTGAATATTGTCAAGGTATTTCTGCATATGAGCAGGGACTGCTTCAGGTTTTTTCCCCTGTTTCCACCCACTTCTCCTCCAATCTAGAGGGCGGGATTATCTCAGCCCGGGGCCGGGCCAGAGAATCTCTGCGACCGGCACGAATCGTGCCACGCCGCTCCGACGCTGGGACGCGATTCTCCGCAGTGCGGAGAATTGGCATCATTGGCGCCACCGCGGTCGGCACGGCTCCGGCTGGGGGCTGCTCTATGGGGACCCCCAGCGATTCTCGGCCCGGGATGGGCCGAACGGCCATGTCAAAAAACCCGAGTCCCCCCGGCGGCGTTCACACATGCTCTCAGCTGCCCGGAACTTGGCGTGGAAGGGTCGGGGGGCGGCCTGTGGGGGGGGGGGGGGGGGGGGGGGGGTGGGTTCCTTCCCCGGGGGGGGGGGGGGGGGGGGTTCCGACCCCAGGGGGGGCCTCCGCTGTGGCCTGGACCGCGATCTGGGCCCACCGATTGGCGGGCCGGCCTCTCTTGCTGGGGGCCTCCTTTCTTCTGTGCCGGCCCCTGTAGCCCTGCGCCATGTTGTGTCGGGGCCGGCGCGGAGAAGGGAGACACCACGCATGCGCGCGTTGGCATCGGCCCCACTGCGGATGCGCGGACACCATGACGCCCAGCTCACGCCAGGATCAGCAGTGCCGTACTGGCCCCCTGTAGGGGCCAGAATTGCTGATCCTGAGGCCGTGTTGACGCCGCAGAAAAACGCAACGGCGTTTCCGACGGTATCAACACTTAGCCTCAGGATCAGAGAATCCCGCCCAGAGTGTTTGAAGCCAATTCCAGAACAGCTATGCCATGCTGATTGAGGTCAGTTAACACCTTAATCAAGGTTCTCAACTACCTGGTTTAAGTGGATGAGTTCCATACCATTCTGAAGAATTAACTAATTCAGCTAGTTATCATTTTTCTTGGTTAGAAGGCTGGATGGGATCGAGTGGAGAAAAGCAAATGTAAATCCATAACTGTTTTATTTGAATAATTTACATATTCATATGAATGCACCATACCAGATCCAGGATCCAACCACAAAAATTTAGCTTCCTAATCCTTTGAGGCAAAAAAAGATCAAAAGTATATATTCATACACACAGCTTTTGTGCATTTGTTTCCCAGTGAGTGTGACACATGTCAACAATAACTATGCAGAGCAGTTTCTCTTGTTTGTGGCTTCAATCCTGATTTGACTGTCAATTAGTGTTGCCTTGGAAGTACTTTAAATGCATTTTTCCATAATCAATATGATTCAAATAACTTGATTTGCCGCCTGAACAATCCCTCTTCCGTATTTCTTTTCTCTTTGCCACTTTGGCCACCATTGATGGGAGGATTATTAATGCCGTGGAATGGAATACTGCACACGTCAAAAATAGCACAGTTGGGTGCAAACCATACATCCCTCAACTCTTCTCCAGTAATGTGCCTCATTCACAGCTTCAGGACACCCCTCCCTTTTGCACTTGTGAGACCCTTTATTTCAATTTCTCCCATCGGCCATTTTCTTTTTTTTAATATAAATTTAGAGTACCCAATTATTATTTTTTTCCAATTAAGGGCAATTTAGCATTTCCAATCCACCTAACCTGCACATCTTTGGGTTGTGGGGGCGAAACCCACGCAGATACGGGGAGAATGTGCAAACTCCACATGGACAGTGACCCAGGGCCGGGATTCAAACCCAGGTCCTCAGCGCCGCAGTCCCAGTGCTATCCATTGCGCCACCGTGCTGCCCCTCCGGCCTTTTTCTACCGACTGATGTCAAATGGAGGGTGATTTTTGTACTGTGCGCTTATTTGGGACTGTGTTGAGAACTGACCAAGCTCAGCTCGCAGTCAGAGGAGCCTTTTTCATCTTCAGTGTGAATCCAGAACCTGGAGGTGAAGCCATTTTATTTTTGGCTGTTAAGAATGCTGAGCCAAGCCTTTGGGAATCCCAAAGTGGTCTCGTTCTGAATGTAGAAAATTATGAAATTGAGATCACATAGTATAAATAACAGTATCAAATACTGTGTGCATTAAACTGAAAGTCTGCCTCTGTTAAAGTATCTAAGAAAGGAATTTCACGCCAAGGTGTAGAACATTCAGATGCAAATGCTCAAAGGGTGCAGTTTTAAAGCCTGTATGTTAATGGTTGCAAATTGCCAATTAGCTTTATAATTCAGTTCATACTCTCATTCACTTATTCCGTTTAGTCAGCTGTTTGCCCATAAGATTGATCCTGCAGAAAAAGATGCAAAGTCTGTTCTGCACTTCTTGTAACAAGGGAGATGCGTTAACAATCTGCCACACAACAACAGGCCTGTCTGTCTGTCCTGTTGCAGAGCAGTGGAGGCTAAGCAGATTTTGAATCAAATTTAGACTTCAATAAATTATTTACAGTGAGTGCAACACAGCACTCCTGAGATCTCAATCTAATCTGAGCACTCCGTACAAAAAAAAACAGCATTAAGATTTGTTCCATTATTCTCGCATTTATCTAATCCCGATCTATAAGAGCAATTTGGCTGATAATTACGTGTGCAGCAATGCATGGTCAACTTAGACCATGTACTCAACCTGATTACAGAATGCTGAGGATGAATTGATGAGCAGTTAACAGGACCTGAGATCAGTTAGATCTGCTCAAAAAGCACAGCGGTACTTCTATTTCTGTCACCCAAACCAACAATCAAGGAACAAGAGATGTGAATGCTAATTGTGCCGTTCAGTGTGATTCTAAACCCTACTGGCAACCAAGGTATGCCGTAGAAGGCAGCCACAGAACTAAGATTGTCCTGAATACCATTGGACTATGGATCAAAAGAAAATTAGCCATATTTTATTTCATTAATAAAAAAGTCCTGGGCTGTAATAGCTGGCAACAAAGGATTCCCAACTATGAAGTTTTATGAACAGTACTGAGCAGCTGTTGCGTGCTGTTTGTCTGCCCGCGCCCGAGCAGGACTCACGCTACAGACCCGTGACACCTTTTACAGCCTTGTTAGCCCAGTATCCATGTGACTATCCGGTTTACAGCCAGCAACGATAACTAGGACTTATATAATAACTTCTGTTATGAATCAGAGAATACATCCTTGCTGGTTATGCATCATGCTGGTTCTCCCAGTGAGCCAGAGAAGACAGAGCCAGGAGTGAGACACAGCTAAGAGTGAGTTTGGCAATTTGAATCTAGGTGGGAATTGAATTAAATCAGTAAGGCAGCTCCTTTTAAATTTCAGGAGTTTAAATTAATTTAAATTAAGCTAGTATTGTGCAGTGTGGGTTAACAAGGGCTGCCCCACCCACTCACATAACTGGTTGGCAGTTAAGTGTCAGTCACTTAAATCTACCTTGATCTAAAAGCAGGTGGGGGTGGGGAGTCAATTCAGGACAGTTTAAAAAGAGCAACTTGTAAACTCACTCCCAGTGAGCTCTCCCAGTGAGCCAGAGAAGACAGAGCCAGGAGTGAGACACAGCTAAGAGTGAGTTTGGGAATTTGAATCTAGGTGGGAATTCGAAGCTGTGTGGGGAGAAAGTGCTTTTTATCCCTGGTAAGTGACTGGTAAGTAGTGTTTCTGTTTTTCTATTTCTTTTCATTGGTATATTTATTTATTTTTTCTTGTTTCTTTTGTTGAAATTGTAGTTGTTGAAGTTAACCGAAGGTTTAACAGGGTGGACAGTGAGAGCCTTCTCCCGCGGCTGGAAATGGCTGGCACGAGGGGACATAGCTTTAAACTGAGGGGTAATAGATATAGGACAGAGGTCAGAGGTATGTTCTTTACGCAAAGAGTAGTGAGGCCGTGGAATGCCCTACCTGCAACAGTAGTGAACTCGCCAACATTGAGGGCATTTAAAAGTTTATTGGATAAACATATGGATGATAATGGCATAGTGTAGGTTAGATGGCTTTTGTCTCGGTGCCACATCGTGGGCCGAAGGGCCTGTACTGCGCTGTATTGTTCTATGTTCTATGTTTAAGACATGGCAGGAGATCTCAGACCCATGTCATGCTCCTCATGTGCGATCTGGGAGCTCAGGGACACGTCCACTGTCCCTGGCTCCTTCACATGCAAGAAGTGTGTCCAGTTGCAGCTCCTGTTAGACCGCTTGACGGCTCTGGAGCTGCGGATGGACTTACTTTGGAGCATCCGCGATGCTGAGGACATCGTGGATAGCACGTTTAGCGAGTTGGTCACACCGCAGGTGAAAGGTACTGAGGGAGATAGAAAATGGGTGACCAAAAGACAGAGCAAGAGTAGGAAGGCAGTGCAGGTGTCCTCTGCGGTCATCTCCCTGCAAAACAGATAAACCGCTTTGGATACTGTTGAGGGAGATGGCTCACCAGGGGAAGGCAGCAGCAGCCAGGTTCATGGCACCGTGGCTGGCTCTGCTGTGCAGCTGGGCAGGAAGAAGAATGGCAGGGCTATAGTGATAGGGGACTCAATTGTAAGGGGAATAGACAGGCGGTTCTGCGGATGCAATCGAGACTCCAGGATGGTATGTTGCCTCCCTGGTGCAAGGGTGAAGGATGTCTCGGAGCGGCTGCAGGACATTCTGGGGGGGGGGGGGGGGGGAGGGTGAACAGCCAGCTGTCGTGGTGCACATAGGTACCAACGATATAAGTAAAAAAATGGGATGAGGTCCTACAAGCTGAATTTAGGGAGCTAGGAGTTAAACTAAAAAGTAGGACCTCAAAGGTAGTAATCTCAGGATTGCTACCAGTGCCACAAGCTAGTCAGAGTAGGAATGTCAGGATAGAGAGGATGAATGCGTGGCTTGAGAGATGGTGCAAGAGGGAGGGATTCAAATCCCTGGGACATTGGAACCGGTTCTGGGGGAGGTGGGACCAGTTCAAACCGGACGGTCTGCACCTGGGTGGGACTGGAACCGATGTTTCCCAGAGCTGTTGGAGAGAGTTTAAACTAATGTGGCAGGGGGATGGGAACCGATACAGGAAGTTGGAAGGTAGTAAAACAGGGACAGAAATAAAAGGCAGTAAGGGGGAAAGTGTAAGGCAGAGAAGCCATAGTCAAAAATCAAAAAGGGCGACAGTACAAGGTACAGTGACTATGGGGAGCTCAGTGAATAGGACCAGGAATACTAAAAGAAATAAAACGGGAAGTGAAAACATTAATGGTAAGCGACGCGGCAGGTTGTTACATGAAGATATGGGTTCAACGACAAGGAAAATAAGGAGAAAGGTTAAGAGGAAATAAAACTTAGGAGAGGTTACTGATCGAGGTGTTAAGCTTCAGAACAGAGGTAAAAAAGCCAACATAAGTGTACTTTACCTGAATGCTCGTAGTATTCCGAATAAGGTAAATGAGTTGATGGCGCAAATCATCGTGAATGACTATGATTTAGTGGCCATTACTGAAACATGGTTAAAGGATGGTCACGACTGGGAGTTAAATATCCGAGGGTATCAAACTTTTCGGAAGGACAGAGTGGATGGTAAGGGAGGTGGTGTAGCTCTGTTATTTAAGGATGACATCCGGGCAACAGTAAGGGATGACATTGGTGCTATGGAGGATAAGGTTGAATCCATTTGGGTGGAAATCAGGAATAACAAAGAACAAAGAACAAAGAAATGTACAGCACAGGAACAGGCCCTTCGGCCCTCCAAGCCCGTGCCAACCATACTGCCCGACTAAACTACAATCTTCTACACTTCCTGGGTCCGTATCCTTCTATTCCCATCCTATTCATATATTTGTCAAGATGCCCCTTAAATGTCCCTATCGTCCCTGCTTCCACTACCTCCTCCGGTAGTGAGTTCCAGGCACCCACTACCCTCTGCGTAAAAAACTTGCCTCGTACATCTACTCTAAACCTTGCCCCTCTCACCTTAAACCTATGCCCCCTAGTAATTGACCCCTCTACCCTGGGGAAAAGCCTCTGACTATCCACTCTGTCTATGCCCCTCATAATTTTGTATACCTCTATCAGGTCGCCCCTCAACCTCCTTCGTTCCAGTGAGAACAAACCGAGTTTATTCAATCGCTCCTCATAGCTTATGCCCTCCATACCAGGCAACATTCTGGTAAATCTCTTCTGCACCCTCTCTAAAGCCTCCACATCCTTCTGGTAGTGTGGCGACCAGAATTGAACACTATACTCCAAGTGTGGCCTAACTAAGGTTCTATACAGCTGCAACATGACTTGCCAATTCTTATACTCAATGCCCCGGCCAATGAAGGCAAGCATGCCGTATGCCTTCTTGACTACCTTCTCCACCTGTGTTGCCCCTTTCAATGACCTGTGGACCTGTACTCCTAGATCTCTTTGACTTTCAATACTCTTGAGGGTTCTACCATTCACTGTATATTCCCTACCTGCATTAGCCCTTCCAAAATGCATTACCTCACATTTGTCCGGATTAAACTCCATCTGCCATCTCTCCGCCCAAGTCTCCAGACAATCTAAATCCTGCTGTATCCTCTGACAGTCCTCATCGCTATCCGCAATTCCACCAACCTTTGTGTCGTCTGCAAACTTACTAATCAGACCAGTTACATTTTCCTCCAAATCATTTATATATAGTACAAACAGCAAGGGTCCCAACACTGATCCCTGTGGAACACCACTGGTCACAGCCCTCCAATTAGAAAAGCATCCCTCCATTGCTACCCTCTGCCTTCTATGGCCTAGCCAGTTCTGTATCCAC